>NC_134359.1:145355294-145955294 GCF_048569485.1 Anomaloglossus baeobatrachus | reverse complement strand
CTTTTATACCAGAATCCTAGCATGAAAGCTTTAATAAATCAGGCTCATAGTGTATGGACACCTTTTTAAAAGCAATGCTTAAAAACCCCTTTACCCCCGGCCAATTTTCCATTTTCCTTTTTTTTTACTTTTCGCTCCCCTTCTTCCGAGAGCCGTAAATGTTTTATTTTTCAGTCAATTGTGCCATGTAAGGGCTTGCTTGTTGCAGAATGAGTTGTACTTTTAAATGAAACCATGAGTTTTACCATATAGTGTACTGGAAAATGGCAAAAAAATTCCAAGTGTGAAAAAAATTGCAAAAAAAGTGCAATTGCACGATTGTTTTTCAGATATTTTATTCACTGTGTTCACTATATGGTAAAACTGATGTGACAGTGTGATGCCTCAGGTCAGTGCGAGTTCGTAGACATTTATTGTTTTACTTTTATTGAAGGGGTTACAAAACAAATCAGACGTTTGTCCAAAAAAAGTGGCAAACCTTTTGCGCCATTTTCCATGACCTGTAGCATTCTAATTTTTCGTGATCTATGGCTCAGTGATAATTTATTTTTACTGTCTCGAGCTGACGTTTTTAATGGCACTATTTATACGCAGATGCTATGTTTTGAACACCTCTTATTGCATTTTGTGCAAAATTTGTGGCGACCGAAAAACTTAATTTTGGCGTTTGGAATTTTTTTGCCGCTACGCCATTTACTGATCAGATTAATTGATTTCATATTTTGATAGATTGGGCATTTCTGAACGCGGCAATACCAAAAGTGTGTCTATTTTTTAACCCTTTAATCTTCAATGGGGCAAATTGGGGTGATTTAAACTTTTAGGTTTTTTTTATTTTTTTTTAAAAACTTATTTTTTTATTTTATTTTACTAGTCCTCCTAGGAGACTATAAGGATCAGCAGTCTGATCGCTCTTCGATTTCTGTTGATCACAGCTACACAGCTGAGACCAGCAGATATGCTCTTTTCCTGACTCAGACAGCACTCGGCAGGGTGAAACAAGATGTGAGCCATGATAGCTACAGGAGTCATCACATAACCCTGTGCTACCATCGGCTCCATGTGATCACATCACATGACTTCCGATAGCAGCCAGTGAGTAAAGTTTCACCGCGTTCACCATTAAAATGGTGCTGTCACATTTTGACAGCGCCATTTAAGGTGTTAACAGGTACGGGTGGAACGCGATTCCACTTGTGTCTGTGAGACACACATGTCAGCTGTACAAATCAGTCGACATGTGCATGGATTCCCCCCCCCGGCTGCCCGCAGAAGCTGACAGGGATTAACACTATGACTGCTAGGATGTAATTTTACTGTTCGTGGTCGTTAAGTGGTTAAAGGGAAAATATATGCAAGTAAGTCCTTCTCCTGGAGAAAGCAAGCTGAACAATATTAATCAAAATAATATCTTAATATTCTCAACTTAAGAGTTTTCAACTTGTCCTATTTTTATGGTGGGTAAACAGTTAAGACAATTGATCCGGCGATCCTGCCAGCTTCTGGGCATAATAAGTTAAAAAGATTGGCTATATTTAATAGAATCCAAGGTTATCTTGATAGAATAATTTTTCTTCAGGAACCTCATTTGGTACCTCAAGACATCCAATGCATCTTAAATTCAGTATTCTGCTTGTTCTCCCCTTTCAAGAGTTGTGACTGTTGCCATTCATAATAAAATTTCTACTCAAATCTATAGGAAAGAAATTGATAATGCAGCCTGTTTGTTTTTACATGACTAATTTGATTGCTTTATTTATTCATGAATTCTGAAATTTTATAATGGTTAATCAAAAGTGCCTGATTATTATATACAGTGATTTCAATATGGTGGTCAGATAAATTGGACAAGACAAGTGATGCGTTTGGTTTCTGTAAAGGAAAAACAAATGTACTTTAGCAAGATGATAGGGAATTTTGGTCTTTGGGATAAATGGAGGATTTAGTAAATTTATGAAAAATAACTTTCTGATTATTCTACAGCTGGCCAATGTTATATGATCTGGCCCTCAGGCAGATTCCTGATAGCCATAGTGCTTAGGCCCCCAAAACATTTTTTAGGCTGCCGGCCTTTTAATTTTCCTACAGTGTGTTTACAACAGAACACCACTGTAGCGCATGCCACTCTAGGACCTTGAAATGCTTCTTGTGCAGTCACTTTTTAGTTGCCCTGGCTGTGTGTTTCATGTCATTGTCATGCTGGAAGACCCAGCCACGACCCGTTTTCAATGCTATTACTGAGGGAGGGAGGTTGTTGGCCAAAATCTCACGATACATGACTCTATCCATTCTCCCTTCAATACAGTGCAGTCGTCCTGTACCCTTTGCAGAAAGGCACCCCCAAAGAATTATTATTATTATGGTTTTATCCTGAAGTAGAGGCCAGATGACCTCGAAACGCATAGATAAACTCAAATTTTATCTGATTCATCGCTTGGTTACACGGGCTCAGAGGAACCACTTTCTACTCTATTATTTTCAAAATCAGAACACTTGAGGGGGAATTCTGCTCTTCTGGTACTTAGCGGCTCTGTATATGGCTGTGTCTGCACTTTGCGTCGTCCAAAACACATGTAAAAACGCACCCTCTGGCAGTAATTGATTTTGCCCAATGTTACTTTTGACCACAAAATAGCGCTAAAAACGCATGCGTATTTACCGCGTTTTAGATGCGTTTTTAGCGCTTTTTACATGCTTTTTCAATTGCGTTTTGAGAGATGCGTTTTGAACATAAAGACACTGCTAAATAAAGTTTAAACAGTCAAACAATGAAAAAAAGGAAAAAAAGAAACAAATCTATATTTTTAAGAAAATTAATGGGAATAGAATTATTTCATAAAATTATTGCGGTAATATTATATTTATCGCAAAAATAGCAATAAATTAATAATTATCTTTATTTTTATTGTCGGACTATGTGTGTGTGTAAAGGGACATATGAAATCATTATTTTGATGTCCAAAAAGCATGCGTTTTTTAAGTTCAAACATACATCTCCTGATGTATGTAAAGTGCTGTGGAATTAATAGCGCTATATAACTGAATAAAATTATTATTATTATTATGTTTTCTGCACCTAAAAAGCAGGTAGAATGCTGGAATTTTGATGTTTCTTGCTTTTTGCCATTTCTCATTGACTTCAATGTTAGTAAAACGCACCCAAAATGGCAAAAACAATTTACATGCTGCTTCTTTGAACACATGGTTTTTGCCACAAAATATGCAAATTAAACGTTGCGTTTTAAATCGCAAAGTGCGGATAGGAAATCCACATTTTCCATAGACTTTGCTGTAAAATCAAAACGCATGCCTTTTGGCATGAAAACGCTGCAGTTCAAAACGGACCTAAAAAGCACCTGAAACGCAGGTGAAAACGCAAAGTGCGGACACAGCCTATGGAGTCCGCAAACTTTCCTAGGAAAATCTGTGCTCCAAGAGTCAAATAGCTCTCCTTCCCTCTTTCGCAAGTCTCAGTGTGTGGCTAAGCAGTATTCTACAGCCACATATAGGAAATTGCCATTCTCAGCAGAAATTATTAGTCACATTTTGATGCCACTGTTACCCATTTTCCCATGTAAATTAACTAAACTAAATTTTTGTGGTAAAATGCAATTATTTTTTCTTCACTGCCCTATGGTAAAAAATTATGTGATACACCTGTAGTGTCAATGTGATCACTGCACCTCTAGATGAATTTTTTGAGCGGTGTATTTTTTAAATTTAGTCCACTTATGGGGGTTCTGCTTTTCTGACACCTCAGGAGCAACCTATAATAGAAAAATCTGCACTATAAAGGGCTCTTTCCTTTCTGAGTTTACCACTACCCCTAAAAAGTAGTTCCCGATTACATGTAGGGTATTGGCGCACTTAGGAATAAATGGACGAGTTGTTGTACACGTTCTCCTATTAGCGAGTATAAAAATTAAAAACTTGTGGCTAAAAACCTTTTACTGGTAAAATATTATTCTTTTTCCCCACACAATGGTATAAAATTCTGTGAGGCAAATGTATAAACGTGCTCACTGCACCATTACCTGACTTCATTGGTAGGTGTAGTTTATAAAATGTGGTTACTTATGGGGGGTCTGCTTTTCTAGCACCTCAGGGTTGTGACATGGCACCCTCAAACCATTCCAGCAAAATCTGCACAGCAATATGGTGTTCCTTCCCTTCAGAGCTTTACACTGTGCCTCAAAAGTAGTTTTTAACCACAAAGGGGCATTGGTGAATTCAGGACAAATTGTGTAACAAATATGTTATGGCATCTGCTATCTATTTCAGCCAATTTTGCGCTCCAAAAGTCAAATGGTGCTCCTTCCCTTCTGTACCTTGCCGTGCGCCAAAACAGTTTTTGACCACATATGGGGTATCAACGTACTCCAGAGCAATTGCACAATAGACTTTATAGTCCATTTTCTCCTGTTACCCTTTTGAAAATGCAAAATTTGAAGCAAAAGCAATGTTTTTGTGGGGAAAAAGTAAAATTTTCATTTTTTTCCTTCCACATTGCTTTAGTTCCCGTGAAGCACCTAAAGGGGTAATAAACTTCTTGGATGTGATTTTGAGTACTGTATTTTTTGGATTATAAGACACACTTTTCCTCCCAAAACTTTGGGAGGAAAATGAGGGATGCATCTTAAAATCCAAATATAGCTTACCAGGGGGGTGGTGGAGAGGGGTCACAGGAGGTAGGGTAGGGGCAATGCTGTGCACTGTGCTGCGGGCTCTGCTCTGTGGGTGGCAGGGCTCTGTACAGCGGGGATCTGTGCGGCCGGTGGCCGGGATCTGTGCGGTGGTGGCGGGGCTCTGTTCGGCCTGCGGCAGTGGGCTTCTGTGACCCCTGCGGCTGTGGGCATCTGTGTGGCCGGCGGCGGTGAATACTTTAAACAAGGGCTCCCAGATTCGGCGCATGCGCAGATGGAGATCTCAGCTTAAGCTCTCATTAGCGAAGGCGCCAACTCCGGCCTCCATTTCTTTGAAGCCTCAGCATGGAGCAGAGCCTGGTGCCCCAGGAAAGAGCAGAGCCCGCAGCTCCAGGACAGGGCAGCGCCACAGCCCGCACTGAGTATCTGTGCCCCCCTCTGAACCACCCGCAGCAGCGCCATACTCCAGCATTGCCCTTGTCTACTGTGACCACCGCTGCTGTCCCCCCCTCCGGTAAGACACCACTGGGTTATAAAACGGACCCTATGTTTTTTTTCTCTAAATTTGGGGTGCGTCTTATAATCCGGTGTGTATTATAAAATGAAAAATACGGTACTTTGAGGGGTGCAGTTTTAAGAATGGTGTCACTTTTGGGTATTTTTGTCATCTAGCCCTCTCAATGTCACTTCAAATGTGATATGGTTCCTAAAAAAATAGTTTTGGGAATTTTGTTGGAAAAAATGAAAAATTGATGATAAACTTTTAACATTTCTAACAAAAAATATAGATTTTAAAAAAGGTGCTGATGTAAAGCAGACATGTGGAAAATGTTATTTATTAACTATTTTGTGTGATATAACTCTGGTTCATCCCCCGGCGATTTTTGTTTTTTTGATTTTTACTCCCCTTCCAAGAGCCATAACTTTTTAATGAGGACTTCCTATGACTGCCCGCTCACAGCTGGCTTTTAGGCTGGTTCAGACGTCCGTGTTTTAGGTACGTGTGACATCTGTTTTTAACACGGATGTCACACGTACCCATGTTACCCTATTGTGTACTCTCACACGGCCGTGTTTTCACACGGACCGTGTGACCCGCTATTTCACACGGAGACGTGCCCGTTTTTTCTCTAGCAGCACGGGTGTCACACGGACCGCACACTGATGTGATCCGTGTGACATCAGTGTGACACGTACCGGAGAAAACACGGGTTTTTAAAAAGATTTTCTATATTTACCTGTATCCAGCGATGCTGTCTCCGGCTCTTCTGTCTCCCGCTCCTGACCTCCGCTCATTATTTTCACTGATTATTCACTGCAGTGAGCAGCTGGAAGCAGGGGCATCGCGGTGACAGAGCTGGAGACAACACCGCCGAGGACAGCATCACCGAGGACAGCATCGCTGGGGACATCGCTAGTGACAGGTGAGTATCCTGCTAGCAGTGTGTGCAGGGACATCCAGGAGGTCATCGGATTTCCCAATGAACTTTGATGACCTCCTGATGAAACCCCTGCGACAACTGTGCTACAGCTAGTGTCACGATGGTGACTTCCAGGGGTTCATGAGAGTTCATTGGGAACCCTGATGTGTTCCTGGATGTCACTGCACAAACTGCTGTATACTCACCTGTCAGCAGCGATGTCCCCGGTGCTGTCCTCGGCTGTGCTGTACCCAGCCAGTCCCCGCGATGCTCCGGCTTCCAGATCCTCGGGCAGTGAATAATCAATGAAAATCATGAGCGGGGATCAGGAGCGGGATGCAGCAGAGCAGAAGACAGCATCACTGGATACAGGTAAATATAGAACATCTTTTCATTACACAGACACGTGTTTTACCCGGTACGTGTCACATGTATGCAAACACGGATGTCACATGCGTGACACACGCATGACACACGTGTAACACACATATGACACACACATGACCATAACCATGCGTGTGACTGGTAGCTGATTAAACACGGACATCTGAAACCAGCCTTACAGGAAGTTCGTAATGACCAACACAGGGGTCATCAGCTGACCCATGGCTGTCATGACAATCCATTGACGCCCTAAGATCATAGCACAGGGCCGCTGATGGGAGTGGGTATGACATGCTCCCTGTTGGTGTGTGTTAAATCCCACTGTCTGAGATTGACAGCGGGATTTAGTTAACAACGGTGGGCCAGCTGCTGTTATAGACACGTTGGCTAATCAGATCAGCTGACATACGTAGGCTCAGAGTGCAAGCCTGAATGAAAAGGAGGGACATGACCTATGGCGTACCAGTTTAGGTGGTTGAGGCCATAAAAATGAAAAGCTTGAAAATTGCTACATTTTCAACAAAATTCCATTATTTTCAGAAATAAAACTTAAAAAAATGTAACCTAAATTTACAACTAACACGAAGTACAATGTGTCAAAAAACAAACAAAATCTTAGAATAGCCAGGATCCGTTGAAGTGTTCCAGAATTATTACAACATAAAAGTGACAATGGTCAGAATGATCAAATTCGGTCTTGTCAGGTAGGTGAAAAGAGGCTTCTGTGGTAAGGAATCAGCAATTTAATTAGGTACAGTGGCTTCTCAATTGTTTAATACTCATTTTGCTTTTACAGTCAACCCTGGAATTGTACTGCAAAAGCAGCAAAAGGTTTGGCAATAGGTGCAGATGAAATATGAGAATTGGTTTTTTTTGTTTGTTTTGTTTTAGCTATGATTATTTTCAATCAAGAGGCTTATAATCTAATTGTTACTATATAGTTACTAGTGGGTCAGCTACTTCCTATACTATTAGGCTATGTCTGCATGCTGTAGTTTATTTGTCAACAACAAAACTTCACCTTCTGGCAGAAAAACGCATCTTGTACCCCAAAACGCAACAATAAAAGCATGCATTTTTGCAGCGTTTTTGTCCTTCTCGTTTTTTTAGTGAAATCAATGGCTGCAAGGGCTAAAATACACTGGATAAAAACACACATAGAAATGACATGCTGCAGTTTTTTTGTCAACCCAAAACTGCAGGCACAAAAAATGCAAGGTCCGCAGAGCATTTCTGAATTCTCATAGACTTTGCTGGGAGAAGTAAAGACATGTAGTTTTGGCAACAAACTGCAACAAAAAAATGCAGCATGGACCCTTAGGCTATGTTCACACATGGCTTTTTTGCTCAGGTTTTTTCTGCACCAAAACCTTATCTTGTGTCAGGAAAACCTGATCTTGTAGCAGAGAAGTCTCGTCTCCTGATGGTTTTCTGAATTTTTGGTGAGTTTTTAGGCCCTGTGCGCACGCTGCGTTTTTTGCCGTGGCTTTGTTGCATGACCTGCTGCAGAAAATGTTGATAAACTTTCTGCAGTCATTCCCCAGCAAAACCTATGGTGAAAAGAATTGTGTGCGAACACTGTGTTTTTGTCCCCTACAGGTTTTGCTGCAGAATTTCTGCAGCAAAAAGAATGAGCATGTCACTTCTTTTTTGCAGGTACCTGTGGTTTTTGCAATAGATAAAGGTAAAAAAACCGCAGGGACTGACCTGTGGAAAAACCGCAGCAAATCAGCAGCAAAAACGCGGGTGCGGTTTTACCGCAATTTTTGCTGCGGGTGCAGTATTCTGCCAGAGGGTGCGGATTTTTCTTAAGAAAAGTCCATTTTCTAGTGCACACATAGCCTTAGGACACGTCGCGTAATAGTATGCTTTCACGCTGCGTATAGCACTGCAGCGTAAATGCATGTGTCCTGCGTCTCCTGCACAATCTATGAAGATTGTGCATGACACGGGTGCACGATGCTTTTATGAACGCAGCGATTTGGGTGCTAAAAGTTTGACCCAAATCCGTGCGTTCATAAAAGCAGCATGTCAATTATTTCTGCGTTCTGGATGCAGCTCCCACTCTGTCTATGGTGTGGGCAGCAGCCAGAGCGCATGAAATCGGCTTTTTTTAACAAAATAACTGCATTCATTATGCAGTCTTTCTGCAGCGACTTGACGCGCACATGTGCTGTCAAATCGCTGCAGAATATTCTGCAGTTACGTGCGTATGATCCCTTCTGGTGTTTTTGCTGCGTTTTTTGGTGCAGTTTTTTCCCCTAAGCATGTTGATAAAGTTCAGTGAGAGAAAAAAAACCCCAAAAAATATGATCCAAGTTCCTCCTGATCCGCCCATCTTTGTCTCAGTGTCCCTTTTGTTCATCGTTATCTTGTATAATCATGGTTCCAGGATGACTATGAAGGCCATTTATTAACAAAAAGAGGGGGGCCCCCATGTTGTTAGTTTCTTCAAATAAAGGCCAACTAGCATGATTAGCCGCTGAACATCTATGCTCATCCTACTATACCAAGCCATTTTCATTGCTTGAAGAAATAGTTCGCCAAATATGCTTTCCATAAGTCCAGGAACTTTGCTGCTACACACTTCACTGTACTCTCCAACAAAGTGTACTCTCACAAACAAAGCTGCTATTTCCTGATTCCTGTGAGTTCACCAAAACCTCATGTATGCATTATTCCATGATTTTTACTATGGTTTTGGCACTTCCTAAAATGCTTTGTATGGGTGAAAAAAATGCTAGAAAAACTATGCAAAAATGCTGAAAGAATTGACATTCTCATTTTTTCAAAACTAGGCAAAAACCAAGGAGGTTGTTCAAATTAGTCAGAAAAAAAAAACAAGGCGTTGTGAGTGTGTGCATGAGATTTCTAGAATCACATAGGCTTTGCTGGGACTGTGAAAGCGGCATTTTATTAGCAGGCATTTGCATACCTAGGCAAAACCATGCTAGTTCTTGGTGTATATTGCTAATTCCTGCCTAAGGGTGGAAACACATCTATGCGAGTAAAATCGGTCCGACTGGGCTGAAAAAAACTCGGCTGATTTTAGTTCACGTTAGGTGCGAGTGCAACGCAAGTGCGATGCTATTTCTGAATAAATTAATGATTTTACTAGCGTGTGTAATGCGTGTGTAATGCGTGTGTAATGCGTATTTTTTACTATGTCGTCTGCCATTCAGCGCTGCTACATGGCCGCTGACAGCAGACACAGACAGCCATGTAGCAGAGCTGAATGGCAGATGACAGCAGACACAGACAGAGCCGCACGATCAAAATGAACTCGGGTGAACTTAACCCGACTTCATTGTCATGCTGTGGCTCTGTCTGTGCCGCGTCCTGATTAGCGGTCACCAGTGGAGGGCTCACCCGAGTGACTGAAGTTAGCAGCCCTCTCTCATACTCACCGATCCCCGGCGCGGCGCTGCGCTGCACGGCGTTCACACTGCTCCGGCGGCTTTTACTATTTTGAAAAAGCCGACCGCTCATTAAACAATCTCGTATTCCCTGCTTTCCCCGCCCACAGGCGCCTATGATTGGTTGCAGTGAGACACGCCCCCACGCTGAGTGACAGGTGTCTCACTGCACCCAATCACAGCAGCCGGTGGGCGGGTCTATACTGTGCAGTGAAATAAATAAATAAATAATTAAAAAAAATGGCGTGCGGTCCCCCCCAATTTTAATACCAGCCAGATAAAGCCATACGGCTGAAGGCTGGTATTCTCAGGATGGGGAGCTCCACGTTATGGGGAGCCCCCCAGCCTAACAATATCAGCCAGCAGCCGCCCAGAATTGCCGCATACATTATATGCGACAGTTCTGGGACTGTACCCGGCTCTTCCCGATTTGCCCTGGTGCGTTGGCAAATCGGGGTAATAAGGAGTTAATGGCAGCCCATAGCTGCCACTAAATCCTAGATTAATCATGTCAGGCGTCTATGAGACACCCTCCATGATTAATCTGTAAGTTACAGTAAATAAACACACACACACATGAAAAAATCCTTTATTAGAAATAAAAAACACAAACACATTCCCTCATTACCAATTTAATAAGCCCCAAAAAGCCCTCCATATCCGGCGTAATCCACGGACCTCCAGCGTCGCTTCCAGCTTTGCTGCATGGAGGTGACAGGAGCTGCAGAAGACACCGCCGCTCCAAGCAGCAACTGAGGTGAGTAGCGCGATCGGCTGAGCTGTCACTGAGGTTACCCGCTGTCACTGTTGGAGGATCCAGCGGTGGCCGCAGGTAACCTCAGTGTGTTTATTTTCTTTAACTTACAGATTAATCATGGGGGGTGTCTCAGACACCTGCCATGATTACCTAGGAATTAGTGGCAGCTATGGGCTGTCATTAACTCCTTATTACCCTGATTGCCACTGCACCAGGGCAATTCGGGATGAGGCGGGTCGACTCCCGGGACTGTCGCATCTAATGGATGCAACAATTCCGGGCGGCTGCTGGCTGATATTTTTAGACTGGGGGCTCCCATCCTGAGAATACAAGCCTTCATCCGTGTGGATTTACCTTGACTTTTATCAAAATTGGGAGGGGGGACCGCACATCTTTTTTTTAATTATTTATTTATTTTATTGCACGATATAGACCCGCCCACTAGCGGCTGTGATTGGTTGCAGTGAGACAGCTGTCACTCAGAGTGGGGGCTCGTCTGAATGCAACCAATCATAGGTGCTGGTGGGCGGGGGAAGCAGTGAATACGAGATGGAATAATTAACGGCCAGTATTTTCAAAAGCTGGAGAAGCCGCCAGAGCTTTGTGACAGCTGTGCAGTGCTGCGACGGTGATCGGTGAGTATGAAAGAAAGAGGGAGAGACAGACCGACCGACAGAAAGAGAGAACGATCAATAGACAGAGAGAATGACCGACCAACCGACAGAGAGAGAGAACGACCGACCAACCGACAAAGAGAGACCAACAGACAGAGAGAGAGAGACCGACATTGACAGAGAGAGACCGATACCAACAGAGAGAGAGAGACCGAAAGACTTGCGTTTTGTCAAAAAAGCATGCAGAATGTAACAAAAGTGCAGTGCAAGCGCACAGCTAAACATTTTGGTTGAGTTTTGATATACCTCATTGATTTCAATGGATGAAAATGCAACCAAAACGCACAAAAGAAGTGACATGCTGCTTTTCAAAAGCATTGATTTTGTCAAATATTTAGCATCCAAAATGCTGTGCTTAAAAAAGCAACGTGTGCATGGAATTTGTTGACTTCTCATGGACTTTGTTGGGGAAGCACAACACATGCTTTTTGACAATGCCACGCTGCAGTTTTAAACTCAGCCAAAACTCAGGAAAAAACGCAACATGCGCACACAGCCTTACAGATAGCCAGAGAGATGGGCGGGTCTGGCTATCCACATACTTTCGCCCATGGTTGATTCCAAAGCAAAAAAATCCAGCATCCAAATCCTGTTATCCTTCCTTAAAAAACTTCTTTATTTAGAAAATGTTTAAAATTTCATTTCCATGTTCATAAAAGCAATGCAAAGCGGTATATTACGCGTTTCGGCAGTAGCACGTCCTTAGTCTGAAACATACCACACAGACTATTTCAGACTAAAGACGTGCTACGTCGAAAACGCGTAATATACTGCTATGCATTGCTTTTATGAACATGAAAATGGAATTTTAAACATTTTCTAAATAAAGACTTTTTTAAGGAAGGATAACAGGATTTGGATGCTGGATTTTTTTGCTTTGGAATCACGTTATCACAGCCTGGCTGCAGCTGTTACTGACACGAGCACCATCTTGATTCCAGTGGACTGTCTCTATACAGGGTGAGCTGGTTCAACTGTTTTTCTTTCTATACTTCGCCCATGGGTGCATCTTAAGGTGGTGTCACACACAGCGACGGCGACAACGACGTCGCTGCTAAGTCACCATTTTCTGTGACGTAGCAGCAACGTCCCGTCGCTGCCGCTGTGTGTGACATCCAGCAACGAGCTGGCCCCTGCTGTGTCGCCGCTTGTTGCTGAATGTCCTGCTTCATTTTTTGCTCGTCGCTCTCCCGCTGTGAAGCACACATCGCTCTGTGCGACAGCAAGAGAGCGACGAACTGAAGCGAGCAGGGAGCAGGGAGCCGGCTTCTGTCAGCCTGCGGTAAGCTGTAACCAAGGTAAACATCTGGTAACCAAGGGAAGCCCTTTCCTTGGTTACCCGATATTTACATTAGTTACTAGCGTCCGCTGCTCTCACGCTGTCAGTGCCGGCTCACTGCTCCCTACACACGTAGCCGGACTACACATCAGGTAAATAAGCAAAGGTTTGCTTATTAACCCGATGTGTACTCTGGCTAGGAGGGCATGGAGCCAGCGCTAAGCGGTGTGCGCTGGTAACCAAGGTAAATATCGGGTAATGGGTACCCGTTAATTACCTTTGTTACCAAAGGTTGGGCGGATCGATTCTAGGCAGGGCCGAAAGTGTTTGTTCTATGCAAGTCCGGCTAGCAATAGAGACTTCAATACTGATGAGGGGCCAAAAGTGTGCTCTGTGGAGGTTAATGGCAAATTTGTGACTAGGGTGGTAGACTCTGTACTTGGTGACCCTGATGAGGGCCACACCCGATGTCTACCTTATTCCTGTAAGGAAAATGGACGTCAGCTGTAGTCAAAGAACTTTATCTAATATCCAGTGCCTGAGTGCTCATTGAGATGGACAAGGTGTTTGCTTACCATATCCAGTTAGTATAAACCAGGACTTTGGATCATTTTGGGACTTGTGGGAGCAGGGGGAAGTGTCCGGTTGCTCAGATAGCAGCCGGAATGGCCCTAAGGAAGCCCCACCACAGCAGCAGGCTGAAGGTGTCCCTCATTGTATGTTGGGGTGTAAAAAGGAGGAGATAGCACCTCTTAGAGTTGACAGTCCTAAGGTAGGGGTGACCGAAGAAAATGGTGGGTGTGCCCAACTTAGCGACATGACATTTAAAAAAATAAACAGTAGGGTGACTGTTGAAATCAGGGTTACTCCAGAAAAAGGGACTGACAACGGGTTAAATGGGGACTTGTTGTACAAGTGTGTGTAACGGTGACTCCAAGGTAGATTGTGACTCTAGTAAAGTAGCAAGAGTACAGTAAAGAAGAGCAGAGCAGGAAGGCAAATTCCTCCTCTCGTCATCGGACACGCAACAAGAGTAGAGGGGCAGAACAAGCTGCAGCCTCTGAAAATATAACCAAGGAAGAGACAGTGTCGTGTGATTCCATTCAAAATGTAGGTTCTCTGCAAGATTCTGAGTGAGTAACGAAGTAGGATAAAGTCATGTTGCCAGTCACAACTGCTGGGTTAGATGCAGAGAACAATGTGTTGCAAGAGGAATCAGAGCTGGAACTGACACATTTGACAACAGAAATCAGCAGCGTGAAATTATGAAAAAGGGGTTAACTGAGAAAGCAGCATCAGTGTCCTCTACTATTTCTAAACAAATAATAAATACAGGAGAAATGGAGTAAAAAAGCACAAAGAAATTAAAGTAGTGAAAAATTACAAAACTTTATTGATGTAAAACTAGGTAAAATCAATCATGAAAGCAAATCGATCTAAAAATGAGGAAAGGATGGGGAAAGGGGAAGGGGGACAGAGAGAAAGGAAACACAGAAAGGCCGGTTCCTGCTGCAATAAATGGTACAATACCAAGAGTAGTGTAGAATAAAAAAAATGCTACATAGCACAAAAACAAACCATCGGAAGAAGTAAGTGTAACAATGAAAAGTCTGAAATCATGTCGACATAAGCCCTGAAAATCATAAAGAGTTACAGTACAATGACATACATATAAACAGAGGCATATATGTCGAACATGAGTCAGAAAAGGGTAAAATAGCCCAAGTGAGCAAAGGAAACACTTACTTCAGCCAGTGGTGATGCAGAAAGGAGTAGAGGTCCAAAGACAATAGAAAACACCTAACATACATTTTGCATATAAAAAATCTAAAGCTTTATCAGAGGAGGCAGAGGATCATGGCACCTGCTTGCAGACATAGCCTTTAAATAGTCACTTGGAGGAGTCATGTGACCGCAGTGCCAATCAATTGACCAAATCACACGAGGCTTGTGCACACCCTCCATCAGTATACATCATCATGAGGAAGAGTCACATGGAAAAACCATGTGACCGCGAATCCACAAATGGCGCGTGCGTACATCCGCCGCGGGCCCGCAAAATGACTGTTGCCCCCAACAGTCAACGCCAGCAACGCATGTGCAAGAGCAGATGGCCATAGCTCTCACACATATTACATAGGTCCATCTAGTTCAACCTTCCTCCGCCAGTTCTACATTTGGTCACTAAGTCATTTATAACCAACAATGTTTTGTGTACTGAGGAAATCATCCAGCCCTTTTTTAAAAGCTGTTATAGTATCTGCCATTACTACCTCTTGTGGTAGGGTATTCCACAGTCTGACTGCTCTAACTGTAAAGAACCCTTTCCTATTTAGCTGTCGGAATCGCTTTTCACTTCGCCTTTGAACTGACTCTAACTTCAGAATGTCCTTTTTAAAATGTGGAGCCCAAAACTAGATCCCATTCCATTCTATTCCAGATGTGGCCTTACAAGTGATTTATAGAGGGGTAACAATACGTTGGGATCACGTGATCTAATCTCTCTTTTTATACACCCTAAAATCTTGTTTGCTTTAGCAGCTGCTGCTTGACATTGAGTGCAGCTGCTCAGCTTATTTTTTAATGAGAATACCCAAGTCCTTCTCCTGTTCTGTAGTCCCGAGTTTACTTCCATTTAATGTATACGCAGTTATAGGATTACTCCGTCCTAGGTGCATTACTTTACATTTATCAACATTAAATCTCATTTGCCAAGTATCTGCCCATTCTGACATCTTATCCAGATCTTTTTGTAATATTGTACTATCAAGGTCAGTTTTTAATATCCTACAGAGTTTGGTGTCACAGCAAAGACAGACACTATACTAACAATCCCATCCACAAGGTCATTAATAAAGAGATTAAAAAGAATCGGTCCTAGCACAGATCCCTGCGGCTTTCCACTGCTGACTATAGCCCATTTAGAGAATGTACCATTTATGACTACTCTTTGTTTCCTATCTTTTAGCCAATTCCTTACCCAGTTGCATATAGTTTCCCCTAGTCCTTGCTTGTGGATCTTTATTTTAAGGCTATTATGTGGTACAGTATCAAATGCCTTTGCAAAGTCCAAATAAATCACATCAGCTGCATTACCAATATCCAGGTTTGCACTTACCCCCTCATAGAACCCCAACAGGTTGGCTAGACACGACTTATCTTTCATGAATCCATGCTGTCTGTCAGTTATTATATTATTTTCTGAAATATATTTTTGCCTGTCATCCCTTAAAATGCCTTCAAAAACTTTGCTTACTACTGATGTCAGGCTTACTGGACGGTAGTTGCCTGGATGTACCCTCTTACCTTTCTTAAATATCGGTACCACATCAGCAATCCTCCAATCCTGAGGCACGAACCCTGTTACAAGTGAATCTAAAAAGATGAGATACAGCAGTCTGTCGATTACGGAGCTCAATTTCCTCAATATTCGTGGATGAATGCCATCTGGCCCTGGGGATTTGTCAATGTTTAATTTACTCAGACGTAGGTGTACTTCTTGTGTTAAATTAATTATATTGGGTAGTGAACTTTGATTTTTCACTTGTTGAATGATCCCTGGTACAGTCAGTTCCTTGGTGAACACAGATGAGAAATGCCTATTTAATATCTCAGTCTTTTGTTTGTCCTCTATAAGTAACTTGTTATTATATTTTAAGGGGCCAATACTATCCTTTGTTTTCCTTTTGGCATTAATGTATTAATAAAAGATTTTGGGATTTATTTTAATGTCATTGGCGATTTTTGTTTCAGTAGCTAGTTTTGCTTGTTTGACTTTTTTTTGCATTTCCTATTGATATCTTTATACTTCTGAAATGCTATTTCTGTATTCTCCGCCTTTAAGATTTTAAACGCCCTTTGTTTTTGTTTTATTATACTTTGTACAGTCTTATTTATCCATAGTGATTTCTTTTTATTCCTGGACATTGTATTACCAGAAGGTATACGTTTTTTACAGGACTCTAGCAGTATATCCTTAAACTTTCCCCATTTATGTTCAGTATCCCCAGTTACCATGACTTTGTCCCAATCTACACATTTAAGCTCTTCCCTTAATTTGTTGAAATCAGCTTTCCTAAAATTCCAGGTTTTTCCAGGCATTTCCCCTTTGAAATGTTCTATTGAATATTACTTTGAAGCTTACCATATTATGATCGCTGGTGCCCAAGTGCTCCCGGACCTGTAGATCTGAAATTGTATCCAGTCTATTTGACAGGACCAGATCTAGCAAATTATTTCCCCTTGTCGGTTCATCTACCATCTGAGAGAGGAAATTGTCTTGAATAGTAGATAAGAACTTACAGCTTTTAGCACAACCAGAAGATTCTATGTCCCACTGTATGTCTGGATAGTTGAAATCCCCCATAATAAGAACCCGATTATTATTATTAGCTGCCTTTTCAATTTGTTCCAGAATTTCACCCTCTATTTGTTCAGGTATGTTAGGAGGCTTATAGCAAACTCCAATTAGCATTTTTCCATTATTCCCCTCCCCATGTACATTTACCCATACTGACTCTACATTGTTGCAGTTCCCCCCAATGTCATCACTCAACACAGGTTTTAGGTTAGATTTGATAAATATACACACCACACCACCTCTTTTCTCTTTCCTGTCCCTCCTAAATGTACTATAACCCTGTATGTTTGTCACCCGGTCATGGCTTTCATCCAGCCAGGTTTTCGTAATGCCCACCACATCATAATCCATGGTTGACATAAGAGTCCTCAATTCATTCATTTTGTTTGCAAGACTTCTTGCATTTGCCAGTAGACATTTAATACTATTAACACCTTTATTACTCCTAGCCTCCCTACATTCCTTGCATGTCCCATCCCCCTTAATCCTTCATTGACCCCTACCGTCTCACTGTCTCTATCTGCTCTATCTATCCCCTTTTTTGCTCCACTACCCTCCCTCCCCTCAGATCCTAGTTTAAAAGCTCCCCCATCCGTCTGACCATTTTCTCCCCCAGCACAGCTGCACAATCCCCATTGAGGTGCAGCCTATCTCTACCGTAGAGCCTGTAGCCGACTGAGAAGTCGGCCCAGTTCTCCATGAACCAGAACCCTTCCTTCCTGCACCAATTTCTAAGCCACGTATTTATCTCCCTAAGCTCCCGCTGTCTTTCTTGTGACGCTCGTGGCACAGGTAGTATTTCTGAAAACACCACCTTGGAGGTCCTGGACTTCAGCTTCTCTCCTAGTTCCCTGTAATCATTTTTAGGGACCTTCCACCTGCCTCAAACTTTGTCATTAGTACCAATGTGCACCATGACCGCTGGGTTTTCCCCAGCCCCACCCAGCAATCTGTCTATCCGATCCGCAATATGCCGAACCTGAGCACCCGACAGACAACACACTGTTCGGCATTCACGGTCTCGGCGACAGATGACCCTGTCTGTCTGCCTAATTATAGAGTCCCCTACCACCAACATCTGTCTGGGCTTTCCTGCATTCCTATTTCCCTCCTTCCTATAGCAGTCGTTTTCCTGGTTGTTAGGAGCAACGTCCTGCTGTAGTGACCCTAGTCCTGGCCCTTCATTTCTAATATCAGCCAAACAGGCATATTTACTAGGTTGTGCAAGGTCAGGACTAGGCTCCCTGACACTTTTCCCCCTACCTCTTCTTCTAACTGTTACCCAGCTACGTACCTCTAGGTCCTGATCTTCCCCACCTCCACCCTTATCCATATCACTGGCCCCAGCCAGAGAAATCTCAGTAAGCTCTAAACTCCTCTCCAGGTTTGCAATGCCCCTGAGTGTTGCAAGCTGCTTATTTAGATCAGCTACCTTGGCTTCCAAATACGCAACATGCTTGCATCGAGTGCAGACATATTCACCCTCGAACGGCTGCTCAAGGCATGCATACATCTGACAAGATACACACCTGGTAGAATTATCCATTGAGCACCTATTAAATGGGGATAAACAGTAAAGTAGAAAAACAAAGAAAGAAAAAAAAAAAAACAATGGGAAACGTATCAGGATAAATTCAAACTATGTTCTTGTGTCAAATTATGAAATTGTGTTTAAACTATGCCACACTTATCTGCAATCCCCGCACTTTGCTGCAGTACCTCGCATGTTCAGAACCTCGCTTGTTCTGGCTGGTTTCTATAGTTCTACAAGGACTACCAAAAGCTGCCAGAAGCTTCTAGAAACAGGTGTGGCAAATACTACTAATTAAATCACAAGACAACTTTTTTTTTTGCTTTTTCACAGTATCACAGACAAACACAGACACACAATTCCCTAATGAAATTAAACAATTACAGTTATCACCACTATGAAATTGTGTTTAAACTATGCCACACTTATCTGCAATCCCCGCACTTTGCTGCAGTACCTCGCACGCTCAGAACCACGCTTGTTCTGGCTGGTCTATATAGTTCCACAAGGACTACCAGAAGCTGCCAGAAGCTTCTAGAAACAGGTGTGGCTAATACTACTAATTAAATCACAAGACAACTTTTTTTGTGGCAAAGCGATAGAGACATTGGAGGCGGCGGGCAGTGGACAGCACGGCAGCGGCGCACAGCGGTAAGGCGACCAGGCCGCAAGGGGTAGATATAACAGAAAATGCAAAAAATGCTGTGTGAAATGCCAAACAATACATAAAAACCTCATGAACATGTGGCACAGCAATCCAATCCGATATACAATTCATCACATAATTTACAGATTTACATATACATAGATACATTCCAGGTATGAATCAAACATACATATATCATAGTGCCAAAATAAAAAGGCTGAATATAGGAGGTTAACAATTATGGCAAATGGCACAGCAGAAAAACATCCAATATCATATCCATATAGAAATCCAACTTCAGATGGAAAAAAAAAACAAAACAAAAAAAAAACACAAAAAAGGAGGGATTTATCCGAATCTTCAAGGTAACCGTGCGCTAAAACAAGCAGGGAACAAATTAAAAGAAATACATAATAAATGAAAAAAGAAGAAGAACAGCTGATGAGCAGTCACAAAAAGAAAGAGAAGCTCAAAGCCTCATTCAGACCTTTCGGGACAAGTGTGTCAAGAGTCACAATCCATTTCATTTCACATTGTGCGATTCCTCCGTGGATAACGTCAACCCCGAGAATTTTAAGGGATCCATGGTCACATACGTGGTGAGATTTAAAGTGATGAGGAAGCGTCTTGAGCAAAGACACATCCTCGACACTCCTCGCAGCTCCAATGTCCCATACATGTTCCCTGACCCTAACGCGGAGCTCACGCAAAGTGAGTCCCACGTAGGTTAGGGGACATGCACAGGTGGCAAAATAAACAACAAAGTTAAGCTGGGTTCACACTAAACGACAGCGACAACGACGTCGCTGTTACGTCACCATTTTAGGTGACGTAACAGCGACCTTGTAAGTCGCTGTTATGATCGCTGCTTAGCTGTCAAACACAGCAGAAGCAGCGATCATAACGTCGCTTTGCTACATGTTCAGAGAGCAGGGAACCGCGCTTAGCGCTGGCTCCTTGCTCTCCTACAGTACACATCGGGTTAATTAACCCGATGTGTGCTGCAGCTACATGTCACAGTTCAGAGAGCAGGGAGCCGCGCGCACTGCTTAGCGCTGGCTCCTTGCTCTCCTTGCTACAGTATACATCGGGTTAATTAGCCGATGCATACTGCAGCCACATGTCACAGTGCAGGATACGGCACTGGCAGCAAGAGCGGCGGAGGCTGGTAACCAGCGTAAACATCGGGTAACCAGGGAAAGGTCTTCCCTTGGTTACCCGATGTTTACGCTGGTTACAGCTTACCGCAGCTGCCAGTGCCGGCTCCTGCTCGCTTCATTTCGTCGCTCTCTCGCTGTCACACACAGCGATGTGTGTGTCACAGCGGGAGAGTGACGACCAAAAAATGAAGCTGGACATTCAGCAACGACCGGCGACCTCACAGCAGGGGCCAGGTCGTTGCTGGATGTCACACACAGCGACAGCGACGGGACGTCGCTGCAACGTCACAGAAAATGGTGACGTAGCAGCGACGTCGTTGTCGTTGTCGCTGTGTGTGACACCAGCTTTAGTGCCGCAAGAAATATAATGTCTGATGGAATAAGATCTAGAACCATCCGAAGAATGAAAAGTTGTACAACGAAGAACATTAGAGCATGCGAGGCAATGTCCACATGGATAACAACCACGGAGTGGGCCACTGGATCCGAAGGGATTAGGAGATGGAGGGATATAGTGACTCTTGACAAGCAAGTCTCTCAAGTTCAGGGATCTATGGGCAGTCACAAGGGGCCTATAGGGAAGAATGGTAGCAAGCATGGTGTCAGATTTCAAGATAGACCAATGTCTAGTGAAGACATTCCTCATGCTTTCCCATTCATGGTTATAGGTCCCTAGAAAGCGAACATTAACATCACAGCCCTCATCCCTTCTCTTGTATTGTAACAATCGCCCATGAGGCGTGTTTTTCACCTTTAGATAGCCTCATTTAATGGAAAGGTTGCTGTACCCACACTCCCTGAAACGCTCCCTCAACACTGTACACTGTTTCTCAAAGCTCTCATCGGAACAGCAGATTCGTCTCATCCTAATGAATTGACCGGTTAAAATTACATTTATGGTTGAGGGTGTATGTGCAGATGTTGCACGCAAGGAAGAGTTGGTGGTGGTAATTTTACAAAAAACATCAGTCTGAATGGAATGATTCTCATCAACCTGGATAGAAATGTCCAGAAAGTTAATAATTTGAGGACTATATTTATAAGTAAGTCTGATGTTATACTTGTTCTGAGTCAATTCAGACATGAAATTCCTAAGCTGCTCCACTGTACCCTGCCACAAAAACAAAATATCGTCAATGTAGCATATCCAGCACTGCACATGGGCACGGCCCGATGCCCCATCGTTGCCAAACACCTCCCTCTCCCAAAAAACAAGGAAGAGATTGACATCAAACGGGACACAGGCTGCGCCCATCGCAGTGCCACGCCTCTGCTGGTAAAAAACATCTTTAAAAAAAATTGTGTGTGAGGGCAAAGCGGAGCAGCTCCAGAATAAAGTCACCCCAACCTGCTGCCCCCAGGAAGAAACGAACCACCTCAATTCCGTCATCATGTCTAATACAATTGTACAGTGTTTCTACATTGGCAGTAAACAAAAGAACGCCTTCATCCTCAAAGATGCCCTCATCCTGTTTAGGACGTCTGTTGTGTCCCTGATGTAAGATGGAAGCGTCTCGACTAAAGGTTTCAAATGAAAGTCTATATATTTGCAAATAGGATCACATAATCCGATCACGCCAGACAGTATTGGACGCCCAGGTGGATTGACGGCATCTTTGTAGATTTTTATTTTTTCCATCTAAAGTTAGATTTCCATATGGATATTATATTGGATGTTTTTCTGATGTGCCATTTGCCATAATTGTTAACCTCTATATTCAGCCTTTTTATTTTGGCACTATGATATATGTATCAAATAGGTCATAGACAAAAAGGGATGTGTATATTTTTAACAGTCATCATAATTAATTACATCAAAATCCCTAATATAGATTAATGTAATATAGAATCTACTCCCAGTAATCAACTAGATACATCATGCCTAAAGAACACGTATAGGAGACTTATTAAAATGTAGCATACAATTAAAAGTAATCACTAGTAAGTTGGATTCTATCAAACCCACCCACCAGAAGACTAGCAGAAATTATCCCACATCCACTCCATTTATCTAGGATATTACCATAAATTAACTAAGAATGTTAGGTTCCTGGAGGCACACCATGGGGTTAATTATTTAAATGTCAATTGCATAACGTTAGCAACGCGTTGTACACTTACCCATGGTGTATGGATGAGGGTATTCAGACTGCCAGTCAGAGGTAGGTGAGGAGATCACCTAATCCCGGATGCACGTGTCGCATATGCTTCATCAGCGGGGTGCAGGCTAGTAGCGAGGATGATATATGTATGTTTGATTCACAACTGGAATGTATATGTATATGTAAATCTGTAAATTATATGATCAATTGTATATCGTATTGGATTGCTGTGCCACATACTTATGAGGTTTCTATGTATTGTTTGGCATTTGACACAGCATTTTTTTGACATGTTATATCTACCTCTTGCGGCATGGTCGCCTTACCGCTGTGCACGTGCACCGCTGCCCGCTGCCTCTGATGTCTCTATCGCTTTGCCGCGCATGCGCGAGAGCTATGGCCATCTGCTCTCGCGCATGCGCTGCTGGCGCTGACTGTCAGGGTGGCGGTCATTTTACGGGCTTGCGGCAGGTGTGCACATGCGCTGTTTGCGCGGTCAAGTGACCAGGTTCACGGTCACATGGTTTTTCTATGTGACTTTTCCTCATGATGATGTATACTTATGGTGGGTGTGCACATGCCCCGTGTGATGTGGTCATGTGATCGGCACTGCGGTCACATGACTCCTCTAAATGTCTATTTAAAGTCTATGTCTGCAAGCAGACTACAATGATGCTCTGCCTCCTCTGATGAAGCTTTATACTTTTAATTTGCGAAACGTACATTAGATTTTTTCAATTCTTTTTGGACCTCTACTCCTGTCTGCATCGCCACCGGCTGAAGTGTTTCCTTTGTTCACTTGGGCTATTTTGCTATTTTGTCTGACTCATGTTCGACATATATGCCTCTGTTTATATGTAAGTCATTGACTGGGACTCTTTATGATTTTCAGGGCTTATGTCGACATGATTTCAGACTTTTCATTGTTACACTTACTTCTCCCGATGGTTTATTTTTGTGCTATGTAGCATTTTTTTTATTCCACACTACTCTTGGTATTGTACCATTTATTGCAGCAGGAACCGGCTTTTCTGTGTTTCCTTTCTCTGTCCCCCTTCCCCTTTCCCAATCCTTTTTTCATTTTTCGATCAATTTTCTTTCATGATTGATTTTACCTGCTTTTACATCAATAAAGTTTTGTAATTTTTCACTACTTTAATTCCTTTGTTTTTTTTTTACTCCATTTCTCCTGTATTTAATAATTCCTGAAGTTTTTCGCTGTCTTTCTATGTCCATGTTCACTTCTTGTTTATATGGCCTTGATCTACTTGAACCATGCGTGTTTGGAATTTTGTTTTGCCATTTCTAAACAAAGCTGATGGTCTGTCGGGCAATAGCGCTATAGGAGAAAAAATCCATGAAAGTGTGCCGCCCCCGTGCCAGCAGCCGAGCTGCTCGGATCCAGATTCGCAGTGCCTCGAGGGTCTCCGGACCCGGGGGTCGTGCGGCAACTCAAATAAAGGGGGTATTTACAAAAGATGTATAGAGTTTGTGACGCCACCCGTGGTATGTGGTAATTACCACTGCTGCAGTTGGGAGTACCCGGGAATGATGGAATGGTGCAGCCAGGTGTTGTGACCCACCACGGGTAGGGGGGAATACCCTGGGGCTCGGTGATGGTAGGGGGTGTGCCGTTGGATGCAAAGGGGGTCACTATTGTACTCACTCAATCCATTAAGCTGACACCGACAACTGGTCAAACAAGTCTCTGGATAGTGCTGCCGCTGAGGGGAGCTTAGTTCGGGTCCCGTCTCCAATGGTGCTGCCTGGTGATCCGTGACCTGCCTCCTGGCACTAAGTTTACTTCTTTGGTGGTCCCGGTAGTGTGAAACTTGCCGGGTCCCGCTCCCCACTATGGCTAAGTGTGAGAGTTTGCTCTCAGGGTTCACACTTGGGATTTTCTGGACCGTTTTGAGTGGAAAGTCCTATCCCCCTCATTGCGCTAGTACCCCGAATTTGGAGCAGGTGGGAACGGATCTTGAAGGCTCCATTCTCCTCGGGTAAATTATCAGGTTGCTTGAAGCTACTCCCCGACCTAGGGTCCACGTACCCCGTCGTGCCTTGGTACCAGCCCGGTGATGGTGCAAGGCCGCAGGCTGTCCTCCTCAACAGATCGGTGCCCCTTGCCATGATTCCCTGCAACCGGGGGTCCAGCTCCTCTAGGCCCAGACCACCGTCTGCCACCTAGATTTCTTCCCAGGACCCCCGGTCCTAACCTCTCACTTTCACTTTTCAAGCTCAACTCTTCACTTTTGCCACTCCTGACCTCCTCTCCTTGTCCCCCCCAGGTGGGCGACTCTAGTCTACTCGAGCCGTCCACTGGTGTGTTTGGTGGGTGTGGTGCAGGGTGTGGTGCAGGGTGTATCTAGGATTTGATTAGCTGATGTAGGCAACACCATGTAGTTAGGGAGCCAAAACCAAGAATGAGGTGGATACATAAACGGGGGCTGAATGTTCCGCTGCCATGGTGGAAGCAGGCAGCTTGGTGTCTGCCGAGGATGGGGTTAGTGGCGGTGGAGTGCTTGCCGGGAGCGGAGCAGTCCGGATCCCACAGCCACATTGGCCGGATTAGGGAAATCAACAGAGACTGGGTAACCGCTTACCCTCTCTTCACGTGGGATTTTGATCTCATGGGCTCGCACCGCCACCGCCGGGCTCCTCATCTCTTCCATCCAGTGGTCCAATATGAACAGGAACTACGTCCGCATCCTTCTGCAAAGCTGCTCCGTCTCTTCCTCAATCCAGGTCATGGTACCGGCAACAGCATGTTCCAGTGACCAGCTCCGCTCAGCCGACAACTTTCCTCTGCGGGGTCCAGGAACGTTATGGCAGAGACCTGGTGTCCCTGCTTCTCTTCCGCTGCTACATGCTGTCACGCCCCCTCAGTTTCCGCCTACCACTCACTTTGGTGCTGTGGCCCTCTGGGAACATCCGATTCCGGGCTCACTCTCAGGACGAAGGGCGGGGCTTTGCGCACGTTTCATGGAGAAGACAGCGTTTTGGCGCCAAAAGATGGCAGAAGATGGTGGAAATGGCGGAAAACAGGAATTTTGACTCGCGGTTTCGACTTCTAAGTCGCATGTCACCCAGTTAAGTGGGTCCTGCTCATATCCTGCTCATGACGCCAGGAATTTGAGGTGTGCCGCCCCTGTGCCAGCAGCCGAGCTGCTTGGATCCGGGTTCACAGTGGCTCGAGGGTCTCCGGACCCGGGGGTCGTGCGGCCACTCAAATAAAGGGGGTATTTACAAGGGATGTATAGAGTTTGTGACACCACCCGTGGTATGTGGTAATTAGGAGTACCACCGCTGCAGTTGGGAGTACCCGGGAATGATGGAATGGGGCAGCCAGGTGTTGTGACCCTCCATGGGTAGGGGGGAATACCCCGGGGCTCGGTGATGGTAGGGGGAGTGCCGTTGGATGCAAGGGGGTTCACTGTTGTACTCGCTCATTAACTTAAGCTGACACCGACAACTGGTCAAACAAGTCTCTGGACACTGCTGCCGCTGAGGTGAGCTTAGTTCGGGTCCCGTCCCCAATGGTGCTGCCTGGTGATCCGTGACCTGCCTCCTGGCACTAAGTTTACTTCTTTGGTGGTCCCGGTAGTGTGAAACTTGCCGGGTCCCGCTCCCCACTATGGCTAAGTGTGGGAGCTTGCTCTCAGGGTTCACGCTTGAGATTTTCTGGACCGTTTTGAGTGGAAAGTCCTATCCCCCTCGTTGTGCTAGTACCCAGATTTTGGAGTGGGTGGGAACGGATCTTGAAGGCTCCATTCTCCTCGGGTAAATTATCAGGTTGCTTGAAGCTACTCGCCGACCTAGGGTCCACGTACCCCGTCGTGCCTTGGTCCCAGCCTGGTGATGGTGCAAGGCCGCCTGCGGTCCTCCTCGACAGATCCGTGCCCCTTGCCACAATCCCCTGCAACTGGGGGTCCAGCTCCTCTAGGCCCAGACCACCGTCTGCAACCTAGATTGCTTCCCAGGACCCCCGCTCCTAACCTCCTCTCACTTTCACTTCTCAAGCCCAACTCTCCACTTTTGACACTCCTGACCTCCTCTCCTAACCAACCCCCAGGTGGGCGACTCTATTCTACTCAAGCCGTCCACTGGTGTGTTTGGTGGGCGTGGTGCAGGGTGTATCTAGGATTTGATTAGCTGATGTAGGCAACACCATGTAGTTAGGGACCCAAAACCAAGAAGGAGGTGGATACTGCACGGGAGGGCAGATCGTGCAATACCCTGTGACGACCTGATAGTCCAGGGCCATCACAAGAGCACTATAGGAGAAGAGATCCATGAGAGCACTATAGGAGAAGACATCCATGAGGGTGCTGTAGGAGTGGAAATCAATGAGAGAGCTTCAGGCAACGAAATCCTGGAAAGAGCTGGTGGAGGAAAAATCTTCAAACACCCAAATGAGTACAGCGCTGAGGGGTATGACATCCTGGTAGAAAAAGAAGAGAAATCTGAAAAAGAAAATGGTGAAGACTCTAAGGAACCTGAGGATGAGGAGATAGAGTGTGAAGAAACATCTGAGGTTCTGGAGAACTCAGAGGACATTAAGGGTGATGCTGCAGAGACCCAAGAGAAGGCAGAAAGTGATGCTGCAGAGACCCAACAGAAAGCTGAAGGTGACACTGCAGAGACCCAAGAGGTAGTTGAAGGTAATGCAGTAGAGACCCAAGAGACAGCTGATGATTCAAAAGTGGAAAGAAACCCTGAGGAGGTGAAGTCTGGACCAGATGTCTCATCAGGATATGAGAGCTTGACTGACCTGGCTGATAGAGCTAAGACTGAAGACCTAAAGATTGACTCAGCTCAGAAGTGTAAAAGGTCCAGCTTGATGAGAAACCTAAACACTTGAAACTCTGGCTAAACCTGAGGAGACTCTAAATTAAGACAAAGAGCCTTTGTTAAGGATACATGAGATGGTAGGAAAAAATAAAATGGATGGCAAAAGAGATATCGAACAGTCCGATGGCCTTGAAGGTATATGAATTCGCCCAGTCTTTAATTGTGCCCGAAAACTTAAGAGAAGCTTGTGCCAGTGAGACGATGCATGAAGGATTTAAGAAGGCCGTAGGAGCATGTAGAATGTACTTTACATCACAGACAAATCAACTGATTATACTGTATGCAAGTGAAGCCACAGTGAAGCGGGTTGCTGTACTGAGTAACATGCACCTGCGATATGTTCATACAAAGCGGATGATCATGTTAAGGAATGAAAAAGCTGCCAGACACTTAAAGCATAGAAAAGCAGCTGACTGTAGCAGGTCAAGAAGTTATGGTAATGAGAAAAGACTTAATTGGGCTCGCCATCCTTACTCTCAGGTGTAACATTCAGCAAGCCAAAAAAATCTCAGGTATCACAGCAATTCAATTCCAAGCAGAAAAGGGAACATGTCGAATTTATGGAGAGACTGTGGAAACCATGAAGAGAGCCTGGAATTTATTGGAACTAGTGGAAGATTTCATCCAGATCCCCAGAAACCTGGTTGGGAAAATGGTTGGAAAGAATGGAAAAATCATCCGGGAGTTCATGGATAAGACCAACATGGTGAGATTGAAAATTGGAAGACATAAGGAAGCCAAGATGCCTCGTGAAGAAGGAATAGTTACATTTGTCATTGCAGGAACTAAGGAAGGTGTTGCAAATATACGGGTTCTTCTAAAATATCACACTGCATATCTAGAAGAGGTGAAGCAGTTAAAACTAGCACAGAAGATTAGGGAACAGCTTCATCATGTTGGTATGAGGTGGTGACCGCTTTCATGCTGGGGTCAAGAGAAAGAGAGGCATGATGCATTTGAGGATTATATTTCCTCATATGTCAGGGGAAGCAGGGTCCTGCAGTGAACAAAGCCAATCTTACTGAAGGACCCAGACAGTGGCTCCTATAAGGTACTAGATAATCCAGAGACAGACCGGACAGTACCTAAGACACGGTCACTGAGGAGGGGTCTGACAAAGGTGCTTACCCAAAGGGTGTGATGACTGAGTCAAAGACAGCATCACTTACTAAAAAGGGTTTAAGGACAATGACAGTGACAGACCATGTCTATGGAGCAGAAGCTCAAATTTACCGGAAAAGCCTCTCTGGTTTGGTAACGAAAGGTGCCAAGCCCGACGGCTTTAGAAAGAGGGGGAGATATGTAATATGGCGGATGGTATGTATTGCGAAAGTGGTATAAACCTGGGTATCTGCTTTAGCACTTGTAGTGTCACAAGGCTTATTAGGGCATTCCAGGGATAGGTTTTACAGATAGTCAGAAAGATGGGTGCATCTGGCTATCCACATACCTCTGCCCATGGGTGTGTCTCAGGCTTTTAAAATGGTGTAAGTTAATTTGGAACATGGTCAGTGTGCAGAGGCTGGGTTGCCGCTAGAAGCAGTCTCTGGGATAAAGAGGACTCGCTTGTCCTGACCAGGAAAAGATGCCATACCATGTTTATGTTGTTTGGAAGCCACAAGACCAAACGTTTGGACACACCTTCTCATTCAAAGAGTTTTCATTATTTTCATGACTCTGAAAATTGTAGATTCACAGTGAAGGCATCAAAACTATGAATTAACACATGTGGAATGAAATACTTAACAAAAAAGTGTGAAACAATTGAAAATATGCTTATATTTGACTAAGAAGGAGAGTGATGGGGTGCTACGCCAGATGACCTGGCCTCCACAGTCACCAGACATGAACCCAATCGAGATGGTTTGGGGTGAGCTGGACCGCAGAGTGAGGGCAAAAGGGCCAACAAGTGCTAAGCATCTCTGGGAACTCCTTCAAGACTGTTGGAAGACCATTTCCGGTGACTACCTCTTGAAGCTCATCAAGAGAATGCCAAGAGTGTGCAAAGCATAATCAAAGCAAAAGGTGACTACTTTAAAGAACCTAGAATATAAAGGCCCCTTTACATACACAGATAAATCTGTGGCAGATCTGTGGTTACAGTGAAATTGTGGACACTCAGTGCCAGGTTTGTGGTTGTGTACAAATGGAACAATATGTCCATGATTTCACTGCAACCACAGATCTGCCAAAAATTTATCTGTGTGTGTAAAGTGGCCTTTAGACATATTTTCAGTTGGTTCACACTTTTTTGTTAAGTATTTCATTGTACATGTGTTAATTCATAGTTTTGATGCCTTCAATGTGAATCTACAATTTTCAGAGTCATAAAACTAAAGAAAACTCTTTGAATGAGATGTGTCCAAATGTTTGATCTGTACTGTATATGTATATATATACACATATATATATATATATATATATATATATATATATATATATATATATATATATATACCTATATATATATATATATATATGTTGTGGGGGGCCACTCACCAGAGCTTGTTTCTCGAGGCAGCAAAACAGGTACACCATCACTTTAGGAGTCCATGTACTGTACTGTACACACATACACTACAGTTCAGAAGTTTAGGGTCACTTAGATATTTCTTTATTTTTGAAAGTAAAGCACATTTTTTTTCAAAGAAGCCAAGATTAAATTAACAGAATTACACTCTATACATTGTTAATGTGGTAAATGACTATTCTAGCTTCAAACGTCTGATTTTTAATGCAATATAAACAAAGGTGTATAGAGGCCCATTCCCAACAACCACCACTCCAGTGTTTTAATGGTACATTGTGTTTGCTAACTGTGTTAGAAAGCCAATGGATGTTTAGAAATCCCTTGTGCAAGTATATTAGCACAGCTGAAAACAGTTTTGCTGATTAGAGAAGCTATAAAACTGACCTTCTTTTGAGCTAGTTGAGAATCTGTAGCATTCCACTATGTAAAATGATTTTTGTTCCCAGGCAAAAAATGTAATTTCTTAATTTGTTATACCATAAAACATGGGAAAAATGTATTAGCCTGCAAAAACTTTGATTTTGCAGTCAGGACAGAGAAACATTGAAATTGGAATACCTTCTTAATGAAAATTACAAATGTTTGGGTTTAATACATATATAATATATTGGGTTTATATTTCAAATCATTAGCATATTTTAATTAAAATGCTACAAATTGATGAAAAGGAACCTAGAAATGTTTACTTTTGTGAGGGTATGCCATATTATGTTTACGCATTAATCCTCAAATGTAGTCCCCCATCAGATTTTCCTTGTAGTTTCCCTGGCATTCTATATTTTGAAATTTGCTGTCTTGATGAAAGAGCTCTCCTTACTCCTCGGAATCCACTTCTGTTTGAGTCTATCAAGATTGGCATCAAGGATATGGACTTTGAGACCTAGTGCAGCCCATTTTGCTTCACCAGTTTAAACTAATGCAACATAGTTTTCAGCTGTATGATTTCCAAAAGACTGTAACTATGTTAACAAAAGTGATTCATGCTTCTTTCTCTTTTCTTTTGAGGAGTTTGGGAAACTCTTGATTGTTTTCACAAACTTCTTGATTGGAGGGCCAACATAAAATGCCAGCTTTAACTTTTGCTTCTGAAAGCTTTTGGAAGAGATCTTGTAGATACTTAAATGGCACTGATTCCTTGTCCAAAGCTCTGAGAAATTGATTCATGAGGCCCAGTTTGATATGGAAAGGTGGCATTAGTACCTTCCGAGGGTCTACAAGTGGCTCCCATTTAATATTGTTGTTCCCCCATGGAAACTCAGTACATTCAGGCCAACATTGTCTATGGTAACATCCCTGCTATCCCAAAGGCAAACAAAGCATGGAAGCTTAGTATAGCCTTCTTGAAGACCCATCAAGAATGCAACCATTTTGAAATCTCGAATTACTTCCCAACCACATATTCCTCATATTTCATCGCATTTAATAATCTCTTCACATTTTCATAGTCTTCTTTAAGCTTTGCAGAATGGGCAAGGGAAAGAAAAGGAAACTGGTTACCATTATGTAGTAATACTTATGTGTATCAATAGCTTTGAATGATGTAAAGTCTCGAATCCTGAAGTCCTAAACATCTTTCATACTTTGGTTACCATGAAAGGACAAAACAAATCTTATCAGACTAATGAAACGACAGTAATGTGTAGTTCACATGAACAATGACATTCGAATATAGTGAGTTTACTATTTGACTACATAGGTATCCTAAAATCATTGTGGCATCCACAAAAGCAAAGTTTCGGGGGTTACATCAACTATTTCCAAAATAAATAATGCACAATTAAACAGGAAAGAACACTTTTAACCCAGGAACAGAATTTTTTTTTGTTACATAGTGTTACAGTTGTTGGTTCCATTAAACTCTCAAAATGGCCAGAAAAAGAGAACTTTCATGTGAAACTCAACAGTCTTTTCTTGTTCTTAGAAATGAAGGATATACCATGCGAGAAATTGCCAAGAAACTGAAGATTTCCTACAACAGTGTGTACTACTCCCTTCAGAGGAGAGCACAAACAGGCTCTAACCAAAGTAGAATGAGAAGTGGAAGGCCCTGCTGCACAACTGAGCAACAAGACATCAGAGTCTCAAGTTCGAGAAATTGCCGCCTCACATGTCCTCAACTGGCAGCTTCATTAAATAATACCCGCAAAACGCCTGTGTCAACGTCTACAGTGAATAGGTGACTCCAGGATGCTGGCCTTCAGGGCAGAGTGGCAAAGAAAAAGCCATATCTGAGACTGGCTAATAAAAGGAAAAGATTAATATGGGCAAAAGAACACAGACATTGGACAGAGATAGATTGGAAAAAAAGTGTTATGGACAGACGAAAGACGAATCGACGTTTGAGGCGTTTGGATCACACAGAAAAACATTTCTGAGACACAGAACAACTGAAAAGATGTTGGAAGAGTGCCTCACCCTGACACCATCTGTCAAGCATGGTGGAGGTAATGTGATGTCTGGGGTTGCTTTGGTGCTAGTAAAGTGGGAGATTTGTAAAAGGTAAAAGGGATTTTGAATAAGAAAGGCTATCATTCCATTTTGCAACACCATGCCATACCCTGTGGACAGCACTTGATTGGAGCCAATTTCATCGTACAGCAGGACAATGACCCAAAGCACACCTCCAAATTATGCATGAACTATTTAGGGAAGAAGCAGGCAGCTTGAATTCGATCTGGGTGGCCAGCCCAGTTCCCAGATCTCAACTTTATTGAGCTGTTGTGGGAGCAGCTTGACTGTATGTTACGCAAAAAGTGCCCATCAAGGCAATCGAACTTGTGGGAGGGGCGTCTGGAAGCATGGGGTGAAATATCTCTAGATTATATCATCAAATTAAAGGGGTTATCCGGCTTATTTTGACTTTTTTTATTATTACACTATTGGGCTACATTGGGGCAGGTAAGTAGATAGTGACCACTTACCTGCCCTGCTGTCAGCCCCTCTCCCCCAGCTCAGAGTGGTCATGTGACAGCTCCTGCCGCGATTTTGCTGCTTCTGGTCATTTCATGTCAACATGGGCAGGACCATATTTATCTATCTATCCATCTCTCTATCTATGCATCCGTGAAAAAAACGGACCGCTTTTTGCAAACCGCAAAAACAGAACGGTCATGTGAATGTAGATGTAGCCCACATGTGTTCCCTATAGGGGTAGGGGTCGGTACAGAATAATGGTGGGGGGGGTTGGTGCAGAGCGCCATGTGTGTGTGTGTGGGGGGAGGTTTGCAGAGCCTGATGTGGTGTGGGGTGCAGAGCCTGATGTGGGGCTGTTATTTCCAATGCTGTGATGAGAGGTCAGGTGCTGGGGCAGAATGCTGACAGGGAATGTGTGTGCAGAGGGCGGGGCTGGACACTGAGGTCGGGCAGGGGGCGGGGCTAGACACTGAGGCCGGGCAGGGGGCGGGGATGGACAGTGAGGCCGGGCGGTGCCAGCTCTGACTGGGAGGTTTGGCACAGGAAGTGGTCAGTTTGCTGGAGCTGAATGTAAACAAAGAGCTGCAGAGAATAAAGGGATAATTCAAGAGGAACAAAAGTTAGAAAAAAAAAATAACAATGTAGGGGTGTTTTATATGACAATACAGCACAGATAAACTCAAAATATTTTTGTGAGCTAATGTCGGACAACTCCTTTAAGTTAGAATGCCAAAGATCTGCGAAGCTAAAATTGCTGCAAAGGGAGCATTCTTTGACGAAAGCAAAGTGTGAAGGAGAAAATTATTATTTCAAGTAAAAATCACTATCTCTAACCTAGTCAATGTCTGGACTATATTTACTATTCATTATGCAATTCATTTGATAAATAAAAGTATGATTTTTTTATGGAAAAGACATACACACACACACACACAGGGGAGAAAAAGTATTTAGTCAGCCACCAATTGTGCAAGTGCTCCCACTTAAAAAGATGAGAGAGGCCTTTAATTGCCACCATATGTAGACCACAACTATGACAGACAAAATTAAAAAACAAGTCCAGAAAATCACCTTGATTTGGCAAGATTTTCTTTTGCAAATTATGATGGAAAACAAGTAATTGGTCACCTAAAAACATGCAAGATTTCTGGCTCTCACAGACCTGGAACTTCTTCAAGAGGCTCCTCTGTCCTACACTCATTACCTGTAGTAATGGCAACTGTTTGAACTTGTTATCAGTATAAAAGACACCTGTCCACAACCTCAAACAGTCACACTTCAAACTCCACTATGGTGAAAATCAAAGAACTGTCAGAAGACACCAGAAAAAAAAAATTGTAGCCCTGCAACAGGCTGGGAAGACTGAATCTGCAATAAGCAACCGGCTTGATTTGATGAAATCAACTGTGTGAGCAATAATACAAAAATGGAAGACATACAAGACCACTGATAATCTCCCTCGATCTGGGGCTCCACGCAAGATTTCATCCCGTGGGGTCAAAATGATCACAGGAAGGCCTAAGCCACACGGCGAGAAAATTGTTGCGAGTGGAGTGTGATAAAACATCGCATTCCCCTCGGATCAATTCTAGCCTGTGTGTCAGCACACATGAGCGATTATTTTCTCAGCCCTAATCGGACCGAGAAAACAATCGCAGCATGCTGCGATTGTAAGCCGAGACTCTTTTCTCTCGCACCCATTCAAGTGAATGGGGCGAGAGAAAAATCGCACTGCACTCGCTGTACACCGGTGTACCACGCGTGCAGAGCGAGAATCGCAATAGCCGGCTACGGAGGAGAGAGGGAGAGAAATCCCTCCTTCCCCTCCTCATTCCCGGCCCGCCCCTCCTGAGAACCGGCCTGCCCCCCGCAGCTGAGGTCCGCTCGCAGGGTCGGACCTCAGATGCAGGCATAATCGCATGACACTCGGCTCCTGCTGAGCTCCCAGCGCGAGTCGAGTCTTATGCGAGCATCGCAGTAGTGCCTCGTGTGGCCCCAGCCGAACGGTGAGCAAAAAAGAATGACCTGCATAGAGCTGGGACCACCGTAACAAAGCTACCAACAGTAACACACAATGCAGCCAGGAACTCAGATCCTTTAGTGCCAGATGTGTCCCCTTGCTTAAGCCAGTACATGGCCGGGCCTGTCTGACTTTTACTAGAGAGAATTTGGATTATCCAGAAAAGTATTGGGAGAGTGTCATATCGACTGATGAAACCAAAGTAGAATTGTTTGGTAGAAACACAACTCATCGTGTTTGAAGGAGACAAATGCTGAGTTGCATCCAAAGAACACCATACCTACTGTGGAGCATGGGGGTGGCAACATCATGCTTTGGGGCGGTTTCTCTGCAAAGGGACCAGGATGACAGATCCATGTACATTAAAGAATGTATGGGGTCATGTAGCATGAGATTTTAAGTGCAAACCTCCTTCCATCAGCAAGGGCATTGAAGATGAAACGTGGCTGGGTCTTTCAGCATGATAATGATCCCAAGCATACCGCCAATGTAACAAAGCAGTGGCTTTGTAAGAAGCATATGAAGGTCCTGGAGTGGCCTAGCCAGTCTCCAGATCTCAACCCCATAGAAAACTTTTGGAGGGAGTTGAAAGTCTGTGTTGCCCAGCGACAGGCCCAAAACATCCCTGCTCTAGAGGAGATCTGCATGGAGGAATGGGCCACCATACCGCCAACTTTGTGAAAACTTACAGAAAAGGTTTGACGTCTGTCATTGCCAACAAAGGATATATAGCAAAATATTGAGATGAATTTTGTTTTTTAACCAGATACTTATTTACCACCACAATTTGAAAAAAAAATAATCTTTCCAAATCAGACAGGGTGATGTTCTGGATTTGTTTTCTCATTTTGTCTCTCATAGCTGTGGTTTACCTACAATGTCAATTAGAGGCCTCTCTCATCTTTTTAAGTGGGAGAACTTGCACAATTGGTGGCTGACTAAATACTTTTTCAGTGTGTGTGTGTGTGTGTGTGTGTGTGTGTATGTATGTGTATGTATGTATATATATATATATATATATATATATATATATATATATATATATATATAAATACACATAATGACCTTCCACAACTTTGGGGGTCGCTATTTCACAATATATACATACACTACAGTTCAACATTTTGGTGTCATCCAGACAATTTTGTCTTTTACATGAAAAATCATACTTTTATTTATCAAATGAGTTGTATAATGAATAGAAAATATAGTCCAGACATTGACTAAATGTATGTGTAAGGTATACACGTACATACCTAGGTGTATGTGGTATGTATGTATGTATATATATATATATATATATATATATATATATGTATATATATACATGCGCACACACAGTACAGACCAAACTTTTGGACACACCTCATTCAAAGAGTTTTCTTTATTTCCATGACCCTGAAAATTGTAGATTCACATTGAAGGATTCAAAACTATGAATTAACACATGTGGTATGAAATACTTATCAAAAAAGTGTGAAACAACTGAAAATATGTCTTATATTCTAGGTTCTTTAAAGTAGCCACCTTTTGCTTTGATTAGTGCTTTGCACACTCTTGGCATTCTCTTGATGAGCTTCAAGAGGTCGTCACCGGAAATGTTTTTCACTTCACAGGTGTGCCCTGTCAGGTTTAATAAGTGGGATTTCTTGCCTTATATATCGGGTTGGGACCATCAGTTGTGTTGTGCAAAAGTCTGGTGGATACACAGCTGATAGTACTACATAATAGACTGTTAGAATTTGTATTATGGCAAGAAAAAAGCAGCTAAGTAAAGAAAAACGAGAAAAACCTTTAAGAAATGAAGGTCCGTCAGTCTGAAAAATTGGGAAAACTTTGAAAGTGTACCCAAGTGCAGTGGCAAAAACCATCAAACGCTACAAAGAAACTGGCTCACATGAGGACCGCCCCAAGAAAGGAAGACCAAGAGTCAACTTTGCTGTGGAGGATAAGTTTATCCGAGTCACCAACCTCAGAAATCGCAGGTTAACAGCAGCTCAGATTAGAGACCAGGTCAATGCCACATAGAGTTCTAGCAGCAGACACATCTCTAGAACAACTGTAAAGAGGAGACTTTGTGCAGCAGCCCTTCATGGTAAAATAGCTGCTAGGAAACCACTGCTAAGGACAGGCAACAAGCAGAAGAGACTTGTTTGGACTAAAGAACACAAGGAATGGACATTAGACCAGTGGAACTCTGTGCTTTGGTCTGAGGAGTCCAAATTTGACATCTTTGGATCCAACCACCGTGTTTTTGTGCGACACAGAAAATGTGAATGGATGGACTCTACATGCCTGGTTTCCACCGTGAAGTATGGAGGAGGTGTGATGGTGTTGGCCGGCTTTGCTGGTGACACTGTTGGGGATTTATTCAAAATTGAAGGCACACTGAACTAGCATGGCTACCACAGCATCTTGCAGCGGCATGCTATTCCATCCGGTTTGCATTTAGTTGGACCATCATATAGTTTTCAACAGGACAATGACCCCAAACACACCTCCAGGCTGTGTAAGGGCTATTTGACTAAGAAGGAGAGTGATAGGGTGCTACGCCAGATGACCTGGCCTCCACAGTCACCAGACCTGAACCCAATCGAGATGGTTAGGCGTGAGCTGGACCGCAGAGTGAAGGCAAAAGGGCCAACAAGTGCTAAGCATCTCTGGGAACTCCTTCAAGACTGTTGGAAGACCATTTCCGGTGACTGCCTCTTGAAGCTCATCAAGAGAATGCCAAGAGTGTGCAAACCAGTAATCAAAGCAAAAGGTGGCTACTTTGAAGAACCTAGAATATAAGATATATTTTCAGTTGTTTCACACTTTTTTGTTAAGTATTTCATTCCACGTGTGTTAATTCATAGTTTTGATGCATTCAATGTGAATCTACAATTTTCAGGATTACACCACGGAATCCAAATCGTTATCCTCAGGAGAACTAGCAGTCTCCCTACACACTTACTCTGGTCAGTGTACTGCATTGCTCTCACAGGTTTCTCACACAGCCTCTTCAGACTCCACACACTCTGACATGTGCCTAACAACAGACTCCATTAAAAAAACAATGTGGCCTGTCAGACACATGTGAAACACACTCATGGGCAAGGTATGTAGGAACCTGCCCTGTGAATACCTTAGCAGATGTAGAAATATGTAGCACTAAAAGTACCACAACGGAACTCCAGGTTCACACTACTGATGTGGTACATACCAGCTATTAGCAAAGTAGCTGGACGCCATCTTACATTATATAAATATATATATATATATATATATATATATATATATATATATATATATATATATATACATATATACAGTCATATGAAATAGTTTGGGCACTCCTATTAATGTTAACCTTTTTCCTTTATAACAGTTTGGGTTTTTGCAACAGCTATTTCAGTTTCATATATCTAATAACTGATGGACTGAGTAATATTTCTGAATTGAAATGAAGTTTATTGTACTAACAGAAAATGTGCAATCCGCATTTAATCAAAATTTGACCGGTGCAAAAGTATGGGCACCCTTATCAATTTCTTGATTTGAACCCTCCTAACTACTTTTTACTGACTTACTAAAGCACTAAATTGGTTTTGTAACCTCATTGAGCTCTGAACTTCATAGGCAGGTATATCCAATCATGAGAAAAGGTATTTAAGGTGGCCACTTGCAGGTTGTTCTCCTATTTGAATCTCCTATGAACAGTGGCATCATGGGCTCCTCAAAACAACTCTCAAATGATCAGAAAACAAAGATTATTCAACATAGTTGTTCAGGGGAAGGATACAAAAAGTTGTCTCAGAGATTTAAACTGTCAGTTTGCACTGTGAGGAACATAGTAAGGAAATGGAAGAACACAGGTACAGTTCTTGTTAAGCCCAGAAGCTGCAGGCCAAGAAAAATATCAGAAAGGCAGAGAAGAAGAATGGTGAGAGAAGTCAAGGACAATCCACAGACCACCTCCAAAGACCTGCAGCTTCATCTTCCTGCAGATGGTATCAATATGCATCGGTCAACAATACAGCGAACGTTGCACAAGGAGAAGCTGTATGGGAGAGTGATGAAAAAGAAGCCGTTTCTGCAAGCACGCCACAAACAGAGTCGCCTGAGGTATGCAAAAGCATATTTGGACATGCTAGTTACATTTTGGAAGAAGGTCCTGTGGACTGATGAAACAAAGATTGAGTTGTTTGGTCATACAAAAAGACGTTATGCATGCAGGCAAAAAAACATGGCATTCCAAGAAAAGCACTTGCTACCCACAGTAAAATTTGGTGGAGGTTCCATCATGCTTTGGGGCTGTGTGGCCAATGCAGGCACAGGGAATCTTGTTAAAGTTGAGGGTCGCATGGATTCAACTCAGTATCAGCAGATTCTTGACAATAATGTGCAAGAATCAGTGACGAAGTTGAAGTTACGCAGGGGATGGATATTTCAGCAAGACAATGATCCAAAACACTGCCCAAATCTACTCAGGCATTCATGCAGAGGAACAATTTCAAAGTTCTGGAATGGCCATCCCAGTCCCCAGACCTGAATATCATTAAAAGATCTGTGGGATGACTTGAAGTGTGCTGTCCATGCTCGGCGACCATCAAACTTAACTGAACTGGAACTGTTTTGTAAACAGGAATGGTCAAATATACCTTCATCCAGGATCCAGGAACTCATTAATAGCTACAGGAAGCGACTAGAGGCTGTTATTTTTGCAAAAGGAGGATCTACAAAATATTAATGTCGCTTTTATGCTTATGTTGAGGTGCCCATACTTTTGCACCGGTCAAATTTTGATTAAATGCGGATTGCACATTTTCTGTTAGTACAATAAACCTCATTTCAATCCCGAAATATTACTCATTCCATCCGTTATTAGATATATGAAACTGAAATAGCTGTTGCAAAAACCCAAGTTGTTATAAAGAAAAAAGGTTAACATTAATTGGGGTGCCCAAACTTTTTCATATGACTGTATATATATATATATATATATATATATATATATATATATATATATATATATATATATATATATACTAGAAGGTGGCCCGATTCTACGCATCGGGTATTCTAGAATTTACGTATTGTGTAGTTAATGTATGATTTTTGTTATATATATAGATGTTGTTGTCTGTATTTACCAAGTGTTTGTGTAGGGGCTGTACATGTTCTGGGTGTTGTCTGGGTGTGAGAGCGGTGTTGTTTGTGTGTTGCATTGTGTGTCGTTATTTGTGGAGCGCTGTGTGTCTGTATCGTTGTGTATGTGTGTTGCGCGGTTTGTGTGGGTGTGGGGTGTGTGTTTTGGGGGGAGGTATGTTTTGTGCAGTGTGTGTGTTGTGCGGTATGTGCGTATATTTGTGTGTGCCGCGGTGTTTGTGTGTTGGGTGTTGTGTGTGTGCGGCGTTGTCTGTGTGTGTGGGTGTCTGTGTAGGGCAGTGTTTGTGGTTCGCAGTGTGTGTGTGGTGTGTTGTTCAGTGCGTGTGTGGCAGTGTGTGTGTGTGTGTGTTTTGGGGGGAGGTGTGCACCCCCCATCGTGCTCCATCCCCCATGCTGCGCACCCCCCATCGTGCTCCATCCTCCATGCTGCGCACCCCCCGTCGTGCTCCATCCCCCATGCTGCGCACCCCCCATCGTACTCCATCCCCACTCCCCATTGTGCTCCATCCCCCATGCTGCGTACTCCCCATCGTGCTCCATCCCCCATGCTGCGCATTCCCCATTGTGCTCCATCCCCCATGCTGCGCACTCCCAAACGTGCTCCATCCCCCATGCTGCGCACTCCCCATCGTGCTCTATCCACCAAGCTGCGCACTGCCCATCGTGCTCTATCCCCCAAGCTGCGCACTCCCAAACGTGCTCCATCCACCAAGCTGCGCACTCCCCATCGTGCTCTATCCCCCAAGCTGCGCACTCCCAAACGTGCTCCATCCCCCAAGCTGTGCACCCCACATCGTGCTCCATCCCCCATGCTGCGCACCCCCCATCGTGCTCCATCCCCCATGCTGCGCACTCCCCATTGTGCTCCATCCCCCATGCTGCGCATTCCCCATCGTGCTCCATCTCCCATGCTGCGCACTCCCAAACGTGCTCCATCACCCATGCTGCGCACTCCCCATCGTGCTCCATCCCCCATGCTGTGCACTCCCCATCGTGCTCCATCCCCCATGCTGCGCACCCCCCATCGTGCTCCATCCCCCATGCTGCACACTCCCAATCGTGCTCTATCCCCCATGCTACGCACCCCCCATCGTGCTCCATCCCCCATGCTGCGCACTCCCCATCGTGCTCCATCCCCCATGCTGCGCACTCCCCGTTGTGCTCCATCCCCCATGCTGCGCACCCCCTATCGTGCTCCATCCCCTATGCTGCGCACCCCCCATCGTGCTGCATAGTCACACATCAGACAGTAAACACGCACACATCTGATCGCATACACTCACACACACACCCCACTTCTCCCTGTGCCCACCGGTGGGCGGTCCCACCAGCTGTGCTGCACGCCGTGCTCCTCTGCCGACACTCACAGATCCGATCGCATACAGTCACACACACACACTCACACATCAGAACACACTCACACACATCCGATCGCATACACTCACACACTGACGATATCGCACATACGCGCTGACACAATCACAACATCCGGAGATACCACATGCTTCCGGCCATGTGATCCTCCGGCAGGTCCTGGAAGGTCACTGCACAGTATCGCTGCCGAGAAGCAAGCGATATCACGGAATGTTGTGAGTATGTGGATGCGATCTGATGTGTGTGTGAGGTGTGTGTGAGAGTGAGTGTGATCTGATGTGTGTGTGTCTGTTCTTATGTGTGTGCGTGTGTGTTCCGCCGCTGCAGGACCTTGATGCGCTCAACTCGGGGCGAGAGGCCATTCCGTGTGGGGGGCGGAGCCTGGGTGAGCGGCCAATCCGTGCGGGGGGGAGGAGCCGAGGCGAGCGGCCAATCCGTGCGGGGAGGGAGGAGCCGAGGCAAGCGACCAATCCGTGAGGCCGAGCGGCCAATCCGTGCGGGGGGGGCGGGGCCATGGCGAATCCGTGAAGCTGAGCGGCCAATCCATGCGGGGGGCCGGGGCCATGGCGAGCCCAGCGGCCAATCCGCTGTTTGTCACCGTAAGGACATGGCCAATCCGTGCGGGGGGTGGGGGGCGGACCCGAGGCGAGGCGAGCGGCCAATCCGTGCGTGGGGAGGAGCCGAGGTGAGCGGCCAATCCGTGCGGGGGGCGGGGCCATGGCGAGCCCAGTGGCCAATCCGCTGTTTGTCACCGTAAGGGCATGTGACGGTAAGGACACAATTTTGGAGCAAGACAGACAGACAGACAGAATAAGGCAATTATATATATAGATATACAGTTAGGTCCAGAAATATTTGGACAGTGACACAATTTTCGCGAGTTGGGCTCTGCATGCCACCACATTGGATTTGAAATGAAACCTCTACAACAGAATTCAAGTGCAGATTGTAACGTTTAATTTGAAGGTTTGAACAAAAATATCTGATAGAAATTGTAGGAATTGTACACATTTCTTTACAAACACTCCACATTTTAGGAGGTCAAAAGTAATTGGACAAATAAACCAAACCCAAACAAAATATTTTTATTTTCAATATTTTGTTGCGAATCCTTTGGAGGCAATCACTGCCTTAAGTCTCCAACCCATGGACATCACCAAACGCTGGGTTTCCTCCTTCTTAATGCTTTGCCAGGCCTTTACAGCCGCAGCCTTCAGGTCTTGCTTGTTTGTGGGTCTTTCCGTCTTAAGTCTGGATTTGAGCAAGTGAAATGCATGCTCAATTGGGTTAAGATCTGGTGATTGACTTGGCCATTGCAGAATGTTCCACTTTTTTGCACTCATGAACTCCTGGGTAGCTTTGGTTGTATGCTTGGGGTCATTGTCCATCTGTACTATGAAGCGCCGTCCGATCAACTTTGCGGCATTTGGTTGAATCTGGGCTGAAAGTATATCCCGGTACACTTCAGAATTCATCCAGCTACTCTTGTCTGCTGTTATGTCATCAATAAACACAAGTGACCCAGTGCCATTGAAAGCCATGCATGCCCATGCCATCACGTTGCCTCCACCATGTTTTACAGAGGATGTGGTGTGCCTTGGATCATGTGCCGTTCCCTTTCTTCTCCAAACTTTTTTCTTCCCATCATTCTGGTACAGGTTGATCTTTGTCTCATCTGTCCATACAATACTTTTCCAGAACTGAGCTGGCTTCATGAGGTGTTTTTCAGCAAATTTAACTCTGGCCTGTCTATTTTTGGAATTGATGAATGGTTTGCATCTAGATGTGAACCCTTTGTATTTACTTTAATGGAGTCTTCTCTTTACTGTTGACTTAGAGACAGATACACCTACTTCACTGAAAGTGTTCTGGACTTCAGTTGATGTTGTGAACGGGTTCTTCTTCACCAAAGAAAGTATGCGGCGATCATCCACCACTGTTGTCATCCGTGGACGCCCAGGCCTTTTTGAGTTCCCAAGCTCACCAGTCAATTCCTTTTTTCTCAGAATGTACCCGACTGTTGATTTTGCTACTCCAAGCATGTCTGCTATCTCTCTGATGGATTTTTTCTTTTTTTTTCAGCCTCAGGATGTTATGCTTCACCTCAATTGAGAGTTCCTTAGACCGCATGTTGTCTGGTCACAGCAACAGCTTCCAAATGCAAAACCACACACCTGTAATCAACCCCAGACCTTTTAACTACTTCATTGATTACAGGTTAACGAGGGAGATGCCTTCAGAGTTAATTGCAGCCCTTAGAGTCCCTTGTCCAATTACTTTTGGTCCCTTGAAAAAGAGGAGGCTATGCATTACAGAGCTATGATTCCTAAACCCTTTCTCCGATTTGGATGTGAAAACTCTCATATTGCAGCTGGGAGTGTGCACTTTCAGCCCATATTATATATATAATTGTATTTCTGAACATGTTTTTGTAAGCAGCTAAAATAACAAAACTTGTGTCACTGTCCAAATATTTCTGGACCTGACTGTATATATATATATATATATATATATATATATATATATATATATATATATATATATATAGCAATTTGAGTGGGTGTGATAGTTGTTGGCTTACAGACCACTGCAATGCATAGTGGAACTTGTGGTAATAGAACATAGGAGGCCAAGAGAGCGGATGTTGTCAACTAAACCCATTGGAGCTGCAATGATAAAAGGTAATATTTCTAAAACAACACAATGGATGTATTAAGAGGCACGTAATAACAAGATTTATAAAACAAAACAAAAACAGTTGTGGTACTGGACAATTTCTTTAAACTCCTCCAAAACTTTATTTATGACCTAATTTGTGGAGAGGGGCACAATAAGTAAAATAAATGTAAAAATAAAAAAACTGAAAATAAAATGCAAGAAATAAAAAGAATCCTTCATTGCAAGTAGTTCTTATTAGCCCCGCCTCCATTGGAAAAAAGAAAGACAGTGTCCAACTCTCAGCTCTTTAAAGTGTGTAAATTACAAAAACTTTTTTTATATATATATATATATATATATATAATATATATTTAGTATATATATATATATATATATATATATATATATATATATATATATAGTTGCACGACTGGTCCCCTTTTTTTGTCTTGTATTTATACACATCACCCAGATACGCACCTGTCACACAATTGGAAAAGTGCTGGCAGGTCCGGTTTGGAGCCAGGTTAGTACCAGAGTGGGAAACCAGAAAGGGATCCCCTGTTTCATTCTATTATTTTTGTCCTAATATATATATATATATATATATATATATATATATATATATATATATATATATATATATATATATATATATATAAGTGTGATGACTATTTTAAAAATTTTGCAAAATGAAAATGAAACCCCTTACATTCGAGGAACAATTGCATTCAAATGACATTAGTATCATCAAATTTGTAAAATATTCAAAAAAGTTCCCCCTCTTTTTCATTTCAAAATTTTCAAAAAAACAATTTTTTTGAATCCTAACATTCCATATGTTGAAAAGCTCTCCAATCTCACGCGGATGGCAACGAACTGCCAAATTCTTGGAAACTTCAGTTTTCTGTTCAACAGCGAGAAACGGCAACTGGATCGAATAAAAAATATGATAATGGATATAGAATTGCTCTGGAGGGAAACTCTAGACTTCCCACTTTTATCCAGTGCACTCATCAGAAAGAAACGCAATCGTCTGATTGATCTAAATGACAAAAACAAAAAGAAACCTGATAAATTCACTGCAACACTTTCTCAGTTATTTGATGTCACCAACGTTAATGGAGAATGGAAAAACTCGGAGGATAAAGAGCTCTACCTGAGGCAAGTTGAGAGTGGAGGCAAGGTTGGTTATTCGACGCTCAAACAAGCTCCTTTGGAATAAATTCATCCAAGAAAACAAATCCGACTATCAATATTTCAAGCTCAAGCCAGCACTTCGCAATCGCAACCCACACATGATACTGTCTCTGAATCTTTACCCGAGACTCCAATGCCAACCTCTTCTTCCGCGTCATCTTCTCCTGAATGCACACCGAAATACAAAAGAGCAAGCACTACAACAGCAAGTTTACTGGTACTGAAAAACAACATTTCTACACATAAAGCAAATAAAGTGCTTGCAACCATTGCTGAACAAGGTCATGATGTACTGGTTCCAAGTCAGTCGGGTGTCTGGAGACGAATAATCTCAGAAGGATAGAAAATGAAAAACAAAATTTTTTAAAAACTTCAAAGCAAAGTTCCTTATTGTCTCCACTTCGATGGTAAAAGAATCCAAGGGGAAGAGTAGTTCTGCTGAAAAATACCACAACCGAAATCAAACTCGGTATTCTGAAATGTGAGAATGGTTCTGCCACGGCTGTTCACAAGGAACTACATCAGCTAATTGATGAATACGACGCTTGGGAAAATATTCGCATGATAATCTGCGACACGGCAGCAGTAAATACTGGTCGTTTGAACAGGATTGTAACGCTGATACAGGATGATGTCTTGAGAAAGGGCTTTCAGAAGCCACAATACATTGGCTGTCAAAACCATGTACTCGACCTCCTACTGAAGCACGTCATGAATTTCCTTATTCCAGAGTCAACGAAGAAACCAGAACTCAATTATTTCTTCATTGACAAATTAACAGAAAACTATGCCTCACTTCAGATCGATTACCACCAAGTTGCAACAGATGATGTCAACACAGGCGAGAATCCTGGATGGCGAGATGATTTCAAGTTCTTATATGAACTATGTCAGGCATATCGTCATTACAAAACAACATCACGTTGGCCTCGAATCAGTTGGAAGAAACTCCCAAACCTGCACATGGCAAGATGGAACTCGTGAGCTGTATATGCTGTTATAGCATTTTTTCTGATACCAGAGTGGCGCCGCGTCCTCGGTATAGCATGGGACTTCATCTGCTATGAAAGTGCAAATGCCTGGTTCCAGTCGCAACACTACAACGAAGCGTCCTTCAATGAACTCACTCATCAAGACAAAGTGCAAGAAGGCAATTAAGTGTTTGAAGGCACACTGGTTGGTCGAGGAGTCATTAATTGACATTCCCAGATCTAACCAAAATGCTGAACGTGCTGTAAAACTGATGGAGGAACTACATGCGAAATTGAAAAAAATTGAATTTTTGAATCTAAAATTCATAGGAAAAAATAATTTTTAAACACTTCTTTTGTACATATTGTACTTATAATTAACTGTTTTATACCGTATTTGTTAAAAAAACGAATAATAAAAGTTGCTAAGTTATTACTATTATCGTTTCAATAATGCAAAATTGCATGTCCTTTTTTGGGGGGAAAAAATAATTTTTGCCTTATTTCATTTGAATGAAAGGGGGAACTTTTTTTAAAAAACAAAAAAAAGCAATACTTATTCGTAAATTACCCATAAAAGTTCCTCGATTGCACATGGTTTCATAAAAAATTTTTTTTTGTCATTACACTAGCTCTGACAAAAAATAAAGAGGGCCTGCACAGTTTTATAAAAATCCGCTTCTCTACATGTCTTACAGTCATTCCATTCCAGTGTCAGTTGAATGCCAACCAGAGTACACCTCCTTCTAAATAATGTGCTTCTGATTAGGTGATCAAATCTTATTTAACGAGGGACAGTATAAAAAACACTGCTGTGGTCTTCACAATCCTCTTGCAATAGGACAAGCTGGATGGCAAAACAAGTGCTATTAACATCCCAAAAGTAATAGGAATGAAAAATATAACTTTTAATCATGCCAAAGGAGTTGAAAAGTCTTGAGTGAGGAAAAGAAGGGCTTAATTCTGGCTTTACTAGCAGAGGGATACAGTGAGCGTCACGTTGCCTCCATCCTTAATTTCTAAGACAGCATTCCATTACAACTAGGTCAAGCACCAGACATTGGGGACAACAAAAGAAAAGAAGACACAGCATCACCTAGCACAGGTGCTCAGGAAAAATGGGAATACAAAACAAAAAAAATAACTCCGGCACGCTGTATATTTCCTTAAATGTACATAATGGACACCAAATAGTCAATTCTTGATTCTTTTTTTGAAGTGAAAAAAAGTGCAAAAGTGCTATACAAGACAGAAAGTCCGCTGGGTGACAACGTTTCGGCCTTGAGGCCTTCCTCTGGTCGGACAGACTAAGATGAGCAGGAATCACCATGAAGCAGTATAAAGCGATGAAAAATGAAAATATGTATATTCTACCAAGGAGTAGGAGTAATCATGGAATCGAAGTATGTTCTCTGTTCTAGATGTGGAGTGCAGCTCATATAATACAGTTAGGTCCAGAAATATTTGGACAGTGACACAAGTTTTGTTATTTTAGCTGTTTACAAAAACATGTTCAGAAATACAATTATATATATAATATGGGCTGAAAGTGCACACTCCCAGCTGCAATATGAGAGTTTTCACATCCAAATCGGAGAAAGGGTTTAGGAATCATAGCTCTGTAATGCATAGCCTCCTCTTTTTCAAGGGACCAAAAGTAATTGGACAAGGGACTCTAAGGGCTGCAATTAACTCTGAAGGCGTCTCCCTCATTAACCTGTAATCAATGAAGTAGTTAAAAGGTCTGGGGTTGATTACAGGTGTGTGGTTTTGCATTTGGAAGCTGTTGCTGTGACCAGACAACATGCGGTCTAAGGAACTCTCAATTGAGGTGAAGCAGAACATCCTGAGGCTGAAAAAAAAGAAAAAATCCATCAGAGAGATAGCAGACATGCTTGGAGTAGCAAAATCAACAGTCGGGTACATTCTGAGAAAAAAGGAATTGACTGGTGAGCTTGGGAACTCAAAAAGGCCTGGGCGTCCACGGATGACAACAGTGGTGGATGATCGCCGCATACTTTCTTTGGTGAAGAAGAACCCGTTCACAACATCAACTGAAGTCCAGAACACTTTCAGTGAAGTAGGTGTATCTGTCTCCAAGTCAACAGTAAAGAGAAGACTCCATGAAAGTAAATACAAAGGGTTCACATCTAGATGCAAATCATTCATCAATTCCAAAAATAGAGAGGCCAGAGTTAAATTTGCTGAAAAACACCTCATGAAGCCAGCTCAGTTCTGGAAAAGTATTCTATGGACAGATGAGACCAAGATCAACCTGTACCAGAATGATGGGAAGAAAAAAGTTTGGAGAAGAAAGGGAACGGCACATGATCCAAGGCACACCACATCCTCTGTAAAACATGGTGGAGGCAACGTGATGGCATGGGCATGCATGGCTTTCAATGGCACTGGGTCACTTGTGTTTATTGATGACATAACAGCAGACAAGAGTAGCCGGATGAATTCTGAAGTGTACCGGGATATACTTTCAGCCCAGATTCAGCCAAATGCCACAAAGTTGATCGGACAGCGCTTCATAGTACAGATGGACAATGACCCCAAGCATACAGCCAAAGCTACCCAGGAGTTCATGAGTGCAAAAAAGTGGAACATTCTGCAATGGCCAAGTCAATCACCAGATCTTAACCCAATTGAGCATGCATTTCACTTGCTCAAATCCAGACTTAAGACGGAAAGACCCACAAACAAGCAAGACCTGAAGGCTGCGGCTGTAAAGGCCTGGCAAAGCATTAAGAAGGAGGAAACCCAGCGTTTGGTGATGTCCATGGGTTCCAGACTTAAGGCAGTGATTGCCTCCAAAGGATTCGCAACAAAATATTGAAAATAAAAGGGGTTTTTTTGGGTTTGGTTTATTTGTCCAATTACTTTTGACCTTCTAAAATGTGGAGTGTTTGTAAAGAAATGTGTACAATTCCTACAATTTCTATCAGATATTTTTGTTCAAACCTTCAAATTAAACGTTACAATCTGCACTTGAATTCTGTTGTAGAGGTTTCATTTCAAATCCAATGTGGTGGCATGCAGAGCCCAACTCGCGAAAATTGTGTCACTTTCCAAATATTTCTGGACCTAACTGTATGTGGTAGAATCGTTATATAATTCTCAATGACTACTATAAAGGAAAAGTTCAAAAGGTGTCTACCCTCTGAGCGAGAAGCTGGTCCCTGTATGGTGTTGGGAGAACAGCCCACAGAAAAAAACAATTGTCTTAGATGTTGTGCAATCCTAGCGCGATGTGGATCAATATGTAATATTTGAATAGAAGCTCAAAGAGCAGCCAGATGTCATGTCTGGGATCATATGTGTCATAACATGTAGAGAAGGAGAAACGGATTTGTGTCCAGGATGAGATGAATGATCGGATAAGCCTGGAGTTCAGGTTAGGAGGGAGTGAGGTATATCCACAGTGCCTTGGTAAAATCCTGGAGGGTAACCAGACCCTCGTCTCTGGTGAGATATATGCAGACCGCGCGTCCTGTGTGGTCAACAAAACTACAGACTGGCAGAGGGCAAAAGTGACTTTCCACTGACCTGGATGACCGTCATCCTATTCGAATGTCACTCAGCAAGCACAGGATGACATCAAGTGACCTACAAAAGGAATTGCAAATGGCAGCTGGGTGAAGTGCACAGCAAGAACAGTTTGTAACAGGCTCCTAGAGGCAGGGCTCAAGTCATGTAAAGCTAGAAAAAAGTCATCAGTGAGAAACAAAGGAGAGCCAGGCTGAAGTTTGCCAAATACAATAAGGATTGGACCATAGAAGACTGGAGTAAGGTAATCTTCTCTGATGAGTCTAATTTTCAGCTTTGCCCAACACCTGGTTGTCTAATGGTTAGATGGAGACCTGAAGAGGCGTACAAACCACAGTATCTTGCACCCACTGTGAAATCTGGTGGTGGATCAGTTATGATCTGGGGATGCTTAAGCAAGGCTGTAATTGGGCAAGTTAATCTTTGCAAAGGATGTATGAATCAATCCACATACAAGGTTATCATGGAAAAACAGTTGCTTCCTTCTGCTTAGGCAATGTTCCCCAACTCTGAGGCTAGCCCAATCTCCAGACCTGAACCTCATTGAAAACCTCTGGAATGTAATCAAGAGGAAGATGGATAGTCACAAGCCATCAAACAAAGAACTGCTTATATTTTTTGCACCGATAACAGACAGTAGACGAAGAAAACGGGTTGTAAATCCGCGCCAAGGACTCAGAGGATTCAATGGAGATTTATGCTTCTTTTATTGGCATGCAAATGTCTACGTGTTTCAGGAGTCACAGCTCCCTTCGTCAGGACAGCAAGCAAGGAACATCAAATCAGATGATTTGATGTTCCTTGCTTGCTGTCCTGACGAAGGGAGCTGTGAATCCTGAAATGCGTAGACATTTGCATGCCAATAAAAGAAGCATAAATCTCCATTGAATCCTCTGAGTCCTTGGCGCGGATTTACAACCCGTTTTCCTCGTCTACTTTCTGTTATCAGCCAATTTTGGGACTGCTGCCGGACTTGGATTCTTACATGCGTGCATAGTGGTTGTGACTGGCACAACCATTATAGGTGAGTGTAACACTTTCTTTCACCCTCCCATCACCTGGGTAAGACCCTATTGCGCTTTCTCTTCCACAGCCCTTTTATCTACTATATTTTTGCACCAGGAGAGGCATAAGGTCACCCAAAATCAGTGTGAAAGACTGGTGGAAAGCATGCCAAAATGCATCAAAACAGTGATTAAAAATCATGGTCATTCCACAAAATATTGATTTCTGAACTCTTCCTGAGTTAAAACAATAGTATTGTTGTTTCTAAATGATTATGAACTTGTTTTCTTGGCATTATTTGAGGTCTGAAAGCATTGCATTTTTTTTGTTATTTTGACCATTTCTCATATTTGGAAAATAAATGCAAAATTTATTGCTTTGAAATTCGGAGACATTGTCAGTAGTTTATAGAATAAAAGAACAATTTACATTTTACTCAAAAATATACCTATAAAGAGAAAAATCAGAAAAACTGAAAATTTTGCAGTGGTCTTTTAATTTTTGCCAGAGCTGTATATATACCGTATTTTTCGCTTTATAAGATGCACCGGATTAGAAGACGCACCCCAAATTTTGACATAAAAAAAGGTAAAAAAAAGAAAAATGGGGCCAGTCTTATACTCCGGTGTTCTCTTACCGAAGGGGGGCAGCAGTGGTGGCGTCCGTGGTGGCAGGAGCCGCGGGCTCAGTGGTGGCAGTGGCGGTGACGGCTGATTGGTGGCAGCGGCGGTGATGGCTCAGTGGTGGCAGCGGCGGTGACGGCTCAGTGGTGGCAGCGGCGGTGACGGCTCAGTGGTGGCAGCGGCGATGACGGCTCAGTGGTGGAGCAAACCGATGCGGTGTTTTCCCAGTGTGTCCGCGGTCCCGATTCAAGTGATGGCGCCCGGAGCCGGCGCGTGCGCAGATGGAGCTCTCATCCCAGGGCTCCATCTGCGCACGCGCTGACTCCCGGAGCAGCGCGTGCGCAGATGGAGCTCTCATCCAAGAGCTCCATCTGCGCACGCGCACGGCGCCATCATTTGAAAGTGGGACCGCGGACAAACTGGGCAACTTGCTGCACAGCCGCCCGCCCCGCCAGCAGGCTACCCGCCCACCCTGCGTGCAAGCGGCAGGGTACCTGTGCTTGCGTGCGGGCGGCAGCCGGGTGCCTGTGTGAGGGCGGCAGCCGCCTGCCGCCCGCACGGGCACCCGACTGCCGCCGGCACACAGCACCCGGCTGCCGCCGGCACACAGCACCCGGCTGCCGCCCGCACACAGCACCCGGCTGCCGCCCGCACACAGCACCCGGCTGCCGCCCGCACACAGCCACGGGTATTTGGCTGCCACCGCACGCAAGCACAGGTACCCGGCCGCTTGCACGCAGCCACAGGCACCCGGCCGCCCGATCGCCGCACAGACAGGACACCCAGGTACCGCTATATTCAGATTATAAGACGCACCCCCCATTTTCCTCCCAAATTTGTGCGTCTTATAAAGCGAAAAATACGGTATCTGCCTAATCAACAATGAGGATAAATAGCTTGTTTTTGAACTGGTTAATGGTTTTCTGTGGAATGGTCTGCCATGCTGAATGCACTTGAGACTCTCTAAGCTATGGCAGCTCGTTTAGGCCATGCAGGCTGCTCACAGTAGCATCAGTAACATGCAGCTTGGCATTTTCGGGTTGAAAAACAGGCTCCTGAAACAGTTTGGAGAATTGGCCTAAACTGGATCCACAACCAAACCTATATAAGCTAGTGTACCAAGCTGCTCGTGTACATGTACTGAATACTAGAGGGATACTTCAACTTTACATTATGTTAACCCCACACTCTAGTCCCGAGAGTAGAAACGGTTTGAGGTTCCCTTTTGAAGGCCTATTAATGGTGATTCCCATGTAGTCTCCAGGATAATCTCTGGCCATCATTGAGTCCAAAACAAAAGAGGATAGGCTTTGAGAGGGGTGGCATGAGGTCAATGGAATGCTTGTTACTGCAATGTTGTGCAAATACCTTCTAATGGCCTTTGTAGACAGCGTTTGACACCCCAGGATTCGTATGTAACATCTAATTTCACTTGCAGTATAAAGTGAATCAATAATGCAACCAGTGGTATGGCTATTTGTACAAAGATTGTTTTCTTTTTTTTCCAACACACTATGCTTCATGTGCCTAGTGCTACCGTGAGCAGCCTGCATTGCTTAAACATGATACCATAGCCTGCAGGTTATCTACTCATTTCACAACTTATCTACCATCTGGCACATGTGGGATGTCATTAGTTGGAAATTGCCCAAGGGACCTGCCCACAGTGGATCTTGATGATTGGTATACTCAAGTACATTTAATGTGGCAAAAATATTCCTCAGACAACCATGAATAACCTCATTGATATTATGGTAAGGCATGTAAAAGCAAGCTTTTCAGTGTTGTGCTTATACAAATCGAGATATTTTCAAAATGTTATTTACATTTCTTTATTTGCATAACAGTCCTGATTGCTATAATTCCACGACTTATCCTTCTTTGTCTTGAAATTTCAATTTTGTAGAGTGGAGATATTAATAGAAATTGATATACATTTTACAGTTATAGAATAGTAATCTTGTCAATATTTGTAACTAACCAAGAGCCATCCTTGATACATGGACAAAAGTTCGGTCTTGTACAAGAAAACCACCATCAGGATCATTCCACAAATTATAACGCAAATATTTTGCACAATTAAGGAAGTCTGTGCCACTGTAAAGGGGAGAAAAAAAAAGGAGAAAGTAAGGTTAGACATTGCCACAAAGTTTTTCTAAAACATGTTACTGTTTCAATAAACGTTGCATAAATCAATAGTACAAACGAATAGTAGAAGCTTTGTAATATATCTTATCAGAGAAATATGCTTTTTTTCTACACCTATGAGCCAAATGCTTTTTTCCTTTCCTCTTGAACTTATCCTTCACTAGGAAAAATAGCTAAAATCTGTTCTGCTCAAGACAAGGCAGACTGACAGTACACTGAGGAATCAGATAGTTCTCCATAAGGTCTATGGAGAGGGGGAAGGGTTAGAAGGAGCAAAGTGCAAGTAAGAGACACAGACACATGCTACTGCTTCTAGTGAATCACACACTATTAACGTTTGATTCGCAGTTAGGCTATGTACCAACGCTGCAGAAAATTTGCTGCAATTTTTTTGCGGAAATTCCGCGGATTTCTCAAAAAACACAGTACAGCAGGTCCCCAGCTATTTCTATAGCATTTTGGAACTGCTGTGCCCATGCTGCGTTTTTTTCCGCACCGGAAATAGTGCGGATTTCCCTTCGGAAAAATCTGCAGCATGTCAATTATTCCTATGGATTTTTCCGCACGATCCTATACTTACCTGCCTTGATTGAAGATACTGGAGTCACTTCCTCCGGTGCAGAGGAGCACGGTGTAGCCAGGAGCAGGAAGCAGGAGGTGGACGGGGCCTGCACGAGCTCCGGTCATGTGACAGCTGGCGCTGGTTCAGGCCCGCCAACCATCTCCTGCAGAGTGCAGACAGACACGGACGGAAAGTGAAGTGCTGCGTGATGGAGGTAAGCATGAACTCCCTGATCACTCCAGCACTTGTTCTGCATTGAGGATGCAGTGCCGAAGCCATGGTACTGTATCCTCAATGCAGAATGACCGCAGCATATCCGCAGGAAATTCCGCAATACATCCACAGCAAAACAGACAAAGTTGTGCTGCAGTTTTCTGGGAGCTCCTGCAGAATGTCCTGCGGATATATCCGCAGGACACTTTCCCCATGGGCACATAGCCTTACAATGCCCAAAACTGCTAAATAAGCTCTCTATGCTGCTTCTGCTCTCTATGCTGTTACTTAGATACAGAAGAGCAATAATCATCTTTAGCACTAGTAGAGCAGATTCTAAATTGTATGATGCCTGAATGCGAAAATTAAAATGGTGACACTCTCTCCATCCCTTAACAATTTGCTCCACCTTGGGTCAAGTAAAAAATCATTACTATAATGATATTTTAAGTGATGGGCGAACCTGAACTGTAAAGTTCGGGGTCCGTATCGGATACATAAGATATTCTCAGGGAACTCCGTGTAACTACTCTGATTCAGGTACCTGTATAATTTAAACAAATAAAGGAAAAAGAAAGAAAATAAGGAATAAAGCAGGAGCGTTATACTTACAGAATCTCCTGCGCGGCTGTCACCCAACTTCCATGGTTGCTCACTACTCTTATACATACTTACTGCTTTACCCGCCCACCGGCAGGCCTGGCATGTGTTTAATTGCAGTCAGACCACGCCCTCACCCTGTGTGACAGCGTCTGTGATTACTTGGAATCACACATGCTGTCTGCGTCTCTATAGTGCCACCTGCACTCTCCATTTTACTTCCTTGAGGGCCAGAGTGGGTGTTCCTGGGTGCTGAACACGCAGCGCGAATGTGGCGGCTCTGGATTGGTTGTACGAGCAGCCAGGTCCTTTAGTATAACATCCAATCCGGTCACATGACAGGGGACTTAAGGTCCTACAGACGATCCATACTTCTCCCTGACGAAGCGGTAATGTAACATTGTGAAACACACATCGAAGATCCATCTAGGCAGTGAGCGACACATTGTGGGGGCTACTTTTCTATGGTTAAGACTTTATAATCATTTGTGGAGATTATATTAAGGACATGATGCTGAAATTTATACACTAAATTCCTACACCAAATCTGCATCTTCTGGGAAAAAGCTGCATTAATATCGCTTCATGTTTAGATGCAATTTTTGCCATGAAATGCTGATTTGGTGCAGGAATTTGGTGAATATATTTCAGCACTAACTCAACATCTGCTGGCAAAATAATGCATTAAAACTGCGTTTTTTGCCAGGAGATGCAGTATTGGGGCAGGAATTTGGTGTATAAATTTCAGCATCATATCTGCATCTCTTGGCAAAAAAAACTGTTTTTTTGCCAGGTGATGCAAATTTCATTGAACTCAGTCACTGAGGGCACTCTCACACTTCCGGATTTTCGCCGGTTTCACGGATGCGGCGCACGCCAGTACAGTATGATTCAGTACAGTAGCAGCGCCACAACTTCCGGGTCACATGCTCTGGTCACATGACAGCACATGACCGGAGCTTGTTGCGCAACCATTGAACTGTATACACTGTACAGGAGCGCGGCGGATCCAACAAAGTGAAGAACAGCCGGATGTGTGAAAGCGGCCTGAGTTCAATGAGGTCACCTGAGAACAGTTTACCTAAGGTCACCAGTGGGGTACTGTGGGAACCTCTAGATGTGACTGCAGATAAACCGAGTGATGTCACTGCTCACATTTCGCTCAGATTTCGGAAATTTGGTGAAAATTTTGCAATTTTTAAACTTTGAAATTTTATGCCTATAAATCTGAGAGATATGTCACACAAAATAGTTGCTAAATAACATTTCCCACTTGTCTACTTTACACCAGCGCAATTTTCGAAACAAATTTTATTCTGTTAGGAAGTTAGAAGGAGTCAAAGTTCATCAGCAATTTCTCATTTTTCCAACAAAATTTACAAAACCATTTTTTTTAGGGACCACATCACATTTGAAGTGAATTTGAGGGGCCTAAGGGACAGAAAATACCCAAAAGTGACACCATTCTAAAAACTGCACTCCTCACACTGCTCAAAACCAAATCTAAGAAGTTTATTAACCCATCAGGTGTTTCACAGGAACCAAAGCAATGTGGAAGGAAAACATGAAAATTTTACTTTTTTATACAAAAATGTTACTTTAGCCATAAAACTTTACATTTTCACAAGAGAGAAAAGAGAAAGTGCACTATACAATTTATTGTACAATTTCTCCTGAGTACGCTGATACCTTATATGTGGGAAAAATCAATTGTTTGGGCGCACGGCAGAGCTCGAAAGGGAAGGAGCGCCATTCGAATTTTTGAACGCAAAATTGGCTGGACTCATTAGCGGACGCCATGTCGGGTTTGGAGACCCCTTGAGGTGCCTAAACAATGGAGCTCCCCCACATGTGACCCCCATTTTGGAAACTAGACCCCTCAAGAAATTTATCTAGATGTTTGGTGAGCCCCTTGAGCCCCCAAGGTCTCCACAGAAGTTGATAATGTTGAGCCATGAATATATATATATATATATATATATATATATATATATATATATATTTTTTACTATAAAACTGTTACTTGAACAGGTAGCTTTTTTTCACAAGGGTATCAGCAAAAAATGCACCATAAAACGCAGCAATTATTCCTGAGTACGCAGATACCTTATATGTGGTGGAAATCAATTGTTTGGGCGCACAGCAGGGCTTGGAAGAGAAGGAGCGCCATTTGACTTTTCAAACGCATAGACGCCGTGCATCACTGATCGGCTGCTGCAGGACCCACGGACGGATGAGATACAAAAAAAAAACGACGGGGGGACGGAAAAAAAAAAGTCACGACGAAATTTGAGCAAGGATGCCTATCCGTTATGTGCATCCCTGATCAGTGCTCGGCCGCTGCAGGGCGCACACACGGATGAAATGAAAAAAATGATGACAGATATGGACAAAAAAAAAGTCCTGCCAAAAATTGAGCACAGATGCAGATACGTTATCTGCATCACTGATCAGCGCTCGGCGGGACACACGGACGGATGAGGTGTAAAAAGATACAGGTAATACATAAAAAAATTTATACTCACAGTACCCAGAGGATTAGCAGGAGGATCACTGACCAGAGGAACTGCAGGAGGAATAGAAGGCAGCAAGTGGACAGCTTATTACAGGAGCAGCAGGTAGGAAGTTGGACAGCTTATGTCTGAAGACCCAGGAAGGACCCAGCGATGGAGGCAGATGTAATCGGACCAATGAAGAGCTCGGACGACCCGATGAAAGCAGGTAGGGGACGTCGGAGAGGGACAGCAGATGGAGAGGGGGAGAGGGAGATCGGAGAATCAGAGGCAGAAGAATGGGAGCAGAATAGAGATCACGGGGGCAGATCGCGGGGGAGACAGATCGCAGGGGGGGTACATCAGCAGGGGGATACATCGGCATGGTCAGGGGCATCACAGGAGCGCACAGGGGCCATTACGAGAGCGTGCAGGGGCCATCACGGGAGCGCGCAGGGGCCATCATGGGGAGCGTGTAATACTCACAGGGGGAGGCAGGAGCGGCAACTAGAAAGCAGCAGCAGCGGCGTCAGAAGTGGTGGCGTGGTACTAGAAGTGCCAGCCGGTTCATGCTGCAGACATGCTGAGGTAGGGCTCCCAAGCCGACACAAGCCAGATCAGGCCGCCACACTGCACACTGATTGGAGCGATCGAGCTATGACGCGAAATCGCTACAATCAGTGCTGCAGGGGCTGGGGGGCACCATGTTTGATCTCCTGCTATGATCTGCTACAGCACCTCATAGCAGGATCTCACAGGATCGCACTGATTCAGGCATTGTTTTAGCCGAAACCAGTGCGATCGATGTAGTTGGCGGTTCAGATTTGAACAACCAATCACAACGATCGTCGATGGGGGGTGATAATGCCAAAGCCCCTGGGGGTCAAGCAAAGGTCCCCTGCTGTAAGAAACAGCAGGGGACATCATTTGAAAGTCGTTGCTATGGCCACGGCAATCAAATGAACTTAGGCAGTAAAGTTACGTCCCTGGTCATTAAGTCACGTAAAAATAGGACATAACTTTACTGCCCGAGGTTGTGAACAGGTTAAGATTAGGGATGATCGAATATCACAAATATTTGGCAATAGTCGGCTTCGCGGATATAAGACGAATAGGTCACCGCTATGCGAATATTGGATGCGTAATGTAAGTCTATGGGAAGCCCGGATAGTTGCTATTCGGCAACTAGTTGAGTTTCCCATAGACTTAGGGCGGCGTTACATGGGACGATATATCGTGCGATCGCACCCGCCTGCGTCGTTTGTGCGTCACGGGCAATTTGTTGCTTGTGGCGCACAAAGTCGTTTACCCCCATCACACGTACTTACCTCCCGAACGACCTTGCTGCGGGCGGCGAACATCCTTATTCTGAAGGGAGAGGGACGTTCGGCATCACAGCGGCGTCACACAGTGGCCACTCAATAGAAGCGGAGGGGCGGAGATGAGCGGGACGTAACATCCCACCCACCTTCTTCCTTCTGCATTGCTGGCGGGACCCAGGTAAGGAGATATTCATCGTTCCCGGGGTGTCACACGGAGCGATGTGTGCTGCCTCGGGAACGTCGAACAACCGGCGCGCAGAAGGAGGAACAACTTTATGAAAATGAACGACGTATCAACGAGCAACGATAAGGTGAGTATTTTTGCTCGTTCACAGTCGTTCGTAGCTGTCACACGCTATAATATCGCTAACGATGCTGGATGTGAGTCACGGACGCCGTGACCCCGACGACATATCGCCCGATATATTGTAGCGTGTGACGCTGCCCTTACATTGTGCATCGACTATTCGCAAATAGTGGAATAACGTCGACTTATTCGGCGAATATGGGCGTTGCCGAATATTTGAGGCATTCGATCATCCCTAGTTAAGATATTTGTAGACAGCTATTAGGTCTCCTCTGAGTCTTCTCTTTTGCAAGCTAAACAATCCTAAATCCTGTAACCGTTCCTCATAGGACATGATTTGAAAACCAGTCACCATTCTGGTCTCTCTTCTCTGAACTTGCTCCAGTTTATTGATGTCTTTTTTAAAATGTGGTGCCTAGAACTGGACACAATATTCCAGATGAGGTCTGACCAAAGAGGAGTAAAGGGGATAATGACTTCACCTAATCTAGAATGTATGCTTCTGTTAATACATCCTAGGATGGTGTTTGCTTTTTTGCTGCTGGATCACACTGTTGACTCAGTCAGTCTGTTCAGTCTGTGATCTATTAGTAATTAATCAAAAATAACGTCTGGAACACCATACTGAGTCTGAACTGGGTGCAAAAAAACCTAAAGAAATCTACACTATATGGAGAGCCCAAACAACGTTTACGTAGTCGCCAGAACAGCTCTCAAACCAAAGTAAAAGAGGGGAAATTGCTAAGAAACAGTTTCTAGTGGGAAGCCTTAACTGGCTTCCTATTGCCCAACGACTACAGTTCAAAACACTAACCATGACATACAAAGCCACCCACAACCTGTCTCCTCCCTACATTTGTGACCTAGTCTCCCGGTGTTAAGGACAAGATTATGAACTATTAGGAGTATATATGAAGATATCCAAAAGCCAGGATTTAAGATGCTGTTTCAGACTGTGTACCCCACCTAGTTCTGCATTTGGACATAAGACTCAGACAGTCTGGGCTATTCATGTGATGAGTGAATCATGCTGACATTGCTTAATATAAATGAGGAACCAAGCACATTACAGTATATTGTATATCACAGAATAAGCTGTTCTACTTTATCCAATGGGAGACGTGTTACGTATTCTTGGCACCTAGCCAATAATTCCGTTTAAATATTTGTACAACTTCCGTATTAAAATAGTCTTACTTTCTATTCATATCTGAGTACGTCTCTGGTGTGGGTGAAAGAAAGTGGTATGCATGCTACCACAAGTGACTCATAATTTGGACTGCAGACAGTTTAAGAGGGATGCATGACTAGATTGCATCAAAGTAAATTTATGGCCAACATTAACACCGGTACTTACCTGCACGTAACCTTCGATCCTCACAAGATCTCCTTCTCTACTCCCCTCTCATCTTCTCTTCCCACCATCGCATCCAAGATTTCTCCCGTGCCTCCCCCCATACTCTGGAATGCTCTGCCTCAACACATCAGACTCTCACCTACCTTGACAAGCTTCAAAAAGAACCTGAAGACCCACCTCTTCCGACAAGCCTACAACCTGCTGTAACCCTCAGTCTGATACAGCGCCGCACAATCAGCTCTACCCTAACCTACTGTATCCTTACCCATCTCTTGTAGACTGTGAGCCCTCACGGGCAGGGACCTCTATCCTCCTGTACCTGTCTATGTCTTCTATTGTTTGATTATTGTACTTGTCCCTATTATGTTCACCCCTTTCACATGTAAAGCGCCATGGAATTGATGGCGCTATAATAATAATAAATAATAATAATAATAATAGTGACTAATAAATGTAATAAAACGTCAAATCAAGCCCCGACCTGTCAGAAAAAAAACACTTTAGCATATGTTCACACATTTAGTTTTTTACATTTTTCCTTTTTTGATTAGAAAGGGCTGTAACCTATACATTATATTGGTGTCTCTCTCACACCTCCTTTTTTAGGACATATTTGACAGCACTTTAAAAGGCCAGCTACAATGTGCCCGTTGGGATGTTGACCTTGCCCTCCTCCTCCTCCACCAGCACCACCGGCTCCAGTGGCCCTCTAAGAGCCACTGGCTGTTCTCAAATCTCAGACTTCTTAGGGCTCTTAGGTGGGCCCTGTAACATACATTGGGGAGTGATGGCAGTCATTTGCAGTTTTCTGCGTCCCCTATATCACTAGTGTGAAAGTTGGAATACGTACTCCATAACACTTTACGGTGCTATTGCCAATGTGGCCATTTGCATGTTGGCCTTGCCCTCTTCCTCCTCCTCCTCCACCAACACCACCAGCTCCAGTGGCCCTCTATTCAAATTCTATTCAAATGATTCAGAAATGTATGTTTTATGGACAAATGAACTCCACGCTGGGACATCGAAGCTGATGTCGTTGATGATGATTGCATCTGACCAAAAGTAGGTTGGGAGCAGGAGGCATCATCGCCTGCTTCCTAGACTGCAGTTTGTGAATCATGCAGCACCGTGCAAGTGGCAGTTGTTTCACTCTGGAACTCAGGCTTTATTCCACTAGCTAACACCGAGGATTTAAAAAAATTCCGTTTCCCCAGGGGGGAATGGTGCAAAGACCATGTAGCACAGCATCAGAAGTTATTCCCAACAGCAACCACACAAGTTTAAAGAACAAGTCAAACCCCTTGGGACTACTTAGGTCCACACAGTGTTATTCTATACCACAATAGTACGTGGCCGCACAATATGACAGTACACACGTGTAATTAGCGATACGTGACTCTAGGACATAACATTAAGCCATGACCAAAATGGTAATTTATAGTGGGCAGAAACAATAATTTATCCCAAAGTCCCATTTGGTAGGCACTGAAGGGGTATGAGGATAATATAGATAGCAGGGAAACACCGTCCACAGGAGGCTAAATAAAACTGTTGAAAAGTAACTGCTCGTTTAGACCCTTGGGGGAGAGAGTTTCTAGTTGAAAAATCCACCTTGTCTCTCTTTGCAGGATGAGTCTATCCCAATCCCCTCCTCTTTTGGGTCTCAAAACCTTGTCAATTCCAATCAACCTCAAAACACGTACATCTCCACCATGTTTTTCGGTGACGTGTCTGGCCACCGCAGTGTCCCTACGATGTTCAACGTCACCGAGATGTTCACCTATCCTCCGTCTAAACTCACGGATAGTTTTCCCGATATATTCGAGGCCACAGACACAGTCAATCTTGTAAATGACCCCCTGTGTACGACAGTTGATAAAGTGCCAGATTACATACTCTCTGGAGGTTACATTGCTTCTGAAAGTCCTAGTAGTCTGAATGACAGGACAAGCAATACAGCCTGAGCATTTAAAACATCCCTTAACTCCTCTTGTCAGCCAATTGTCGTCGATTGAACGCACAAAATGGCTATGGACCAACCGGTCTCCTGTATGTAATCTGTGGTCTCTTCGGGAGAATTGGACACAAATCCCTGTCCATTTGTAAGATGGACCAATGTTTACCCAGTATGCGGCGTACACTTCCCGCACCATTGTCAAATGTAGTTATAAATCTTGTTACTCCATCCTGGGTCTCCATTTTCTTTTTAGGGATCAAAAGTTCAGTTCTTGGTCTCTCCTTAGCCACCTCGTAAGCTCTCTTTATGATTGTCTTGGGGTACCCCCTTTCCTGGAATTTGGCTCCCAGGTCACATGCCTGCGCCTGGAAATCTCCTTCTTTGGAACAATTTCTTCTAATCCGAAGAAACTGTCCCTTTGGTATGCCCCTCTTTAGATGCTTCGGATGACTGCTGTCCCACAGAAGTAGGGAATTAGAAGCTGTCGGTTTATAGTAGGTGCAAGTCTGTAAATTTCCTACAGCATCTTTCTGAATCAGTACATCCAAAAAGGGGAGAGAGCTACCCTCCTCAAAAGCCGATGTAAATTTTAGACCAATATTATTCATGTCTAGGCCTGCTACATAGTTAGACAAATCGTCCCTTGCACCATTCCACACCACCAGGATATCGTCTATGTAGCAGGCCCAGATTTCGAAATGTTGTGTAACCTCCTCTGTCTCATGTATAAAAATCATCGTCTCCTCCCACCAGCCCAGGAGCAAGTTAGCATATGATGGGGCACAGGGGCTCCCCATCGCGGTGCCCCTGAGCTGGTGGTAGAAACGGCCATCAAAGAGGAAAACATTCTTGGTCAGACAAAAATTGAGCAGTCTCAAAACGAAATCATTATATTGTTGATGTTGAATGCCTCTTGTCGAGAGAAAATATCTCACCGCCTCCATCCCTTTTTCATGCGGGATGGAGGAATAGAGAGCCTCAACATCAATGCTTGCGAGAGTAGCATTAGGTTGAACGGTGATACCTTCCAACTTGCGTAGAAGGTCTGGTGTGTCCTGAACATGAGATTGTAGGGCCAAAACAAAAGGTCTCAAGATTTTATCGAGGTAAATTCCACAGTTCTGGGTGAGGCTATTAATCCCCGAAACGATCGGTCTCCTCTCAGGGGAACCAGCCCCTTATGTATTTTTGGGAGGCAATAGAAGGTTGCCATGACAGGATTTTTTTGGAACAGAAACTCATATTCCGACCTGTCAATGACTCCCAATGACAACCCCTCATCCAGAATTATTTTCAGTTCTTCCATATAGGTCTTGGTGGGGTTCCCTGGAAGAACCTCATAGGCATCCCTGTCGCTCAAAAGTCCAAAACAGAGATAAACATATTTATCCTTATCCATGACGACCACATTGCCACCCTTGTCCGAGGGTTTTATGACAATGTGGTCGTCGCCCTCCAAATTTCTCAGGGCCTGGATTTCCAAGCTGTCCAAATTATATTTAGAGAAGGTATCAGTCACAGACAGACTCCTAAGTTCATTTGTTACCAACTGCTCAAAAATATCTATTGCTGATAAATCACCAACAACCGGTGGAGTCTTAACTATTTGGGATTGCTGATTTACCTATCTGGAATCTGCCAAGAGGTTGAATCCTCGGCAGGCCAGGTGGGCTTTGTTTTTTACCCGGTTTAATTTTGTGGTCTCTTTCTTGCCAGGCACCAGGAATATTAAGGCTGAAGCCCTTTCCAGGAGTTTCTGTGCTGACTCTTTGGAGGTTGCCGAACCGTCTACTATCCTGAATCATGGTGTAGTTCTCTCGGCCATTTCGCCTGATCTGCGGTTGGCACTGGCGGGATTTCAGGGGGATAAACCTGAGAGATGTCTGCCGGGGAAACTGTTTGTCCCGGACCAATGGGGAACCCGAGTTGTATCTAAGGTTCATTGCTCTGTTTTGGCGGGTCATCCTGGCGTTTTTGGTACTCGGGATCTTGTGAGCCACTCTTTTTGGTGGCCTTCCCTGTCCCGGGATGTCCGTAGTTTTGTGCAGTCATGTGGAGTTTGTTCTAGGTCCAAGCCCTGTTGTTCACGTTCTAGTGGGCTATTATTGCCTTTGCCGGCACCTAAGAGACCTTGGACACACATCTCTATGGATTTTATTTCAGAGCTTCCAGTCTCTCAGAAAATGACTGTGATTTGGGTGATCTGTGATAGATTCTCCAAGATGGTCCACTTGGTTCCCCTATCTAAGATGTCGTCTTCATCAGAGATGGTGCCTTTGTTTTTCCAACATGCTGTTCGTTTGCATGGTATTCCCGAAAACATTGTTTCTGACAGAGGAGTGCAGTTCGTATCCAGATTTTGGAGGATTTTTTGTTCCAAATTGGGTGTTCAGCTGTCTTTCTCCTCAGCGTTTCATCCTCAGACCAACTGTCAGACTGAAAGGGCTAACCAGACCCTGGAGACCTATTTACGGTGTTTTTTTTCTGCGGATCAGGATGATTGGGTTTAGGTTTTGCCTTTGGCTGAATTTGCTCTTAACAATATGGCTAGCTCTATAGCTCTACCACATTGGTGTCCCCATTTTTCTGCAATTTTGGGTATCACCCCAGGTTCCCCTTGGGGCAGCTTGAGGCGTCTGATTGTCTGGGGGTGGATTCTGTGGTAAACAGAATGTAGCAGATTTGGGGGCAGGTAGTGGATAAATTGTTCCAAGCCCAAGAAACTGCCCAAAAGTTTGCCAACCGGCGTCGAATTGTTGGTCCCCGGTTTAAAGTGGGAGACATGGTGTGGTTGTCCTCTAAAAATATTCCTATGAGAGTTCCATCTCCTAAATTTTATCCCAGATTTATTGGACCTTATAAGATTTCGGAGATTATCAACCCTGTATCTTTCCGTTTTGCTCTGCCTGCCTCATTTAAGATTCACAATGTCTTCCATAAGTCCTTGTTGAAGAGACATGTGGAGCCAACAGTTCCTGCAGCAGCGCCTCCTGACCCTGTTTTGGTACAAGGGGATCTGGAGTATGAGGTTGAAAAAAGTCTGGATTCCCGTCACTGTAGGCGGCAGCTTCAGTACCTTGTGAAATGGAAGGGTTATGGGCAGGAGGATAACTCTTGGGTTGTGGCGTCTGATATTCATGCAGACAGGTTGGTTTGCGCCTTCCATCATGCTCATCCTGAGCGACCCGGTGGCGTTGGTGAGGGTTCGGTGACCCCTCCTCAAGGATGGGGTACTGTTGTGAATGTCAGTTATGTTTTTGCTGCTGTGAGGCTCCCTCTTGTGGCCAGGAATGGTTTGGACACAGACCAGGTGTGCTGGAGCAATGGGCATTTCCATTGCTAACTTTCTGCCTATTGAAACCTTGGTCTGCTAGCAGTCTGAGCCGGTTGTCATTTGTTTTTTAGTTTTCCAGCCTTCTCATCTTGTTCCAGACAAAAAAAAATACCCTGGAGACAGGGTAACATAGAAAGAGACAAACGCGGCGCCAATCTGAGTGTAGTGAGTTTTTTATATATAAAGGTGTTGAAATAGTGGAACTCTCACCTGGTTCAGAGGTTAGAAAGCCTGGAATAATCCAAGAGGAGTTGATCCACTTTCCAATAGGATTATGGTGCAGTATGCAGCAATCGCACTGGATACTATAGAGGAGCCCTCCAGCAGGTCCACTTAGTTAAAGAAGTTCCAAAGGCAATTACCAGTCTTGCGGCGCTCCTGCTACCAATGGTGGAACATATTGGATGATTTTTGGTCATATGACTGGACCAATATACAAATAAGTAAAGCGATATTTTATTTGTACATTAAAATATGGTTAATTATACAACGCATTTTGGCTCCAATGTTTTATCCTTCAGCCTTCTTCAGGTATAATTGTGAGAAAAAAGATGTATACATCTAACTTCATGAAGAGGCATGCTTATATAGAGACTAATCCCTCATTTCAAAGTGGAGACATCCTGAACAGATAACCACACCCACCTGCCTCTAATCACATTACATAGGATTCGCTTCTAATAAAAAACTAAGAATTACACAGCAACAACAACAACAATATAAAACAACATCAGAATTATTGAATATTATGTAAAAAGATTTGTTTTAAAACTTATTAAAAATTAAATAAAATTCAACCTTCTCATATTTTTTTTTTTTTTATCTTTTCACCCTTATTTTTATATAAAGTTGTTATACATTTTCCACTACATCATTCAAACCGCTGGGATACAAACTCTGGAAGCGATAAATCCAATAAGCTTCCTTACGGTTTAACATTTTACATCGGTTGTTTATATTAGCGGATATTTGTTCTAAAGGTGTAACTTTTATACAAAATTTTTATTATGTTTTAATAATAAGTGTCTTGAAAAACTATGTTTAATAAAACCATTTTTACAGTTATGCCGGTGGCCATTCATTCGTGACCGCAGGCTTTGCGTTGTGCACCCCACATATTGAAGGCCACATTCACAAGTAATTACATATATAACATAACTGCTGTTACATGTTAGATAGTCTTTAATATCAATGGTTTCACCAGTAGTGTTGGATGTAATGGTCTTTACTCCATTATTAATAATATTGCAACAGCAACATTTTTTTACATGAGACTTATATACACCTTTATTTTTATTTTTTTGTAATGAAATTTTATTTGTTTTAACTTGATTTTTCAGTTTACTGGGTGCTATACTCTTGGGATTTTTCTTTATTTTTTTCAAATGCATCCTCAACTAACTTTTGCGGATATTTTTTATCATTAAAACGGGCTTTCAGGATACTGGATTGGTTTATATAAACTACTTTATCCCCTTTAGAAGGGAAATAACCATTAAAAATCTTATAGCACCCAGTAAACTGAAAAATCAAGTTAAAACAAATAAAATTTCATTACAAAAAAATAAAAATAAAGGTGTATATAAGTGTCATGTAAAAAAATGTTGCTGTTGCAATATTATTAATAATGGAGTAAAGACCATTACATCCAACACTACTGGTGAAACCATTGATATAAGGCTATGTGCGCACGTTGCGTACTGTCCCTGCAAAAATTTCTGCAGCGATTTGAACAGCACACGTGCGCTTCAAATCGCTGCAGAAACAGTCCGTAATGAAAAAAAAAACCCGATTTCATGCGCTCTGACTGCAGCCCCTCCCATAGACAGAGCGGGACCTGCAGGCAGAGCGCACGAAAGAAGTGACATGTCACTTCTTAGAACGCGTGCTTCGGGCAGCAGCTGAAGCGCTGCGCTCTAATACGCCACGTGCGCACGGCTCCTGCATAATCTTCATAGATTATGCAGGGGAAGCAGGACGCATCCAGTTACGCTGCGGTGCAGATCGCAGCGTAACTGTATGCAATTACGCAACGTGCACACATAGCGACTATCTAACATGTAACAGCAGTTATGTTATATATGTAATTACTTGTGAATGTGGCCTTCAATATGTGGGGCGCACAATGCAAAGCCTTCGGTCACGAATGAATGGCCACCGGCATAACTGTAAAAATGGTTTTATTAAACATAGTTTGTCAAGACACTTATTATTAAAACATAATAAAAAATTTTGTATAATAGTTACACCTTTAGAACAAATATCCACTAATATAAACAACCGATGTAAAATGTTAAACCGTAAGGAAGCTTATTGGATTTATCGCTTCCAGAGTTTGTATCCCAACGGTTTGAATGATGTAGTGGAAAATTTATAACAACTTTATATAAAAATAAGGGGAAAAGAGAAAAAAAAATATGAGAAGGTTGAATTTTATTTAATTTTTAATAAGTTTTAAAACAAATCTTTTTACATAATATTCAATAATTCTGATGTTGTTTTATATTGTTGTTGTTGTTGCTGTGTAATTCTTAGGTTTTTTTTAGAAGCGAATCCTATGCAATGTGATTAGAGGCAGGTGGGTGTGGTTATCTGTTCAGGATGTCTCCACTTTGAAATGAGGGATTAGTCTCTATATAAGCATGCCTCTTCATGAAGTTAGATGTATACATCTTTTTTCTCACAGTTATACCTAATGAAGGCTGAAGGATAAAACATCCGAGTCGAAACGCGTTGTATAATTAACCATATTTTAATGTACAAATAAAATATCGCTTTACTTATTTGTATATTGGTCCAGTCATATGACCAAAAATCATCCAATATGTTCCACCATTGGTAGCAGGAGTGCCGCAAGACTGGTAATTGCCTTTGAGACACTCCCCATGTTATCCTATGGGACATGGGGAGTGTCTGTGTCCATGCTGCGGTATGTGTGGCTGCGGAACATGCTGCGGATGTCCCGCAGCCGCACATAACTGCATGTCAATTATTCCTGCGGAATTACCTGCAGAAATCCCACCTCTCCACTATGGAGCCAGAGGCTGGGACTTCCGCAGGTAAAGTCGCATGAATGTCCGCAGGTTTTCCACAGATATTTCGCTGGAATCCCACAGCTATGTGTAGCTGCGGATTCCGGGGACCTGCTGCGGGAAACCTGCGGATGTACCTGCGGATATATCCGCGAGTACAGAGTTTCGTGGGCACATAGCCTTAAGGGCACTTTACACGCAGTGACATCGCTAGCGATGTCGCTGGTGAAAGCACCCGCTCCCGTCAGTTGTGCGTCATGGGCAAATCGCTGCCCGTGGTGCACAACATCGCTAGTCCCTGTCACACATACTTACCTGCCTAGCGACGTCGTTGTGGCCGACGAACCGCCTCCTTCCTTCCTCGTTCCTCCGGTGTCACACATAGCGATGTGTGCTGCCGCAGAAAAGACGAAAAATTTGCGTCCTGCAACATCAACGATAATTGGGTTTAGAACGACGCGTCAACGATCAACGATAAGGTAAGTAATTTTGATCGTTAACGGTAGTTCATGCGTTTCACACGTCGCTAACGAGGCTGGATGTGCATCACGAATTCCATGACCCCAACGACATCTCATTAGCGTTGTCGTTGCGTGGAAAGCGGCCTTTAGACAGTCACACACCCATAAACTCGTATGGGTACTTATATCCGTTTCTTATCCTCATCAAGGGGAAGGTGTCTGATTTTTTTGGGGGGCACACACGGCTTATAAGTAATAATAATAACAATAATAAAAATAAATAGCTCAATAGACTGTAAAGTCTACAATACATGTTTTACAAATGTCTGAAACAAGCCTTCAAATTATAATACTCTGAAAAAACAGAAATTGGTCTGATATTTGAGGACACAAAAAGTTATTCAGATCAACTGGCCATCTAAAAACACATTTAGGCCAGTTTCACACCTTCATTCAAGAGCCAGGTGTCCTTACACGAGCCGTCCCATATACACCTAGGACACATATAGCGATCCGATCACAGATCTGCAATAGTGCTCTGACTAAAGAGAAATTGGTAATATAATATACAATAGAAACACACATGTACTTCATGAAAATATATTACCTCTCAGGCGTTGATTTTTATCAACCCAGTCTCCAAGTATAGCTCCGAGAAAAAGCACAGAGCCTGCAACCACAAGTCCATAAACAGCAGTGAGAAGTAAGCTGTTCCCATACAGTTCTACCAGGAATAGAGAGACTGCAAAATGCCACATGCGATCTCCCTGTAACAAAAAGAAAATATTATTAAAGCTTCTAAAAAGATATATTATTTACAGCGGTTGAAGATAGCATTGAACATGTCACCAATTTTCTAATTAAATAGATTTGTAATGGTATTATTGACATGAATTCCTCACCAGATGTCAGTTACAACCCATCCAATCAACACAGGCAAAAAAGTCAAACCATAGATGTCCATAAGTTATATGTAATAATAAGAAATGACACACGTAAAAGTATTGAACACATGAAGAAAGAGTGGTGCAAAAAGCCATGGAAAGTCATGACACCAGCTGAAATCTGTATGTAATAGTAGAGCAAAGAGGCGCAATTGGGTTTTAACAGGTTAAAGGCCAGGATACAGATGACAGCAGTAAGCTCACATGTTGTTTTGCTCCAAACTCACGAAGTGTCATGGCAGCATTAGACGCTGTTCATACACTCCTCTCTATACTTTCTCTGGTGCTTCTTCTTGAACAAGCAAGCTCAGGCCGTCTAGCCTGTGGGCCAGATTAGGAGGCAATGTTATCCCCTGCTAGCCCATGACACTCACCTGGTGGGGTTGTGTAATACACAACACCGTATGAAACGTGTAATCAGCTACTGCAGAAATACATATAAAGCTGGACTCACACGAATGTACGAAAAATCAGTCCCATTCTCGTCCAGGAGTGTAGGACGATTTTTTCTCACTTGTCATCCGTGTGCTGTCCGTGTGCAATCCGTTTTTTGCTCAGCAGCTATTAGTCATTTACAAGACCATTTAAAGGAACATTTACAGTCCTGTACAGGAGCATTTAGAGTGTTCTCTGCTACATGATAGAATTGTATCCATATGAATGGATGTCACTAGGATGGTCCGTGTGCTGTCCGTTTTTTTCTCGCACCAATTGACTTGTATTGGTGAGTCTCGGTCATTTTCCAGATGAAATCACAGCATGATGAAATCGCAGAATCTGGATGCGAGAAAAGCTGACCAACTGCTCTCCCTCATTGACTAACATTGGTCAGGGTGCAATGTGAGATTTTCTCGCATTGCAATTATCCGTTTTTCATGTGAGCGTACACTTAGGGCGGCTTTGCACGTTGCAACATCGCACATGTGATGTTAGTGGGGTCAAATCGAAAGTGACGCACATCCGGCGTCACTTTCAACATCGTTGTGTGTAAATCCTAGATGATATGATGAACGAGCGCAAAAGCGTCGTTATCGTATCATCGGTGCAGGCTCCGACATTTTCATAATGCCGGTGCCGCGACAGGTACGATGTAGTTCCTCGTTCCTGCAACAGCACACATCGCTGTGTGTGAAGCCGCAGGAGCGAGGAACATCTCCTACCTGCCTCCTGCGGCTCACGCCGGCTCTGCGGAAGGAAGGAGGTGGGCGGGATGTTTACATCCTGCTCATCTCCACCCCTCCGCCGCTATTGGCCGCCTGCCGTGTGACGTCACTATGACGCCACACGACCCGCCCCCTTAATAAGGAGGCGGGTCGCCGGCCAGAGCGACGGTCGCAGGGCAGGTGAGTGCATGTGAAGCTGGCGTAGCGATAATGTTCGCTACGCCAGCTATCACAAGATATTGTACCTGCGACGGGGGCGGGGACTATCGTGTGCGACATCGCAGCATCAGCTTGCGATGTCGCAACGTGCAAAGCCCGCCTTAGTGCAGGAATCAGATGGGAAAAAAGTGTGTGTGTTGTGTGTTGCTCTGAAGGATCATCCTTGAGGAAGAATTCCCGGACACATGAGTGGAGAACATTACGTCTATTCTACGAGTTTCAAAGCTATCCAGCTTCTTCAGGAAATTCACAAAACAGAAATCACAGCAAAATAAGCTATTATATAGTGGTTTGGCATTAGAATGTATGAGCCAAAAACATCTGACACGTCTGAGTTCAGTTTGCTTTTGAAAGGAGTCTATCAAAAAAATAAGACTAAACAAACAAATTAGTCCAGAGAAATCATTATTTGCTTACAGGTGAGTGAATGATGTATTCAGTAAGTGAAAATATAATAATAATAATAATAATAATAATCTATATATGTAATTGCCTTATTCTGTTTGTCTGTCTGTTAGCGGTCTTCTAGGTCAACGCTAACTGGTTACCATCCGGTCTGACGAGTTCCCTACACACGTGGTCGGAGTAGCGCTTGTTCCACCAAAACGCTAACTGGGTTGTCGTCCGGTCTGACATGTCCCTACACACGTGACCACTTTCCAGGTCTCCTGGGTTATCTCTGAGTCATCAGCTCAATAGTCTCCGCCTAACCCACAGGGTGCCAGCAGCTCTATTGCAATCTGGAGCACGGTGTGCCCCGACTGGTGATTGGGATATATACCCCCTGGTCCTAATCTGCCGGTCTCCCCGTAACACCGCTTTGCTTAGTTACCCGATTGTGTACCATGGTTACAAGCGTACGCCGACTCCCTGCCCATTCAGACCGTTGGTCTCCCACTGTCAAACACGCCGATGCGTGCTGCACAGCAGGAGACCAACAAGCAAAAAATTAACCAGCACTGTCACTTTGCATAGTTACCCGATATGTACCATGGTTACTAGCTTACCCCGGCTCCCGGCACACATGTGCCGGAGTCGGCGTACGCTGGTAACCATGGTACACATTGGGTAACTATGGAAACCGCTTTGCTTAGTTACCCGATGTGTACCATGTTTACTAGCTTACCCCGGCTCCCAGCACACGTGTGCTGGGAGCCGGCGTGCGCTGATAACCATGGTGCACAATCGGGTAACTATGGAAATCGCTTTGAATAGTTACCCGATTGTGTACCTTGGTTACCAGCGTACGCAGTCTCCCTGTCTATTCAGATCGACTGTCTACCGCTGTCAAACACGCCGATGCGTGCCGCACAGCGGGAGACCAATGAGCAAAAAAATGAACCAGCACTGTCGCTTTGCATAGTTACCCAATGTGTACTATGTTTACCAGCTTACCGATGTACGCTGGTAACCATGGTACACAATGCTGTAACTATGTTAAGCGCTTTGCTTAGTTACCTAATGTGTACCATGGTTACCAGCTTACCCCGGCTCCCGGCACATGTGTGCTGGAGCCGGCGTATGCTGGTAACCATGGTACACAATCGGGTAACTATGGAAAGCGCTTTGAATAGTTACCCGATTGTGTACCTTGGTTACCAGCGTACGCCGTCTCCCTGTCTATTCAGATCGACTGTCTCCCGCTGTCAAACACGCCGATGCATGCCGCACAGCGGGACACAAATGAGCAAAAAAATGAACCAGCACTGTCGCTTTGCATAGTTACCCGATTGTGTACCATGGTTACCAGCTTACACCGGCTCCCGGCACACGTGTGGCGGGAGCCGACGTACGCTGGTAACCATGGTACACAATCGGGTAACTATGCAAAGCGCTTTACTTAGTTACCCGATGTGTACCATGGTTACCAGCGTACGCCGACTCCATGCCCATTCAGATCAGTGGTCTCCCGTTGTCAAACACACCGATGCGTGCTGCACAGCGGGAGACCAACGAGCAAAAAATGAACCAGCACTGTCGCTTTGCATAGTTACCCAATGTGTACCATGGTTACCAGCGTACCGATGTACGCTGGTAACCATGGTACACAATCCTGTAACTATAGAAAACGCTTTGCTTAGTTACCCAATGTGTACCATGGTTACCAGCTTACCCCGGGCTCCAGGCACATGTGTGCTGGAGCCAGAGTACGCTGGTAACCATGGTACACATCGGGTAACTAAGCAAAGCGCTTTGCATAGTTACCCGATAGTGTACCATGGTTACCAGCGTACGCCGGCTCCCTGCCCATTCAGATCGATGGTCTCCCGCTGTCAAACACGCCGATGAGTGCTGCACAGCGGGAGACCAACGAGCAAAAATGAACCATCATTCAAGACCTTACCTCCCACACACTGCTACATACCTCGGTCAAAAACCAAACAAAAAAAAACCTAACATGCTGCTGAATACATACTTCTTGCCTGTACTCTACCATATCATTTGCCACGTCTTGCTATTTGGGTGTCTTTTCCAGATTACGTCTAGCACGATTTACGCTGATTGCCTTACAATGGGGCCTATACGCAAGTACACCACTGACCAGCAACGAAAAGCAGCAGCAGCAGAAAGAAGGCAACTACGTCAAAAACAAAGGAAAATACAACAGGGCAACAGACAACGCCATGATGCGAACACTAGCACACAGCCTCCAGACCAAGACACACAAAAACAAACTGCCTGCACAATAACCCACGAGGGTGCGGCTCACACACAACAGCCACACCAAGATACTCTTCAAAAAAAGGACAACAGACAAGCCTTGGAAGCACCACCTCCCGCACTTCCGCCACAACAGGAGACACCACAATAAACTCAAAATGAACAGGTAAGCCAGAGGAAGAAGGGAAGGACACACACAAAAGACAAAAATCATCCCATCCCACAAACATGTCTTGCCTCCACTTGCTCCACTTTGCATCTGCCTGCGCAGATAAATTAATGCCCCAATGCATCTTCCATAACCCAACGCTCCCTTAGCAATGGGACAAATACTGTCACATCAACTGCCTTACATAAGAAATGGAGGCAACTAAAAACACAAAAAACTAACAAGATTTCTACCCATCTTATGCCTACTTTCAGCACCATTTGTAAAGACCTGCTCACTGCCACAGTGCAACATAGCTCTGACAGGTCAACTCAACACCTTCTCTCATGCACAGTACACTAACGAAAAAATCCTTTACTGGACTTGACAATCTGTCTTATTCCGTCTATCTTGTCTGCCTTTCACAGCTTCACCCGAGAACACTTGACGAGCCCTGTCTTACAAGGGGTCGTAAGCGAAAATACACCAGCAAGCACGACAGAAAAATAGCAGCAGCATCAATGCGACAACAACATCGCAACGCAGAGACACTTCAAAGAACTACCGAAAGACAAGCCACGGATGCTAATTCACACAGACGATGTCGACACCAAGCCTCACCTAAACAAACTGCCGATAGACAAGCCCACGATGCTGAAGCTCACACACAACGTAGAAAACAAGAGACACTTCAACAAACTGCGGACAGACAAGCACAAGATGCCACAGTTCCCACACAACGTAGAAAACAAGAGACACTTCAACAAACTGCGGACAGACAAGCACAAGATGCCACAGTTCACACACAACGTCGCCTACAAGAGACACCACAACAAACTGCTGCAAGACAAGCTAAGGATGCAGAACCCCACAGCCAACACCGGATCCAGGAATCCCCACCTTCCAAACTAAAAAGACAACAACATGATCGCCTAATTTATCACAAAGGAATGCTCTACCATCTAAGCCAAACTCAACACAATATTCAACAATTTGCAGCCAGCAGAACACACAACGAAAATACAATTATTCAGCACTACTGTGGAAAGATGAATTCACTCTGCTCCAAATGCAACTCGCACAATTTTAGGGATGAAAAACCAGCAGACAATCTGTTCACTCAATGCTGCCAAAAAGGGAAAATTCAGTTGCCCATACCTCAATACTCAGATCTGTTGGAGCAATTGATGAAAAGAAGTCATCCACACAGTAAAAATTTTATGGACAACATCCAAAGCATCAACAGTTCACATGCATCAACAGTTCACATGCGTTTGCTTCATTTGGGGCCAATATTGCACCGCCCAGGATTTGGACTGTATTGTTTTAAAATTCACGGTCAAATCTACCACCGCACAGGGACACTTCATCCAGAAATGGGCCAAACTCCAAAATATGCTCAATTATACATCTTGGATCCAAATGAGACAACAGAACAACGGCTGACCGTTGACGAAAACAAAAAGTGTAATACTGAAATGATGCATCAAATTGCACAACTTTTACAACAAATCAACCCATTTACAGCTGCATATCGTATGCTAAAAGACGTAGAAGCTGAAGAGGAACAGAGGGCTATCACATATGGAACTACAATGCCTTCTATTGTCATGGCCATTAAACAAGAACGCGAACAAGATCCACGGCGATACAACAAACCACGCATTAGTGAGGTCGCAGTAGTTTTCCAAAACGATGATGGAGAGCCACCTTTTAACAGGGATATATTAGTTCATCTTCACCCAGACAAAGAAGGGAATTTTGTTACTTACCGTAAATTCCTTTTCTTCTAGCTCCTATTGGGAGACCCAGACGATTGGGTGTATAGCTACTGCCTCCGGAGGCCACACAAAGCATTACACTAAAAAGTGTAAGGCCCCTCCCCTTCTGGCTATACACCCCCAGTGGGATCACTGGCTCACCAGTTTTAGTGCAAAAGCAAGAAGGAGGAAAGCCAATAACTGGTTTAAACAAATTCACTCCGAGTCACATCGGAGAACTGAAAAACCGTTCAACATGAACAACATGTGTACCCGAAACAACCCAAAAATCCCGAAGGACAACAGGGCGGGTGCTGGGTCTCCCAATAGGAGCTAGAAGAAAAGGAATTTACGGTAAGTAACAAAATTCCCTTCTTCTTCGTCGCTCCATTGGGAGACCCAGACGATTGGGACGTCCAAAAGCTGTCCCTGGGTGGGTAAAGAAATACCTCATGTTAGAGCTGCAAAGACAGCCCTCCCCTACGGGGAGGCAACTGCCGCCTGCAGGACTCTTCTACCTAGGCTGGCGTCCGCCGAAGCATAGGTATGCACCTGATAATGTTTGGTGAAAGTGTGCAGACTCGACCAGGTAGCTGCCTGGCACACCTGTTGAGCCGTAGCCTGGTGTCGTAATGCCCAGGACGCACCCACGGCTCTGGTTGAATGGGCCTTCAGCCCTGATGGAACCGGAAGCCCAGCAGAACGGTAGGCTTCAAGAATTGGTTCTTTGATCCATCGAGCCAGGGCGGCCTTAGAAGCCTGCGACCCTTTGCGCTTACCAGCGACAAGGAGAAAGAGTGCATCCGAACGGCGCAAGGGCGCCGTGCGGGAAATGTAGATTCTGAGTGCTCTCACCAGATCTAACAAATGTAAATCCTTCTCATACCGATGAACTGCATGAGGACAAAAGGAAGGCAAGGAGATATCCTGATTAAGATGAAAAGAGGATACCACCTTCGGGAGAAACTCCTGAATGGGGCGCAGCACTACCTTGTCCTGGTGGAAGACCAGGAAGGGGGTCTTGGATGACAGCGCTGCCAGCTCAGACACTCTCCGAAGAGATGTGATCGCTACCAGAGAAGCCACTTTCTGGGATAGTCTAGAAAGTGAAACCTCCCTCAGAGGCTCGAAGGGCGGCTTCTGGAGGGCAACTAGTACCCTGTTCAGATCCCATGGATCTAACGGCCGCTTGTACGGGGGAACGATATGGCAAACCCCCTGTAGGAACGTGCGCACCTTAGGAAGGCGTGCCAAACGCCTCTGAAAAAAGACGGATAGCGCCGATACCTGACCTTTAAGGGAGCCGAGTGCCAAACCTTTTTCTAACCCAGATTGCAGGAAAGAAAGAAAGGTAGGCAATGCAAATGGCCAGGGAGACACTTCCTGAGCAGAGCACCAGGATAAGAATATCCTCCACGGTCTTTGGTTCTTAGCGGACGTGGGCTTCCTAGCCTGTCTCATGGTGGCAACGACCCCGTGGAATAATCCTGAAGACGCTAGGATCCAGGACTCAATGGCCACACAGTCAGGTTCAGGGCCGCAGAATTCCGATGGAAAAAACGGCCCTTGGGACAGTAAGTCTGGTCGGTCTGGTAGTGCCCACGGTTGGCCGACCGTGAGCTGCCACAGATCCGGATACCACGCCCTCCTCGGCCAGTCTGGGGCGACGAGTATGACGCGGCTGCAATCGGATCTGATCTTGCGTAGCACTCTGGGCAAGAGTGCCAGAGGTGGAAACACATAAGGGAGCCGGAACTGCGACCAATCTTGCACTAGGGCGTCTGCCGCCAGCGCTCTTTGATCGCGAGACCGTGCCATGAAGGTTGGGACCTTGTTGTTGTGCCGGGACGCCATTAGGTCGACGTCCGGCCTTCCCCAGCGGCGACAGATTTCCTGAAACACGTCCGGGTGAAGGGACCATTCCCCTGCGTCCATGCCCTGGCGACTGAGGAAGCCTGCTTCCCAGTTTTCTACGCCGGGGATGTGAACTGCGGATATGGTGGAGGCCTTGGCTTCCACCCACATCAGAATCCGCCGGACTTCCTGGAAGGCTTGCCGACTGCGTGTCCCGCCTTGGTGATTGATGTATGCCACCGCTGTGGAGTTGTCCGACTGAATTCGGATCTGCTTTCTTTCCGGCCACTGCTGGAAGGCTAGTAGGGCAAGATACACTGCTCTGATTACCAGAATATTGATCTGAAGGGTGGACTCCTGCTGAGTCCACGTACCCTGAGCCCTGTGGTGGAGAAAAACCGCTCCCCACCCTGACAGACTCGCGTCTGTCGTGACCACCGCCCAAGACGGTGGTAGGAAGGATCTTCCCTGTGATAATGAGGTGGGAAGACGCCACCCTTGCAGAGAGTCCTTGCCGTTTGTGAAAGGGATACTTTCCTGTTCAGGGATGTTGACTTCCCGTCCCATTGGCGGAGAATGTCCCATTGAAGTGGACGCAGATGAAACTGCGCAAACGGAACCGCCTCCATTGCCGCCACCATCTTCCCGAGGAAGTGCATGAGGCGTCTTAAGGAGTGCGACTGACCTTGAAGGAGAGTCTGCACCCCAGTCTGTAGTGACCGCTGCTTGTCCAGCGGAAGCTTCACTACCGCTGAGAGGGTATGAAACTCCATGCCAAGATACGTTAGTGATTGGGTCGAGACAGGTTTGACTTTGAGAAGTTGATGATCCACCCGAACGTCTGGAGAGTCTCCAGCGCAACATTCAGGCTGAGTTGGCATGCCTCTTGAGAGGGTGCCTTGACAAGTAGATCGTCCAAGTAAGGGATCACAGAGTGTCCCTGTGAGTGCAAGACTGCTACCACTGCCGTCATGACCTTGGCGAACACCCGTGGGGCTGTCGCCAGCCCGAATGGCAGCGCTACGAACTGAAGATGGTCGTTTCCTATCACGAAACGTAGAAAAACATTGGTGCTCTGTAGCAATCGGCACGTGGAGATAAGCATCTTTGATGTCTATTGATGCTAGGAAATTTCCTTGAGACATTGAGGCAATGAGGGAGCGGAGGGTATCATCCGGAACCGCCTGGCCTCCACGTGCTTGTTGAGCAGTTTTAGGTCCAGAACGGAACGGAAAGAGCCTCCTTTTTTGGCACCACAACCAGCTTGGAGGAAAACCGTGTCTTGTTCCTGAAGAGGAACCGGGATTACCACTCCTTCTGCCCGCAGAAAAGCATCTGCTCGGTGGGGAGGTGGGGACGTTCTGAAGAATCGAGTCGGAGGACGAGAACAGAACTCTGTCCTGTGCACGTGGGCACACTGTCCCTCACCCACCGGTCTGTGACCTGTGGCAGCTAAATGTCGCCAAAGGCGAGCGAGTCTGCCATCAACCGCGGATGCGGAGAGATGAGAGAGCTGAGAGTCATGAGGAGACCGCCTTGGTAGCGGTTCCTCCGGCTGCCTTCTTTGGGCGTGATTGAGCCCGGCCGGAAGCTGAGCCCCTCTGAGGCTTTTCAGCCCTTTTGGATGAGGACAATTGGGACCTGCCCGAGCCTGGGAAGGACCGAAACCTCGACTGTCCTTCCAGGACAGCATTAATAGGGTAAGTCGCAATGCAGACATTGCGAGGTTACGGACGCCCCTGCGGCACAGATGTACATGTGCTCAAGACCAGCTGCGCAAGAACAGCTGAAAAGCTTAGGGTGCCCATACGGCTGTGAATGCCGGAGCAACCGACACGCCGATAGCCTCATAGACAGATTTAAACCAGAGTCCATCTGTCTGTCAATGGCATCTGTAAGTGAAGTCCCATCTCCACTGCAACTATGGCTCTAGCCGCAAGCCTGGAGATTGGAGAATCCACCTTTGGACCCTGGGTCCAACGCTTGACCACGTCAGGGGGAAAGGGAGAACGTGTATCCTTAATACGTTTGGAGAAAACGCTTATCTGGGAAGCGTGGTGTTCCTGGACTGCTTCTCTGAAGTCAGCGTGGCGAGAACAATACTCAATATACGTTTGAGCTACTGAAATGGGACTTCTCCTGCTGTGAAGCTGACTCCTCCGCTGGGGGAGCTGAGGGAGAAAAGATCCAACATTCCATTGATGGACGCTATAGGATCATTCCTTATGGCGTCACCATCCGGTGTATCCGGAGTGAGAGCGGTGTCAGGATCAAAGTCCTGATGAGCTACGTCTGCCTCATCATACAGAGAGCCTCCTGGGACCCCCCCCGGAGCACCGATTTTATTCCCAATGAGGGTGGCCAGGGAGCAATGATCCAGATTGCCCATGGCCTGTCCGGACTGCAAGTCTCTATCCCATCGCAACTCCGTCCCTGTCCTTGGACAGGGTTGAGAGGTGGTTCTTTTGGCCACGTCAAGTAGAGACCCCGGCTGACCAAGTGCTACAGGGGAGCATTGCACACAATGGGGTTCAGTGCAGTGGAACAGTATCACATGCAGTAAAAACAGCATCGAAAGCCTGTGTTGCTTATATGCTGCTGCCGACTTATAGAGCCAAGAATGGCGACCGTACAGTGCAATGTATAGCATACAAGCATAAAGTACAAATGAACACTGCAGCACATGCAGTACAAGCAGCATAGAAAGCCTGTGCCTTGGCACCCTTGCTTTTTTGCTGCTGTTGTGTAGCCATCTAGGGGAATATGGCCCAGAATAGCGACCATACAGTGCAATGTATAGCATACAAGCATAAGTACAAATGAACACTGCAACCCCTGCAAAACAAGCAGCATAGAAAAAAACCTGTGCCTCAACACCCTTGCTTTTCTGCTGCTGTAGTCTAGCCATTCTATGGCGAATATAGCCAAGACTAGCGACCGTACAGTGCAGTGTATAGCATACAAGCATAAATACACATGAACACTTCAGTACATGCAATACAAGCAGCATAGAAAGCCTGTGCCTTAGCACCCATGCTTTCCTGCTGCTGATGTGTCGCCATCTAAGAGGGCATATAGCCAAAAATAGCGACCTATGCAGTGTAAGCATAAAATACAAATGGACAAACTGCGGTATTTAGTGTCAGCACTTCAGGTGCCGCTTACCGCCCGCCTATAAGCGGGTGTGTGGTCGCCCTAGTCCTGTGCCTGGTTGCCCAGAGTCCGTTCTCTCAGTTCGGACTGCAGGAATGGCTGCCGGCGTCCTTCTCCAGCTCGTGTGAGTAGGGGCGGGCCGTAGGCGTGCCCCTAGTCAGAGCGGGAAACCGGCGTCCCACAGTGTCCAGTGAGAGGGCTGGAGCATGTAAATAAGGCTCCAGCCCTCGGCGCTGCTGATTGTACAGCGTCTCTCCCCTACCCTGATTGACAGGGTGGGGGCGGGAACGAAGCGGAGCTAGGCCGCAAAAGCCGGGGACTGGATTTATAAGCGCCGCCGCCGTAAAAGCGCGGTCGGCGCTAAGTCCCCGGCGCACTACAAGTCCCAGCCGCGCCGCCGCTCCCGGAGCGTCCGGCGCGGTAGTTCCCAATAAATAAAGTCACTCAGCTAGGCTGCAGTGACTGTAACCCTTTACTGTCCCCGGCGCACTAGCACACCCAGCAAGTCTGGAGTGTGCTGTGCCTGTGTGTACGGGGACACAGAGTACCTGAATGGTGCAGGGCCATGTCCCTGAACGGCACTCCCGCTCCACATCCAGCAGGTTCAATGGGTCTGTGGATGGAGCCCGGCCTCAGGGCTTTGGGGCCGGTAAGATCCCACTTCCTCAGAGCCCCTCAGGGGGATGGGGAAGGAAAACAGCATGTGGGCTCCAGCCGCCGTACCAGCAATAGGTACCTCAACCTTACAAACCACCAGTGGGGTGAGAAGGGAGCATGCTGGGGGCCCCATATGGGCCCTCTTTTCTTCCATCCGATATAGTCAGCAGCTACTGCTGACTAAACAGTGGAGCTATGCGTGGATGTCTGACCTCCTTCGCACAAAGCCGAAAACTGGTGAGCCAGTGATCCCACTGGGGGTGTATAGCCAGAAGGGGAGGGGCCTTACACTTTTTAGTGTAATGCTTTGTGTGGCCTCCGGAGGCAGTAGCTATACACCCAATCGTCTGGGTCTCCCAATGGAGCGACGAAGAAAACAACCCTTTACTTCCTAAAACACAGCGGATTAGCATTTTGCACAGCAACCTTGAGGCTCTTCTGTATCCGCTTTTCTTTCCAAGAGGTGATCAAGGCTGGCATGAAAACCTACAACAGCAAGGCACTACAAGAAGAATTACACAACTGCAATACTACAGTTTTCAACTCTCTGTCCGCAATCAATTTAATCCAATTTTAAACGGTAGAAAAAAAACACATCAGTACTTAGTAGATGCATATGTTTAAATAGAAGCAAATCGCCTGAATTACATAAGAAGAAATAAAAAAATCCTCAAAGTGGAAGACTACGGTGTTCTTCAAGAACATTTGCAACAACGATCAATTGAAAAGGGAATACCTATTGGAAAAACAGTTATTCTCCCATCCTCATTTGAAGGAAGCCCCCACAACATGCAACAATGTTATCAAGATGCAATGGCAATAGTTATTAAGTATGGAAAAACAGACATTTTTGTTACCATGACCTGTAATCCCAAATGGGTTGAAATTACCGAGCATCTGGAACCATGGCAACAAGTAGAACATAGGCCTGACTTAGCTGCACGCATATTTCGGCTAAAACTAAAAAGCCTCTTACAAGACATCAAAAATGGCCTGTTTGGAACAGTCATAGCAATGGTCCATGTCATCGAGTTTAAGGAAAGAGGCCTCCCACATGCATATATTCTCCTTATCTTAGACACCAATTCAAAGATTCACACCGAGGAAGACATCGACAACATAGTATGGGCTGAAATTCCTAACCAACAACAATAGCCAGAGCTCTATGACATTGCAGTGTCTCATATGGTTCATGGCCCATGCGGAGTTCTTAATCCAGCAAGTCCATGCATGCAAAACGGAAAATGTACTAAAAAATGTCCAAAGGACTTAAAACAGCACAGTGTTAAAGATTTAGATGGCTACCCATCATACCGACGACAACACATTGAGAACATTGTTCACAAAAATAAAACATATGAATGACTCATGGATAGTCCCATACAATCCATACCTACTAAAACGCTACAACTGTCACATCAACGTGGAAATCTGTGCTTCAATCAAAAGTGTAAAATATCTTTTAAAGTACATCTACAAAGGCCATGACAAAGCTAACGTTGAAATTCAACAGAAAACTCTGAACCACGATGAATCTTCAACTTTTGTGGACTCAAGATATGTCAGTGCTCCCGAAGCTGCGTGGCGAATATTTGCCTTTCCAATGCATTCACAGTCCCATGTCATTATACGTTTAGCTATTCATTTACCACATCAACAACAACTTTATTTCTTTGAAGATGCTCAAGTCGAAGATGTGTCAAAAACTTTAACCACAACCTCAACATTATTAGAATGTTTTTTGCTAAACCACCGGGATGAAAATGCAAGGCAATATTTGCATTGAGAGATTCCAGAGCATTATGTTTGGAAAAAAAACTTGGAATCCAAGACTACGTGGAGTAAGCACAATAATTGAACGCATGTATACTGTTAGGGGTACTTTGCACGCTGCGACATCGCAAGCCGCTGCTGCGATGTCGAGCGCGATAGTCCCCGCCCCCGTCGCAGCAGCGATATCTTGTGATTGCTGCCGTAGCGAACATTATCGCTACGGCAGCTTCACATGCACTTACCTGCCCTGCGACGTCGCTCTGGCCGGCGACCCGCCTCCTTATTAAGGGGGCAGGTCGTGCGGCATCATAGCGACGTCACACGGCAGGTAGCCAATAGAAGCGGAGGGGCGGAGATGAGCGGGACGTAAACATCCCGCCCCCCTCCTTCCTTCCGCAGAGCCGGCGTTAGACGCGGTGACGCAGGTAGGAGATGTTCCTCGCTCCTGCGGCTTCTCACACAGCGATGTGTGCTGCCGCAGGAACGAGGAACAACATCGTACCTGTCACTGCTGGCAAATTATGGAAATGTCGGACCCTACACCGATGATACGATAACGACGCTTTTAGCTTGTAGCGCCCCCCAGTGACGGAAAATCTCGGGGGTTTCAGCTAGCAGTGGTAGCCGAGACCCCCAAGATTATGAATCGGGGTGGTTTTTTTTGGACCCCGATAATGTGATCACCGGTATACACCGTATACCGCCAATCACATAACAAAAAAAAAAATGGCAAATAATACTGATTTCTTTCTCATCTGACATGATCAAACATGTCAGATGATAAAGAAATATAAGCCCCTAGTTCCCCCAAAGCCCCCGGTACCGGAGAAATCAACCCCCACCACCCCCACCAGAACATCCAAAATGGCGCCGACGCGCGCCGAAAACTGCCGCCGCCGCCGGCTCTGCATTCATTTCCCTCTGATCTGAAATGATGAAACATTTCAGATCGGAGGGAAATGTCCTCCCTGAGCCCTCCTCCGGGACACCGGAGCCCTCTGGTCCCCCGGAGCCCCCTCCAGTTCTCCAGAGCCCTCCCTCCGGAGCATTCAGGATGACGCCGAAAACTGCAGCTGCCACCGGCTCTGCATTCATTTCCCTCCGTTCTGAAATGATGAAACATTTCAGATCGGAGGGAAATGTTCTCCCCGAGCCCTCCTCCGGGACACCGGAGCCCCCTCCGGTTCTCCAGAGCAATCCCCCCTCCCCTCCGCAGCATGCAAGATGGCGAAGCGCACAGTAGCGCGCGGCCGCATTCATCCTCCTTCCCTCATTTCTGTCGCATGTGACACGTCACATGCGACAGAAAAGTCGTCCCTAGGTCCTGCCAGGTCACCCCCCGTCAGCCCCAGCCCCCGGTCTTCCCCGGTACCTGGCTGCTGCTCCGGTCCCCGCGATCACTCCGCCTCCTTCTGGAAAGCTGGAGGCGCATGTGCAGACAGCGACTGTCAGCTGGCTCCTTGCAAGCAGGGACGCTGACCTCGCTGCTGCGCTGTGGACCGGGGGAGCGTGAGTGCAGTAATCTGCAGCCACACTCCTCACTGTTCCTGCTGGTCCAGAAAATGGGGGATACGTTCTCTCAGCGTGCCCCTCATATTCTGGAATGAGGTTACTGCAGGTCACTCTGCCCTAGGTTGGACCGGGGCAGTGTGAGTGCAGTATTCTCAGGTTACTGCACCCACACTGCTCACAGGAAGAGCTTGCTCTTCCAGAAAATGGGGGATACGTTCCCTGAGCATGCCCCCCATATTCTAGAAGATCCAGAACCTCCAAAATGGATTACGGCGGACCGGAATTTTTTTTATTTTCAATAAATTGGTGAAAGAGAGAATATTTTGGGGAGTGTTTTTTCAAACAAATTTTTTTTGTCGTCTTTATTTTTTTCTATTACTGACTGGGTTAGTAATGTCGGGTATCTGTTTAGATGCTGTGACATCTCTAACCTCTGGGCTTGCTGCCAGGTGACATTACACATCTAGCATCAACCCCATTTATTACCCCGTTTGCCACCGCTCCAGGGCAACGGGATGAGCTGGGGCGAAGCGCCAGAATTGGCGCATCTAATGGATGCGTCACTTCTGTGGCGGCTGCGGCCTGCTATTATTAGGTTGGGAAAGGCCAAATAACTATGGCCCTTCCCACCCTGATAATACCAGGCCACAGCTGTCTGCTTTACCTTGGCTGTAATCCAATTTGAGGGGGATCCCACTTTTTTTTTTTTTTAATCATTTATAAATAATTATAAAAAAGCAGCTTGGGTGACCTCCAAATTGGATCACCAGCCAAGGTGAAGCTGCCAGCTGTGGTCTATAGGCTGCAAACGTCTGCTTTACCCCAGCTGGCTATCAAAAATAGGGGGGACCCCACATCATTTTTTTTTAATTATTTATATTTGGACTAAATACAAGGCACAACACAATGAAAGTCACTAACGAGCACCAGCTTAGAATATGCAGGGGGTAGGACATTATATATGTGTTAGACATCTATCCATCCATCGATCTCTTTAGGCTATGTGCCCACAATCAGGATTTGCAGCATTTTGGATGCGGAGTGTTTTCACTGCGTCCATAACGCTGCATTGTGCAGTACAAGCACAGTGGAAGGATTTTTAGAAATCTCCTGCCCACGTCACTTCTTTTCTCTGCAGCATAAACTGACCTGCGGTGCGGCTTCCTGAGCAGCAGGATGTCAATTTATGCTGCAGAGACTAAAGTGTTCTTTGAAGGAAGAATAAAGTCTGCAGCGGTCTGAACCCGGAGTGTATACACAGGTAGCTGCGTTCTCCCGTGGACAACACTCACATCTCTGCAGGACGGCTTGCACTGCATCCTAGACAGTGTCGCCAGATTGTGGGCACATAGCCTAAAAGTGAGAAATTTGGCGCAACAGCAACATTTTTGTGAAGTACCTGAAGATTTAAAATTCTCACTATACCCCTGAATAAAGTGCTTGAAGGGTCTAGTTTCCAAAATGGGGTCACTTGTGGGGGTTTCTGCTGTATAGGTGACCTAGGGGCCCTGCAAATGCGACATGGTGCCCACAATTTGTTTCAACTTTTACAAAATTCAAATCATGCTCCTTCCGTTCCGAACCCTACTGTTTGTCCAAACAGAGCTTTTTTCACCACATATGGGGTATCACTGCGCTCATAAGAAATTGGATAACAAACTGTGTACTCCATTTTTTGGTATTTCCTCTTGAAAAAGTGAGGAATTTTGTGCTAAAGCAACATTTTTCTGAAAAAAAAAAATCAAAATTTTTCATATGACTACCTAAGGTTATGAAATTCTATGAAGTACCTGTGGGTTCAAATGCACTATGCCCCTAGATAAAATCCTTGAGGGGTCTAGTTTCCAGAATGGGGTCACTTGTGGGGGAGCTCCACTGTTTAGGCACCTCAGGGGGTCACCAAACGCAACATGGCGTTCGCTAATAATTCCTGCCAATTTTGCAGTCAAATGGTGCTCCTTTCCTTCCGAGCCTTGCCGTGCACCCAAACAATTGATTTCCACCACATATGATGTATCAGCGAACTCAGGAGAAATTGCACAATACATTTTATGGTGCATTTTTTTCCTGTTACCTTTGTGAAAAAAAAGCTACTTGATTAAAATAACAACTTTGTAGTAAAAAAAAAAATATATTTTCACGGCTTAACATTAAAATTCTGTGAAGCACCTGGGGGTTCAGGGTACTCACCAAACATCTAGCTAAATTCCTTGAGGGGTCTTTTTTCCAAAATGGGGCCACATGTTGGGGAGCTTCACTGTATAGGCACCTCAGGGGCTCTCTAAATGCAACATGGCATCCGCTATTGATTCCAGCCAATTTTGCAGTCAAATGGCACTCCTTCCCTTCCGAGCCTTGCTATGCTCCCAAACAGTTGATTTCCACCACATATAAGGTATCGCCAAACTCAGGAGAAATTGCACAATAAATTTTATACTGAAATTTTTCCTTTTACTCTTGCAAAAAAAAAAGCTACCTGGTTAAAGTCACGATTTTGTGGTAAAATGTTATTTTTTTATTTTCATGGCTCAACGTTACAAAATTCTGTGACGCACCTGGGGGTTCACGGTACTCACTAAACATCTAGATAAATTCCTTGAGGGGTCTATTTTCCAAAATGGGGCCACATGTTGGGGAGCTTCACTGTATAGGCACCTCAGGGGCTCTCTAAATGCAACATGGCGTCCGCTATTGATTCCAGCTAATTTTGCAGTCAAATGGCACTCCTTCCATTCCGAGCTCTGCCACGCGCCCAAACAGTTGATTTCCACCACATATAAGGTTACGCCAAACTCAGGAGAAATTGCACAATAAATGTTATGCTGAATTTTTTTCTTTTACTCTTGTTAAAAAAAAGCTACCTGGTTGAAGTAACGATTTTGTGGTAAAATGTTATTTTTTTATTTTCATGGCTCAACGTTACAAAATTCTGTGAAGCCCTTGTGGGTTCAAGGTGCTCACCAAATATCTAGATATATTCCTTGTGGAGTCTAGTTTCAAAATGGGGTCACTTGTGGGGGAGCTCCATTTTTTAGGCACCTCAGGGCTGTCGCCAAACGTGACATGGTCCGCTAAAGATTCCACCCAATTTTGCTTTCAAAAATTCAAATGGTGCTCCTGCCCTGCCAAGCCCTCCATGTATCAGGTATCGACGTGCTCAGGAGAAATTGAACCGTGAACAGTGTAAAGTTAACTAAAAATATTTTTGTACACCACATTTTGTGTGAAGACCTTTTCACTATCTGTAAGTAACTTTCCTTGTAAAGGGGTGTCAAATTCTGTGAAGCACCTGGGGATTCAGGGTAGTCACTAAACATCTAGGTAAATTCCTTGAGGGGCCTAGTTTCCAAAATGGGGTCACTTGTGGGTAGTTTCTGCTGTTTAGGTACCTTAGGGGACCTCCAAATGCGACATGGTGCACGCAATCTTTTTCAGCCAAATTTGCTTTCCAAAACTCAAATACTGCTCCTTCCGTTCCAAGCCCCCCCATTTGTCCAAACAAAGGTTTCAGACCACATGTGAGGTATCACCGCGCTCATAACAAAGTGGGTAACAAACGTTGAGGTCAAATTTTTGGAATTATCTCTTGAAAAAGTGAGAAAATTGATGCTAAAGCAACATTTTTGAGAAAATTATTAAAATTTTCAATATGACAACGTAACGTTAACAAAATCTGTGAAATACTTGTGGGTCCAAAATGCTCACTATACCCCTAGATAGAGGCCTTGAGGGGTCTAGTTTCCAAAATGGCATCACTTGTGAGGGTTTCTTCTGTTTAGGTACCTTAGCGGACCTGTAAATGCAACATGGTGCTCGCAATCTATTTCAGCCAAATTTGTTTTCCAAAATTCAAATATTGCTCCTTTTGTTCCGAGCCCTCCCATTTATCCAAACAGAGGTTTTTGACCACATGTGAGGTATCGGCGCGTTCATAAGAAAGTGGGTAACAAGTTTTGGGGTCCATTTTGTTGTGTTATTTCTTCTAAAAGTGAATAAATTTGGGTTAGAGCAGCATTTTTAGGTAAAATTTAATTTTTTGCTTTTTTTCATTCCACATTGCTTTTGTTCATGTGAAGCACCTGAAGGGTTAATAAACTTCTTGAATGTGATTTTGAGTACTTTGGGGGGTGCAGTTTTTAGAATGGTGTCACTTTTGGGTATTTTCTGTCATCTAGGCCTATCAAAGACACTTCAAATATGATGTGGTCCCTAAAAAAATGGTTTTGTAAATTTTGATGTAAAAATGAGAAATCGCTGATAAACTTTGAACCCCTCTAACTTCCTAACAAAAAAAAATTTTGGTTCCAAAATCACGCTGATGTAAAGTGGACAAGTGGGAAATGTTATTTATGAACTATTTTGTGTGACATAACTCTCTGGTTTAACGGTATAAAAATTCAAGAGTTGAAAATTGCTAAATTTTCAAAATTTTTGACAAAATTAAATTTTTTTCATAAATTAACACAAAAAATATTGTCCTAAATTTGGTACTAACATGAAGTCCAATATGTGACAAAAAAACAATCTCAGAATCACTGGGATCGGTTGAAGCGTTCCAGAGTTATAACCTCATGAAGTGACACTGGTCAGAATTGCAAAATTTGGTCTGGTCATTAAGGTGAAAATTAGCTCCGTCACTAAGGGGTTAAAGCTGCAGCTTTGGCTTTGGGACTTCTATTTGATGATACTGTTTGGAAACTTACTTTATAAGACGCAGTCACCCTACATATGCCTAAGCAACTTCGTGAATTGTTTGCCTACATCTGCGTGTTTGGTCCCCCTACAAACCCTGCTCAACTTTGGACACTTTTCAAGGAACATCTAATTGAAGATTACTGCTTACGTCTTCACAACCAAACTGGTCATTGTTGGAAATGTGAAGCTTACGCCATGCAAGATATCCAAAATATTTTACTACTGCATGGAAAGACTTTTGCTGACTTTAATTTGCCACACCCTGAAATACAACTTCCACAAGCTCCACAGTATAAAAAAGCTTCAGAATTATTGTTAGCAACACAGCTGAGAATCTCCTTAAATGAACAATAACAAATTGCATATGACACCATTGTAAGCGCCATTCAAAACTAAGCAAATGCAAACCCAAAATGCTTCTTTATTGACGGTCCAGGAGGAAGTGGCAAAACATACCTTTATGATGTTTCAATGCATCACGTCAGAGGGTTGGGAAAACAAGTGTTGACGTCCGCTACAACAGGGATTCCAGCAAACCTTTTAAACGAAGTTCGCACTATGCATTCACTATTTGGAATCCCAGTTCCAGTCAATGAAATATCCATTTCACGAATCAAACAAGACACAGCAGCAGGAAAACGTTTACACAATGCTAGTCTTTTAATACTTGACAAATGCACTATGGCCCAGAAATATGCTTTGACCTTAATTGACAGACTTCTGCGTGAAGTAATGACCACAAAGGTAGCAAAAAAAAAATGTAATTCCCTTTAGTGGAAAAGTGTTTGTTATTGGGGGAGATTTTCGACAATGCCTTCCAGTTATACCAAATGGAACAAGAACAGATATTATTGAGTGCAGCTTAAAAATGTTAGAACTTTGGAAAAACTTTACCAAACTCCAACTAATTAACATGCGATCTACTGATCCAGAGTACAGCCCATGGCTTCTGAAACTTGGTAACGGTGAACTTACCAATCAATACAACCTTGGATAAGACATTATTGAAATACCTGAAGACATGTTGTGCAAAGACTGCATTGTAACTGAGGTATTTGGACAACATTTTAACATTGATGTTAACGACAAAACCAGTGTTAACAAAGCCTCTTCCTATACAATTCTCTGTGCCAAAAACGATGTCATTCTGCTAAATTCCCGTGTAATGGATCGCATGCCAGGTGAATATCAGTTGTACAAAAGTGATGATTCGCTGGATGTAGACAATGAAGATGAAAGTGAACATTATCCTGTTGAATTTTTAAACAGTGTAACGCCATCAGGAATGCCATCCCACATACTTCAACTTAAAATTGGAACCATCGAGATGTTGCTCCAGAATCTAAATACCAAACAAGGACTATGTAATGGAACGTGCCTTATTGTGACTAGAATGTATTCACACCTCATTCAAGCAAGAGTCATCACTGGATCACCTAAAGACAAGGAAGTGTTAATTCCACGCATTGATATATGTCCTTCAGATACTCGCCTTCCGTTTAACCCCTTCACCCCCAGCCACTAAAACACCCTAATGACCAGGCCATTTTTTGCAATTCTGACCAGTGTCACTTTGGCAGGTTATAACTCTGGAACGCTTCAACGGATCCTGGCGATTCTGAGATTGTTTTTTCGTGACATATTGTACTTCATGCCAGTTGTAAATTTAGGCCGATACTTTTTGCGTTTATTTGTGAAAATTTAGGAAATTGTGCGAAAATTTTGAATATTTCGCAATTTTCAAACTTTGAAAATTTGTGCCCATAAATCTGAGAGATATGTCACACAAAATAGTTACGAAATAACATTTCCCACTTGTCAACTTTACATCAGCACAATTTTCGAAAGAAATTTTTTTTTCGTTAGGAAGTTAGAAGGGGTCAAAGTTCATCAGCAATTTCTAATTTTTCCAACAAAATTTACAAAATCATTTTTTTAGGGACCACATCACATTTGAAGTGACTTTGAGAGGCCGAGGTGACAGAAAATACCCAAAAGTGACACCATTCTAAAAACTGCACCCCTCACACTGCTCATAACCACATCGAAGAAGTTTATTAACCCTTTAGGTGCTTCACAGGAACCAAAGCAATGTGGAAGGAAAAAATGAAAATTTTACTTTTTAACACAAAAATGTTACTTTAGCCATAAAATTTTCATTTTTACAAGGGAGAAAAGAGAAAGTGCACCCTACAATTTATTGTGCATTTTCTCCTGAGTACGCTGATACCCCATATGGGGTAAAAATCAATTGTTTGGGTGCACGGCAGAGCTCGAAAGGCAAGCAGTGCCATTTGAATTTTTGAACGCAAAATTAGCTGCACTCATTAGCGGACGCCATGTCGAGTTTGAAGACCCCCTGAGGTGCCAAAACAATGGAGCTTCCCCACAAGTGACCCCATTTTGGAAACTAGAGCCCTCAAATAATTTTTCTAGATGTTTGGTGAGCACTTTGAACACCTGGGGGCTTCACAGAAGATTATAACGTTGAGCCGTGAAAAGAAAAAAAAACATTTTTACCACAAAACTGTTGCTTCAACTAGGTAGCTTTTTTTTCACAAGGGTATCGGGAAAAAATGCAACATAAAATGTATTGTCCATTTTCTCCTAAGTACGCAGATACCTCATATGTGGTGGAAATCAAATGTTTGGGCACACGGCAGAGCTCGAAAGGGAAGGAGCGCCATTTGAATTTTTGAACGCAAAATTAGCTGCACTCATTAGCGGACGCCATGTCAGGTTTGAAGACCCCCTGAGGTGCCTAAACAATGGAGCTCCCCCACAAGGGACCCCATTTTGGAAACTAGAGCCCTCAAATAATTTTCTAGATGTTTGGTGAGCACTTTGAACACCTGGGGGCTTCACAGAAGTTTATAAAGTTGAGCTGTGAAAAGAATTATTTTTTTTTTACCACAAAACTGTTGCTTCAACTAAGTAGCTTTTTTTTCCACAAGGGTATCAGGAAAAAATACACCATGAAATTTATAGTGCATTTTTTCCTGAGTACAACGATACCTCATATGTGGTGGAAAGTAATTGTTTGGGCGCATGGCGGGGCTCAGAAGAGAAGGAGCACCATTTGACAGCAAAATTTGTTTGAATCATTAGCGGATACCATGTCACGTTTGGAGACCCCCTGAGGTGCCTAAACAGTGGAGCTCCCCCACAAGTGACCCCATTTTGGAAACTAGACCCCTCAAGGATAGATGTTTAGTGAGCCCCAAGGGGCTCCACAGAAGTTGATAATATTGAGCCATGAATACAATTTTCTTTTGTTTTACCACAGAACTGTTACTTGAACCAGGTAGCTTTTTTTCACAAGGGTATAAGGAAAAAATGCACCATAAAACGTATTGTGCACTTTCTCCTGAGTACACAGATACCTCACATGTGGTGGAAAGTAATTGTTGGGCGCCTGGTGTGGCAGAAGGGCACCATTTGACAGCAAAATTGGTTGGAATCATTAGCGGACGCCATGTCACGTTTTTAGACCCCCCCTATGGTGCCTAAACAGTGGAGCTCCCCCACAAATTACCCCATTTTGGAACTAGACCCCTCAAGGAATTTATCTAGATGTTTAGTGAGCCCCTTGTACCCCCAGGGGCTCCACTGAAAGTTGATAACGTTGAACCGTGAAAATTATTTATTTTTTTTTAATTTTTTTCAAAATTTTTGCTCATATGTGGAGGAAATCAATTGTTTGGGCGCATGGCGGGGCTCAGAAGACAAAGAATGCCATTTGACTTTACAAACGCACAGACGCAGTGCACTGATCGGCCGCTGCAGGAGGCACGGTCGGATGAGATACAAAAAGCGCTGGGGATACGGGAAAAAAAAAAAGTCACGCCAAAAATTGAGCAGGGATGCTGATCCGCGCTCAGCGGGACGCACGAACAGATGCGATACTTTTTTTTCCGTATCCCCGACGCTTTTTGTATCGCATCAGTCCGTGCATCCCGCCGAGCGCTGATCAGGGATGCACATAACGGATCGGCATCCCTGCTCAATTTTTGGCGTGACTTTTTTGTCCGTATCCCCGATGCTTTTTGTCACGCCAAAAATTGAGCAGGGATGCCGATCCGTTATGTGCATCCCTGATCAGCGCTCGGCTGGACGCACGGACTGATGCGATACATAAAGTGTCGGGGATACGGGACGCACGGACGCATGAGGTGTAAAAATGGACAGGGGATAGAGGAAAAAAAAAAAAAAGTTATACTCACAGTACCCAGAGGATTAGCAGGAGGAACAGCTTTACAGGAGCAGCAGGCAAGAAGTTGGACAGCTCAGCAGAAGCCCCAGGAAGAAGGACCCAGCGATGGAGGCAGATGTGATCGGCCGGTGAAGACAGGTAAGAGGACGTCGGGGGACAGCAGAGAGGGAGGGGGACAGCAGAGGGGGAGGGGAACAGCAGAGGGGGAGAGCAGAGGAGGAGGGAGATACCGGAGGAGCTGCAGAATAGAGATCACGGGGGAGGCCGGCAGATTGGGATGTCGGGGGGCAGATCGGGATGTCGGGGGGCAGATCGGGATGTCGGGGGGGCAGTTCGGGATGTCGGGGGGCAGATCGGGATGTCGGGGGGGGCAGATCGGGATGTCGGGGGGGGCAGATCGGGATGTCGGGGGGCAGATTGCAGGGGGGCACGGGCAGGGGCCATTACGGGAGCGCGCAGGAGCAATCACAGGAGCGCGCAGGGGCTGCAAGGTGAGCACAATACTCACCGCTCCTGCTCCATGACGTGACAGCAGCGGCAGCAGCAGCGGTGGAGTGGTACCACTAGTACCAGCCAGTGCTGCACGCTGCAGACATGTTGGGGGAGGGTCCCCAGACCAGCACAGGCCTGGGGAGGGCGGCCACCAGCAAATCAAACCGCCCCACTGCACACTGATTGGAGCGATTGCGCGTCATAGCACGATCGCTCCAATTAGTGCTGCAGGGGCTGGGGGCGGCATGTTTGAGATCCACCTATGATCTGCTGTACCTGCTACGGAATCACATAGCTGGATCTCACAGTATCGCACTATTTCCGGCATTATTTTTACCGAAATCAGTGCGAAAGATGTGGTTGGTGGTTCAGATTTGAACAGCCAATCACATCGATCGTCGATGGGGGGTGGCGATGCCACCCCCCCCCTGGGGTGAAGCAAAGGTCCCCTGCTATAAGAAACAGCAGGGGACATAATTTGAAAGCCGTTGCTATGGCCACGGCAATCAATTGAACTTTAGGCAGTAAAATTACGTCCCTGGTCGTTAAGTCACGTTAAAAAAGGACGTAATTTTACTGCCCGCGGTCGTGAAGGGGTTAAGCTTCGCCGTCGTCAGTTTCCCCTAAAACCCGCATTTGCCATGACAATAAACAAGTCACAAGGGCAAACTCTACACCGTGTTGGCATATATCTACCTGAACCAGTTTTTGGCCATGGACAACTGTACGTTGCGTTTTCAAGAGTGACAATGAGATCCAATGTCAAAGTGCAAGTTGTTGACACCCCTTTACAAGGAAAGTTACTTACAGATAGTGAAAAGGTCTTCACACAAAATGTGGTGTACAAAAATATTTTTAGTTAACTTTACACTGTTCACGGTTCAATTTCTCCTGAGCACGTCGATACCTGATACATGGAGGGCTTGGCAGGGCAGGAGCACCATTTGAATTTTTGAAAGCAAAATTGGGTGGAATCTTTAGCGGACCATGTCACGTTTGGCGACAGCCCTGAGGTGCCTAAAAAATGGAGCTCCCCCACAAGTGACCCCATTTTGAAACTAGACTCCACAAGGAATATATCTAGATATTTGGTGAGCACCTTGAACCCACAAGGGCTTCACAGAAGTTTTTAACATTGAGCCATGAAAATAAAAAAAAAAAAAAAATTACCACAAAATTGTTACTTCAACTGGGTAGCTTTTTTTTTTAAACAAAAAGGGTATCAGGAAAAAATGCACCATGAAATGAATAGTGCAATTTTTCTTGAGTATGCTGATACCTCACATGTGGTGGAAGTCTACATTTTGAGTACACGGCACGGCTTGGAAAGGGACGAGAGCCATGTAAATTTTAGAGTGCACAATTGTCTGGAATAGATGGCGGACACCATGTGATGTTTGGAGAGCCATCCATGTGAGGTCATGTTTTTTGCGGAATGAGACGACGTTTCTATTGGTACCATTTTTGGGCACATAACATTTTTGGATTTCTTTTATTTTAATTTTTGCTAAGTAGAATAACATGAAACATCAATTCAGGAATAAGTTTTTGTGATTTTTTTTTTTTATGCCGTTCACTGTTTGGTAAAAGTAACAACACAGTTTTAGTTTTGGGTCAGTCCAGTTACAGTGATACCATATCTATATTCTTTAAATGTTTGTCCAATTTTACACTATAAAAACAATTTTTTAGAAAAACATTTTTTTACATTGCTGTATTCTCAGAGTTATAACTTTTTTAGGTATCCGCTGATGAAGTCTTATGGCGGCTTGTTTTTTTGTGGGACAAGATGTAGTTTTCTTTTGTTTATGTTCAACTTTTTTATTGCGTTTTATTTTACTTTTTTTTCTGCAGTATGATGAAAAATCATTTTTTTATGCATTTTGTTAACTTTTTTTACCTGGCCCTTATATGGGACTTTAACCCCTTCAGCCCCCAGCCTATTTTGGCCTCACTGATCTCGCCATTTTGCGCAATTCTGGCCAGTGTCCCTTTATGAGGTTATAACTCTGGAACGCTTAAAACGGATCCTGGCGATTCTGAGATTGTTTTTTCGTGACATATTGTATTTTATGAAAGTGGTGAATTTAAGCCGATATTTTTTGTGTTTATTTTTTAAAATTTCGGAAATTTGGCGAAAATTTTGAAAATTGCGCAATTTTCAAAATTTTAAATTGTATGCCCATAAATCTGAGAGATAAGTCACACAAAAGAGTTAATAAATTACATTTCCCACATGTCTACTTTACATCAGCGCAATTTTCGAAACAATTTTTACACAAAAATGTTACTGTAGCTATAAAATTTAGCATTTTCACAAGGGTATCAGGAAAAAATACACCATAAACTTTATTATGCAATTTCTCCTGAGTACACAGATACCTCATATGTGGTGGAAACAAATGTTTGGGCGCACAGCAGGGCTCGGAAGGCAAGGAGCGCTTTTTGACTTTTCAAACGCAAAATTGTCTGGAATAGTTAGTGGATGCCATGTTGCGTTTGGAGACCCCCTGAGGTGCCTAAACAATGGAGCTCCCCCACAAGTAACCCCATTTTGGAAACTAGACCCCTCATGGAATTTATCTAGATATTTAGTGAGCCCTTTGAACCCCTGGGGGCTTCACAGAAGTTTATAACGTTGAGCCGTGAAAATAATTTTATTTTTTTTTTACCACAAAATTGTTACTTCAGCCAGGTAGCTTTTTTTTCACAAGGGTATCAGATAAAATTACACCATAACATTTTTTGTGCAATTTCTTCTGAGTACACAGATACCTCATATGTGGTGGAAATCAAATGTTTGGGCGCACAGCATGGCTCGGAAGGCAAGGAGCGCTTTTTTACTTTTCAAACGCAAAATTGTCTGGAATCGTTAGAGGATGCCATGTTGCGTTTGGAGACCCCCTGAGGTGCCTAAACAATGGAGCTCCCCCACAAGTGACTCCGTTTTGGAAACTAGACCCCTCATGGAATTTATCTAGATGTTTAATGAGCCCTTTGAACCCCTGGGGGCTTCACAGAAGTTTATAACGTTGAGCCGTGAAAATAATTTTATTTTTTTTTTACCACAAAATTGTTACTTCAGCCAGGTAGCTTTTTTTCACAAGGGTATCAGATAAAATTACACCAAAAAATGTTTTGTGCAATTTCTCCTGAGTACACAGATAGCTCATATATGGTAGAAATCAAATGGTTGGGCGCACAGCAGGGCTCTGAAGGCAAGGAGCGCTTTTTGACTTTTGGAGCTAATTTTCCATTGAAAAACTCAAATGGTGCTCCTTCCCTTCCGAGCCCTGCTGTGCACCCAAACAGTAATTTATGACAACATATGAGGTATCTGTGTACTCAGGAGAAATTGCCCAACAAATTTTAGGATCCATTTTATCCTGTTGCCCATGTGAAAAAGAAAAAATTGAGGCTAAATGAAAATATTTGTGAAAAAAAAGTTTTTTTTTCATTTTTACGGATCAATTTGTGAAGCACCTGGGGGTTCAAAGTGCTCACTTTGCATCTAGATACGTTCCTTGGGAGGTCTAGTTTCCATAATGGGTCACTTGTGGGAGAGCACCAATGTTTAGGCACACAGGGGCTCTCCATATGCAACATGGTGTCCGCTAACAATTTGAATGGAAAATTAGCTCCAATTGTTAGCAGACACCATGTCGCGTAAGGAGGGTATGTAGTGTATGTCAGGTTGGTGTGTGTGTGTAGTGTAGTATACGTCAGATTGGTGTGTGTGGTATAGTGTAGACCACACACACCATCCTGACATACACTATGTCAGGATGGTGTGTTGTGTATGTTAGGTTGGTGTGTGTAGTGTAGTATACATCAGGTTGGTGTGTGTGGTGTTTACTACACCAGACACATCAACCTGAGGTAGACTACACCACACACCAACCTAACATACAGTATGTCAGGATGGTGTGTGGTGTAGTCTACCTCAGGTTGATGTGTCTGGTGTAGTAAACACCACACACACCAACCTGATGTATACTACACTACACACACCAACCTAACATACACTACATTAGGTTGGTGTGTGATTTATTGTACGTCAGGTTAATGTGCGGTATAGTGTAGTGTTCGTCAGGTTGATGTGTGGTGTAGTATATACCACACACAACCTGATGTACACTACAACACACACACCAACCTGATATAGTGTATGTCAGGTTGGTGTAGTGTAGGTCAGTTTGGTGTGTGGTGTAGTGTACGTCAGGTTGGTGTGGTGTAGTGTACGTCAGGTTGGTGTAATGTAGTGTACGTCAGGTTGGTGTGTGTGGTTTAGTGTACATCAGGTTGGTGTGTGTGTGGTGTTGTGTATGTCAGGCTGGTGTTGGTGAGTTCTGTAGGGGAATGTCAGGATGTGTTTAGTCCAAGGACGTGTGATGAATTCTGAAGCATTCATTTAAACACAGTCCAGGTTTTTCAGGACACGTTTCACATTGGAAACGCGTCTCCTTTCTTATCCCCTTTTTATAGCAGACCCGGTACCTATTTCTTGATATTCCCTCACCGGGAAAATGTTGCCCTGGTACCATACGGGAAACTTGAGTTCTTGAGGTGCTGGGGCCTGCTCCTTCCTCATCTCCAAACATGAGGGCCTTTATCACCGCCTCCTGGAACTGAAGGAAGGTGTTGTTAGTCTGGCCTGCACATCGTGAGAGCACGTATGCATTATACCTTGCCATCTGTACGATATGCACGGCCAGCTTCTTGTACCACATCTTCGCCTTCCGCATGGCACCATAGGGCTGGAGGACTTGATCAGAAAGATCAACTTCCCCCATGTGCTTGTTGTACCCCAGGGCACAGTCCGGTTTGTAGACCTGTGCTGAGGAACCTCTAACGGTGGTGGCTGTGGTGCCGGGACCATGGATTGTTGTCAAGAAAAAGACTTCCCTTTTGTCTTTGAACTTGACCACAACCATGTTGCCGCTACATTGGGCTCGGCTCTCACCCTTAGGGAGAGGCTGCTCAACTAGCGACAAAGGGAGACCCCTCTGGTTTCTGCGCACAGTACCGCAAGCGGCGGTAGTTCTGGCAGAGAGGGATTGAAAGATTGGGATGCTGGTGTAAAAGTTATCAACGTACAGATGGTAACCTTTATCAAGCAGTGGGTGGATCAAATCCCACACTATTTTCCCACTCACCCCCAGAGTAGGTGGGCATTCTGGGGGCTGGATCCTGCTATCCTTCCCTTGGTAAACTCAGGGTCATTCTGCTCAGAGGTCATTCTGCTCCAGCCAATGGCTGATGATATTGCATCATCAGCCATGGCTGGATTGTAATATTTCACCAAGTTTGATTGGTGAAATATTACAAATCGTTCTGATTGAATGTGAAAGTGACACTTTCAACAGCCAATCAGATCGATCGAAGCCACGGGGGGGCAAAGCCACCCCCCCTGGGCTCAACTACAAGTCCTCATGTACCTGCAGCGCTGGTGACATTTCAGTGAACCCGGTCACCAGCGCTGCAGGAACGGAAACCCGCCATGACGCATACGGTGCGTCAAAGGTCAGGAAGGCACAAGGTTTCATGACGCATATGGTGTGTCAAGGGCCGGGAAGGGTTTAACTTTTCTTAGTCTGATGGCTGGTATACTGCATTGCCATGCAGCAGCATAGCAATGTATTACAGAGGCAGCATTAGGCTGCAAATCGCCTTTCAGACTCTGTCATCATGTGACCTCCGGCTGCCATGTAAACCCTCAGGTCTTCTGTGATCGTGTCACAGGAGATCAAGGAGAGGTAAGAGAAGCACTCTCTGTACCTTTGAAACTTCTTTGTGCTGCAATTATTATTGATTGCAGCACAGACGATTGCAAAGGGTTAACATCACCAGGAGCTAATCCAATGAGATCGTGGTGATGTCACCGTGCAGGTCCCCTCCTGACTGCCGACCGTTGAAATACGTTGGTTCTGCATAAAGCCGAGCAAAAGCAGATGTATATATACCGCTGGCAGTCCTGAAGCGGTTAAAGGAACCTGTCAGGTCAAAAAAGCATTCTGACCTACAAGCAGGAGCCTGTGTGAGCTATTAACCCCTTCCTACCCATCCCTGTGTTGTTATATTGTGTAATATGAAAGTAATAAAATATGTTTTATTACTTTCATATGTCCTATGTAAATAGCACAGGTCTCTAGCCCCATGGGCATTGCATCACTCTGTGGGCGTCTACATGCTTTCCATGGTATCACCATAGATTTACATCAGCGACGTCACTTCTGCAGCTTCAGAATCTCGCGTGGGCGCGCTTACTATTCTCGCCGCCTTCTCATCCTGGCGCTTGCTTCTTGCCTTCTGATGCGCTGTGCACATGACCGGAACCGCAGGCGTCTTCTGAGCATGTGCAGTGCGCGTCAGAAGCCAACACGCAAACACCAGGATGAGGCTGCGAGAATGGTAAGTGCGCGTAAGCACAAGATTCTGAAGTAGCGACGGTCATGTCGCTGATGTAAATCCATGGTATCACGCCCACAGGGGTGTGATACCATGGAAAGCATGTAGACGCTCACAGGGCGATGAGACGCCCATGGGGCTAGAGACCTATGCTATTTACATAGGACATATGAAAGTAATAAAACGTATTTTATTACTTTCATATTACACAATATAACAACACAGGGATGAGTAGGAAAAGGTTAATAGCTCACACAGGCTCCTGCTTGTAGGTTATAACGTTGGAACCTGACAGGTTCCATTTAAAGAATTACAATACACCACAAAAATAAGAATCAGATGCTGTATATGGTGGCCCCATTTGGAATACTTTTTTTTTTTGCACCCGCAGACTTGAAAGTCATCTGACACATGGACAAAACTAGTACAAGCTGCAGTTTCTCAAGGGCAGATTCAGTCCATATAAAAAGAACACTGGGTTTTTTTTTCCCATAGACAGGTTTGAAATCGAAAATATTGTGAACTTGGAATTAAGTGCCTCTCATTCATAGAGTTGATCGACCCGCCATAAACCGGGACCGGCGGATCACTGCCAGATTTTAAAAAGAGTACGATCCGCTCTAGAATCCGGTACCCATATAAGTCAATGGGAACCGGAATCTGGAGATTAAAAATGTTTGTGGAGGGGATAGGGGGGTAGGCGCGAGCGCGGTATACTCACCGAAGCTGTGTCATGGCGGCAAACTCCTTCCGGGTCACACTTTTCCCTTCCGGAGCCGACAATTCAATATTCACTACTTTGACCGCTCACCAGCGTGTGTAAATGGTTGCAGTTTAGATGCGCCCCCACCCTGAGTGGCAGTGTGTAAGCTGACTGCAACCAATCACAGGGGGTAGGACGGCTGGTGGGTGGGGAATGCAGTGTATCCCTCGCAAGCGTGACTACGGCTTTTCTTTTTTTTTTATTTAAATGAAGAATTTAAAAAAACAAACGACGTGCGGTTCCCCCTAATTTTCATACCCAGCCATGATAATGACAGCTGGGGGCTGGTATTCTCAGCCCACAGCTGCCCGGTAAGGCCGCATCTATCAGATGTGACAATCCTGGTGCATTACCTGTCCTTCCTGTTGGCCTGATGCAGTGCCAATCGGGGTAATAAAGCCAGCTTTACACGTTGCAATTTCGCATACGATATTGTATGCGATTTGCAACGCCCCCATCGTATGTGCGGCACGTTCAATTTGTTGAACGTGCCGCACAAACGATTAACCCCTGTCACACATACCTTCCATATGACCTCCATGTGGGCGGCGAACGTCCACTTATTGGAGTGGGAGGGACGTTCGGCGTCACAGCGACGTCACGCGGCAGCCGGCCAATAGAAGCGGAGGGGCGGAGTTGAGCGGGACGTAAACATCCCGCCCACCTCCTTCCTTCCGCATTGCTGGCCGGGAGCCGCAGGACACAGGTAAGATCTGTTCATCGTTCCCGGGGTGTCACACACTGCGATGTGTGCTACCACGGGTACGATGAACAATCTGACGTTCAATTCTAGAGAAATGAACGATGTGCGTGCGATGAACGTTTTACCGTTCAATCGCAATTGCACGTACCTGTCACACACTGCAGTGTACCTTACGATGCCGGATGTGCGTCACTTACGACGTGACCCCGCCGACACATTGTAAGATACATTGCAGCGTGTAAAGCGGGCTTAAGAGGTTAATAACAGCACACAGCTGCTATTAAGCCCAAGGTTGTGATGGCACAGGCGTCTATGAGATACCTGCATCAGAAACCTGTAAATGAATGTAAATAAACACAGAGAAAAATCCTTTATTTGGAATAAAGTACAAAACGCACCCTCATTCACCACTTTATTAACCCCCAACACCCTGCAGCTTCAGCGTACTCCACAAGAGGTCCCACAACGACACATAAAGCTCTGCTACATCTCACAGCTCGCAGCCATACAGAAGACTGCCAGCTATGAGTGTAGCCTATTACTGAGCCTCGATGAGCGATGACTGCAGCAGAGACTGTCACAGGCTGCACCCAATCACAGGCGGCAGGACGGCCAGTAGGCGAGGAAAGCAGCGCAAGTGTCTGCGGGTCAGTATGGTGAACGTGCATGTGTCTCAGAAACACATGTACACTCCTGTCAGAAGTGTGCGGCTGTGCCGGAGATGCGCTGTCAGATCGTGTGAGCCTGCCATGACAACACCCGGCACAGTCTGTCGCTGTCTGAGCATGAGCGTGCATGTAGCTAGAAACACATGCACGCTCCTGTCAGAAGTGTGTGCGGCTGTGCTGCGATGTCAGACTCGCGGGAGTCCCCCGCAAGTGTGACTGCGGCCTAAAAAAAACCCGCATGCGGTCTTTTTTTTTTATCTAAATGAATAATTAAAAAAACCACGAAGTACAGTTCCATCTATTTTCATCAACAGCCATGATAACGCAGGCTGGGGCTGGTATTCTCAGCCAGCAGCCACCCGGTATTGCCGCATCTATTAGATGTGACAATCCCGGTGCGATAACGGCTCTTCTCGATTGCCCTAGAGTGGTGGCAATCGGGGAAATAAAGGGTTAATAGCAGCGCACAGCTGCTACTAAGCCCTAGGTTTGTGATGGCACAGGTGTCTATAAGATACCTGCACCACAAACCTGTAAATTAATGTAAATAAACACTGACAGAGAAAAAATCTTTTATTTGGAATAAAGTACGAAACGCACCCTCCTTCACCTCTTTATTTACCCCCAACATCCAGCAGCTCCAGCGTAATCCACAAGAGGTCCCAAGACGACACATCCAGCTCTGCTACATCTCACAGCTAGTAGCCATAGATAAGACTGCCAGCTATGAGTGTAGTCTATTACTGAGCCGCGATGAGCAATGACTGCAGGCAGATACTGTCACAGGCTAGGGGGGGCGCGTCAGCCTGCAACCAATCACAGACGAGAGGACGGCCAGTGAGCGGAGAAAATACGGAAAGCTGTGTGCATACATGCACAGTACAGGAAGTGAATGCGCGACCCGGAAGCAGTGTGCTGCCATGACATCGAGTCTCGGTAAGTATGAAACTCTCACTTATTTCTTCTTTTGTTTATTCTTACTTTAATTGCCAAATCCGTATCGTGCACCCGGAATCCTGGGCCCGGGTCCGGCACACAGATATCGTTGAAACCGCGCGGATCTGGACTTTTACAGTCTACTCAGCCTTACTCATTCACTGTCATCATTTTATCTATCATAGAGCCAGATTCTTTGGGTTATGCACACTTAAGTTACTTTATTTGTGGGCCTATTTTTTTCTGACACTCTCTCCCCCTCCCACCCCACCAACTTCTTCTTTCTCATGCACTTTACTTATGTACCTTCTGCAGCTACTGGTTTTCTTACAGATTACTATATGTACTAGGTAATTTATGCTAACTAGGCACGATCATAATAGTACACATGTCTCCATGATAGTACACATGACCATTTTATGTGTCAGTGTGTCTCTTAATGCTTATTTTTAATGCTTATTAATAAAAGGGTATTTTTTAATTGTTTTATTAAAACAAGTGAAAACCTTATATATGTATATTTTTAAATACTGTGTTTTCCAAAAATAAGCCATCCCCCAAAAATAAGCCCTAGCAGGGATTTTCAGCATTTTCGGAGCAAAGCTTAAATATAAGCCCTCCCCCGAAAATAAGTCCTAGTCGTGGATCAATAATGAAGTGTCTGTGCAGCTAAAAAGGTTACAGATACTGCAGGACACTTCATTATAGACAACGGCACCCCGCAATTACACTCACCCGACGCTGAGCGGAAGGACCTGTAGCTATCGCACACATCAGATCTCACACACACACACACACACACACACACAACAGATCATACACACACACACACTCACACACAAACATCGGATCGCACACATAATCAGATCGCACACACAAACATCGGATCACATGCAAACATCAAATCACACACACAAACATCGTATCGCGCACACATCGGATAGCATACATACTCACCACATCCAGCGACACCGATCTCTTTTCGCCGGCAGAATTCTGAGAGGCATATTGTGGATCGGATAGACAGATTGCTGGGTGGGGCTGGGGAAAACCCAGCGGTCATGGTGCACATTGGTACTAATGACAAAGTTAGAGGCAGGTGGAAGGTCCTTAAAAATGATTACAGGGAACTAGGAGAGAAGCTGAAGTCCAGGACCTGCAAGGTGGTGTTTTCAGAAATACTACCGGTGCCACGAGCGTCACTAGAAAGACAGCGGGAGCTTAGGGAGATAAATATGTGGCTTAGAAATTGGTGCAGGAAGGAAGGGTTCGGGTTCATGGAGAACTGGGCTGACTTCTCAGTCGGCTACAGGCTCTACGGTAGGGACGGGCTGCACCTCAATGGGGAAGGTGCAGCTGTGCTGGGGGAGAAAATGGTCAGACGGATGGAGGAGCTTTTAAACTAGGATCGGGGGGGAGGGAGGGTAGTGGAGCAAATAAGGGGATAGATAGAGCAGATAGAGACAGGGAGACGGTAGGGGTCAATGAAGGATTAGGGGGGGATGGGACATACAAGGAACGTAGGGAGGCTAGGAGTAATAAAGGTGTTAATAGGATTAAATGTCTACTGGCAAATGCAAGAAGTCTTGCAAACAAAATGAATGAATTGGAGACTCTTATGTCAACCATGGATTATGATGTGGTGGGCATTACGGAAACCTGGCTGGATGAAAGCCATGACTGGGTGACAAACATACAGGGTTATAGTACATTTAGGAAGGACAGGAAAGGCCAAAAAGGTGGTGGGGTGTGTATATTTATCAAATCTAACCTAAAACCTGTGTTGTATGATGACATTGAGGGGAACAGCAACAATGTAGAGTCAGTATGGGTAAATGTACATGGGGAGGGGAATAATGGAAAAATGCTAATTGGAGTTTGCTATAAGCCTCCTAACATACCTGAACAAATAGAGGGTGAAATGCTGGAACAAATTGAAAAGGCAGCTAATAATAATAATCGGGTTCTTATTATGGGGGATTTCAACTATCCAGACATACAGTGGGACATAGAATCTTCTGGTTCTGCTAAAAGCTGTAAGTTCTTATCTACCATTCAAGACCATTTCCTCTCTCAGATGGTAGGTGAACCGACCAGGGGAGATAATTTGCTAGATCTGGTCCTGTCAAATAGACCGGATACAATTTCAGATCTACAGGTCCGGGAGCACTTGGGCACCAGCGATCATAATATGGTAAGCTTCAACGTAATATTCAATAGAACATTTCAAAGGGGGAATGCTAAAACCTGGAATTTTAGGAAAGCTGATTTCAACAAATTAAGGGAAGAGCTTAAATGTGTAGATTGGGACAAAGTCATGGTAACTGGGGATACCGAACATAAATGGGGAAAGTTTAAGGATATATTGCTAGAGTCCTGTAAAAAACGTAGACCCTCTGGTAATAAAATGTCCAGGAATAAAAAGAAACCACTATGGATAAATAAGACTGTACAAAGTATAATAAAACAAAAACAAAGGGCGTTTAAAATCTTAAAGGCTGAGAATACAGAAATAGCATTGCAGGAGTATAAAGATATCAATAGGCAATGCAAAAAAGAAATCAAACAAGCAAAACTAGCTACTGGAACAAAAATCGCCAATGACATTAAAATAAATCCCAAAATCTTTTATAAATACATTAATGCCAAAAGGAAAACAAAGGATAGTATCGGACCCTTAAAATATAATAACAAGTTAGTTATAGAGGACAAACAAAAGACTGAGTTATTAAATAGGCATTTCTCATCTGTATTCACCAAGGAACTGACTGTACCAGGGATCATTCAACAAGTGAAAAATCAAAGTCCACCACCCGATATAATTAATTTAACACAAGATGAAGTACGCCTACGTCTGAGTAAATTAAACATTGACAAATCCCCAGGGCCAGATGGCATTCATCCACGAATATTGAGGGAATTGAGCTCCGTAATCGACAGTCCGCTGTATCTCATCTTTTTAGACTCACTTGTAACAGGGTTGGTGCCTCAGGATTGGAGGATTGCTGATGTGGTACCGATATTTAAGAAAGGTAAGAGGGTAGATCCAGGCAACTACCGTCCAGTAAGCCTGACATCAGTAGTATGCAAAGTTTTTGAGGGCATTTTAAGGGATGACATGCAAAAATATATTGCAGAAAATAATATAACTGACAAACAGCATGGATTCATGAAAGATAAGTCGTGTCTAACCAACCTGTTGGGGTTCTATGAGGGGGTAAGTTCAAACCTGGATATTGGTAATGCAGCTGATGTGATTTATTTGGACTTTGCAAAGGCATTTGATACTGTACCACATAATAGCCTTATACTAAAGCTCCAGAAGCAAGGACTAGGGGACACAATACGCAACTGGGTAAGGAATTGGCTAAAAGATAGGAAACAAAGAGTAGTCATAAATGGTACATTCTCTAAATGGGCTATAGTCAGCAGTGGGGTGCCGCAGGGATCTGTGCTTGGACCGATTCTTTTTACTCTCTTTATTAATGACCTTGTGGATGGGATTGATAGTACAGTGTCAGTCTTTGCCGATGACACCAAACTATGTAGGATATTAAAAACTGACCTGGATAGTACAATATTACAAAAAGATCTGGATAAGATGTCAGAATGGGCAGATACTTGGCAAATGAGATTTAATGTTGATAAATGTAAAGTAATGCACCTAGGACGGAGTAATCCTATAGCTGCGTATACATTAAATGGAAGTAAACTCGGGACTACAGAACAGGAGAAGGACTTGGGTATTCTCATTACAAATAAGCTGAGCAGCAGCACTCAATGTCAAGCAGCAGCTGCAAAAGCAAACAAGATTTTAGGGTGTATAAAAAGAGAGATTAGATCCCGTGATCCCAACGTATTGTTACCCCTCTATAAATCACTTGTAAGGCCACATCTGGAATACGGGATCCAGTTTTGGGCTCCACATTTTAAAAAGGACATTCAGAAGTTAGAGTCAGTTCAAAGGCGGGCAACTAGACTATTACAAGGAATGGAAGGCCTCCCATATGATGGCAGGTTGAAAAAGTTAGATATGTTTACCTTAGAAAAAAGACGTCTCAGAGGAGATCTCATTTATATGTATAAATACATGTGTGGTCAATATAAAGGACTGGCACATGACATATTTCTTCCGAAAACAATACTAAGGACCAGGGGGCACTCACTGCGAGTGGAAGAAAAGCGATTCCGACACCTAAATAGGAAAGGGTTCTTTACAGTTAGAGCGGTCAGACTGTGGAATACACTACCACAAGAGGTAGTAATGGCAGATACTATAACAGCTTTTAAAAAAGGGCTGGATGATTTCCTCAGTACACAAAACATTGTTGGTTATAAATGACTTAGTGACTAAATGTAGAACTGGTGGAGGAAGGTTGAACTAGATGGACCTAGGTCTTTTTTCAGCCTAAGTAACTATGTAACTATGTAACTATGCAGTGTGGTGGAGCGCAACGACCCACAGAACAGGACCTGCGGCGGGACACGTGACTTGCTCTCATCATTCCCTGTGGCCGGAAGCGCTGGATGTGATGTGATGTGTGCACGATCGTCTGTGTGTCTGTGATCTGCTGTGTGTGTCTGCGATCTGCTGTGTGTGTCTGCGATTGGCTGTGTGTGTGTCTGCGATCGGCTTTGTGTTCGGCTGTGGGTATCTGTGATCGGCTGTGTGTATCTGCGATCGGCTGTGTGTGCCTGCGATCGGCTGTGTGTATCTGCGATCGGCTGTGTGTGCCTGCGATCGGCTGTGTGTGTCAGTATGTCAGCTAGCAGCAGTGAAGGACAGCATGCAGCACCGACCGGAGATCACAGGGAGGACCTGGGAGGCACGCAGATGTCCTGGTCTGGTGAGTATGAGTCTCCTGGGAAGTGGGGGGGTCTGCTTTTTTGGGGGGTAAACTTACCCCCAACCGTGTTTCTCCAAGAATAAGACCTCCTCCAAAAATAAGCCCTAGTGCTTTTTTTGGGGGGGGGGGGAATATAAGACAGTGTCTTATTTTTGGAAAAACACTGTAGGAGTTTAGAAAAAAATAACCCTTAAAGAATACTTTTTATTTATTCAATTAAATTAACCCAGTGATGAAAAATAATATTAAACACTTACGGCCGCTTTACACGCAACGACATCGCTATCGAGATGTCGTTGGTGTCACAGAATTCGTGACGCACATCCGGCCTCGTTAGTGACATCGTTGCGTGTGACACATACAAGCGTCCGCTAACGATGCAAAATACTCACCAAATCGTTGATTGCTGACACGTCGCCCATTTCCCAAATATTGTTGCTGATTTTGGACGCAGGCTGTCCGTCGTTCCTGAGACAGCACACATCGCTACGTGTGACACCCCAGGAACGACTAACAACACCGTAGCTGCGTCTTCCGGCAACGAGGTGGGCGTGACTTTCATGCGGCTGCTCTCTGCCCCTCCGATTCTATTGGACACCTGCCGTGTGACGGGTACTATGTATATATATGTAGTATGTGTGAAGGCTACTAGTGATTTTGTACGCCACAGGCAGCGATGCCGCTTTGTGTAAAGCGCCCTTTAGGCTATGATCAAACACGGCGTTTTTGCAGCAATTTTTTTTTTCTGACCAAAACTGGATCTTGTGGCAGGATGTCTCCTGGAAGTCATCTGAAGTTTTTGTGGTGGTTTTGCACTTTTGTGATGTCCAAACCAGCAGGAGTTCAAAAGTACCCGAGTGATGGGCCGGGATTGACCTGGATACGGCACTTGAGTAGTTTAAAAAAAAAAAGTAGTAAGAAAGAAAAAAAGTAAAGCAAGCCGGCTATACTTACCAGTGTCTGTCGTCGCTGTACCTGCTCGGTAGATGCTAGAGTTTATGGGCTCCTTCCAGGTATGACTTCATTTTAACACACCACTATCATATGGGAGGTGGAGGGGGGCGAAGCATGATTATAGTGTAAGGGAGAAAACATTGCCAAGCTGCTCACAAACAAAGCCGATCACGCACATTAACCTGGAAGGAGCCCATTCACTCTAGGCTCACCCGTACCTGCTCCAGCGGCTCCTCCTACTTCTGAGGTCACTCATTAGCCTCATGCATATTCACTGCTTTCCCCCCCACTGAAGTCTATGATTAGTTGCAGTCAGACGCGCCCCCAGCTTGTGTGACAGCGTCTGACTGCAACCAATCACAGACCCAGTCTGCGGGTCTATCGTACAGTTAAAAATACATACAGTAAAAAAAAACAATTAAGGTAGGGTTTCCCCATATTATGTTACCCAACACAGATAAAGCCTATGGCTATAGGCTGCAGCACTCAGCTGTGTGCTTATCTTGGCTGTGTATGAAAATAAGAGGCACCCCTATGCTGTTTTTTTTTTTTTTTTTTAATTATTTAAATAAATAATAATAGTAATAATAAAAAAACAGCATGCAGTCCTCCCCAAATTTGATACCAAGCAAAGATAAAGCCTGCATCCATTAGATGCGACAATCTCAGCACTTTATCCGGCGCTTTCCGATTGCCCTAGTGCGGTGGCAAATCAGGGTTAATCGCAGCCCACAGCTGTGGCTAAGACCTAGATTGTTAATGACAGGCGTCTATGAGACACCCCTTTGCACTAATCTATTATAAGAGAAAAGAAATAAACACAAACACTGAAAAAATACTTTATTTGAAATAAAATACAAAAAACATCCTCTTTCACCACTTTATTAAGCCCATAATCACACCCCTGTAGGGTGGATGTAATCCACATGAAGTCCCACGACGATTCAGCTCTGCTACATCTGAATCTCACAGTGAGCGCCATTGAACATGACTGCCTGTTGTGAGCTCCAGAGAATTAATGAGCTGCGTGATCACCGGTCACATCACTCAGGTGATTTCCGGTCACAGCTGGAGATATAGCTTGAGTGACATCACCGCTGAACCCACGGGTCATTCATCCTCTGTACAATAGACCCGCAGACCAGGTCTGTGATTGGTTGCAGTGAGATGCGACACAGGCTGGGGGCGTGTCTGACTGCAACCAATCACAGATGCCGTTGGACAGGGAAAGCAGTGAATATGCAATGAAGGTAATGAGAATGGGAAGTGAAAAAGGGGCCACTTGAGCGTACAGTCGCGCCGATGATGTGGTAATTATAGCGCACCTGTTCCAATCCCCATATCCTTTCCACCATTTTTATGTGCCATCCAGAAGCTTTAGATCAATTCCGGGTTGGAACCGGGTTTTCTATTAACCTAGTTAGACTCACCGATCCAGGGTATCAGTGAGTCCACCCGTCACTAGGGTGAAAAACCATGGCAAAACTGCTGAAAAGAATTGACATTCTTTTCATAACACAGCAAAAACGGAGGTGGTTCCCAAAACCATGAGGAAAATCCTGGAGGTGATTTGTGTGTGTGTACATGAGATTTCAGAAATCTCAGACTTTGCTGGGACTGTAAAAAGGAGTGTTTTATTAGCATGGATTTGCATAAAACCAAGGCAAATCTGCAGCTAAAAAATGCTGCAAAAACGCCCTGTGTGAACATAGCGTTAAGTCATACAGTTAATGGTACTGATAGGGAAAAAGTTTGGTCTCACAAATACAGTACACAGTACTGCTCTCCTTTCCTCCAAAGAGAACTCACCAACAAAAATGAAGTGAGACAAATAGAACTTCTGTTAAACGTGGTCTACATCGTCCCAATTAACACTGTTCTCTGCCTTGCTGTGGAGCCCAATAACCGAATAAGGCTGCTTTCACACTACGTTTTTTTAACATCCGTCATGAACGTTTTTTTAATGCAAAAACGGATCCAGTGCAAATGGGTTTTCATTTCAATGCATTTGCAATGGACTCGCGTCAACATGCGTTCACATGCGTTTGCGTGCGTTATAGTAAGGATCCAACGACTTGCAGTTTTTTAACTTTTTTCAAAAACGCTACTTGTAGCGTTTTTGAGCTGCGTCCAAATAGTGCAAATTGCTGGATCCTGACTAAACAGCATGCAAACGCATGTGAACGCTGGCATGCTGATAGACAAGATCCTGCTTGCTCTACTGAGCATGCACAGAAACCAGCCTCGCTTGATCAGTCTCTTTCCCCCTCCCTCCCTCCCTCCCCCTCCCTGTCTCTCTCTCCACCTCCCTCTCTCTCCACTCTCCCCCGCTTGAGAGCGGAGGACGCTCATAACCAAGGTAAACATCGGGTAACTGCGGTCTTAGTTACCCGATGTTTATCTTGGTTACGTGTGCAGGGAGCAGGCAGCCCTGCTCCTAGCAGCTGCAGACGCTCGTAACCAATGTAAATATCGGGTATCCAAGCAAGTTACCCGATGTTTACCTTGGTTACGTGTGCAGGGAACCGGCTCCTAGCAGCTGCAGACGCTCGTAACCAATGTAAAGATCAGGTATCCAAGCAAGTTACCCGATGTTTACCTTGGTTACGAGCCTCCACAGCTGTCAGATGTCGGCTCCCAGTCTTTCACGTTCAGTTCCCCTCACTCCCGATCACATGACTCCAAAGCCCACCCATAAACCTAAAGTGACAGGATCCTGCAAAATAACACATGAGTTTGCATGCGTTTTTCTTTGCAAAAACAGGATCCGCTTTTGCAGCAAAAAAACGTTCATGACGCATGCTAAAAAAAGTAGTGTGAAAGCAGCCTAAGCGATATGGTGCGCACACTCATAGGTGGCTGTCTGTCACAAGTGTACCTAACAATGACTATGGTATATAGATAACTCCAACTCAGTCCTCCACTAAAGACAAATTCCTTGTGACCTTGTGACCCTATTTGGGGTTCACTGACTCCTTCTCCAAGAGGGCAGAGTCTCACCTTCCAGGCATTGAACCACCCAGAAAGAGAGTTTATTCTCCAACTCTCCCAGAGACTGAGGCAATGTTGACCTACATTAAAGAAAACCTGGAAAAGGGATTTTTTTAAAATCTTCATCCCCAGCTAAGACAGGCCTCTTTATTAAAAAGAAAGATGGCTTTCTGATACTATGGATGGACTATCGAGGCTTGAATAAAATCACTGTGAAAGATTGCCCCTCATCTCAGAGTTATTCGACAGGCTTAAAGGTGCCATTATCTTCACTACTATAAGTTACACCTGAGTGGCACTTATAACTTAATCAAACAGAAAGCTGAATTGAAGACAGTGTTTAACACTCATGGTGGTCACTAAGAAAATCTGAAAATGCCTTTCAGATTATGGAATACACTGGCTGTGTTTATGAACATTATGACCAAGATCTTTCTTAAAGTCCTGTATTAATATGTCTTTGTCCATCTGTATCACTTACTTATTTTCTTCAGAGACTTGGGTTGGGCTCTTATCGCCTTCATGTGCATTCCGTTCTAATGAGACTGCCACAAAATCACCTTTATGACAAGTTGGAGAAATATTTGTTTGTGAGAGACCAGAATTGCAATTCCTCGCCTACATCATCTCTTCTGGAGGTTTTTGTATGGACCCAGAAAGCGTCAGCTCTCCAAAGATTCATTTGGATTATTAATAGGGATGATCGAATACCCTAATTTTCGCTTCGATGAATATACGGCGAATACCTCGCCGATATTCAACTATTCGCGAATATTCGATGCCCAATGTAAGTCTATGGGAAACCAGAATAATTTTACGTTGGACTCAACGGTGACCTGTGGTGACTGAGGAAAAGGCTGAAATCGATGGCAAAAGGCTGAAACAGTATGGGCACAGCCTGTAGAAGGTGCCTGACTGCATTTCTGGTGTCATTGAATAACGTTGTCAGAGCAGCACGCGGCGTATACGCAGTCGCGAGAACAGCTCTCAAACCAAAGTAAAAGAGGGGAAATTGCTAAGAAACAGTTTCTAGTGCCTAATCACTGTAATAAAATGTCAAATCAAGCCCCGACCTCCAAAAAAAACACTTTAGCATATGTTCACACATTTCGTTTTTTTACATTTTTCCTTCTTTTGCGATTAGAAAGGGCTGTAACTTATACATTATATTGGTGTCTGTCTCACACCTCCTTTTTTGGGACATATTTGACAGCACTTTAAAAGGTCAGCTACAATATGCCTATTGGGATGTTAACCTTGCCCTCCTCCTCCTCCACCAGCACGACCGGCTCCAGTGGCCCTCAATTCAAATGTAGAAAGGGCCACTGGCTGTCCTCAAATCTCATACTTCTTAGGGCTGTCAGGTGGGCCCTGTTACATACATTGGGGAGGGATGGCAGTCATTTATAGTTTTCTGCGTCCCCTATATCATTAGTGTGAAAGTTGGAATACATACTCCATAAGACTTTACAATGCTATTGCCAGTGTGGCCATTTGGGTGTTGGCCTTGCCCTCCTCCTCCACAAACACCACCGTCTAAAGTGGCCCTCTATTCAAATGATTCAGTAGCTGATGTCGTTGATGATGTTTGCATCCGACCAAAAGCAGGTTGGGAGCAGGAGGCATCATCGCCTGCTTCCTAGACCGCAGTTTGTGAAGCATGCAGCACGTTGGAAGTGGCAGTTGTTTCACTCTGGAACTCAGACTAAATTCCACTAGCTAACACCGAGGATTTTAAAAAAATTCAGTTTCCCCAGGGGGAAATGGTTCAAACACCATGTAGAACAGCATCAGAAGGTAGGATTTGCAACAGAGGATAACATGCCAAGGAGTTTTATACATTCAGTTCCCCTAGAGTGTGATGGTTCAGACACCATGTATCAAAGCATCAAAAGGTACTCCCAACAGCTTTTTTTAAAACATTGGTAGGATTTGCAACAGGGCATAACATGCAAGAAGCTAAAAAAAATTATGATTCCGCAGGGGGCCATGTGTAACACACCGTGCAGCACAGCATCAATAATGAACACAAATAGAGACTGCCTGACCAATTGTTATACAGTGCTGGCCAAAAGTATTGGGACGACGTCATGAGGATCTGATTCAATTGGCCAGATAAGTCATACTATTATGTTGACTACCTCTATTATTATTAAGTGATTTTAATCCACTTTTGCACATATTAGTGTAGTGTAGGGCCAACCAGGGTCACTTTAGGGTTTCCCGTCGGTGAATGGGGGCGCCACAACCCTAGGGCGTAATACCCTCCATTGCTAGGTAGGGTAACTGGAGGGCCAGTTTAGGGATATTTTCCCGTCCCTCCCCCTGGCTATTTAAGTAATTTTTCATTGTCCCTACACTATTAGGGTGAGTGTTACACTTTGGTGAATAATATTTACACCTTTTAAATGTGATATTAAAGGTTATATTTTAAAGGATTTTTTTTTTTGGTCTTGCAAAAGTATTGGCACCCCTGCAATTCTGTCAGATAATACTCAGTATCTTCTTGAAAATGATTGCAATCACAAATTTTTTGGTATTGTTATCTTCACTTATTTTGCTTGCAATGAAAAAACACAAAAGAGAATGAAACAAAAATCAAATCATTGATCATTTCACACAAAACTCCAAAAATGGGCCAGACAAAAGTATTGGCACCCTAAAGCGGGCTTTACACGCTACGACATCGCTAATGCGGAGTCGTTGGGGTCACGGAATTCGTGACGCACATCCGGCCGCATTAGCGATGCCGTTGCGTGTGACATCGATAAGCGATTTTGCATCGTTGCAAAAACGTGCAAAATCGCTAATCGGCGACATGGGGGTCCATTCTCAAATCTCGTTACTGCAGCAGTAACGAGGTTGTTCCTCGTTCCTGCGGCAGCACACATCGCTGCGTGTGACGCCGCAGGAACGAGGAAGCTCCCCTTACCTGCCTCCCGGCCGCTATGCGGAAGGAAGGAGGTGGGCGGGATGTTACGTCCCGCTCATCTCCGCCCCTCCGCTGCTATTGGGCGGCGGTTCAGTGACGTTTCAGTGACGTCGCTGTGACGCCGCACGGACCGCCCCCTTAGAAAGGAGGCGGTTCGCCGGTCACAGAGACGTCGCCGGACAGGTAAGTTTGTGTGACGGCTGTGGGCGATGTTGTGCGGCACGGGCAGCGATATGCCCGTGTCGTGCAACAGATGAGGGTGGGTACCCACACTAGCGATATCGGGACCGATATCGCAGTGTGTAAAGTAGCCTTTAGCCTAATACTTGGTTGCACAACCTTTAGCCAAAATTTTTGCGAACAACCGCTTCCGGTAACCATCAATGATTTTCTTACAATGCTCTGCAGGAATTTTAGACCATTCTTCTTTGGCAAACTGCTCCAGATCCCTGAGATTTGAAGGGTACGTTCTCTAAACTGCCATTTTGAGATCTCTCCACAGATTTTCTATGGGATTCAGGTCTGGACTAATTGCTGGCCACTTTAGTAGTCTCCAGTGCTTTCTCTCAAACCATTTTCTAGTGCATTTTGAAGTGTGTTTTGAGTCATTGTCCTGCTGGAAGACCCATGACCTCTGAGGGAGACGCAGCTTTCTCACACTGGGCCCTACATTATGCTGAAAAATTTGTTGGTAGTCTTCAGACTTCATAATGCCATGCACACGGTCAAGCAGTCCAGTGCCAGAGGCAGCAAAGCAATCCCTAAACATCAGGGAAGCTCCTCCATGTTTGACTGTAGGGACCGTATTGTTTTCTTTGTATGCCTCTTTTTTTTCCTGTAAACTTTATGTTGATGGCTTTTCCCAAAAAGCTCTACTTTTGTCTCATCTGACCAGAGAACATTCTTCCAAAACGTTTTAGGCTTTCTCAGGTAAGTTTTGGCAAACTCCAGCCTGGCTTTTTTATGTCTCGGGGTAAGAAGTGGGGTCTTCCTGGGTATCCTACCATACAGTCCCTTTTCATTCAGACACCGACGGATAGTACGGGTTGACACTGTTGTACCCTTGGACTGCAGGGCAGCTTGAACTTGTTTGGGTGTTAGTCGAGGTTCTTTATCCACCATCCGCACAATCTTGCGTCAATTTTTCTTTTCCTTCCACATCTAGGGAGGTTAGCCACAGTGCCATGGGCTTTAAACTTCTTGATGACACTGCGCACCGTAGACAAAGGAACCTTCAGGTCTTTGGAGATGGACTTGTAGCCTTGAGATTGCTCATGCTTCCTCACAATTGGATTCTCAAGTCCTCAGACAGTTCTTTGGTCTTCTTTTTTCTCCAAGTTCAATGTGCTACACACAAGGACACAGGACAGAGGTTGAGTCAACTTTAATCCATGTCAACTGGCTGAAAGTGTGATTTAGTTATTGCCAACACCTGTTAGGTGCCACAGGTAAGTTACAGGTGCTGTTAATTACACGAATTAGAGAAGCATCACATGATTTTTCAAACAGTGCCAATACTTTTGTCCACCCCCTTTTTTATGTTTGGTGTGGAATTAAATCCAATTTGGCTTTTTGATATATTTTTTTTTCATTGAAGACAAATTAAATGAAGATAATAATACCAAAGAATTTGTGATTGCAATCATTTTCAGGAAGAAACTGAGTATTCTCTGACAGAATTGCAGGGGTGCCAATACTTTTGGCCAGCACTGTAGACAGTGTAGCCTCGACAGTGGTTGTGCCAGTGCATAATGTACAAAGGCTTGAAAATTATTGGTCTGGGTGATTGGGTCAAACAATTACATTGCAGCAGCATAACAAGTTAGATTAGTCATGCGGTCTCATTAGAGGATAGAAGACAAAATACACCGCGTGCAGAGTTATTAGGCAAGTTCTATTTTAGAGGATTTTTTTATTATTGATCAACAACTATGTTCTTAATCAACCCAAAAGACTCAAATATCAAAGCTTAATATTTTTGGAAGTTGGAGTGGGAATTTTTTAGATTTGGCTATCTTAGGAGGATATCTGTTTTTGCAGGTAACTATTACTGTGCAGAATTATTGGGCAACTTAATAAAAACCAAATATATTCTCATCTCACTTGTTTATTTTCACCAGGTAAACCAATATAACTGCACAAAATTTAGACATAAACATTTCTGATATGCAAAAACAAAACCCCAAAAAATTAGTGACCAATATAGCCACCTTTCTTCATGATGACACTCAACAGCCTACCTTCCATAAATTCTGTCAGTTGCTTGATCTGTTTATGATCAACATTGCATGCAGCAGCCACCACAGCCTCCCAGACACTGTTCCGAGAGGTGTACTGTTTTCCCTCCCTGTAGATCTTACATTTTATGAGGGACCACAGGTTCTCTATGGAGTTCAGATGAGGTGAACAAGGGGGCCATGTCATTATTTTTTCATCTTTTAGACCTTTACTAGCCAGCCACGCTGTGGAGTAGTTGGATGCATGTGATGGAGCATTGTCCTGCATGAAAATCATGTTTTTTTTAACGATACCGACTTCTTCCTGTACCACTGCGTGAACAAGTTATCTTCCAGAAACTGGCAGTAGGTCTGGGAGTTGAGCTTCACTCCATCCTCAACCCGAAAAGGTCCCACAAGTTCATCCTTGATGATACCAGCCCATACCAGTACCCCACCTCCACCTTGCTGGCGTCTGAATCGGAGTGGAGCTCTCTGCCTTTACTGATCAGCCTCTGGCCCATCCATCTAGCCCATCAAGAGTCACTCTCATTTCATCAGTCCATAAAACCTTTGAAAAATCATTCTTAAGATATTTCTTGGCCCAGCCTTGACGTTACATGTTATGTTTCTTGTTCAAAGGTGGTGGTTTTTCAGCCTTCCTTACCTTGGCCATGTCCCTGAGTATGGCACATCTTGTGCTTTTTGATACTCCAGTAACGTTGCAGCTCTGAAATATGGCCAAACTGGTGGCAAATGGCATCTTGGCAGCTTCACGCTTGATTTTCCTCAATTCATGGGCAGTTATTTTGCACCTTTTTTGCCCAATACGCTTCTTGCGACCCTGTTGGCTATTTGCCATGAAACGCTTGATTGTTCGGTGATCACGCTTCAAACATTTGGTAATTTCAAGACTGCTGCATCCCTCTGCAAGACATCTCACAATTTTGGACTTTTTAGAGCCCGTCAAATCTCTCTTCTGACCCATTTTGCCAAAGGAAAGGAAGTTGCCTAATAAGTATGCACCCCTTATATAGAGTGTTGATTTCATTACACCACACTCCTCCTCATTACAGAGATGCACATCACCTTATTTACTTAATTGTTAGTTGGCTCTCAAGCCTATACAGCTTGGAGTAGGACAACATGTATAAAAATTATCATGTGATCAAACTACTCATTAGCCTAAAAATTCTGCACACAGTGTAGTCTTGTATGAGAAACAATGGAACTTATTTAACTTAAGAAATACAAATTTTGGGTCTACACTTATTATTGGGTCTTGAAACAGGCGGCTTGAGATACTCTAGGGTAATCCATCTATGGTTCATTTTGATCATCGTCAAACTGTCTGCACTTTCCATGGATACTCGTGTGCGAGTATCTGTTATTATTAACCCCGCTGAGCTGAAAATACGCTCAGACAACACACTCGCAGCAGGGCAAGCTAGCACTTCCAAAGCGTATAAGGCGAGATCTGACCAAGTGTTGAGCTTGGAAACCTAATAGTTAAAGGGAGCAGTTGACTCTGAAAGCACGCTGATACGGTCACCTACATAGTCCCTCACCAGCTTACTTAACTGTTTCCTCCTTGTCATAGTCCCCCCAACCGGTATCTGGTTCTGAGTTGACGGTTTGTGGAAAATGGACCAGTTTTGGCACATTAGTCCCCCTCCTGTGTTGCTCCTACTATGCATAGCCCTCTCTTGTAATCCTGTTGCGTGAGATGACACGCTACCTCTGTCGCCAGCATAATCTGAGGGTAATCGTTTCATCAACTGCTTCACTACAGCCCTCTTGAATGTTTCCGTAGTAGAATCCTCATTTGCCTCGACAACTAGCGAAGCTAATTTCTCTTTGTAGCGTGGGTCAAGGAACGTACATAACCAGTATTTGTTGTCTGCCAAAATGTGGACTAGCCGATAGTCATGAGAAAGGCAGTGTGACATGAACTGTGCCATGTGTCCCAGACTCTGAACTGGAAACCTTTGTGCGTCACTGCTAAGAATACATTCTGTCTCCCTAAACCTCTTCTTTTCCTCAGTCTGTCTCTCCTCCTCCTGCTTCTCCTCAGGCCATCAATGCTGGACAGCCCTCAAGCTTGGGTTGTCAATCCCTTGGTTACCAACTTCAAAGCATTCCTGTTTTTCATCTTCCTCCTCATCCTCATGATGCTGACCAAAGGTGGCCTGAGCCTGTTGGCCGAGGTTGTGCAAGTTACTAGCAACTATTCTGAAGTCTGGATCCACAGACACCTCGGGTGCATTAACACTAGGGATGAGCAATGTTCGATGTGCGATGGTCGCCAATTTCATGTTTGAGTGATTTTGGGGGGTGTTCGAGACGTTCGACAAACTCGAACGATTTGGTAAAAGTTCGGTAGTTCGAATTACGTTCGAGAACGGTTCGATCAACAAAAAGCGTAGCTACTTACTAGCTGGCTTTTCACTGTAATAGCGTGAGTCACTGTGAATCATGATATCAAAATTTAGCGTATAATGTGCGGGGGGGACGGGGTTTAGATCAGTGCTGCTGCTGAGCACTGAAAGAATGCCGATCGCCATTTTTTTTTATTTTTTCCTAACCGCGCGTACAATGTGGAGGCCAGGCTGTCAGCCAATCACAGACTCACACACAGCAAAGTGGATTTTTGCCAGACAAGCAAGGGCATGTGTCATAGGCTGTGCATGTCACATGTCTTTGCTCTATAAGATCCGGCCATTTTCCCGTCGCCGCCATTATCTCTCTGCTGCGGGTGGGTGACAGTCACTGCTCCCACTCCCGCTGCTGTGTGCGCTATAGACATACAGTGCAATTTACACAGCACTTTAGGGATTAGGGACTACTTGTAATTTCAGCACTTTTCAGGACTGCATTACAGCCGTTAATAGGCATTGTTGCTAGGCAGGTCCGTGCCAACGCTGTGCAGGGCTTTAGACAACAGCATCTGGCTACATCAGCTCAGGCAATTCCTTGGTGCATTTTTTCATTGGCAGGGATAGAAACTGAGCCTTCCTTTGCTGTCCTGCTACCTACAGCACCTGCCCATTTTTGCGACGCTATTTTTATAGCAAACAGTGCTGACACTTAGCGGCATACAAAAAGTGTCTGGGATACTAACTTAGTGTTCCTCTGGTGCCAAGCAAGATACACCACCTCTGCAATCTACCCACCTGCCCATTTTTGCTACGCTACTTTTATAGCAAACAGTGCTGACACTTAGTGGCATACAAATTTGTCTGGGATACTAACTTAGTGTTCATCTGGTGCCAAGCAAGGTACACCACCTCTGCATTCTACCCACCTGCCCATTTTTGCTACGCAATTTTAATTTGCAAAAAGTGCTGCCAGTTTTAGGGCCATAGTTGCATTGTCAGGGATATAAAAATACCAAACAACTGCAGTACCTAAAGTTACTGACCGCCTGTGTAAACACACAAACTGGCGGTATTGGGACTCTCGTCCAGTACCAAGGGATCACTTGGCTTCACATACCATGCAGAAAACAGGAATGACAGCGTCCACTTGAGTGAAATATCTTCCTTCTTTTTATTCCATCAGAGTGCAAAAAACAGTGTAACGTTTTAACATAGAATGTCTTTGTCAAGCTTGACAAAGACATTCTATGTCGAAACCTTACACTGGTTTTTGCACTCTGATGGAATAAAAAGAAGGAAGATATTTCACTCAAGTGGACGCTGTCATTTCTGTTTTCTGCATTGTCAGGGATAGTCATTGTTGGTTCTTCAGCTGTCAATAAAGCTAGACCCCCTCTGCATTGTACACCACCTCTCCATTTTTGCTATGACATTTTAAGTGTCCAATCTGGTCACAAACAAAATGAGTGGCAAAAGGACAGATGCTGGTGGAAAGGGGAACAGGCATGTTGGAAAGGGAAAAAAAGTTTGTGTCCGTGGGTGAGGTGGTAAAGGTACAGTAACATCTGCTGAAGAAAGGCCATCTTCAAGAAAAAGTAAGATGTCTACTACTTTCCGTGGACAATCTGATGTGCTCCCTTTTTTACGGAACCGAACGAATGTAACAAAGGTAGATGATGTACAAAAAAAGAACATGTTTGAATGGATCTCAAGTGCTCCAACAAGTGGCCTCTCCTCCACCTCAACATCCAAAAAACAACAGTCCTCTGAGTTGTCACCCCAATCGCACTTGCTTTCTACAAGCTCTCAAGTCTCCACCCGCCCTGCAGAGTATGTTGTAACAGAGATGGGTGAGTCTGCAGAGCTGTTCAGTCACACTATAGCCTGTGAATCAAAGGTCTGCTCCCAAACTACAGTGAGTACAGACCAGGAAATGGTCTGCAGTGATGCCCATAATCTTTGGGAGTCAGATTCAGGCCCTGATGACCAAGTTTCTGAGCATAATGTAGACCCTCATTCCTAAACTGTAACACCTGTTGGTGGAGACAATGAGGAACATACTGATGACGATGAGACTCAGATACCTGATTGGAATGACAACTTAACTATTCAGTCAGGGCAGGAAGAGGTTAGGTCTGAGGGCGAGGGGAGTGCAAACACAACGGTTGTTAATGAAGTTCTAGATCCTACTTACTGTCAACAAACAGTCAGGCACTCGAGGAGGTCAGCAGAGGCAGTGGAGGAGGATGAGACTGCCGACAAGGTTAGCTTGCGCCTTCCTGGACACAGACGGAGTACTGGAATAACGTCAACAACTGCATCCTCAGCCACAACTCTGCCTCTGAGCATAAGTCGGGGTGGCTCTGCAGGTCGCATGGGCTCTAATAGTTGCCTAGCCTGGTCCTTTCTTGACATAGCAAAGGATCACCCAACTCATGTGATCTGTAGGCTTTGTCGCCAATCTGTAAGTAGAGGCCAAAAACTCAGTAGTTTGACTACTTCGTCCATGAACCGTCAAATGAATAACAAGCATAAGTCCCAGTGGGAAGCTCACTGTGCTACAATGCAGCCTAGCGGAGCGGGCCAACTACCGTCTGCCCCTTCAAGTGCATCCGCGCGCTCTTCATCCTCTATGACTTTGGGGACAGCTGTCACACATGTGTTTCTACGCAGACCTTCCACCTCTTTAACCACAACAGGCAGTTTGCTTGGCAGGTCATCAGTTGTTTTGGGAGGGGAAACAGGTGCAGTTGTAGAGCTTTCTCAGACATCGAGACCACCAACTTTGGATGAAGGCAATATCATGTCTCCGCCTGCACTTTCCTCACAGACCAGCAGTTTTCCAGGGACACCCTACTCAACACCGTCTCCGCACAGCAGCCAGATCTCGGTCCCACAGATGTGGACAATTAAAAGGCCATTTTCTCCGAGCCATGACAAAGCAAAGAGGTTAACTTTTGCACTCTGCAAGCTGTTGGCTATAGAAATGCTGCCTTTCCGCCTGGTGGACACAGAGGATTTTCGAGACTTGTCAGTCGCAGTGCCCCAGTACCAGATGCCCAGTCGCCACTACTTCTCCAAGAAAGGTGTGCCTGCGCTACACCAGCATGTCGCACACAACATCATCACTTCCTTGAGAAACTCTGAGTGTGACAGGGTGCATTTCACCATGATACTTGGACCAGTGAGCATGGACAGGGGTGTTATATGTCGCTCAATGGGTAACTATGGTGCGAGATGGAGAAGGGTCTGCTGTACAAGTCTTGCCGTCCCCAAGACTTGTGCGTCAATCCTCTGTATGTCGAAGTTCCTCTACTGCTTCTGCCTCCTCAACCTCGTCTGGGTCCTCCACCTCCACCCCAAGCCTGCCTTGTCAGGCCACCCGCGTTGTAACTACGCACAAGGAATCCCGCACACCTCCTTACTATGCTGACAGCAGAGCTCAAAAGCATCAGGCGGTCTTTACGTTTAAATGTCTGGGAAATAAGAGTCACACAGCTGAGGAGTTGTGGTCATCTCTGGAGACCGAGTTTAGTAAATGGTTGTCTCCACTCAACCTGCAGCCAGGGAAGGCCATGTGCGACAATGCTGCAAACCTGGGTGCGGCCCTACGCTGGGGAAAAGTGACACAAGTGCCTTGTATGGCTCATGTGTTAAACCCAGGGCTGTCGAGTCGGAGTCGGAGTCGTGGAGTCGGAGTTGGAGCTCATTTTGGTGGAGTCGGAGTCGGTATAAAATGCACCGACTCCGACTCCTAAAATATATAATAAATTGGGGATAGTTGTGCAATGCAGAATGTGCTGAATATTTTTTCATAGGAATTTGGGAAAGTTATGAAATGTCCTATAAATGGCTGTTCTATTCCTGATCTAAAGCTACATTGACACACAGCGTTTTTGCTGCGTTTTGTGAGGATATGTTTGTCAGCTGCAAAAGCAGATCAGCTTTTTAAAAAACTGTATCACCTGAAAGGTTTTTGAGCTCATACATAATGCTTTCAATAGCAAAAGCAGATTAGAAAAACACCACACAAACTGACATGCTCATTCTTTGTGAGGATCCTTACAAAACGATGTGTCTGAATGTCCTATCTCGAAACCCATTGCCTTTGCTGGGATGCCCAGAGTCACTGCATTTCACTGAATTATTTTGCCATCAATGTTCGATATGCTTGTAACAAGAAAGAAATTGTTAGCAAGACACTGGCAGTAAAAGATACTAAAGCTCATCACACCGGCCAGTTTCTCCAGGCCTTAGTGGAAAAAGTTCTTCAAGATTATGAACTCAAAAAGAACAGGTTCTTGCTATTGTAACGGACAATGCTTCAAACTTGATAAGTACAATTAAACTGATGAATGAGAGTAATGAACAACAGCTAGAAGAAAATTTAAGATTTAGTATGTTAGAGATGGAAGGCCACAGTGCTGTTCATGTAACTGAGGAACAAGCAGATATTACAAGAGAAGAACAGCAAAATGATACTTTAGGATTAGATGATCTTGTTGAAGCTGCTTCAAAACACTTTCATATTCATCACATGCGCTTTGTTGTGCATACGCTGCAGCTGGAAATAAGAGATAGTCTGCAAGAGGGACCCCGGTTTCACACATCTGGCTTTTTGCCGGTTTGGCGGATGCGGCGCACTCCAGTACAGTGTATACAGTACAGTGGCAGCGCGACAAACGCCGGTCACATACTGTCATGTGACCGGAGCATGTGACCCCGAAGTTGTGGCGCTGCCACTGTACTATATCGTACTGTACTGGCGTGCGCCGCATCCGCCAAACCAGCGAAAAGCCGGATGTGTGAAACTGGGCGGACATGCTGGAAATCTAATTGGAAAAGTGAGGAAATTGGTTATTGCTGCCAGAACCCCTAAAATTGATTCCATCTTGAAGAGACGTGCTGGGAAAGGGGAAATTGTTGATCAAGCCACTCGGTGAGGCAGCACTTATTTAATGACTGAGCGATTGCTTGAACTAAAATAGTTTCTTATAGATATGGTGAACCCTCAAGTAACATTAAATGAAGGTCAATAGACACAGGTAGCTGAATTACAGGAATTGCTTAATCACCCATTTACCTTGACTAAAAAATTACAAGCTGAGGATTTAACTCCTGGCATTTTCATAAGGGAGTGGAAGAACTTGCTATTTTGCCTGTCCCAAAGAGGAGGTTTAATTGCAGATGGCATTTCTGCTTCAATGACACAGAGAGAGACACAGCTATTGGAAAATAAAATTCTTCTGGCAGCTGTTTACATGGACCCAAATAATCGTATACTGCTTGATGATCAACAACTTACTAAAGGAAAAGAAGCTTTGAGTGAGGTAGCAGTTAGGATGAGCGGCTACAGGACTGCCAGGCGCAAGAGGACTTGGGGCCTGACAGTGCTACTGCTGCCATATCTTCATCCTCATCAATTGAGGAGTTTAACTTTGACAAGTATTTGGATGACATGGAGCAGGCAAAGCGTTGCCGCAAGGAAAAAGATTTCACTCCATCTCCTATAGCAGCAGATTGACGAGATTTCAGTAAAATTTTTCACTTGCTCACACAGAAATAGAAAAATTCAACCGTTCATCAAAACTGACTATGCATGAGGCAATTCCTTTATACCCGGAAATTGTTAGAGATATTGCCCATGTGGTTACGGCTTTGACTCCAACCCAAATTACTGTAGAGAGGTTGTTCTGTAGCCTTAAAATTATTAGGTCAGATTTGAGGTCATCTATGAAGCAGGATCTGATGGAGGCAATTCTATTTCTTACAACAAATTCATGGACTGTACAAATGTTATTTAGTATGTTTTTGTTGAAAAGTGTTTTTTGCCACTAACATAGTGTTATATATAACACTATGGAATACACTATGTAAGTGGCAAAAAAACAGTTTTCAACAAAAACCATACTAAATAATAGCATTTAGTATAATGCTTTTATGTAAGTGAAAAATGTATTGTAGTACAATGTGAACAACAGACATTTAATCATTTTTATGATACAATAATCAAGATATTTAGATAGAACATAAAATATATTTATTGGAATACAACTTTAGAACACAAAAAAATAATAAATTGTGAATATGTAATACAATGTGTAATATATACAGTGACTACAAGTAGTATTCAACCCCCTGCAGATTTAGCAGGTTTACACATTCGGAATTAACTTGGCATTGTGACATTTGGACTGTAGATCAGCCTGGAAGTGTGAAATGCACTGCAGCAAAAAAGAATGTTATTTCTTTTTTTTTTTTTTAAATAGTGAAAAGTTTATTCAGAGGGTCATTTATTATTCAACTCCTCAAACCACCAGAATTTTGTTTGGTTCCCCTAAAGTATTAAGAAGTATTTCAGGCACAAAGAACAATGAGCTTCACATGTTTGGATTAATTATCTCTTTTTCCAGCCTTTTCTGACTAATTAAGACCCTCCCCAAACTTGTGAACAGCACTCATACTTGGTCAACATGGGAAAGACAAAGGAGCATTCCAAGGCCATCAGAGACAAGATCGTGGAGGGTCACAAGGCTGGCAAGGGGTACAAAACCGTTTCCAAGGAGTTGGGCCTACCTGTCTCCACTGTTGGGAGCATCATCCGGAAGTGGAAGGCTTATGGAACTACTGTTAGCCTTCCACGGCCTGGACAGCCTTTGAAAGTTTCCACCCGTGCCGAGGCCAGGCTTGTCCGAAGAGTCAAGGCTAACCCAAGGACAACAAGGAAGGAGCTCCGGGAAGATCTCATGGCAGTGGGGACATTGGGATCAGTCAATACCATAAGTAACGTACTCCACCGCAATGGTCTCCGTTCCAGACGAGCCCGTAAGGTACCTTTACTTTCAAAGCGTCATGTCAAGGCTCGTCTACAGTTTGCTCATGATCACTTGGAGGACTCTGAGACAGACTGGTTCAAGGTTCTCTGGTCTGATGAGACCAAGATCGAGATCTTTGGTGCCAACCACACACGTGACGTTTGGAGACTGGATGGCACTGCATACGACCCCAAGAATACCATCCCTGCAGTCAAGCATGGTGGTGGCAGCATCATGCTGTGGGGCTGTTTCTCAGCCAAGGGGCCTGGCCATCTGGTCCGCATCCATGGGAAGATGGATAGCACGGCCTACCTGGAGATTTTGGCCAAGAACCTCCGCTCCTCCATCAAGGATCTTAAGATGGGTCGTCATTTCATCTTCCAACAAGACAACGACCCAAAGCACACAGCCAAGAAAACCAAGGCCTGGTTCAAGAGGGAAAAAATCAAGGTGTTGCAGTGGCCTAGTCAGTCTCCTGACCTTAACCCAATTGAAAACTTGTGGAAGGAGCTCAAGATTAAAGTCCACATAAGACACCCAAAGAACCTAGATAACTTGGAGAAGATCTGCATGGAGGAGTGGGCCAAGATAACTCCAGTGACCTGCGCTGGCCTGATCAGGTCTTATAAAAGACGATTATTAGCTGTAATTGCAAACAAGGGTTATTCCACAAAATATTAAACCTAGGGGTTGAATAATAATTGACCCACACTTTTTTGTTGAAAATTTATTAAAATTTAACTGAGCAACATAACTTGTTGGTTTGTAAAATTTATGCATCTGTTAATAAATCCTGCTTTTGTTTGAAGTTTGCAGGCTCTAACTTATTTGCATCTTATCAAACCTGCTAAATCTGCAGGGGGTTGAATACTACTTGTAGGCACTGTGTATATATATATATATATATATATATATATATATATATATATAGACAGGGATACTCAAAGTTCAATAGAATACATGGCAAAGCCACGGACTCGAGTGAACCCTGACGTTACCATGAACACAGACGAAAAAAGCAGAAGACTGCTGAGCGATGAGCAGTACAGGGAATACCGCCAAAAGTTATTGATCAGACCCGGAAGCAAAAGCGGCCGGGAGATAGCAGGTTTGCAGGACACGTCGCTGGACCGTTAAGTATAATCATAATGTTTTTTAATAATGTGCTTTTTTTTTTTTATTACAACCCCCGGACCTGAACTGGACCTGCACTGTAACACGGGTTTCCCAGGAAAACCCGTGTTCAGGACCTTGTGCACTGTGTGTTTGGTACAGGCCCAGAACTTTACAGTTCGGGTTCACCCATTACTACTCAAGACACCTCACTGCCTCTATAATAGGCTCCTCCATGACAACTTTCACTGTAACGATTCTTTCAATTGAGCTCTACCTGTTTCAATATGTTAGTACAGGGTTCCTATAATTACTTTTTGTAAAAAATGTTAGACAATAGCCTATCCAGATATAATAAATGTAAAGTTGCCAGGATATTTTATTTTTTTACATTGGATTATCTGTTTCTTAACAGTAGTGATTATATCTGATCTCTCTACTCCATTGGGTTATACCTGTAAACCCAATGCTCCCAAGGAGATCCTGGGTTCAAAATTTCTTGGTCCTCAGATCCCTTTCGGAGTTAGTTATCTTAACCTAAGGATTCCTTACAAGTAAAGTTTATTACTATGCTATCTTTACATGTATACTGTCATCAATCATGTGTCCTCCATTTCCTTATTTCAGATCTAGCGACCTTGACAATTTTCTGATCACCACCAAGATGTTCTTCCATATCTTTGATATCCACATATAGTCCACATCAGCAACTGTACTTTTACATCCATCATGATACATCTCACTAAATATTAAAGTGCTCAACTAAACGTTGAGACGTACCGTAAGTTGTCACTGAGATTACAACCCTCAAAGCAGATGAAGTGTTCTTACAAGAAACTCACTATAAAGGAAATCTAATCAGCAGGTTTTTGCTACCTCAACTTGGAGCAGCATGATGTAGACAAAAAAATCTTGAATCCAACAATGCATCACTTAAATTACTGGGTGCAGCCGTTGTGACAATCAGATTTTTTTAGATTCGTCCATGGAGCTGAGCGGAGAGAGCTACCCCTGTCCACACCAGGCTCACTGTAAAGATTGAGAATTGACAGTGAGGTGTGAGAGGGCTGATAAGTTGATGATAGATAGATGGACCTTGAAAAAACAAGCATCCATGAATTATTTGTTTTAACTTTTGCTGCATGCTGTCTTAAGATTACATAGCAAAAATCTGCTGACAGATTCCCTTGAAGAAGTCTAGCTCCACTAACTTTGCTCTAAACCACTTCCCTAAATATTTTTCTGTCACACAAAAGACAGAAAGAAAGCAGGTGTAGCAATTATTTTTATAAAAAAAAAAAAAATTGTCCTATACAGGTGTCCTCTTCTTTTCTACATCCTAACTGTAGATCTATAATTTTGCAAGGTACCCTCAGAGGAAACTCCCTCATACTTTAACATATATGCAAAATACCGTATTTTTCGCATTATAAAACGCAGTTTTGTTTTCCCAAATTTTGGGGGAAAGTAGGGGGTGCGTCTTATAATCCGAATATACGGATTATATACTGCAGGGTCCAGGGGAGGTGGGTGCAACTTTGGAGTGGTGCTGGGGGCTGGTGGAGGTTGGTAGAGGCTGCAGGAGACAGCGGGAGATCTCCTGCTCCCGCTCATATAATATGCACTGCCACTGTCCATCACTGTGGTGCTGAAACCGCACCGCGGCGATGGGCTGGGGGAGCGGCGCATATTATATGTGCCTGTGCCCCCCCATCCATGTTAGATATAGCCCCCATGCTGCTGCCCATCCTAAAATAAAAAAGCTTTACTTACCTCCTCCAGCGTGTCTCCTGGTGTATCCCCGATGTCACGGCTGCTGCTGTGATCAGGCATGCAGAGATCATGTCACTCTGCTGTGCCGACCACATGACCAGCACCAAGAACCAGGAAGTGCAGGAGCTCAGCAGCACGGAGGGAGACACGGGGGAGGACAGCGCTGGAGAAGGTAAAGTAAAGTGTTTATTTTACTATGGGCAGCAGCCTGGGGGCCATATCAAACACAGGGGCTCTATTGCATTGATCAATTCAGTAGCTAAATTTCTCTTGATTCATATGTTCATGGCAGTAATGCAGATTCCATTTTTCCCATTTTCACTCTTGCATATAGCTATTGGATTTTTCAAGTCAGTATTCACACAGCAGTTTCTGCTATTTCATGTATTCCCCTTACATAGTCACTGGTGTGCATACCTTATCTCCCCATAGTGATGTTTTTTTAGGTTTTTGCACCCAGTTCGGACTTAGAATGGTGTTCCAAACGTTATTCCTATTTGTTAGTATTTTTTTCGTTTGTGAACCCTCCCCAACCACACCTATTGCCAATCCATATCATACGCATAAATAGCCTGGGTCTCAGCTTCCCATACACGGTAAGTTTTTTAACTGCATGAGAGGACACACACAAGCTAGGGACCCCAACGTAGAGAAATACTTTGGCGTAGTGTTGGGGCTCTATTGCATTGATCAATTCAGTAGCTAAATTTCTCTTGATTCATATGTTCATGGCAGTAATGCAGATTCCATTTTTCACATTTTCACTCTTGCATATAGCTATTGGATTTTTCAAGTCAGTATTCACACAGCAGTTTCTGCTATTTCATGTATTCCCCTTACATAGTCACTGGTGTGCATACCTTATCTCCCCATAGTGATGTTTTTTTAGGTTTTTGCACCCAGTTCGGACTTAGAATGGTGTTCCAAACGTTATTCCTATTTGCCAGCAATAGGAGACTTGTGCCAGCAATAGGAGACCTGTGCCAGCTGTAGGGAGTGTGTGCCAGCAATAGGAGACTTGTGCCAGCTATAGGAGACTTGTGCCAGCAATAGGAGACTTGTGCCAGCTATAGGAGACTTGTGCCAGCTGTAGGAGATGTGTGCCAGCTGTAGGAGACGTGTGCCAGCAATATGGGATGTGTGCCAGCAATAGGAGACTTGTGCCAACTATAGGAGACTTGTGCCAGCAATAGGAAACTTGTGCCAGCAATAGGAGACTTGTGCCAGCAATAGGAGACTTGTGCCATCAATGGGGGGACATGTGGCATCACTGGGGGACGTGTGCCAGTACAAGGGGGCTATATTCAATATAAGGGGGCCATATCCAGATTAAGGGGGCTAATTTTAGGATGGGACATATAAGGGACATATACCCTATATGATTTGTTTGACGGACACTGGCATTAAAAGACGGACCCCATTTAACATTAAAAAAAAAAAATTCTCTTTTCCTTAACCAAATATGGGGGTTCGTCTTATAATCAGGTGCGTCTTATAAAGCGTAAAATACGGTACATATTTAATTTGTGCTGTATCACTAATACCAGTTTGTGTTCCAGTACCTGACGCACACGTAGTTGCACCATTCCGTACCAGCTATATCTGCCGTACCCACTGCAGCATAATTTCGTACCAGCTGTATCTGCCGTACCCGCTGCGGTATTCATCCATACGGGCTGTAACTGTCACATCAGCCATACTGGCTATAACGGTCATGTCAGAGACAGTCAAATCCACTCTCACCATCAGAGGCACTGGTGAAAACCTGGAGTGCGCCATAGTAAAGCACCTCGGATTTACTGTGTTCTGCAGCCCTGTAGATTCACGCACCTGCAAGCATTAAACTAAAATGTAGATACTCCCTACACAACTTATGGAGAATTAACCATCCTGGAGATAGATTTGTCTCCTTTTTTCTCCACCTTATGGCACCCACACTTGCAGAGACTACTTATTTGGAAATACATCTCTGCTGCATATTCTGGGAGAGCTGAGATGGATTCTGTGACATGGTCTGACCATTCCCTATTAGAGATCTCAAAGAAGGATTCAATTAAGATTAAGGAGACTTAAGGGTACTTTACACGCTGCAACATCACTAACGATTTATCGTCGGGGTCACGGTGTTTGTGACGCACATCCGACATTGTTAGCAACATCGCAGCGTGTGACATGTACAAGCGACCTTCAACGATTGCAAAAGTGGTAAACATCATTGGTTTTGTAGAGGTCGTTCAAACATCAAATATCGTATGTGCAGTAACAAGGTTGTTCCTCGTTCCTGCGGCAGCACACATCGCTATGTGTGACACCGCAGGAACAAGGAACATCTCCTTACCTGCGGCCGCCGGCAATGAGGAAGGAAGGAATGTTACGTCCTGCTCATCTCCGCCCCTCCGCTTCTATTGGGCGCTTAGAGACGTCGCTATGACGCCGAACGAACCGGTCACAGCGACGTCGCTAGGCAGGTATGTGTGACTGTTCCTAGCGATAGTACCGACTTTGTGATGCCTCAGGTCGGTACGAGTTCGTAGACACCAAACATGTATAGGTTTACTTTTATCTAAGGGGTTAAAAAAAATTCAGAAGTTTGTGCCAAAAAAGTGGTGCACTTTTTTACGCCATTTTCTGCGACCTGTAGCGTTCTCATTTTTCAGGATCTATGGCTCAGTGACAGCTTATATTTTGCGTCTAGAGCTGATGTTTTTAATGGTACTATTTTTGCACAGATGCTACGTTTTGAATGCCTCTTATTGCATTTTGCGCAAAATTTGTGGCAACCAAAAACGTTAATTTTGGCACTTGGAATTTTTATTGCAGTTATGCTGTGTACCAATCAGATTAATTGATTTTATATTTTAATAGATCGGGCATTTCTGAACGCGGCGATACCTAATGTGTGTATATTTTTTATCTTTGTAACCCTTTTATTTTCAATGGGGCAAAAGGGGTGTGATTTGAACTTTTAGGTGTTTTTTATTTTTCAATACTTTTTTTTTTTTTTACTTTTTTTTAATTTTTACTAGTCCCCTAGAGGGCTATAAGGATCAGCAGTCTGATCGCAGATTCATTTCTGTTGATAACAGCTACACAGCTTAGATCAACAGAAACACTCATCTCTTATAACAGCAGCTGCTCTGCTGCCTGTTGCAGAAAGTGAGTCATGAGGGCTACAGGAACCATGACAAGCATCGGCTCCACCTTATCACTTCACGTGACTTCCGTTGGCGGCGGATGAGTGCACGTTTACCGCTGCGGGGATTTAAATCGCGCTGTCTCATTTTGGCAGTGTGATTTAAGGGGTTAACAGGTGCGAGTGGATTCACTAGCGCAGGGGTGGGGAACCTTTTTTCTGCCGGGGGCCATTTGAAAATTTCTACTAACCTTCGGGGGCCGCACAAAATTATCAATGTTTAAATGATCCTGCTATATTTGGTGAAACAATTAATTAACTCACCCCTACTGTGGCGGCCGGAGCGGCTTCTCTTTGGTGCGGCTTCTCTTTGGTGCGGCTGTTATGTTTGGTGATACCAATCATGTTTCTTCTCACAGCTACTTTTTTAGGTTTGTCTCTGTCTGGAGCACAGTCAACTCTTTGTGATAATAAGATTGGTAAATCATATACATCACATAACTGGCGCTGTATATACATCACAGGAGATGCTGGAGGTACATATATCACATAGGAGACACTGGGACTGCTGTATATACATCACAAGAGACACTGGGGGCATATACACCACATAGGAGACCCTGGGACTGCTGTATATACATCACAGGTGACACTGGGGGCACATACATCCCACAAGGGGCTGGGGACATGTAAATGCCCCCAGCCCCTCCTGTGATGTATATGCCCCCAGCATCTCCAATGTGATGTGTAAGTCACAGAAGACGTTGGGGGCCTACACATCGCAGGAAACACTGGTGGCATAAACATCACAGGAGACGCAGGGGGCAAACACATGACAGAAGACGCTGGGGCATACACATCACAAGAGGGGCTGGGGCACAGACACCACAAGGGGGGCTGGGGCACAGACACCAGAAGGGAGGGCTGGGGAACAGACACCACAAGGGGGGGCTGGGGCACAGACACCACAAGGGGGGCTGAGGAACAGACACCACAAGGTGGAGCTGGAGCACAGACACCACAAGGGGGGGCTGGGGCACAGACACCATAAGGGGGGGCTGGGGCACAGACACCACAAGGGGGGGCTGGGGCACAGACACCAGAAGAGGGGCTGAGGTACAGACACCACAAGGGGGGCTGGGGCACAGACACATTGCAAGAGGGGCTGAGGCGCAGACATCACTGGGGGGAGCGCAGACATCACTGGGGGAGTGCAGACATCACTGGGTGGTGCGCAGACATCCACAGATATCACTGGAGGGAGCACAGACATCACACTGGGGGGAGGCACAGACATCACAGGGGGGCTGCACACAGGACTGGGGGGTGGCTGTACACAGGACTGCGGGGGCTGCACACAGGACTGGGGGATGGGCTGCACACAGGACTGGGGGATGGGCTGCACACATGACTGGGGGATGGGCTGCACACATGACTGGGGGATGGGCTGCACACAGGACTGGGGGATGGGCTGCACACAGGACTGCGGGATGAGCTGCACACAGGACTGGGGGATGGGCTGCTCACAGGACTGGGGGATGGGCTGCCCACAGGACTGGGGGATGGGCTGCCCACAGGACTGGGGGATGGGCTGCCCACAGGACTGGGGGATGGTCTGCACACAGGACTGGGGGATGGTCTGCACACAGGACTGGGGGATGGGCTGCACACAGGACTGGGGGATGGGCTGCACACAGGACTGGGGGATGGGCTGCACACAGGACTGGGGGATGGGCTGCACACAGGACTGGGGGAGCCCTGGAGCCCTGACATCACTGAGGGAGGGACGAAGACGCAAACCTGGGGTGATACACAGCACTGGGAGGCACAAAGCGCTGATTGTTTCACGCAACTCTGGGGGGGAGGTTATACAGAACTGGAGTGGAGGGGCACAGAGCACTGGACGGGGAAACAGCAGCAGAGGGCGGGCGCTGGACACACAGCAGCATCGGACTCACAGCTTTGGAAGGAGAAGGCGGGCACAGAGCTCCGGCGGGCAGAGGGCGGGCACACAACGCTGGAAGCTGTGAGGCTGCTGTGGGGCGGAAACGCTGAGCGCTAAACCCGCGCACAAAGTAAGTCCTGATCACGTTGGCACTGGCCGGCCTGAGAACACATTGGTGCACACAAGCAGCGATGTGTGGATTTAAAGGGCCGGTTGTCTGCAAGACTGCAGAGACAGCACGAGCACTGCCGCCGCCGGGAAACTGCCCGGGGGCCGCATAAAAGGTCATGGCGGGCCAAACATGTCAGCTCTCCAAATCAGATGACATGTGCAGGGATCAACACCGGCAGTCCGCAGCAGCCAGCGGTGATCACTCCTTGATGGCTTAGGACGTACCAGTACGTCCCGCGGTCGTTAAGGGGTTAATATCATTTTGGGCCACAATATTTTTTGATTGCTTTCTACTTTTTGTGAGGCAAAATCGAGAAGAAACAGCAATTCAGGAATTGTTTTTTTTGTTTGCTTTTTTTTTTTTTTTACACCATTTACTGTGCCATGAAAGTGATAAGACATCTTTATTCTTCGGGTCAGTGTGATTACAGATATACCATGTCAATATAGTTTTTTATGCTTTGCTACTTTTACAGCATAAAAACTTTTATAGAAAAAAATGAATTGCTGTATTCTGAGAGCCATAGCTTTTTTTATTTCTTCGCTGATGGAGTTGTATGGCGGCTTGTTTCTGCAAGACAGGATGACCTTTTCAGCGATACCATTTTTAATTTATATTTTACTTGGTGTTCATGTTTTATTATACTTTTTGTAAGGTGTACGATGAAATGCCAGTTTTTCGTACACTTTTTATTTATTTTTTTACGGTGTTCACTGAAAGGCTTAACTAGTATGACAGTTTTATTGATAGTGTTGTTAAGAATGCGATGATACCAAATGTGTACGTTTTTTATATACAATTTAACTTTATTGGAATATTTTTATTTTCTTTTTACCCTTTTTTTTTGTTACACTTTTTTACTTAGTCCCTATATGGAACACTAATTTTCACTGCTCTGATCGCAGCTGCACTGTACTGCAAAGATCGTAATACATTATACGTAATGCATTCTAATACAGTACAGCTGTCAGAGCTGCACTTAAAGGCTTCAGTGATCATGCTGCAGGCATGATCCCTGAGGCTTCCCGTAGTCTGGTGACCCGGAGGTCGTCATGACGACCTCGGGTCACCATTGCAGAGATCAGGCCCTTGCAATTACATCGTGGGGGCACTAATCGGAGAGGAGGGAGTGCGATCCCTCTTCCAATAGCCTAGGTGTTGCAATCAGTATCACATGTGGCATTTAGAGGGTTAAACAGCCAGGGATGGCGCATGGAGCGTCCCTGACTGTGAGAACCGGGACTTGGCTGTCAGGAAAGCCGAGTATTCAGTAGCGCCTGTGATTGCCATAACGCATCTATACGTCCTTGGTCGGGAACGATTTCCCTCCCATGACGTACAGGCACGTCAATGGTCATGAAGACGTTAGAAAATGAACACGCTACTTCATCGCCATGTACCGTTTTAATGTGGCAAATTTTTTATATTAGATTAACTCGATAATTAATTACATAATGCCTGCTTTACACGCTTCAATAAATCTTTCAATCCGTCGTCGGGGTCAAGTTGTAAGTGACGCACATCCGGCATCGTTCGTGACGTATTTGCGTGTGACACCTACGTGCGATCAAGATTGAACGCAAATACGGTGATCGCATACACGTCGTTTATTCCTCATACATTGGACGTTTTGTTGTATGAACCTAGGCAATTGTAACGTGTGACATCCCTCATACGATTGTGATGTCTGAGGCTATGTGCGCAGGTGTGCGCTCTGCACCGCAGCTTAAAAAAGGTCCGCTTCAGAGCGCAGCTGAAAAGCTGCGTTCTGAAACGCCTCACAATGTCTGTCATTCACTAATCTCTGTCAGTCGGTCACTATCTCTGTCCCTCTCTCTCTGTCCATGTCAGTCTATCCCTCTTACCCCCCCTCCCATACTCACCGATCCCCGGCGCGGCACTGCACGGCATTCACACTGCTCCGGCGGCTTTTACTATTTTGAAAAAGCCGGCCGCCCATTAAACAATCTCGTATTCCCTGCTTTCCCCGCCCACCGGCGCCTATGATTGGTTGCAGTGAGACACGCCCCCCACGCTGAGTTACAGGTGTCTCACTGCACCCAATCACAGCAGCCGGTGGGCGTGTCTATACTGTGCAGTGAAATAAATAATTAAATAATTTAAAAAAACGGCGTGCGGTCCCCCCCAATTTTAAAACCAGCCAGATAAAGCCATACGGCTGCAAGCTGGTATTCTCAGGATGGGGAGCCCCACGTTATGGGGAGCCCCCCAGCCTAACAATATCAGCCAGCAGCCGCCCAGAATTGCCGCATACATTAGATGCGACAGTTCTGGGACTGTACTCGGCTCTTCTCGATTTGCCCTGGTGCGTTGGCAAATCGGGGTAATAAGGAGTTAATGGCAGCCCATAGCTTCCAATAAGTCCTAGATTAATCATGTCAGGCGTCTATGAGACACCTTCCATGATTAATCTGTAAATTACAGTAAATAAACACACACACCCGAAAAAATCCTTTATTAGAAATAAAAAACACAAACATATACCCTGGTTAACCACTTTAATCAGCCCCAAAAAGCCCTCCATGTCCGGCGTAATCCAGGATGCTCCAGCGTCGCATCCAGCGCTGCTGCATGGAGGTGACAGGAGCTGCAGAAGACACCGCCGCTCCTGTCACCTCCACGCAGCAACTGAAGACAGCCGCGCGATCAGCTGAGCTGTCACTGAGGTTACCTGCTGTCACTGGATCCAGCGGTGGCCGCGGGAAACATCAGTGACAGCTCAGCTGATCGCGCTACTCACCGCCGCTCCTCTCACCTCCACGCAGCAACTGAGGTGAGTAGCGCGATCAGCTGAGCTGTCACTGAGGTTACCCGCGGCCACCGCTGGATCCAGTGACAGTGGGTAACCTCAGTGACAGCTCAGCTGATCGCGCTACTCATCTCATTAGCTGCGTGGAGGTGACAGGAGCGGCGGTGTCTTCTGCTGCTCCGGTCACCTCCATTCAGCAGTGGTGGAAGCGACGCTGGAGCATCTTGGAGTACGCCGGACATGGAGGGCTTTTTGGGACTGATTAAAGTGGTTAACCAGGGTATATGTTTGTGTTTTTTATTTCTAATAAAGGATTTTTTTGGGTGTGTGTGTTTATTTACTGTAATTTACAGATTAATCATGGAAGGTGTCTCATAGACGCCTGACACCCCGATTTGCCAACGCACCAGGGCAAATCGGGAAGAGCCGGGTACAGTCCCAGAACTGTCGCATCTAATGTATGCGGCAATTCTGGGAGGCTGCTGGCTGATATTGTTAGGCTGGGGGGCTCCCCATAACGTGGGGCTCCCCATCCTGAGAATACCAGCTTGCAGCCGTATGGCTTTATCTGGCTGGTTTTAAAATTGGGGGGGACCGCACACCGTTTTTTTTAATTAATTATTTATTTCACTGCACAGTATAGACACGCCCACCGGCTGCTGTGATTGGGTGCAGTGTGACACCTATCACTCAGCGTGGGGGGCGTGTCTCACTGTAACCAATCATAGGCGCCGGTGGGCGGGGTAAGCAGGGAATACGAGATTGTTTAATGGGCGGCCGGCTTTTTCAAAATAGTAAAAGCCGCCGGAGCAGTGTGAATGCCGTGCAGCGCCGGAGATCGGGCATCGGTGAGTATATGAGAGAGAGGGCTGCTCAATTCAGTTACTCAGGAGTTTAGCGGTCACCGGTGAGTCCTTCACGGGTGACCGCTAATCAGGACGCGACACAGACAGAGCCGCAGCATGGCAATGAAGTCAGGTGAAGTTCACCCGAGTTCATTCTGACAGTGCGGCTCTGTCTGCTGTCATCTGCCATTCAGCTCTGCTACATGGCTGTCTGTGTCTGCTGTTAGCGGCCATGTAGCAGAGCTGAATGGCAGATGACATAGTAAAAACGCATCCCTACACATTACACACACTTGGCAAGTCAATAAATAAAAAAAAAAGGGTGCCCAATGCATACGTCACAGAACACATGATCTAAAGGATCGCACACAAAATTGATCAATTTAACATAGACTACTAACGCACGTGTGACAGCAAATAAACGACCTACGTGCAATCTCATTCAATCGCATATGCGACCTGGGCGTGTCACATCGCATACGAGATCGCACACCTAATTGTAAGGTGTAAAGCTGGCTTTAAATGTCCGAAACACGTCAGAAAGACCCTAAAATGATGCTTGGATACAAGGGCGGTTTCGAAGATGCCCGGGTGCCGGACCCGGGTGTACAATCTAGATTCGGCACTGGGGAAATTAAAGGAAAAATAAAGAAAACAAGAATTAAGCGAGCACTTCATACTTACGGAGACTCTGTGTCATGGCAGCAAACTGTTTCCAGGTCGCGCATTCACTTCCTGTACTTTGCATCAGGCTCATTGCATACACAGCTTTCCGTGCTTTCCCTGCCCACCGGCCGTCCTGTCGTCTATGATTGGTTGCAGTCAGACGTGCCCTCCAGCCTGTGACAGCGTCTGCCTGCAGACATCGCGGCGCAGTCAGTGTCTGCACTCACAGACGGCGGTCATGTTCTATGGCCGCTCGCTGTGGGATGTAGCAGAGCTGGAAGAAGTGTGGGATTACGCTTGGCCTGGAGGGGTGTTTGGTGTTAATAAAGTGGTGAAAGAGGGTGTGTTTTTGTATTTTATTCCAAATAAAGGATTTTTTCTTCTGTGTTTGTACTTATTTACTTTAATTTACAGGTGTGTGATGCAGGTGTCCCAGACACCTGTGCCTGCACTAACCTAGGGTTTAGTAGCAGCTGTGTGCTGTTGTTAACTCCTGCTATTACCCCTATTGCCACTACACCAGGGCAACGGGAAGAGCTGGTAAAGCTCCGGGATTGTCACATCTAATGGATGCGGCAATACCGGGTGGCTGCGGGCTGAGAATACTAGCCCCCAGCTAGCTTTATCTTGGCTGGGTATCATAATTGGGGGGACCCCACGTTATTTTTTTATTAATTTATTTTAAGAAAAAGAAAAAAAAAATTGCTGCATGCAGTTTCTCTTAGGCCGGAGTCACACTTGCGAGGGACTCGCGCAAGTTTCGTGTCGCATCACCCAGCACAGCCGCATACTCTCCTAACAGGAGCGGGTCAGGTGCATGTGTTTCTATGTACCTGCATGCTCATGGTCAGAAGGCAGCAGGCCATGCCGGGTGATGTGATGAGTCCTTCACACGTGTGACTCTGGGCTTATTTTGATACACAGCACATATAAAGTCCGACAGCTGGGGGCTGCAGTCGGGGGCTTTATCTGTGCTGGTATCAGAATACGGGAGCCCTGCGCCGATTGTTTTTATTCATTTATTTTTATACCACTATACTGACCCACAGACATTTGCACTGCTTTCCCCGCCCACCGGCCAACCTGGCACCTCACATTGGTTGAAGTCAGCTGACACGCAGCCACTTAGAAGGGGGGGGGGTCATATCTTAATGCAACCAATTGTACGCGCCGGTGGGCGGCCAAAGCAGTGAATATTCAATGAGTTAATTGTTGCTTCGGAAAGGACAGTGTGACCTGGAAGGAGTGTGCTGCTATGACTAATGTGGGCTTTACACGGTACGATCTATCGTGCGATTGCACGAGCGATCGTACCCGCCCCTGTCGTTTGTGCATCACGTGCAAATCGCTGCCCGTGTCGCACAAAGTTGTTAATGCGCCGTCACACGTACTTACCTGCTGTGCGACCTCGCTGTGGGCGGCGAACATCCTCTTCCTGAAGGCGGAGGGACGTTCGCCTTCACAGCGACCGACCAATAGAAGCGGAGGGGTGGAGATGAGCAGGACATAAACATCCCGCCCACCTCCTTCCTTCCACATTGCCGGCGGGTGTCGCGGGACGCAAGTAAGCTGTGTTCATCGTTCCCGGGGTGTCACACGGAGCGATGTGTGCTACCTTGGGTACGATGAACAACCGGCGCCATGTTTAATAAACAATGTTATAAAACCTAGCGACGAGTACACGATTCACGATTTGTGAGCGATACTGCGTCGCTACGAGATGTCACACGAGACGACATCGTGTACCATGCCGGATGTGCGTCACGAAAACCGTGACCCTGACGATGCATCGCATGATCGGTCGTCTCGTGTAAAGCCCGCAATAGCCTCGGTGAGTACCCTATGCACGCTCCTACTTCCCTATTCCTTCCACCAGCACTTTTAATCTCCAGATTCTTGTCCCCCTAGACTTATATGGGGACCGGATCCAGGTTTTTATTTGTTTGGGGTTTTTTTGTGGGTTTTTTTTTAATTTAGCAGGGACCTGCCGGTGCCATTTTTTTGCAAGTTCGACCAGCTCTATTGGGTACATTCTGTATGCATGTTTTTTAACACATTTTTTTAGTTTTTGAATTTTACCATGGCTGAATAAATTTTGAGTTTTACACTTATGCTATGTGCATGGTGCGTGATCGTCCTCGCATCCCGCTTTGGGATTTAAAGGGCCAACAGCCTGCAAGACCGCGGCTCCCGCCCGAGCACTGCAGTTAGTGGGAATGTGGACGGGGGCCACATAAAAAAAAAAGTTATCGCGGGCCTGAAGTTCCCCAACCCTGGCCTAGTGGTACAAAACAATTTATCTTGAACCTCCAACTCTATTAGTGGTGGATGATTTTTAATTGTTCAAGAAGGGCTAAGTCACAGTAATTTATGAATGTCTCGAGATACTATGTTTAATGATCTTGTTTGCCACATTTGATTACCATTTGTAATTCAATTTGACATAAAGGGCCTTCCACCAGAGACGCAAAATAATACACTATTGAAAAGGTGAGGAATTTTAAAAGTATTATCCATACAATGGCTGTGAAATATAAACAGAGGTAATGGTATGTGTACACTTTAAAAGGGAACCTGTCACCAGGTTTTTACCTTATGAGCTGCGGCCACCACCAGTGAGCCTTTATATAGAGTGTTCTAGAATGCTGTATGTAAGTGCCTAGACCGCTCTGTAGAACATAAAAAAAACACCTTTATAATACTCACTTAGGGGGCGGTCTGACCCTATTGGTGCCGCTGGTCTTGATCTGGCGCCAACTCCTTCTTCTGCAATCGTCGTCCTCCTTCCCAGCCCGGTGGGCATGACACCTCTTGCGTCATTCACACAGAAGCCTCCATTGCGCTCCTGCGCATGTGCACTTTGATTTCCCAGGCTGAGCGCAGCTCAAAGTATTGTAGTGCGCATTCAGTCTATGACCTTTCCTCGTGCTTGTACACTACAGTATTTTGATCTGTCCTCAGCAGGACAGAGCAAAGTGGACATGTGCAGGAGATCAATGGCGGCCTCTGTGTGGATGACTTAGGACGTGTCATGCACACAGGGCTGTAAAAAAGGACAGCACCTGCACATGATGGAGAAGGCACTGAACCTAGAGCAGTGACATCCACCAGACCGCCCCCTAGGTGAGTATAACAACTGTGTTTTTTATGTTCTACAGAGCGGCCTAGGCACTTACATACAGCATTTTAGAACACTGTATATAAAGGCTCACTGGTGGTGGCCGCAGCTCATAAGGTAAAAACCTGGTGGCAGGTTCCCTTTTAAAGTGTACACATACCATTAACTCTGTTTATGTTTCACAGCAATTTTATGGATGATACTTTTAAAATTCCTCACATTTTCAATAATGTATTATTTTGCGTCTCTGGTTGAAGGCCCTTTTGTCAAATTGAATTACAAATGGTAATCAAATGTGGCAAACAAGATCATTAAACATAGTATCTTGAAACATTCATAAACTACTGTGACTTAGCCCTTTTTGAAAAATTAAATCATCCACCACTAATAGAGTTGGAGGTTCAAGATAAATTGTTTTGTACCACTAGGCCAGGGGTGGGGAACCTCTGGCCTGCGGGCCTTTTGCAGCCCGCAATAACTTTCTGTGGCCCCTAGGCACATTCCAGGGAACCACAGTTTTCGGGTAGCAGTTGCAGTCTAGCATGCTGTTGGCCCTTTAAATTCCAAAGCATGATGCAAGGACTGTAGCTCATAATGGAAAAACCTGGTGACAGGTTCCTTTAAGGTTATGTTCACACATTGTTTTGCATGGTTTTATGTAAATAAAAAGCTGCTATTTACAGTACCCTACGTCCCCTGAAGAAGAGGTGAAATGCGCGTAGGGACTGGTGGGGTATCCGGACTTGCGGCAATTGGTCAGTATTGTACTATGGTTGTGATCACTTAGTTGATTATTATGTGCTAACAATAAGCCACTTATGGTTTGTAGCTATGCATATAGGGTTTTCTTATACTACTAACATACAGTTGGGTGTTCACTATAGGTCTTAGTGAGATTGAGTACGCTATCTATATATATAATTGCCTTATTCTGTCTGTGTGTCTGTCTGTCTGTCTTGCTCCAAAATTGTGTCTTTACGGTGGCACAAAGCTGACTGGCCGCTGGGCTCGCCATGGCCCCACCCCCCCGCACGGATTGGCAGCTCGCCTCGCCTCGGCTCCGCCCCTCCCACGGATTGGTTGCTTGCCTGGCCCCGCCCTCCGCATGGATTGCCCGCTCGCCTCGGCCCTCCGCACGCATCGCCAGACATAACCTTGCGCTGCTGGGATCGTGACGGAGCCGGTGAACGCTGGTAACCATTATACACATCGGGTAACTAAGGTCCCTTGGTTACCCGATGTGTATCATAGTTACTAGCATTCACCGGCTCCGTCACGATCCCAGCATCGCAAGGGTATGTCTGGCGCTGCTGGGATCGTGACGGAGCCGGTGAACGCTGGAAACCATTATACACATCGGGTAACTAAGGTTCCTTGGTTACCCGATGTGTATCATAGTTACCAGTGTACACCGGCTCCGTCACGATCCCAGCAGCGCCAGACATAACCTTGCGATGCTGGGATTGTGACGGAGCCGGTGAACGCTGGTAACCATTATACACATCGGGTAACTAAGGTCCCTTAGTTACCCGATGTGTATCATAGTTACCAGCGTACACCGGATCCCGGTACACATGTGCAGGGAGCCGGCATTATACTCCTCTCCCCCCAGGACTACTCCTCCTATTATAGTCCTCCTATTATACTCCTCTCTGAGTATAATAGGAGAACTATTATAGCATGGGGGATGGAGCACGATGGGGTGCACAGCATGGGGGATGGAGCACCATGGGGGGTGCGCAGCATGGGGGATGGAGCACGATGGGGAGTGCGCAGCATGGGGGATGGAGCACGATGGGGAGTGTGCAGCATGGGGGATGGAGCACGATGGGGGGTGCGCAACATGGGGGATGTAGCACGATGGGGGTGCGCAGCATGGGGGAAGGAGCACGATGGGGTGCACAGCATGGGGGATGTAGCACGATGGGGGGTGCGCAGCATGGGGGATGTAGCACGATGGGGAGTGCGCAGCATGGGGGATGGAGCACGATGGGGAGTGCGCAGCATGGGGGATGGAGCACGATGGGGAGTGCGCAACATGGGGGATGGAGCACGATGGGTGTGCGCAGCATGGGGGATGGAGTACGATGGGGGGTGCCCAGCATGGGGGATGGAGCACGATGGGGAGTGCGCAGCATGGGGGATGGAGCACGATGGGGAGTGTGCAGCATGGGGGATGGAGCACGATGGGGGGTGCGCAGCATGGGGGATGGAGCACGATGGGGGGTGCGCAGCATGGGGGATGGAGCACGATGGGGAGTGCGCAGCATGGGGGATGGAGCACGATGGGGGGTGCGCAGCATCGGGGATGGAGCACGATGGGGAGTGCGCAGCATGGGGGATGGAGCACGATGGGGGGTGCGCAGCATCGGGGATGGAGCACGATGGGGAATGCGCAGCATAGGGGATGGAGCACAATGGGGGTTGGGCAGCATGGGGGATGGAGCACGATGGGAGGTTCACACCTCCCCCCAACACACACACACACACAACACACCACACACACACTGGGAACCTCAAACACCGCCCTACACAGACACCCACACACACAGACAACGCCGCACACACAACACCCAACACACAAACACCGCTGCATTCATAAGTATACGCACATACTGCACAACACACACATTGCACAAAACATACCTCCCCAAAACACACCACACCCACACAAACCGCGCAACACACACACACACACAACGCGACAGACACACAGCGCTCCACAAACAACGCAACACACGCAACACACATACAACACCGCTCTCACCCCCCGCCACACCCAGAACATGTACAGCGCCCTACACAAACACTTGGTAACTACACACAACAACATCTATATATATATATATATATATATATAACAAAAATAATACATGAACTACACAATACGTAAATTCTAGAACACCCGATGCGTAGAATCGGGCCACCTTCTAGTCATTAATAAGTGGTAATGGGAAACAGTAATGTGAATTGATATTTACTTTGATGTACTATACCCTAACCCTATATGAGTGACCTCTAACCTTATGTAACCCTAACATTGTATGTGCCTTAAAATGCTAATTGATCGCAACTGCTGTAAATGATGTGCATGCAATTCTGTTAACCCCTTGAGGACTCCTTGCTGTGGCAATTTTAAATGCATAAATAATAAAAATTAATTTGATTCAAAGAATTATACCACAAGTTCGTTTGTTTATTATAATTGTAAAGTGGTGTTCTGGCACTTTCAATAAGGTTGGGAAGTGACTTGTATTAAATTATTTACAGTACCAGCAAAAACTTAGATTTCAGAAATCTCATGCACACACACTTTTTTTTTTCCCCTGACTGAAGTGGAAAACATGCTGCTTCTTTCAAAAATGCAGAAGTTCACTCTTCCAGCATTTTTACTGCTCTAGCGGTGAATGAAACTAACATTATTTAAAACGTACTATAGACAAATGACAGTGTAAAAAAAAAAAAAAATACTGTCAAGAGGACAGGTTTTGCTGCAGAAAAAACAGCAAAAACACAACATGTGAACATAGCCTAAAGAATATATCCAGAACTTTGAAGAAAAAAAATGCACCTATGCACCAACAGACGGGTAGTAACTAAGTACCTGCCTGTTAAGCCCAATGCCATTCTTTGCTGGCACAGAGCTGTTACACACTGCTCCTGTCGGAGATTCACTGCTTCTGCTGACATCGCATCTACAGAGCGGCCACTTCTTTTCCGCTCGGTTGAGAGGGCGGGACTACTGAGGTTATGCTGAATGACATCTGACTCCCCCAGTTAGGCTGGCTTCACATCAGCGTTTTTTTGTCTGAAGGCAAAAAAACGCAAACTGCATGTTACTGGATCCGTTTTTATTGGATTCCAATGCATGCCACCACTAGTGACCTGAACGTTTAACTGGATCCGTCTACTGGATCCAGCATAAAAATGGACCGTTCACTTGCGTTTGCATGCGTTTGGGTACAGTTTTTTGGCTTAGTTTTGATGGATCCGGATTTTCTATGTCATCTGCCATTCAACTCTGCTACATGGCCACTGACAGCAGACACAGACAGAGCGATGTAGCAGAGCTGAATGGCCACTGACAGCAGACACAGACAGAGCCGCACGATCAAAATGAAGTCAGATGAACTTCACCCGACTTCATTGTCATCCCGCGGCTCTGTCTGTGTGGCATGGCCGGTGACCGCAAATCCCAAGAGTGACAGAAGTGATCGGCGCTATCAGCGGTGCCGTCACTGAGGTTACCCGTGGCCACAGCTGCAGTCCTCCCGCTGAGATCTGTGGCCGCGGGTAACCAGAGTGATGTCATCGCTGATAGCGCGACTCACTTCAGTCGCGGCGGGAAGCTCACAGAGAGTGGTCGTGGTCTGTGACCGCTCTCTGTCAGCTTGTAATGTAGCGTTGTGGGACCTTGGTGGATTACGTCGGACATGGAAGGGTATTTGGAGACTTTAATAAAGTGGTCAAAGAGGTTGTTGGTTTTTTGTCATTTATTACAAATAAAGGATTGTTTGGATGTGTATTTTTATTTTCTTTAACTAACAGGTTAATCATGGAAGGTATCTTGGGGAGACATCTGCCATGATTAACCTAGGACTTAGTGGCAGCTATGGGCTGCTGCCATTAACTCCTTATTACCTCGATTGCCACCGCACCAGGGCAATTCGGGATGAGCCGGGTACAGTCCCGGGACAGTCGCATCTCATGATGCGGCTATTCCGGGAGGCTCCAGGCTGATATTTTTAGGGTGGGGGGGATCCCCATAACGGGGAGCTCCCCATCCTGAGATTACCAGCCTTCAGCCTTGTGGCTTTACTTTGGCTGGTATCAAAATTGGGGGGGGACCGCGCGCCGTTTTTTTTTAAATTATTTATTTTACTTCATGATATAGACCCGCCCACCGGCAGCTGTGATTGGTTGCAGTGAGACAGCTGTCACTCATCGTGGGGGCGTGTCTGTCTGCAACCAATCATAGGCGTCGGTGGGCGGGGAAAGCAGGGAATACGAGATTGAATAATGAGCGGCTGTTTTTTTCAAAAGAGGAGAAGCCGCCAGAGCAGTGTGAACGCTGTGCAGCGCCGGGCCAGTGATCGGGGATCAGTGTGAAATATAAATATAGATATATAGAGATATTATAATACATATATATATATATATATATATATATATATACACACACACACACATTTAGATATCTATTTAGAAATATATATATATATTTCTTAATAAATATATAAATAGATATTATATATTATAGAATTTAATTGAAAATAAAGATTTTGAAGATATTAAAAGATAAATATGTTTTTCAGACCATGTTTATTACGGCAAAAAGGAACCATCTATCCGCATACAACCGCAAGTGTTAAAACCGGAACCGGCACCCATTGAAATACATTGCAGCTACTGCTGCAATATACAGGATCCGGTGAGCTGCAGTTTTTGGACGGAGGGAAAAAACTCCACGCTACATGTGAGGTAAATCCGGAGATATGACGATAAATCATGATATTCAAGTATGTCAGGAAGCCCTCTCCTGGTGTCACCCCCCCTTTCCTTCACACAACTGGTTTAGCAACAAATCCCATGGCCATCTCCTGTGATATGGAGATGAGGTGGTGTGGGAACAATGGACACAGGATGACTCCCTGCCGTCACCCTGTAACAAGAGTTGTATCTCATTAGCAAGGCTATGGAACTAGCTAGACAGAACGACTCCAGTAAAAAATGGTTCATATCTCGCAAGCCATATTTCCGATAAATACGGCAACCATAAAAATGGTGTCTCCGCATGCGGACGATGCCGGCACACCCTTTTTATGGGAGCAGGACATTGGGAAATACCCCAGGCGTGATATCAGCCAATGTGGAACTAGTAGACAAGTCATGAAACCTCTCATTCTGTAGCTAAATTCATAACTGTCACAATGAGAGCGTTGGCGTCCGCCTACGACGCTCCCAGGCCAAGTTATGGCCATATTCCATGTTGTGGATTTTGTCCATAACTCCAGCCAGGGGTGGAGCAGTGCTCCCTCTGAGGTCACGAAGGTAGGAGGGGACCTGGATTTGTCCAGGTTGATAACCCTACTTCGGCCATTTTCCAGTGTTCTTTCGCTGGGGGTCACGTGCAGGAAACATCTGTGGGAGTTCCTGGAAACCTGGTCTACAGCGCCCCCCTGTGGCCAGACGCACAAGGTAACTGATTGAATTGCATACCTGTTTGTAAACCATGCTTTATCTGTAACTGTACTCTGACATATGTATATTCTGTAGATTCCCTATTGTATATATTGTAGTTTCTAGTGTGCTTTAGGCTGATTAAATTATATAATTAATCTTGGGCTGTTCTGTTATCTCGATCTTGAATCCCACGTCTGTGTGTTCGGCTAATAGTTACCGTGAAGCGGTTGGTGGCAGCGAGTTTGTGCCAAGGATTATTGTGGGGAGGCCAGTGAGATTCGGGGAGATTTTATATATTCCGCCCGCGGAGGTCGGGGGAATATATACCCTACTCTCACCGGGGACCCTTCAATAATCGGCATAAGTAGTATAGCGGCCTCCTTGCTTATTGTCGGGCAATTCCATAATTGGCCTGACTATAAGAGGGGCGCTAGAGAGCGCGTCACGTGCTCTGTCTGTCGGTCGGGAGGTATAAAGGAGGGGTGACCCCCACTTGTTACCCCCCGATTGTGACGTACTGGTAGCCAGCGCGGGGGATTTCTGAGTGACCCCCCGGTGGTTTGTGACATATTGGTGGCAAGCGGTGGGATCGAGATAATAGTGTGTGTGAGTGTGAGACCCATACTCCCAGACACTAAAGACTGCCTGCAGCAGCTGTGGCTGCTGGGGTCTTCAGACTAGCTCAACACTAGAGTGTCAGAGTGCAGATACTGTAAGGTGTGTGGAGGCATCAGGTGTCAGTTCTGTGTCAGTGACCAAAGTCTGCAAGAATGGCTGAGAGCACCAGGAGCAAAGCCAAAGGAATGGCCGATGCTCAGGCCAGAGACGATGAGGAGGTTGTCCACGAGCCCTCCAAGAGCCCGACGCCAGAGAACAGCTCTGCAGAGGACATCGCACAACCTGGCACTGCTGGACAAAATGAGGAGGAGCTCGCCCAAGGGTCCTCAACGAGCCAGATGCCAGCCCTCCGCTCTGCAATGGACAGTGAATCACCAGGCTCCGCAGCGGGCCGCAGATCACCACGTGCCATTCCACCGAGCCTGGGAGGCTCGGATAGCCTTCTTCAAATGGCTAAGGCCCTTCTCCAGGCTGGAGACCAGGAGGGCTACAAGGAACTCCTGGCAGAGCGCAGGGCAGAGCGGCAGGCAGCGCGTGAAGAGCGCCAGGCAGAGCGTGAGGCTGCGGAGCGACGGCAACAGGCAGACCGTGACCACCAGCTGCAGCTAGCTCAGCTCCGGCCCTCATCAGCCACACGTGACCTTCAAGACACCAAACTTCCAAAGGTCCGTGTTGAGGACTTCCCAGTGCTGGAGAAGGATGGAGACTTGGACTCTTTCTTGACTGCTTTTGAACGGACTTGCTTGCAGCACCATCTGGACAAGGAGCAGTGGGCCAAATACCTGACCCCCCGTTTAAGGGGTAAGGCCCTGGATATCCTTGGGGACTTGCCTGCTGAGGCAGATCAGGGCTACGACACCATCAAGTGGGCCCTGATCCAACAGTACAACCTCACCCCAGAGTCCTACCGCAAGAAGTTGCGGAGCCTACAGAAGGGACCAAAGGACTCCTGGGCTGACCACAGGCGGGCACTTGCCCGAGCTGCCGACCACTGGACCCAAGGCCTGCAGCTTTCCACCGGACCGGAGATCCTGGACTTGTTCATCACGGAGCAACTCTTGTGGAACTGCCCTGAGGATCTCCGCCAGTTCATCCGAGACCAGAAGCCAAAGGGGTCCACGGCTACAGCTGCCCTGGCCGATGACTACACCAACAATCGGGCTCCGGAAGCCAGGAGAGCAGCCACCAGCAGCACCTGGAGAGGGGGTAAGATGAATTCTGCGACTGCCCCACCTGCCCCTAGACTGCAGGGGGTGTCCCCCTCAACTCCCCTCTCCAGGCCCGTGGCAGAACCAAGACGGTGCCACCAGTGCAACCTACCTGGACACTTCAAGGCCATGTGCCCTCAGCGTCCCAAGGCCCCGGCTCCGTCCCCGTCCCAAGGGCCGCCCAAGGTGTATTGTGTGGGTGGGGGTGGTGGTAGGTCCCTGGACAGCTTCCAACCTGTCACCGTCGGCCGGTCTGTGACCATAGGACTGCGAGACAGCGCCTCGGAGGTGACTCTGGTGCGGCCTGAGATGGTGTCCCCCCAAGACTTGATCCCTGGAAAAACCCTCGCTGTCTCCGGGATTGGAGGCATTGACCCGGCGCTGCCTGTTGCTGACATTTATGTGGACTGGGGCGCAGGGCGAGGGGTGAGGGAGGTGGGGGTAACTGATCGGATCCCCGCAAACGTGCTACTTGGGACAGATTTGGGGCAGATAACCTCCCAGTTTGGGCCCCAACCAAGGGCTGAACCTTCAGCCAGTACTGACATGCCTCCGGACAATGTTAATGTGTTATCTATGAATGATGTAAGGGAGGAGGGAGTGAACTCTGATATTTCTGCTTGCATAGACACCATAGACACACACACAGCTGCAGCTGTGACAGGGGAGGGGGTCAGAGAAAGGTGTGACAATGCCTCTACAAGTAATCAGCCTGTGAGCTGGGATCTGCTGCCCTCTGCAGGGATAAGCAGAGAGCAGGGTGCTGCAGGGGGAGGACCAGTGTGTGGGGTGGGGGCTACCGCAGCAAATGTGGGGTCCCCAGAGATTTCACAGCGGGGTTCTGTTGCTGCAGGAGGGGAACAGGCAGGTGAGATTGGGGCCGGTCCAGGAGCGGAAGTGCTCCCAGGTAAGATCTCGGTGCAGGGTTCCCCCACAACCGGGGTGTCAGGAAGCCAGGTCGGTCTGCCTGAACCGGCGACTTGGTCAGGAACGGAGGAGGAGCAGGCACGACCCACGGTCGCAGCGGCTGTGGCCGCTGTCACCCGCAGTGGGAGTGCTGGAAGCCAAGGGGCCTCCCGGAGGTCCGATAGCTCTTCCCCTTCTGACCAAGTGGCAGCCGAGTCAGGTGGAGGCCAGGACACAGGTCCCGGGGTACTGACCGAAGATGTGACAGTCTCGTTGATTCTGGCCACATCTAGTCAGGGGTTTCAGGCAGCGTTAGAAGCTGACGACAGCCTGAAAGCTCTTAAGGAGCAGGCGGCACAGCCTCCCTCGGACTCGGACCCGGAGCGAGTGGTCTGGGACCAAGGACGGCTGTACCGGGCCACGGTCCAGCAGGGTTCACCGGAGGCGTGGCCCAGGGACCGACAGTTGGTGGTACCCTATCCGTTCCGGACGGAGTTGTTGCGGATCGCACATGAGATTCCGATGGCCGGACACCTGGGGATCGCTAAGACCAAGGCCAGGTTAAACCAGCATTTCTACTGGCCAAAAATGGGGGCCGATGTGGCTGCCTACTGCCGTTCGTGTGAAACCTGTCAGAGAGTGGGGAAGGCGGGGCCACGCCCCAAAGCCCCACTGGTATCTCTGCCCATCATCGATGAGCCTTTCAGGAGGGTGGCTGTGGATCTGGTCGGCCCGCTGGCCATCCCCAGCAGCTCCGGGAAACGCTTCATACTGACGGTAGTGGACTATGCCACCCGGTACCCAGAAGCAGTGGCCTTGTCGTCCATTCGGGCTGACAAGGTGGCCACCGCATTGCTGGAGATTTTCTCCCGAGTGGGTTTTCCCCAGGAAATGCTCACTGACCGGGGGACCCAATTCATGTCCCAGCTGATGGAGGCCCTCTGTAAGCAAGTCCAGGTGCGACATCTGGTGGCCAGCCCGTACCATCCACAGACTAATGGCCTGTGCGAGCGGTTCAATGGCACCTTAAAGCAGATGCTTAAGATGTTGGTCGACTCCCATGGGCGTGACTGGGAGCGGTATCTCCCACACCTGTTATTTGCTTACCGGGAGGTTCCACAGGCCTCAACAGGATTCTCACCGTTTGAGCTCCTGTACGGGCGACGTGTGCGGGGCCCCCTGGCTCTGGTGAAAGAGGCTTGGGAAGGGGATTTGGCCACCCCTGGAGTGTCGGTTATCGAGTATGTCATGCGCTTCCGGGACAAAATGCAGGCCTTGACGCAACTGGTACACGACAATATGGCTCAAGCCCAGGCCGATCAGAAGCGTTGGTACGACCAGAACGCTTGTGAGAGGACCTACCAAGTGGGTCAAAAGGTGTGGGTACTGGTCCCCGTACCACAGGACAAGCTTCAGGCAGCCTGGGAAGGCCCATACCTCGTGTACCAGCAGCTCAACCCTGTGACGTACCTGGTCACCCTGGACCCTGCCCGTGGAAGGCGGAAGCCCTTCCATGTGAACATGATGAAGGCACATCATGAGCGGGAGGCATGTGCGCTCCCCGTGTGCAACCTGCCCGAGGAGGGAGAAGCGGAAACCCTCTTGGATATGCTAGCCCAGGTTAGGGCAGGCGGATCCATTGAGGATGTGGAGGTTGGCCACCAGCTCTTGGAGGACCAACGGTCCCAGCTGTGGGCCACCCTACACCCCTTCCGGGGGTTGTTTACCAACCAGCCCGGAAGGACTGACTTGGCTGTCCATCACGTGGACACTGGGGATCATCCCCCGATCCGGCGTTCAGCATATCGGGTCTCCCTGGAGGTGCAGCAACACATGCGCCAGGAGATTGACGAGATGCTGAAGCTGGGGGTGATCCAGGCATCCAACAGCGCTTGGGCCTCGCCTGTAGTCCTCGTCCCTAAGAAGGACCGAACCACTCGGTTCTGCGTGGACTACAGGGGGCTCAATGCTGTCACGGTCGCCGATGCGTACCCAATGCCACGCATCGATGACCTGCTCGATCAGTTGGCCGGGGCTCAGTACCTGACCATCATGGATCTGAGCCGGGGATATTGGCAGATCCCCCTGACTCGCAAGGCCAGGGAACGCTCTGCCTTTATTACCCCATTTGGACTATACGAGTCCACGGTGATGCCATTCGGGATGAGGAATGCCCCTGCCACTTTGCAGCGGATGGTCAACACCCTGCTCAAGGGACTTGAAGGGTACGCGGCCGCGTACCTGGATGACATTGCCGTCTTCAGTCCCACCTGGGAGGACCACCTAGAGCATCTAGCACAGGTGCTCAGGCGGATCCACCGGGCAGGTTTGACCATCAAGCCGGGAAAGTGTCAGCTGGCCATGAGCGAGGTCCAGTACCTCGGTCACCGGGTAGGTGGGAGAACACTGAAGCCCGAGCCTGAGAAAGTGGAAGCCATCGCATCCTGGCCCACCCCCAGGACCAAGAAGCAGGTGATGTCCTTCTTGGGGACCGCTGGGTACTATAGGAGGTTTGTTCCATGCTATAGTAGCCTGGCAAAGCCCTTGACGGACCTCACCAAGAAGAAGCTGCCCTCTGCAGTCGATTGGACAATGGACTGCGAGACAGCCTTCCGGGCCCTAAAGGACGCCCTGTCCAGCCCGCCCGTGCTACAGGCAGCCGACTTCACGCGGCCGTTTGTAGTACAGACCGACGCCAGTGACTTCGGCCTCGGTGCGGTGCTCAGCCAGGTGGACTCTGCGAGCCAAGAGCACCCAGTCTTGTACCTGAGCAGGAAGCTGTTACCAAGGGAAGTTGCCTATTCCACGATGGAGAAGGAGTGCCTGGCCATAGTGTGGGCCCTGCAGCGTCTGCAACCCTATCTATACGGGCGCCACTTCATCGTGGAGACGGACCACAATCCCCTCAGCTGGTTGCACACCGTCTCTGGGACGAATGGGCGATTGTTGCGATGGAGCCTTGCGCTCCAGCAATACAACTTCACCATTCGCCACAAAAGGGGCCGTGACCACGGTAACGCAGACGGGCTGTCCCGACAAGGAGAGGTCGCGGACGGGCGCACGGGGGAACACCGGAGTGTGCTGCCCCCTAGCGCCCTCAAAAGGGGGGAGGTGTGAGGTAAATCCGGAGATATGACGATAAATCATGATATTCAAGTATGTCAGGAAGCCCTCTCCTGGTGTCACCCCCCCTTTCCTTCACACAACTGGTTTAGCAACAAATCCCATGGCCATCTCCTGTGATATGGAGATGAGGTGGTGTGGGAACAATGGACACAGGATGACTCCCTGCCGTCACCCTGTAACAAGAGTTGTATCTCATTAGCAAGGCTATGGAACTAGCTAGACAGAACGACTCCAGTAAAAAATGGTTCATATCTCGCAAGCCATATTTCCGATAAATACGGCAACCATAAAAATGGTGTCTCCGCATGCGGACGATGCCGGCACACCCTTTTTATGGGAGCAGGACATTGGGAAATACCCCAGGCGTGATATCAGCCAATGTGGAACTAGTAGACAAGTCATGAAACCTCTCATTCTGTAGCTAAATTCATAACTGTCACAATGAGAGCGTTGGCGTCCGCCTACGACGCTCCCAGGCCAAGTTATGGCCATATTCCATGTTGTGGATTTTGTCCATAACTCCAGCCAGGGGTGGAGCAGTGCTCCCTCTGAGGTCACGAAGGTAGGAGGGGACCTGGATTTGTCCAGGTTGATAACCCTACTTCGGCCATTTTCCAGTGTTCTTTCGCTGGGGGTCACGTGCAGGAAACATCTGTGGGAGTTCCTGGAAACCTGGTCTACAGCGCCCCCCTGTGGCCAGACAAACAAGGTAACTGATTGAATTGCATACCTGTTTGTAAACCATGCTTTATCTGTAACTGTACTCTGACATATGTATATTCTGTAGATTCCCTATTGTATATATTGTAGTTTCTAGTGTGCTTTAGGCTGATTAAATTATATAATTAATCTTGGGCTGTTCTGTTATCTCGATCTTGAATCCCACGTCTGTGTGTTCGGCTAATAGTTACCGTGAAGCGGTTGGTGGCAGCGAGTTTGTGCCAAGGATTATTGTGGGGAGGCCAGTGAGATTCGGGGAGATTTTATATATTCCGCCCGCGGAGGTCGGGGGAATATATACCCTACTCTCACCGGGGACCCTTCAATAATCGGCATAAGTAGTATAGCGGCCTCCTTGCTTATTGTCGGGCAATTCCATAATTGGCCTGACTATAAGAGGGGCGCTAGAGAGCGCGTCACGTGCTCTGTCTGTCGGTCGGGAGGTATAAAGGAGGGGTGACCCCCACTTGTTACCCCCCGATTGTGACGTACTGGTAGCCAGCGCGGGGGATTTCTGAGTGACCCCCCGGTGGTTTGTGACAGTTGCGTTTTTGCAACATGGTAAAAAACTGCAAATCACTGGATCCTGACATAGGTGCATGCAAACGCATGTTGCCGGAAGTCCATTGACATTGCATTGAGCTGACAACGGATCCAGCAACATGCGTTTTGCGTTTTTCGACCGGCAGAAAACCGCTAATGTGAAGCCAGCTTTAGCCAGCATAGAGCCAGCTGTCAATCAGAATGATGTCAGCTGTCCCTCTCTTTAAACAAAGCAGAGTGGAAAAGAAGACGCTGGTCTGTTGATGAAACAGCTGTATCACCAGCAGGAGCGATCTGTGTGAGTGATGAATGGTACTGGACACAACAACATTTATTTACAAATTCCTGGATATACCTTTCTTTCTGCATTGAACACATGCATCTTGGCAGGAGATTTTACCCCATTTTTTATGCGTTTATCATTCATTAGAATGGTACAAAACACTGAAGGAATTGACATGATGCATATTGAAAGGATTTAAAATCTGAAAGAAAAAAAAAGATTTCAGAAATCTCATTCACTTTACTGGGGCAATACAATGCTGCATTTTGCAAGGCAAAAATGCAATGTGTGAACACACTTCAGTTAAAGCTACTTTTTTCTTTTGCTGGGGGCAAATATGCTGTTGCTTTACTATATATATTTTTGGAATGTAACCCTCTAAGAAAGGGTCATTCAAACAGCACGTGCATGTGTCTGATTGGTTAAAGACTGGTCAAACATGACCGGTTCATTAGTCTTGATGCATGCAAGGGTTACCCATAACATGACTTTACAAACTTCAGGTTAAACCACTATTAAATTGGTCAGCACAACCAATAATTTAGTTTTTTTTCTTGTTATGTTGAGTTTTTTGCTCTTTATGGCATTTGCCATACAAGCTGATGATTTAATATTGTAATAGACCAGACTTGTAGAAACATGTCACTACCAGGCTTATTTTGATTTTGTTTAATCATTTCTTTATTATTAATAGGTAGGTATGAGTGGCTCAAACTGTTTGTTAATACTCCTAGATTTTTTTATTTTTATTTTAAAACATTATTTCGCAGTCCACTTATGGGACTTGAACATGCAATAGTCTGATCACTTATAATATCTGTTGGAATACCCCAATATTGCAGAATATAGTACTTATAAATTGTGGTCTCCTATGAAGCTCCGTGTATGGCTGTGTTTCACTTTTTTTTTTTCACCAATGTGGAAAACACCCCAAATCAAAAGTGTATATAAAAGGGAGGGAATACAAATGGTGCTGTCATGGGCTCCAGAAAATCAAATTACCGGTTATTGTAATGCCAGCAGCACAAAATATTTCAGTGGACCACTTCTCTAGCATAATGTCACTAACTGCAAAACTTTACACCCAAAGGAAAGGTCAGAGGAAGACAACAGGTCCAACCAACAGTGTCTGAAAATGTATGAATGTATAAAAAAAGTTGGAGTCTTACAGGTTAAATTCATAGAGGAATTGGCTCTCAGCCCATGCGGTGGACATAGATCTAATTGGATGGGTTATTACACCTCTTGGCACTCGTACCAGAAGCTCATAGGTGAAAGAAATAGCAAATCAAATCCACCTTGTTATGGACTTTTGCTAGCTTTTTTTTATTCACTCCCCTCAAACTCGACAAACAGGAAGCTATCTATTCTAAACAATGAAGCAGAAAATAAATATTTCCCTAAACATTTCATAACAGCTTAGCAAATAAATGGTTTCTCGAGGTCAGACTTCGTGATAGGATGAAGTCACACTTGCATGTGACTCGTGCGAAGATCGCATCGCACTGCCCAGACTGGCTGGCAGCTCTCTTGACATGAACGTGTCAGCTTCATGCATTTCTATGCAGCTGACATGCTCCTGTCAGGAGATTGCCAGCGGCTAGTCCGGGCGATGTGATCTTCGGCGAGTCATACCCAAGTGTGACTCTAGCCTTAGTGCTTGAGTAACACAATCTCAAGATCGATGGAATTTTGAAGGTCCCTTAGGCCCCCTTCACACTTCTGTGTTTCCAGTATGTGTAGTGTCCATTTTCACACGTACTGAAGAGACGTTTACATGCATGCATATTAAAATGAATGGGCCTCTTCTTCCCACTGACGTGTTTTCACAAGAACTGTGTGAACCATCTGTGTGTCCATTAGATCAACAAAGAGACATGTTAGTTTTTTCTCGGCAGCATGGATAACATACCGACATCACAAAAATGGCATCCGTGTGACACATACCAGTTCTCACACAGCGCAGCGTGCTGCAGTTTCAGCCTTTGCAGTTTGTTCTCTGAATATTCTTCATAGGCTGAGCCACTGAGTCAGGGAATGTCGTGGGACCTCCTTGTGCATTTCGTTGGAACTTCAAGTTTGTTTTTTTTTTTTTTACTTTTTAATTTGGTGAATGAGGTCTAGAATTGGGGGATGTTTTTTAAATAAAATACGTGTGTTTTTTCTATTTACTTCTACTGGGTAAGTAATGTGGGTGTCTAATAGACGCCTCTTCATTACTAACATAAGGGCTTGATGCCAGCTGAGCCTACACAGCTCGCATAAACCCCATAAACTATTAGCCCACTTGTCACCGCACCAAGGGAATCCAATTGGCGCATGTAATGGATGTGCCACTTCTGCAGCAGCTGTGGGCTGCTATTTTTAGGCTGGGAAGGGCCATATAACCATGATCCTTCCCACCCTAATAACAGCTGTCTGCTGTACCTTGGATGGTTATGAAAAATGGGGGGGAACCAAATGCTGCTTTTTTTTTTATTATTTATTTAAATAAATAAGAATATAAAAAAAAGCAGCATGGGATCCCCTTTATTTTTGAAAAACAGCCAAGATACAGCTCAGGGTTGCAGCCCACCATTGCGGCTTTACCTATTCTGGTTATGAAAAATAGGTGGGGACCCCAAGACATTTTTTTCCTTTAAATAACTGGCTAAATAACTGTCCACCTATGTAGACATCTATTAAGCTATTCAAGCTATCTAGCTAGCATTTATCTCTCATTTTTCTAGCTTTGCACATCTTTTACACATAAAAAACCATGAATTTTAGTATGTTTTTTTTTCCAATACTCATCACATTGATGGACAAGACAGACCATGCAACATGTGCATTATTTAAATGGCCGTGTGAAGTGGGCCTTAGGGAGGTCAGATCAGGCTTCATCACTATCCTGTCTTCGAGGATGGAGGTATAGGGAAAGTTCATGTAAATAGCCTTCTACGTTGCTGGCAGATGTGATCGTAACCAAGAAAATACATATAAGTATAAGGGGCTTAATGCAAATATTGTTTGTGGGATTTTAGTAAGAGTATTCAAAAAACATTCAGATCTCATGGGGAATAAAATGTATTTGTTTGAAATAGAGAGCCAAGGGCTATCACCTGCACTTTTAAAAACATACTGACCTTTCCCAACCCTGACTGAAGAAAGTCCAAAATATGAGACATGGGAACTTAAGACTCTAGGGGGTTAATTTGATTCTCTAAAGAAGGCTTTCTAAATTCTAAAAAATTTCGGAGGTGATCGGCTTTCTTAACACAGTGGAGACCATGTTTAGATAACTATGTAACAGTAATCTCCATTCAAGAAGCCATGCATCAGATGCAGGCTCCTGACCTGATGGTCAACAACAGGCACCTGGAAAAAGGAGATCCAGAATTTCTGGAAAAACTCCTAGGTCTGACTCAGACAGAAGGTGAACTCATGTAAGCCAGGCCAAAAAGATGCTATAGTAAAAAGGGAGGGAAAGTATAACTTAGAGATTAACTTCTGCAAAGTGCAGCTATCCTTAACGGATATATAGGGAGTATAGTAGGTGAAATTTAGTGTTGTGTCTGGAGGTGCACAGGTCTAATTTTTGTCTGCACCAGAGGCAGACAACTTTGGTGTTTACATCGGAGTATACTCACTCACTTCAGGCTAATTTTTGACAGCTTAGCAAATCATTCTTTATGAAGTGCACTCACTTGTGTCCACTTGGCAATTCAGGTGTAGTCTGACATGATAGTGGAACGGTGATTGCGGAGCTGGGAAGTGGAGTCCTATGAGCTCTGCTAACCACCAATAGTTCATTAAAATTTGTCCTAACTGCCCTGTATACCTTCAGTCCATGTGAGCTATCCACACTGTGGGGATGGCATCTGAGGTAATTACTATGTGGTTGGTTATTCTCCATGGAACTCCCTGTGATAGATTTCTCACATCCAGCCAAGGTACAAATTCAATTGGCTTAATATGGTACATGATGATAAGCATCTTTTATATGTAGGACCTACATGAAGCAGTCCTGCAAGTCCTGTCGATCTTATAGTTTCTATATTAAACTTCTTGTATGGCTGGTTTCAGGCGTCCATGTTTTAGGTACGTGTGACATCCGTTTTTAACACGGATGCCACACGTACCCATGCTATTATTTGCGTTTACTCACACGTCCGTGTTTTCACACGGACCGTGTGACCTGTCATGACCTTGCACGCACACACACAGACATATCCGTTTTTTCTCCGGCAGCACGGGTGTCACACGGATCGCACACTGATGTGATCTGTGTGACATCAGTGTGACAGTACCGGAGAAAACATGGGTCTTTTTAATAAAAAGATTTTCTATAATTTGACTCTCTCCAGCGATGATGTCTCCGGCTCTGCTGCCTCCTGCTCCTGACCCCCGCTCATTATACTCACTGAATATTCAGTGCCCTGTGAAGCTGGAAGCAGCAACATCGCGGGGACTTCAGTGCCAGAGACCACATCGCTGGGTGAGTATACAGCAGTGTGTGTGTGTGTGTGTGTGTTCAGTGTATACATGCATGTGCGCTGTGTGTGTATGTGCTCAGTGCATCCATGTGTCTCTGCTATGTGTGTTTACATATGTGTGTATATGTGCTCAGTGTATACATGTGTGTGTGTGTGTGTGTGTGTGTGTGTGTGTGTGTGTGTGTGTGTGTGTGGTGCGAATCTGGAAGCCGGATCATTGCGGGGACAGCATTGGGGACTCATCACAGTTCCCAATGAACTCTAATGAACCCATGAAGCTATAGCACAGATGTCGTGGGGGTCATCAGGATGTCATCAGAGTTCATTGGGAACTTCAATGACTTCCTGGATGTCGCTGAGCTTGCAGAATACTCACCTGTCCCCGCGGTGTTGTCCTCGGTGGTGCTGTGGCCAGCGCTGTCCCCAGGCTTCCAGGTACTGAGTGCGGTGAATAATCGATGAATATAATGAGCGGCGATCATGAGCGGAAGACAGTAGCGCCGAAGAAAGCAGGTAAATATGGAAAATCTTTTTATTTCACAGACCCGTCTTTTCTCCGGTACCTGTCACACGTATGATACACGTATGACACACATGTGACCATAACCATGTGTGTGACTGGTACCTGATTAAACAAGGATGTCTGAAACCGGTCTATATTGTAGTGCCTGGTCCTGGTCCCAGTGTGACACCTCCACACGCCCAAGGGCCTCAGCGGAGTCGCTGCTCTCCTCTCCTGTCCCGGTGTCTGCCGCAGCCGCCTCCTCCTTCCAAGCCACACGCAGCCCTTCTGTGGGTACCCGTAGGGTGCGTGCGTGGCCATGCCCCCTTTAAGAGGCCGGCGTTCCATTACCCGGAAGTGATCCCATAAGGTCACCAATTACCTTAAGGTATTTAAGACTTCCTCCCCTTACAGAAAGCGCCTGAGCATCGTTGCCTACTAGTTAGAGCATGGTTAGTTCTCAGGTTCCATTACGCTACTATGTCTAGTACTGCTTGCCCCGTCCTAGCTCCAGTTCTGTTTTGCCAACCTGTGTCTCGTGTCTCTGTGTTCTAGAGCCTGCTCTCTACTACCGTCTCCGTGCTGCCACATCTGAACCACCATCTCTGTGCTGCCACATCTCAGCCACTATCTCTGTGCCACCACGTCTGAGTCTCAACCTTCGTGCTGCCACGTCTGAGCCACCATCTACGTGCTGCCACATCCGAGCAAATCAGCACCGGACGCTAAGAGACTTTACCAGTACGTAAGAGCCGACCTCAACTGGTTCCTGGCAGTCGTGCATTTAGGCCCCTTGTGGAGGCGCCATACAATGCCTATACAGGGGTTCGCTACTTGTTAGCTCCCTCAGGAGAGTCCGGTGTACAGCCCAGGGGGTCCACTCCAGGATGCTTGCCGCTCCTCGGCGACCGTAACATATATCAGATGCTGGTTTAAATTCACAGTTTAGCTTTTTTACTCTAAGGCAGAGGGTAGTAAAAGCCTTCACTTTCACTTCACTGATAGGACACAGAGGACCAAAACTCATTTTTACAAGACAGATTGACTGACAAATTTGTCGTCTAACATAGAACCAAAAACATGGGTCCTTTCGCAGAAGATAGAGTATAGCTGAAAATTTGAAAGCATGATCCCCCTGCCAATTGTCTAGCCATATAGTCTGCTACAGGCTGAATTAATGAGGTGGATTTAGCAGCAATTCTAAATGCATCAACAGATGCAGCAGCCAGAAAATCTTTTGCGTTTTGAATAACATTAAGGGAGGAAGGGCAAGATTTGGTCTCTGGAAGCTTTCCCTTTCAGCTGAGATGTCAACCGCTAGAGCCATAACATTAAAGATCTGGCACTGGTTCCCTAGCCCTTCTCAAAAAACTTTCGGCTTTCCAATCAATGGGGTCCTTAAACGAGCCAATGTCATCAAATAGATAAAAAGAACCTGCAGACAAAAAAAGCGCAATAGGGTCTTACCCTGACAGACAGAGGGTGATAAAGGAGATGATCCTACTCACCAAAGATGGTTGTGAAAGGCACAACTCCTGTAACAGCATAAATCCGGATCAAAGGCAGCAGTACCCCAGGTGGCTGATAACAGAGAGAAATTGTAGAATGGGGCTTTGTAAACAGCGCCAAAGATCACTGATGAAATCTTGGATTAATGTAAACTTTTTATTCTTGCAGAGGTCTACGCGTTTCAGGAGACTCTGCTCCCTTCCTCAGGACCAAACAGGCATAAGTTACATCAAATCTGATCCATTAGATGCGGCTGTTCTGGGACAGTACCCGGCTCTTCCCGATTTGCCCTGGTGTGTTGGCAAATCGGGGTAATAAGGAGTTATTGGCAGCTCATAGCTGCCAATAAGTCCTAGATTAATCATGTCAGGCGTCTCCCCGAGATACCTTCCATGATTAATCTGTTAAGTTACAGTAAATAAACACACACTTGAAAAAATCCTTTATTAGAAATAAAAAACACTAACAAATTCCCTCCTTCTCCAATTTAATAAGGCCGACAAAGCCCTCCATGTCCGGCGTAATCCAGGATGGTCCAGCGTCGCTTCCAGCTCTGCTGCATGGAGGTGACCGGAGCAGCAGCAGACACCGCCGCTCCTGTCAGCTCCACGCAGCAAATGAAGACAGCCGCGCGATCAGCTGAGCTGTCACTGAGGTTACCCGCGGCCACCGCTGAATCCAGCGGTGGCCGCGAGTAACCTCAGTGACAGCTCATCTGATCGCGCGGCTCACCTCATTTGGTGGCTCTGGCAGCTGAAAACATTGATTTTCCCCTCTCGCTGCTGCCGCCGCTGATAGTCACGTACTCCACATCATATCCCCTGTGCGTGCACGCTGGCGACAGCGGTACTTCGGGGAACACGTGGAGGACGGGACTATCAGCGGCAGCGAGAGGGGGATGGACATTGGCAGCTGAAAAAAAATGATTTTTCCCCTCTCGCTGCCGCCGCCGCTGATAGTCCCGTCCTCCACGTGTTCCCCAAAGTACCGTGTCCCCAGCGTGCACACACAGGGGAGATGATAGACCCCTCTCGCTGCCGCCGCCACTGATAGTCCCGTCCTCCACATCATCTCCCCTGTGCGTGCACGCTGGGGACAGTGGTACTTCGGGGAACACGTGAGGACGGGACTATCAGTGGAAATTTTGGAAATATACTTACCAATTCAATCAACTTCCTTACATTAATCTGCATACGTTGATATCAGGTCATGTCTTCTGCTGCACTCCAAAGTACTGCTCATACACTATTTAGCATGGAACAATGGGGTTTCCAGTTGCCTGTTACCTCACTTCCTGACAAATCACCTGCGTTTTTGCTACCAAAAACGCAGGTAAAACGCAGGTAAAATGCACCACTTTTGATAGCATGCATTTTTCCTGCGTTTTTGATGCCCGCATTGATTTCAATGGGTGACAAATGTTGACAAAAACGCAGGAAGAATGAACATGCTGCATTTTTTTTGTCACAAACTTTTGACAAAAAAAACCGCTGACAAATAAACTGCAATGTGCGCATAGCAAATCTGACTTCTCATAGACTTTGCTGGGAAGTCAAATGTCAGAAAGTTCTGCTGACAAAACTGCAGCCAAAAAAGCAGCAAAAAAGCAGCAAAAAAAGCAGCGTGCGCATGTAGCCTTACTGTCCAAGTCTATGTTCACCTTACTGACCTGGCCAAACGTTTTCAATTCTAAGCCTATATGCGCACTTTGCAGGGTTTTTTTTTCCACAAAAAACTGCAACCAAAACTGCACCTTGTCAGAGAGAGCCTGGAAATGTAAAAAAAAAAACAAAACAAAAAACACTTGTAATGTAGGTGCGTTTTTGTTAATGCGATTTTTAAAGGAGACACAAAATATGATAGGATAGGATGGAATAATGGATAGAGAGAAAAAAATAGAAAGAATAGAAAAATGGATGGAACAAATAGAATAGATAATAAGAAAGAACAGAGAGCAATAGCCAGCTTGGCCATCTGATTTTTTTTTTTTTAATATTTTTTGGGGGGGGGGGGTAAAAGAAAACAAAATGATGTGGGGCCCCCCCCATTTTCCAGCTAGCGCAGGAACAGCAACAGCTGCAGGCTTCAACCCTCAGCTGTCTGCTGTACCTTGGCTGGTTATGAAGAGGGAATCCCACGTGTTTTTTTTTAATAATTCGATTAAAAAAAAATATGATGTGGGGTCCCTCCATTTTTCTAATACCAGCCAAGGTACAGCGGACAACTGGGAACTGATATTAGGGTGGGAAAGGCCATCGTTATTTAGCTCTTTTCAGCCTAACAATAGCATTCCACAGCCGCCACAGGAGTGGCACATCCATAAGATGCGCCAATCCTGGCGCTGGACCCAGCTCTTCCCAACTGCCCTGGTGAGGTGGCAATCGGGGTAACAAGGGGTCAATGACAGCCCATAGCTGCCACTAAGCCCTAGGTTAGTTATGTTAGTTATGTCAGGCGTCTATGAGACACCCCCTCATCACTAATCTGTAAGTGAAAGTAAATAACCACAAACAGCAAAAAAAATCCTTTATTTGAAAAACCGCCCCCTCTTTCACCACTTTACCCCCAGAAATCCTCCAGGTCCAAAGTAATCCACACGAGGTCCCACCACGATTCAGCTCTGCTACAACTGCCCTGGTGAGGTGGCAATCGGGGTAACAAGGGGTCAATGACAGCCCATAGCTGCCACTAAGCCCTAGGTTAGTTATGTTAGTTATGTCAGGCGTCTATGAGACACCCCCTCATCACTAATCTGTAAGTGAAAGTAAATAACCACAAACAGCAAAAAAAATCCTTTATTTGAAAAACCGCCCCCTCTTTCACCACTTTACCCCCAGAAATCCTCCAGGTCCAAAGTAATCCACACGAGGTCCCACCACGATTCAGCTCTGCTACATCCCTGTCCTGTCACAGCGAGCATCATAGAACATCACTGCCAGCTGTGAGTGCAGACAGAGCCGCAGCAATCAGAATGAACGGGGGTAAACCCCTGATGTCACAGCTACGGGTCCCGCAGTACGGCGTGTCACAGCAGCAACATCACGGTTTCACCGCTGTGAGGTTAAGGCCATTATTGAAGTAAGTTGCGCCATCAGCGGTGCAGTCAATAACGTAAGTCCTCCAGTTGTGGCACACTTCAGTCGCAGCCTGATTTGCGCTCACAGGTGGAGGACTCCATCTGTGACTGCAAATCATCTGAGTGACGACACCGCTGATCTCACGGCTCACTTTAGTCACTCGGGTGATTTGCTGTCACAGGTGGAGGACTGCCGCTGCGGCTAACCTTAGTGACGTCACCGCTGATGGCGCGACTCACTTCAGTTGCTGCCTGGAGCACACAGTGGGCAGCCTTGTTCTATGGCGCTCGCTGTGAGCGTTAGATTTCGCAGTCCTGGAAGCATCGTGGGACCATGTGTAGATTACGTCGGACCTGGAGGGGTATTTGGGGTGTTAATAAAGTGGTGAAAGAAAGTGGCTAATCCAGGGGAGGAAGAGCATGACTAATCTAGGGGAGAGAGAGAGAGCAAGAGCACGCACGTGCTTGAGAGAGAAAACGCAAGTGAGAGAGAGATTGTCATTCTCGAACTAAGTTGATGAGCTGCGTTTTTGTTGACAAACTGCGGGTAAAACGTATGCAAAACGCAAACGGCACAAGAAGAATGAACATGCTGCTTCTTTTTTGTAACAAAATTTTGTCAAGAAAAGTGCTGACAAATAAACTGCAACGTGCGCAAAGCAAATCTTACTACTCATAGACTTTTCTGGGAAGTCAAAAGTGAGAAAGCTCTAAAAAAACTGCACCAAAATAAAACAAAGCACAGACAAAACACAGCATGTGCATATAGCCTAACCAGTGTCACTTTCTCTAATAATAGCTCTGTAATATGTCAACGTATCCCAGTGATTCTGAGATTTTTACTTCATATATTAGTGGTAAATTTATTTCAATATGATTTGTTCGTTTATGAAACTATTGGAAAATTAATTACAATTTGTAAAAGTTGGCAATTTTCAAACTTCTTACAGCCTATAGAAAACAGATAGACCTACGACTAAAAATGATCAATAAATAACACTGTCCACGTGTCTACTTTAAATCAGCATAATTCTTTGAACATTTTGAATATTTTTTTTGTCAGAAATGTAGGTGGGTTAAAAGTTTAATCAGCAATAATTCAATTTTCAAACAAAATTTACAAAACATATCTTATTAGGGATCACTTCACATTTGCAGTAACTTTTGAAGGCCCTATACAGAGAAGGAAATAAGTATTTGATACTTTGCTGATTTTGTAAGTTTGCCCACTGACAAAGACATGAACAGTCTACAATTTTAAGGGTAGGTTAATTTTACAGTGAGAGATAAAATATCAAAAATAAAATCCAAAAAAATCACATTGTATAAATTAAATAAATTTATATGCAATTTGTAGAGTGTAAAAGTATTTGATCCCCTACCAACCATTAAGAACTCTGGCTCCTAATCAACTCGTTACCTGCATTAAAGATGGCTGTCTTAAATTGTCACCTGTGTAATACTCCTGTCCACACACTCAAGTCAGACTCTAACCTCTACAACATGGGCAAGACCAAAGAGCTTCTAAGAATGTCAAGGACAAGAATTATAGACCTGCACAAGGCTAGAATGGGCTACAAAACCATAAATAAGACGATGGGTGAAAAGGAGACAACTGTTGGTGCAATAGTAAGAAAATGGAAGAAATACAAAATGAGTGTCAATAGACATCGATCTGGGGCTCCATGCAAAATCTCACCTTGTGGGGTAGCCAGTATCATGAGGAATGTGAGAGACCAGCCTAAAACTACTCTGGGGGAACTTGTTAATGATCTCAAGGCAGCTGGGACCACTATTCCCAAGAAAACCATTGGTAACACATTATGCCGTAATGGATTAAAATCCTGCAGTGCCCGCAAAGTTCCACTGCTCAAGAAGGCACATGTGCAGGCCCGTCTGAAGTTTGCCAATGAACACCTGGATGATTCTGAGAGTGATTGGGAGAAGGTGCTGTGGTCAGATGAGACAAAAATTGAGCTCTTTAGCCTTAACTCAACTCGCCATGGTTGGAGGAAGAGAAATGCTGCCTATGACCCAAAGAACATAGTTCCTACTGTCAAGCATGGCCGTGGAAACATTATGTTTTGGGGGTGTTTCTCTGCTAAGGGCACAGGACTACACCGCATCAATAGGGCAATGGAACGAGCCTTGTACCTTAAAATCCTGAGTGACAACCTCCTTCCCTCTGCCAGGACATTACAAATATGTCGTGGCTGGGTCTTCCAGCATGGCAATGACCCAAAACATACAGCCAAGACAACAAAGGAGTGGCTCAAAAAGAAGCACTTAAGGTCATGGAGTGGCCTAGCCAGTCTCCAGACCTTAATCCCATATAAAACTTATGGAGGAAGCTGAAGCTCAGAGTTGCCAAGCGACAGTCCCAAAATCTTAATGATTTAGAGAGGATTTGCAAAGGAGTGGACCAAATTCTTCCTGATGTGCGGAAACCTCATCAACTACAAAAAAAAAAATCTGACTTCTGTGCTTGTTAACAAGGGTTTTGCCACCAAGTATTAAGTCTTGTTTGCCAGAGGGATCAAATACTTATTTATCTCTACAAAATGCAAATACATTTTTATAATTTATACAATGTGAGCTTCTGGATTTTATTTTTGATATGCTATCTCTAAGTGTTAAAATTAACCAAACCTTAAAATTATAGACTGTTCATGTCTTTGTCAGTGGGCAAACTTACAAAATCAGCAAAAGGTCAAATAATTATTTCCTTCACTGTAGGTCAAACACTCAAAAGTGACTCTATTGTAAAAACTGCCCTTTCAAGTTATTGAAAACCACATTTAGAAAGTTTAACTTTTCAGGTGCTTCACAGGAATTGAAACAAAGTATAAGCAACAAAATTACAAATTAGTTTTTTTCCACAAAAAAAATGTTGCTTTAGCCCTAAATTATTAATTTACTTAAGGGTAACAGTAGAAAATGGACCAAACAATTTATCTTGCAATTTCTCCTCAGCACGACGTTACTCAAACTGTAGTCAGAAACTACAGTTTGGGCACACAGCAGGGTTCCGAAGAGAAGGAGTGCTATCTGAATTTTGGAGCACAATTTTGGGTGGAATAGATTGTGGATATCATCTTGCATTGGAAGAGCCCCCGAGGTAGCAGTGGAATAGTGGAAACCCACCACAACTAACAATTTTGGAAACTACACCCTTCAAGGAACAAGATAAGTGGTGACCGGGGCGGGGCGATGTAGCCGACCAGAGAGGACGCATGGGAAGAGAGCTCCTATAATCCTGATCTTATCCTGGCCATTTACACCCGGTTACCTGACCAATTTAGGCTACTTTCACACATCCGGTTTGAGCCCTGCGGCTCAATCCGGCTGTGAAAACTATGCAACGGATGCGGCGAAAACACCGCATCCTTTGCATAAGTTTTTACATGCGGCCCGTCCATTTTTTTCCGGTTGCGGCATGCTACTGAGCATGCGCAGTGGAAAAAACCGCATGCGGCGACCGGATGCGGTTTTTTCCGCATCGCGCCGCATCCGGCCTCCATAGGTATGCATTGAAAAATGCGCCGCATCGGCCGGATGCGGCGCGATGCGGTGTTTTTTGCCGGAGCAAAAAACGTTGCAGGGGACGTTCGATCCGGCCGCCGCATCGGCTAAATCTGCCGCATGCGGCCAAAACCGGACCGAACGCAAGCCCCTGCGGCACAATACGGCACTAATGTAAGTCTATGCAAAAAAACCGCCACCGGCGTTGCAAAAGCCGGTGGCGGTTTTTCTGCAGAACGCCGTATTGTGCCGCAGAGCAAAAATCCGGATGTGTGAAAGCACCCTTACTCACCGACCTGCTGCTGTGACAGGAGATACCATCTGGAGGCTGGCGATTCCCACTGGAGCTGTTCCCCGACTCTTGCATCGTGTCGCTGGATCTCCTGAGTGTGGAGCGGCAGCCATCTTCCCACAGCCTGCATTTTCAAAGTGAGCAGCAGAGCGTGACTCCGGAGAGCAGTGAGGAGTGACAGATTTATGGCCAGAGGTGAAGACCTGGGAGCGGTGAGCACAGGGAAGTTAATTCTCCCTTAGCTGTGTAACTGGCAGTCAGTGAGCAGCACATTAAGGGGCCGGCGGCTGTGCAGGAGACTTTAACCCATAGAGTGCTGGAGGGTCTGGATTGTGGCCTTGAAAAACAGGCCCTGCAGATTCTCCCTGAAACATGAAAACAAATAAGTGGCACATATTGAAGTCCCCATGCTGCGCAGGCCTGCATCATCCTGATAAATACACCCTGAGTGCTGTGCTGCCCTGGGACTCCCTGCATTCTTATTATCCACAATATAAGTGGCTGTTTTCCAGCTCTCTGGACGTGGTGAGAACGTGGAGACAGACATATTACTAAATATACATTATAAAGGCACAGATTCAGACGCACGGGGGCACAATAAGAGAGGGGTGCAGAATCAGCAAATCCCCAGTGTATCAATATGAGTCCCCCTAAACAAAGTGGAGCTATCGACAAACTTAAGGAGTTCGGAAGGGGTGGTCCGGCAGATGCCCCTAAAGCCAAGAGAAATGCCACCTCAAAAGGTCAGGCACTATTGGATGACGGGTCAGAGGATCAATGAACAGCTTCTACAAGCAATTTCTACAAGCAACAGCTCCCTCACAGGGAAGATTGAGGAGGAACATTCAGAGGTGGGCCTCCTGCGTCAGGACATGCAATCCCTGAGGGCCCGAACAGTGGAAGTCGAGACGCGAGTGTCTGAACTGGAGGATCAAATTGTAACACTCAAAACAAAAATGACCACAATGGCCGGATCGGCAAATGCATGGTGCCAGAAAGCAGACGATCTGGAGAAGCGCATGCGTCGAAACAATATACGAATCATAGAACTGCCAGAGCACTCGGAAGGTCAGCATCCGGAACAATTCCTAGAGGAGTGGCTGAAATCTAATCTCGGAGATGAGCTCTCCTCTACATTTGTGGTGGAGAGGGCGCACAGAGTTCCAACGAGGCCTCCTATTCCAGGTGCGCCACCACGTCCCTTTTTAGCAAGGATGCTCAACTGCAGAGAAAGAGACACAGCACTCCGTCTGGCCCGACAGAAGAGCCCACTCAAGTTCAATAATGCTGCGCTCTCGATCTTTCCGGACTTTTCGGTGGACCTCCAGAAACAGAGAGCCCACTTCATGGAGGTGAAGAAGAAATTAAGGGAGCGGAACATGATCTACTCTATGCTGTACCCTGCCCGGCTCCGCATGGTGCATGAAGGGTCGTCTCTGTTTTTTACTACACCTGCTCAGGCTGAGGACTGGCTGCAGGTACACCCGAAACCTAAGGGGCAAAAGCAATGAGATTACTTTCCTAGGTGACATTCTCTGTGCCCCCTGGTGACCCTCTTTTCCCATGGTTGCTTGAAGCCCCCTTTGGAGACAGATGGGACTTCCCCGTGCCTCGAGTGATGGAGGAATTGGCCAGAAATTGGTTCTTGTGAAATGGAAGCCCTATCTTGTGCACCCTTATACCACCTATACCAGGACACTGTATTCAGTGGTGGAATCCCCATTGATGTTTGAAATGTTTTACAGGACTTATCGGAAAGGTCCTGAAGTTCGATATTGGTTCTTTATGTTTACAGCTGCAATTGGATTAACTTTATTTTTTTGCAGGGACAGGCTTATTACTGTTGGAGGGTTAACCACACTTAATTGCAGCGCAGAAAGCGTCTTATACCTGGGATCCTGGTTCTATAAAAAGTTCTATGTGATATGGGGTCAGAGCTGATATTTATGACCTGGAATGTCAGAGGCCTTAAATCGCCCAAAAAACTTATCAAGGTATTCTCCCAAATTAAGCAAGTCAAGGCCCAACTGGTGGTACTGGTAGAGACTCACCTCACACGGGACACAACCAGACTAGTAAACAAATCGTGGGTACAATGGTCGGCACATGCGTTCCACACCAGCTACTCCAGGGGTGTCTCTCTATTGGTCCATAGACATATCCGTTGGGAAGTGAAGGTGGTGAGGTGTGACCCGGAGGGGCGATTTGTGTTTATATATGCGTCTATAAACTCTAGAGATTATGTGCTGTTATATATTTAAAATCCCCTGCCAGCTCGCATCTCCATTCATAAACAAGCACTGAGCTTTGCCCTCAATTATCCAGATGCGTATGTGTTATGTATGGGGGATCTTAATCTTGTGATGAATGAGGAGCAGGACAGGTTTCGGATGGATGGAGGGGGACAACATTCGGCCACACACTTGACTGATTTGCAGCAATGCGCGGAGGGAGGTGGGTGGATAAATTGTTTGCGACTCCGGCATTCTAATACTCGAGAATATACATGTCATTCTTCTACAAGACGTACGCTGTCCCGACTGGATTATGTTTTTGGGTCGAGCAATATTACAACCTGGGTGGATGACATGGTACATGGGGTCAGGGGCATATCAGATCACAGCCCAGTGATTCTTACTATGAAGACTAACCAAGGTGTTGGTAAACCCTTTTGGAGGTTAAACCCCTTTTGGCTGAAACTAATAGATCAAAGTGATAGGACTCTGACCCAAATAGAGGATTTCCAGGAAGCCCACCCTAAACCCTGGAATATTAACTTGGTGTGGGACACTCTTAAAGCCTACCTTCGAGGGTGTTTGTCTTCAACCATAACATATCTTAAAAGAGTGACTAAATCTAAGGATGATATAGTAGAGGGGAGACTTAGGGACTAAGAGGCAGTATATATATCGGCCCCAACCAATGGAAATAGGGCGGCCTGGATGCAATCATATAGGTTATATATGCAGCACTCTGAGACAAAGTCCAAACGCAAATTGTTCTTTACCCGACAATCATATTTTGAGCTTGGAAATCAATCCAGTAAATTATTGGCATATATGGTTAGGCAACACAACACTTCAAATACAATATTGGGTATACGGAGGATGGATGGCTCAATAGCTACATCCCCGGGCGACTCTCTACCTGCCTCCTTATATGAAGCACATATAGTCGTGCTGAGGAAGGAGGGCAAAGACCCACTAGACTGCGGTTCATACTGTCCTATATCCCTAGTTAACGTGGATTACAAGATCTTTACCAAAATACTGGCGTCCAGGCTTAATTCAGTCATATCGAGTATAGTTCACCCAGATGAAACTGGATTTATGCCTGGGAAAAACACCTCTATAAATATAAGACGGGTCCAGTCTATAGTGCAATATAGCAAACTGGTCCAGGAGAACGAGTGGGCCTTAGCCTCGCTGGACGCGGCCAAGGCATTTGACTCGGTAGAATGGCCATTTTTATTTGCCTGCCTCCAGAGATTCACCTTTGGGCCTAAATTCAGTAATTGGATTCATATGTTGTATAGGTCCCCGACAGCCAGGATACTAGTCAATGGTGCTATGTCTACACCCTTCTCATTGAATCGAAACACAAGACAGGGATGCCCTCTGTCTCCAGCATTGTTTGAGCTAGTTATTGAAGCTTTGGCAATTAGAATCCGCTCTCATCTACAGATCACTGGAATCACTATAGCCGACCGCACAGATCAAATAGGATTGTATGCTGATGACATGGTTGTCTTCTTAGATCGAGTGAAAGAGACTCTACCGGTGGTTATAGACACTATAGATAAATTTGGGGAGTTTTCGGGACTACGCATCAACTGGGATAAGTCTGCTTTGATGCCATTAACCCCTTAACAACCGCGGGCAGTAAAATTACGTCTTAGCGGTCATAACGTTACTGCCCGCAGTCTGCCGGCAGCAGCATGCCGCGATCAGCGCAAATCTCAGCTGATTTTCACAGCTGAGATGTGTGCCTGCTAGGCACGAGCAGAATCGTTATCTGCTCGTGCCATTTAACCCCTGTAATGGCGCTGTCAATATGTGACAGCGCCATTATAAACGCGATCGCTGTAAAGTTTTACTTACTGACATGATCACGTGACTTCCGGTGGTTGTCATGGTAGCACAGGGTCATGTGATGACTCCTGTGCTAGACATGAACCACTTTCACTTTCGCTTTGTACGGAGGCCAGGGAAGCAGGAAGTGCACGTATCTGCTGTTTACAGCTGTGTAGCAGTGATCAGCAGACAGTGCAGAGCGATCGGATTGCTGATCGCTATAGCCCCCTAGGGGGACTAGTAAAATAAAAAAAAAAGTAAAAAAAAAAGTTTTAAAAAATTAAAAAAAAAAACCTTAAAGTTCAAATCACCCCCCTTTCGCCCCATTGAAAATTAAAGAGTTAAAAAAAATAAAAAATATACACACATTTGGTATCGCCGCATTCAGAAACGCCCGATCTATCAAAATATAAAATCAATTAATCTGATCAGTAAACGGCGTAGTGGCAAAAAAATTCCAAATGCCAAAATTACGTTTTTTGGTCGTCACAACTTTTGCGCAAAATGCCATAACAGGCGATCAAAACGTAGCATCTGCGCAAAAATGGTACCGTTAACAACGTCAGCTCGAGTCGCAAAAAATAAGCAGTCACTGAGCCATAAATCCCGAAAAATGAGAACGCTAAGGGTCACGGAATATGGCGTAAAACATGCGCCACTTTTTTCAGACAAACTTCCAAAAATTTTGTAACCCCTTATATAAAAGTAAACCTATAGATGTTTGGTGTCTACGAACTTGCACTGACCTGAGGCATCACACCCACACATCAGTTTTACCATACAGTGAACACAGTGAATAAAATATCTCACTTTTTTTGCAATTTTTCTGCATTTGGAATTTTTTTGCCGTTTTCCAGTACACTATATGGTAAAACCTATGGTTTCATTTTAAAGTACAGCTCGTTCCGCAAAAAAATGAGCCCTCACATGACCATATTGACTGAAAAATAAAAAAGTTACGTCTCAGAAAAAGAATGGCGAAAAAAAAACGGAAAGCGAAAAATCGGCCGGTTGTGGAGGGGTTAATGCATGGGTCTGGAATTTCAATGGAGGGTAGGTGTTACGGGGGAACCGGCAGATTAGGACCAGGGGGTATATATCCCAATCGCCAGTCGGGGCCCACCGTGCTCCAGATGGCAATGGAGCTGCTGGCACCCTGTGGGTTAGGCGGAGACTAAAGAGCTGATGACTCAGAGATAACCCAGGAGACCTGGGAACCGGTCACGTGTGGAGCGAAACGTCAAACCGGACGACAACCCAGTTAGCGTTTCGGTGGAGCGGGCCGACCACATTTGTAGGGAACACGTCAGGCCGGATGGTAACCAGTTAGCGTTGACTGAGAAGACCGCTGCAACAGCGCCCTGTCGGCCACGTGTGTAAGACACGTCAGACCGAGCGGTTCTTCGATTAACATTTCTGGTCACCACTCGACTGGCCACGTGTGTGAAGGACACGTCAGACCACGTAGTCACACCAATAGCATTTGACTGGGAAGCCGAGGAGAAAAATAGGGTTCACACACCCAATCCAGGAACACCCTGTTAACTCCACAGGGGTTCTGGAATACGCTGTCCGTGCGAATAGAGGGCACAACCGGACAGGTGACGCAGCAAGTATGCTGTCCGTGTGCGTAGAGAACACAACCGGACAAGTAACGCAACAGGTATGCTGTCCGTGTGTGTAGGAGGCACAAACGGACAGGTGACACAGCAGCCGCAGTCCAGTTAACGCCACTGGACTGCTATAGCACAACTGGAACGGCAGCAAGGAAGCACGGCGCCTGACCCTGATGTGCCGAGCCACGAATCTTGGCGTGACAGGCACCGTTCGCCTAGCCCTACCTACCGCTTCCAACAAAGCTTATGCCACCATGAACTCTAAATGAATATGAGTGAAGACTGCGCACCTCCCTGTTGTCTCCAGCCCCTTTTATAACCCGGGTCCACCCCAAACCTACGGTGGAACCACCAAGGTCCATGGTCCAGGTGCCATGTCAGCAGCGACGTCACCAGCGGCCTATCCGCAACCGCCACGTCATTGATGACCTCATGGCAGCCACGCCCCAAACACTTCACCAGTCATCGTCTGATGACCAATGGTGAGGTGCCAGATCATAGGGGTGGGCCTCTGCGAGCCAGTGCGGAGTGGCCACGTCATCAGGACACCTGACACCCTCTGCCCTATCAGGGCCTGCCACCTCACGGACATGCTCAGTGAGGTCCTTACCGGACCTAGCCTCTGATGCACTAAGTGCCTGAGCATGCTCAGTAGCCTGAACAACAGACTCAGAAATCAGACTATCTGCCTGAGCATGCTCAGTAGGAACATCCCAGAACTTAGACACAGCACGAAGTCCAAGTACCTGTGCAAAGAGGCAGTTAGGATTAATTGTGGGAGCATGCTCAGTAGCCTGAACTGAGGACTTAGTCTCAGAAATGACACAATCAGGCTGAGCATCCTCAGTAGCCAAAACACCAGCCTTAGACTCTGGCTGGGGTAAATCGGCGCACACATGTGCACTAGCCGCCTCTCCACACTTAAACGTGGTGGAAGGAGCAGCCAACTGGACGACCCGAGGCACGGCCAAGAATGGCAGCCGGCGCCTGGGCGCAACAGGAACCGCAGCAGGCTGCTTGCGGCTATGGCGGCGCCGGTTCGTAACACTAGGTCACCTTTGCAAGTGGTAACTAGCTTTAAATACCTGGGAATACACATACAGAAAGACCATACACTAGATCTGCAGACGAGTATAACACCACTTCTGGAGCACGTTAAATTTAAATATAACTTGTGGAGCCAAGCTACCCCTGTCAGTGGTTGGCAGAATACATTCAATCAAAATGATATTACTTCCAAAGCTTAGTTATACACTACAACATAGTGCAGTATCAGTACCCAAATCCTTCTTCTCAATGAACTCGCTTACTACCTATTTCATATGGGGGAAATCCAGACCCAAACTTCGGTTATCCATTTTACAGAGATCCAAAAGACTGGGAGGGATGGCTTTACCGGAGTTCTTCCTCTACTACCTCGCGGGACAGCTTAGGGCACTAGAGACCTGGATGTCTGGTTGTCGGTTACCGAACTCTGAGAGTCACTTGGCACACGCGGCTGGGACTGATTGTTTAGTGGGTTTTCTGGAATCAGATGGATTGAGAGCACCACGGCAATTACCCCATCTCAGGTTGGCAAGATTAGTCTGGCGACAAGCCAAGAGGGTGGTACACTTCGAAGGGGTGGTGGCGGAACTCCCATTATGGGGGAATAGCCACTTCCATACTCTGAGATATCACCCCTCGGCGCAATTCTGGGCCACTCACATCGTCAATGCATTAGGTGATCTTTTTGTCCCGGGAACCACAACCTTTAAGTCCTTTGAACAAGTCCAGATTGAATATAATGTTCCAAGATCACAGTTTTTTAGATACCTGCATACTCGCACAGCGATTCAATCCCACATACAGAAAATTGGAGTGAGGAAATTGATATCATCACTTCCTATGATAGGTATTCTAAAATCACAAGGACCTCGAGGCTCCATCTCAGCTATATATACTTACCTGTTTTCGGTGGGGGTGGAGTCGGACCCCTTGCCAGCCCAGTATAGATGGAAATCTCTAATTCCCTCTCTACAGGGAGAGGAATGGGAAGAGATATTGGAATCTCCGAATGCGGTATCCCCGTCGGTTAATAATAAGTTGATTCAATGCTACATTCTCCACCAGGCATACCTTACTCCAACTCGATTATTTAGTATGGGCCGTTCTCGTACATCGGAGTGCCCGAGGTGTCATCTCTCAGGGGCAAATTTCATACATATGATTTGGAGCTGTCCCAATATATCTTCGTACTGGCGGGGAGTGACATCTCTGCTGACATCGATTGTGTCGATTCCTGTTTTGTGTGACCCTTTGATATGCCTGTTTGGGGTAATGGATGAAGAGTTCTGGGATCGTTACATGACAATATTCCTCAGAGAGGCATTATTTCTGGCTAGGAAATTAATAGCTCTGAGGTGGATGGGACATTTGAATCCAACTGTGCGGTCCTGGGTTAAACTAGTCAACGCAACCATAGTCTATGGGCGGCTTTGCACGTTGCAACATCGCACGTGCGATGTCGGTGGGGTCAAATCGAAAGTGACGCTCATCCGGCGTCACTTTCGACATCATTGTGTGTAAATTCTAGATGATACGATTAATGAGTGCAAAAGCGTCGTTATCGTATCATCGTTGCAGGCTCCGAGTTTTCCATAATTATGCTGCTGCGACAGGTACGATGCTGTTCCTCGTTCCTGCGGCAGCACACATCACTGTGTATGAAGCCGCAGGAGCGAGGAACTTCACCTTACCTGCCGCCGCCGGCTATATGGAAGGAAGGAGGTGGGCAGGATGTTTACATCCTGCTCATCTCTGCCCCTCCGCCGCTATTGGCCGCCTGCCGTGTGACGTCGCTATGACGCCGCACTACTCGCCCCCTTAGGAAGGAGGCGGGTCGCCGGCCAGAGCGACGGTCGCAGGGCAGGTGAGTGCATGTGAAGCGATCACAAGATATCGTACTTGTGACAGGTGCAGGGACTATCGCGTGCGACATCGCAGCATCGGCTTGCGATGTCGCAACGTGCAAAGCCCGCCTAAGAGCAAGTGGTATATTATAATAGTGGGTGCCCGGGAAAATGTAACAAAATCTGGGGTTTGTGGAATTCTTCTCCAGACACACTTGCGGAGGTTTGAGGGAGATTATGCGGATAATGGTGGTTCCCGTTAGATGTTGGGATATGAAACACTGTCCAACAGTATATTGATACAAATCAGAGTGAAGAGGGGGTTAATGCCGCGCATCAGCCAAAATGAAGATGTAGCACGTTGATGTTATAAACGTATTCTTTTATTCCATCGGTCTACGCGTTTCGAGGATACACCTCTTCTTCAGGACCAGTGCATCAACATAGTATACTAGATACTATGATACACTGGGGTGACACTGATACATCTTCATTTTGGCTGATGTGCGGCATTAACCCCCTCTTCACTCTGATTTGTATGCACATCCTTGTGGGGCTGCAGCAGACGCCTTCATCCTATGCTCTATCAGTGGTTGTGACCATCTCACAACCTTTTCAGGTGAGTGTATTTTTCCTGATCTACCTCACTGATCTGTTGGTATTACACTATCAGCGCTCCTTATTTTTCAGTTCAACAGTATATTGAGGTATAATTACGCAATGTGGCTGTTGTTGTTGTTGTTCTTTCTTTCTTCCTTTTTCTCTTCCTCTTTCTATCTTGTTTTCAAAATATGGTCAGGTCATGCTGATAGAGCTGTTCTTATGCTCAATATAAAATTAGATATATATGCAAATGATAAGAAGTATGGATAACATTGTGCTATCTTAAGTGCTAAAGATATTATGGACTTTATATGACTGTTCATTGTTATATTTAAATATTACTATCTATATACTGAGCTATTTTTATATGGCAAATGCCAGTTGTACCATGTTGGATATTGTTAATAAAACGAAGTAAAAAAAAAAGATAAGTGATGACCATCTTGAAACCCACAAGTGGTTCACAGAATTTTCTAACATTTGGACGTAAAAATAAAAAATTAAATAGGTTTGCAGATGCCATGTCACAATGGAAGAGTCCCTGAGGTGCCAGAACAGGAGAAATCCCCTAAAGTTATCCTTTTTTTGCAAACTGAACCTCTCAATCAATTCATCTAGGGGTGCAATGAGCATATTGACACCACAAGTGTGTCACAAAATGTTATATTATTGGGCATTGAAGAAAATAGATTTTATCTTACAGTTAATTCGGTTTCTAGGAAACCCTCCACGACAGCACACAGCCTAACAAAGACAGGAAACACAAAGAGGTTAAATAACCCCTTCTCACCTCCCATCTCCAGTGTTTTTTCAAGTAACCGCAATTGCATGAATGGTCTAACTCTTATTTCAGAATAAACCATTAAAATGCATAACAGAAAAGAAAACGATAGGGAGGGATATTCGTGCTGTCATGGTGGGTTTCCTAGAAATCTAATTAACGGTAACACATTCTATTTTGTCACCCTCCACGACAGCACACAGGAGGAGTACCAACGAAATATGGCTAGGGAGGGACAATGGCTTCAAGGACCTTTCAATCAAAGGCCATGTCTTTATTGGAAAGTAAATCTAGCCTGTAATATTTTGTAAAAGTATGGACTGAGGACCAGGTAGCGGCTCTGCAAATCTGCTTGATGGAAGCATCTGCCCTCTCGACCCAAGAGACTGGCAGAGATCTTGTAGCATGAGCCATTACATTTTCCAGAGGAAGGAGGCCTTGGCCCTTATACGCTTCTCTGAATTCTTAATCCAATTGGCTACTGTACTTTTAGCCGCTTTTTTACCAGCATTTTGACCAATAATTTGGGTGAAGAGATTTTAGTCTTTCCTGAAAGACCTAGTTCTCTGGAGGTAGATCACTACAGCTCTACAGATGTCTAGAGAGTGGAAAACCATCTCCTTCTCATTAGCCGGGATCTGGCAAAAAGGTGATAACACAAAGTCTTGAGATCTATGTTCTGTTCCAGGCTGAATATAATCCTATCTTATCATCAATGATCTGTATACACCGTTCCCTTATGGAGAGGGCCTGGAGTTCATCCACACGTCTGGCTGTGCTAATTGCTATCAAGAAGGCCATCTTCCAGGTTCGGGTCCTCATGCTCATGCTCAAGGAGGCTAAGGCCTCAAAGGGAGGCTGTGTCAGCCGTTTAAGGACTATGTTCAAGTTCCATGGCGGCACTATGACTAGTTGTGTAGGCCGCAGTCTCACTGCTGAAGACATGAACCTTTAGATCCAGCGATGGCAAGCAAGGTTCTGATCAAAGTACGAACTTAGTGCTGGGATCTGGACTTTAAGTGTTCCTGGCCTGAGACCTTTCTCAAGTCCATTCTGTAAAAACTCGAGGATCTGAGCCACGTTAGGATGAACTGGATCTGGTGCGTGAGGTCTGCACCAGGTAGTAAAGGTCTTCCACATCTTGAAAAAAATGGCATTTGTCACTGGCTTTTGAAGCATCTCGATTACCTTATCTGACAGACCTCTGGCTCTGAGAATTAAGGCTTCAGAAACCTGAGGTTTTATGTCATCATCATCATCATCATCATCATCATCATCATCATAACAGCAAGAGCCCTGTGCTGGGAAATTTGTGTTGTTACATTCTCATAAGTGGGGTTATTCCTTTGCATCGTTACTTATGTATATTTTTGGGAATCAAGTTAATAATCAAGTTTTGGTATATGTCACATCCTTGCATGTTGTATCCTGAGGGCACTTCGTACCCTTTGAGTTGGCGGCCATATGCTTGTACCTTATGTGATAAATCATGAAGTAGGGTAATAGGGCGCACGGCACGGTGGCTCAGTGGTTAGCACTGCAGTCTTGCAGCGCTGGGGTCCTGGGTGCAAGGAGTTTGTATGTTCTCCCTATGTTTGCGTGGGTTTCCTCCGGGTACTCCGGTTTCCTCCCACACTCCAAAGACATACAGATAGGGACTTTAGATTGTGAGCCCCAATGGGGACAGTGTTGCTGATGTATGTAAAGCGCTGCAGAATATGTTAGCGCTATATAAAAAATAAAGATTTGATTTTTTTTTATTTAATAAGGATTGCTCGTTTTGAACTAATTGGTGCATCACAATTCCCTTTGCATGTTTGTTCTGTTTATCCTTTGGTGTCGTTGTTGGGAGCATATCCTCCTAAATAGGAGGGGTATGGACCCAGGGGCCTTATCTTGGTTTTCTCTCTGGGGCCCTATAATATATATTTTTGTGCTCATTGATAGGCATGCATGGTGCATTCATCTGGTTCAGATTACTGGGATGCGATAATTATGGACTTAGTCCTTGTTTAAACCTATATTAATAATAAGTCCATAAGCACATTGGTTTTGTAGGTGATGCAGAGTGGAGTAGGCAGCCTATTGGCCCTATGGTTACTTTCTTTCATAAAAATGTGTGCTTTATGCCAGTATCAAGCTCGCTGGCATATGCAATACATATATACGATATGATCTATGGGAGGAAAAATTGCCTGTCTCTTTTATCTTTATTTTCATCAGTGTCAATTTTCTAGTGCATGTACAGTACAGACCAAAAGTTTGGACACACCTTACCATTCAAAGAGTTTTCTTTATTTTCAGGACTCTGAAAATTGTAGATTCACATTGAAGGCATGAAACTATGAATTAAAACATGTGGAATGAAATACTTAAAAAAGTGTGAAACAACTGAAAATATGTCTTATATTCTAGGTTCTTCAAAGTAGCCACCTTTTGCCTTCATTATTACTTTGCACACTCTTGGCATTCTCTTGATGAGCTTCAAAAGGTAGTCACTGGAAATGGTTTTCCAACAGTCTTGAAGGAGTTCCCAGAGATGATTAGGACTTGTTGGCCCTTTTGCCTTCACTCTGTGGTCCAGCTCACTTCAAACCATCTCGATTGGGTTCAGGTCTGATGACTGTGGAAACCAGGTCATCTGGCGTAGCACCCCATCACTCTCCTTCTTGGTCAAATAGCCCTTACACAGCCTGGAGGTGTGTTTGGGGTCATTATCCTGTTGAAAAATAAATGATGGTCCACCTAAATGCAAACCAGATGGAATAGCACAGCTGCAAGATGCTGTGGTAGGCATGCTTGTTCTTTATGCCTTCAATTTTGAATAAATCCCCAACAGTGTCACCAGCAAAGCACCCCCACATCATCACACCTCCTCCTCCATGCTTCACGGTAGGAACCAGCCATGTAGAGTCCATCCGTTCACCTTTTCGGCAAAGACACGGTGGTTGGATCCAAAGATCTCAAATTTGGACTCATCAGACCAAAGCACAGACTTCCACTGGTCTAATGTCCATTTCTTGTGTTCTTTAGCCCACACAAGTCTCTTCTGCTTGTTGCCTGTCCTTAGCAGTGGTTTCTTAGCAGCTATTTTACCATGAAGGCCTGCTGCACAAAGTCTCCTCTTAACAGTTGTTCTAGAGATGAGAAGGTGTGTCCAAACTTTTGGTCTTTACTGTATATATGGGTGACATTGTGATATAAAGTTATGAGGTCAGGTTGACCATGAGCCCGTTGTTGCTTTAAATATATTGTATGTATGATCTATGACAGTTTATATATTATTATATATGTGGAGTGTCTCTTTATGTAGGCTACATATGTGTGATGGAGTCTTGGAGTCATTACCTAGACCTTGGGCTCACCTTCATTTTATTTTTGAATATGTATATTCCTCGATGGACCGTATACGTGACCTTGATATTTTTGTACAGGATTTATTCTGGTGTTATCATGCGCTGATTTCCCTATAGATTTGCCTCGCTTCCTATAGTTGTGCATTATATATCTTACTTTTCTGGTTATTTGCACAAAACCAGCTCAAATTTCTCTGTACCTTTTATTTATTGTTGTGATGATCATCTTGTTCTCAGGTGTTTATGGGGCAATGTCTGCTTCATTGAAAAATATTAAGTTTTTGTATTGTGCTACTTGGGGGATTTTGGTCATCTCCCTATATCTTTAGTGCTCCTCAGTCAATTTGAGCCTGCACATAAAATCATATAAGTTCCCATGCATGCATTCATCGCTGCTGGGTTGCCGGATTCAGCTGTGATACAACATGCAGGATGTATGTGTTGGGAGATCCGTCCTATGCATGCGTGACTGTTTCACAGGAGGAACCTTGTGTGCTATTCGTTTGTATCCCGGGATGATTGCACACTTCCGGTTTACGGAGCTCTGTTGCTATGACGCTATCCCCATGTGATTAGTTTATTTCCTGCATTGCTGCCGCCGTAACAAGTGTTCAAAATGATAAGGTAATTAATGATTAATTTGTTAGATATAAAAACACCGCTTCTACACACAGGTTTACGCCCCATTTTCCCTGAGGAAGCTGCCTTTAGGGTGGCGACATGCGTTGAAGGGGGGGGGGTTAGGTTCCTTCCTTATTATGGTCATTTCACCTTGAACCTGGGACTTTTTTTTTGTGGATACCTCTATGTTTGATTTCTAATGGGTATGGCATTTATGGTTCCTTGCTTGCATCAGTTAATGATCCTTTAAGCTTATTTCTCTGTGCATGTGTTCAATCTCAGCGTGGCTGTGGTCACACTGCAGCTTTGTTTTCATGCTTTTCATTACTATTGTTGTATGGCAGGCAATTGTTTCTATATACATACTCATTAAGCCATTTCCCTGTGGGGGTCCATAATACATGTTCCGTGGTGCTATTTATCAAATAAGGGGGTTTTCTGGGGGTTTATCATGCTTTATTATATGCAAGCCCCATTGTTTGTGTTTTTTCACTTTTTTGAGTGGTTTAAATGTTTTTAATAGAATTTTGGTGTTTCATGTTAATAAAGATAATTTGTAATTTCTGCATAATGTTTGGTGATCCCATTTGTCGCATTCCACCTTTCTCTGTTTTTTTGATTATATCATACAGGTGTGTGCCTTTGGCTTGATCCCGTTTACCTCAGCCGTGGTGCCCTCGTATACCCCTCTCTTTGCAGGCTTCAGAAGCCACGCTATCAGGTGCTGTCTCTTGAGGTCATGGTAGAACAGAGGAGCTTGATGGAGGAGGTCGTGCACCTGTGGTAGTATAAAGGACCCGTCCTGGGACAAGTTGAGGAGAGCCCCAAACCAGCTTCTCCTGGATCACAAAATTGTAGGAACTTTGTTGGTCCTGATTTTTTGTAGCGTCCTCGCCAGCAACGGAAGGGGTGGAAAGGCGTAGGCCAGACAATCTCCAGGGGACGGAGAAAGCATCCACCGCTAGAGCCTGATCTCTTGAATTCAGAGATAAGAACTGATCCACTTTCCTGTTTGGCTAGGTTGCAAAAAGATCCACTTCTGGATAACCCCATTGCAGGACTAGAGAATGGAACACGTCTGTCCTTAGTGACCACTCGCCTGGATAAATGTCTCTCCGGCAGAGGTAATCCACCTGGATGTTTGTAGAAGCTTTGAAATAGACTGCCGAGAGCGACAAGAGATGCCCAACAAAATATACAAAATGTTTCTCTGCCCAACAAAATATTCTTGAGGAAAGTCTCTTTAGGCTTGTGTAGCGTGTGCTTCCCTGATGTTGAAGGTGGGCCACAGTTGTCATGTTGTCCGAATAAACTACCATATGATTCCCCTGGATTATGGAGGCTGCAGTCCTGAGGACCTTGTCTTTTGCTGCTAGTTCCTGGTAATTCGAGGACCTGCAACTGACCTTCTGTGTCCAGAGACCTTGGAAGGGGACTTGTGAAATTAATGCTCCCTAGCCTCTCTGGCTGGCATCTGTGGTCAACGTTATTAAAGGTGCTTGGTCCAAACAGATTCCTCTTTGCAGGTGTTTGGGGGATATCCACCACAGCAGGGATGCCTTTAGCAGTCCCGGCAAGGGCACCTTTTTGTTCAGAGATACAGAAGAAGCGCCCCAGATGTCAGGATGTGTGTCTGAAAGGACCACGTGTGTTCCTGAGCACAGGCCACCGCCTGGATACATGACGTCTTGGGTCCCAAAACTGACATTGCCTTGGGGTCTCTGAACTTTGACTGTGCAGGCCAGTTTTTTTTTCAGATTCCCCTCTGTTTGTCTCTGGGTAGAAAGGACGTCTGCTTGTTGGAGTCTAACAAAACCCCTAGGAAAACTTTCCTTGTTGAGGGATTCAGATCTGATTTCTGAGGGTTTACTACCCACCCCAATCTGTCCAGAACCTCAAGGGTTGTCGGCACATGCTGCCGAAGAAATGGGGCTGAGGGGGCTATAACCAGAAAGTCGTTGAGGTAGGGAACGACAGAAATTTTGTTGTCGCAGAAGCGCCACTACCTCCGCCATACATTTGGTAAATACCCAAGGAGCTGAGCAGAGACCGAAAGGGAGTGCGTTGAACTGATAGTGATGGAGATGACCATTGTGCCACACCGCGAAGCACAGAAACTTTCTGTGTGAGTGATGATTTGGGACATGATAATAGGCATCTTGAATCGATAGTAGCCATCACAAAGTTGTGTCCGATAAGAGAATTAGTAGAGGGGGTTTGAGATTTATTATTATTCTGTGGGTGCCTTTGGGTATCTTTTTATTAGAAACAACCGTGCATAATGGCCCTGACCAAACTCTTCTACAGGGACTGGAGATATTACCCCTAAATTTTGCAGATATTCAAGACCTAACATGAGGGGGGTCGTGAGACTCCTGGGAGGAAGCGGGAGTGACCCTTATGTATTGTGGGGGAATGGAAGAAAGCTCTATTCTGAGCCCATCCCTGATGGTATTTAGGACCCACTGACTGGCTGAAATTGTTGAATGAATCTTGAAAGGTGTCCCCCTATTTAGATGGTATCATTGTTTCTTTGGACGTTGGTTCCGATTTTCGTCTCTCAGAGATATAAAAATGTTTCTGCATTTGTGGTAACTCCACCGACCAGATTTCTCTTCTCCTCTAAATGGAGAGGGCTGGTTCGGAGTGGGCCGAATTTTTTTTTTCCTGTTTTGCTTCTGTTCGGGTAACAACTTCTGATTATCAGTCTCTTTTGTGACGACATGGACTCTGTCAGTATCTAGCATAGGTTAAAGGGAACCAAACATCAGGATTTTCATGTATAAGGTGCAGCCAGTGCAGTACTGGCACTATGGGGTACAGTGTGTACATACCATCAGGGGGCAGCCCGGGTGTTTAGGCAGCGAAATCCAACTTTATAAAGTTTGAAAAATCAATCCCTTTTTGATTGACGTGTGCACCAATCTCCTAATGTCCGGGCGGGTTATGAACGTATATCCCCGCCCCCCCCGCTGCCTGTTCCTCCCTCCCTCTGGTTGTATTCAAATTTATCTCTTCAGAAACATGGCGTCGGAGTTGGCACCTGTGCATAGCGCTTATCTCCGGCGCCATGTTTCTGAAGACCGCAGTAGCTAGTATTACCTGCAGCTACGATATTGTGCTGCCCCAGGACACTGTGCCAGCACAGCAGCTGGCTAGGACACCGGGATCGGGTCTCTCACCACTGCTGTCACGGGGTCATGTGAGTCCATTGTGAACTTACCTCACCTGACCCCCGATGTCACTGGCAGGCTGCTGTCGGCTTTTTCCTGTGGCGTCCCGGTGTCCTAGCCAGCTGCTGTGCTGGCACGGTGTCCTGGGGCGGCATGATATCGTAGCTGCAGGTAATACTAGCTACTGCGAGCTTCAGAAACATGGCGCCGGAGATAAGCATTATGCGCAGGTGCCAACTCCGGCGCCATGTTTCTGAAGAGAGAAACTTGAATACAACCAGAGGGAGGGAGGAACAGGCGGCGGGGGGGCCTGGATATACATGCATAACCCGCCCGGACATTAGGAGAGTGGTGCACACGTCAGTCAAAAAGGGATTGATTTTTCAAACTTTATAAAGTTGGATTTCGCTGCCTAAACACCCGGGCTGCCCCCTGATGGTATGTACACACTGTACCCCATAGTGCCAGTACTGCACTGGCTGCACCTTATACATGAAAATCCTGATGTTTGGTTCCCTTTAAGTTTCTTAAAAATCAGCCAGACATGAAGATAGTTTGTTTATAGACGGGGATAAGCCCTTCATTGTTTCTACAAGACTCTTATGAGTCTAGTCTTAAGGCCCCGTCACACACAACGAAATCGCTAACGAGATCGTTGCTGAGTCACAGTTTTCTGTGACGCAGCAACGATCTTTCCAGCAATCTCGTTATGTGTGACACCTACCAGCAATCAGGCCCCTGCTGTGAGATCGCAAGTTGTTGCTGAATGGCCTGGACCATTTTCTTCAAAAGCGATGTCCTGCTGGGCAGGACGCATCGCTGTGTTTGACGCCTACCAATGACCTCCTAACAGGGTCCCAAAAACCGCCGACATCGTTCTACAGGTCACTCATCATTACTGCGTCATTGGTAAGGTCTGACTGTGTGACATCTCACCAGCGACCTCCAAGCGACTTACCAGCGATCCTCAGGTCGTATCGTTGTCGGAATCGCTGGTAAGTTGTTGTGTGTGACTGGGGCTTTACAGTTCTTATTGACTCATGCAATTGCCTTGGCCAGTGAAGGTCAGATACCCAGACAAATCAATTATTCGATGTAACTTAGCAGTCTCTCCCTCGTCTTTGCCATTACTATTAGGGATATTTTGTATACAGCTTGATATCTAGCCAATAAGAGCCCAGTCTTATCCACCAATCGTGAAGATCCCAATGGTCTGAATGGAGAGCTCAGGAGTATAAGAAGGAGGTCTGTCCATTGCCCGGCTAGACTCTTGCTACATGCTACCAATCTAGGACCTGCGGATCCGATTGGCAAGCCATAACTGAACCTGGATTATAATAATATTTGGACTTCAGCACCGAATGCAAGGATTCGGCTGAGCTATCAAAGACAACCTAAGGAAGGAATACAGCTTGGGATAATCCAGTCACCTGACTACAGGTTTTGCAGTCATCAGCCAGCTTCCTAAATCTGCCGTTATTCCATTCTCGGTGGGTGCCCGCCAAAAGCGGGGTGCTGCTGGTTTGAAGTAAGTAGCCCTGGAAACTCTGAGGCACGGACATTCTAATCCCTGGTGAGCCAGCGGAAGGGTGAGAAACTGTTGCCGGTTACATTTTGTGGTTTTGCTGGTTTTGTGCAATTAACTGTTAACTGTTTAGGGATACAATAAAGTCTTAATATTGTGATTCCCTCACCCTGTGTTGTCTGAGTAGTGTTCCGCCCACGGTTAAGAGAATCGGGCGTTTAATTGGGATGAGCCCTGGGCCATGCTGTCTTTCTAAAGGCGGCCAGGCCAGCGGACAACAGCACCCACTGACCCCCGTGTCTCTACAACTGGTACTCAGGCTGGTTTATCCAGGGGAGCAGCAGAAGACTGGTGTTCACGGACACCATCCATGGCTCAACAACCAGGGAGGCACAGGAGCATACCCAGCAGGCCATATGGGAGGCATTCAGGTTTCGGATGCTTCCATGTCCAACCCCACCAGCTCAGCCATGGGACAAGGACTGAAGAGGAATTACGACCGCAGCAGTAAATGGATGCTACAGGGTCTGTGCCAGATGCGAAAGATTGAATACAGGAACACTGACACTCGGTCAGACTTAATCCGGAAATTGGGGACACCGCCGATGTGGTATCAGAGGATGTAAACCGTGTGTCTCATCCTAGATCCCTTGACAGTCTGGAAAGAAACCAAGCCCAAGCAGACCGAGTCAAGGAATTGTTGACTGCATTGGGGCCTCAAGCTTCAAGAGAAGAGAGGGCTGGTGTTCTGCAATTAGTGTTGGGAGTTCCAATTTCCTTACCACTAGCACCTACCTCCAGGATAGACCACCACCAAGGAAGTAATCTTCGTTACAGGGACGTGCCAATGTTTAATGATTCCAGCAGTGAGATAGATTAACACTTGCAAAACTTTGAGGTGCTAATGCGTATGTACCAGGTGCCCACAGCTAAGTGGTCCAAATACTTGTGGACAAGCTTGCCTGTCCGGGCCCGGGAGCCTGTCCAATCACTTGGGCCTCAGGACTGCCTGGACTACGGAATTATAAATGCCCACTCCACTGCTGCCCTCTGGGATGTGATGGTGCTCGAACAGCTGCTGGAGAAGATGGACCTGGAAATCTGAGAATGGGGAGCTGACAGGAAGCCCGATACACCAGAGCAAGCAGCACGACTGGCTGTCGAATTTACAGCCAACAGACCCAGCTGGAGGCCCATTTGGCCCACCAATCCCAGGAAGTCCCTCAACCATGGATCCAAATGACCTCCAGACTCCCTGGCTGGACTAACTCATTACATCAAAGAAACCCCAACAAGAGAAAGGTTTACCAACAGGGCCGGTGACTTGTCTAACCCACAGCGCTGTTATACATGTGGGCACCTTGGACACAAGGCCAAAGAGTGTCTTCAAAGTCGGGGCACCATGCCCAGAGCCCGTCTGCCAGTCCAACCAGTCAACATATGCCGAGATGAACCAACGAGACCTGAGGAATGCTACTCCCAAGAAACACCAATAGCAGAAGTGGCTTACCCAGTCCACACCCTACGGCAGACCGGATACTGTACACCAGCCAACCTCCATCGCCACATCCAGGCGGTCAAGGTCGGTGATATACAGGCTCAGGGACTTCGAGACACTGGATCTTCCATCACCCTGGTCAGCCCAGATATTGTTCCCCTAGATCATCATTTATCTGACCGCCAAGTGACCATCTCCCTTGCTGGGGGCCAGCGCTCGAACATCCCTGTGGCACGACTGCAGTTGGACTGGGGACCTGACCAAGGAGAGGTTGAAGTGGCGCTCATGGACAGCCTCCCCACACCTGTTATTTTAGGAAATGACCAAGGACAAGGAGTATCCAACCAGTTTGGCTTGCCTGCGGGTGATGGCGGTGACAATCACCATCCTGGTGCAGGCCTTTCCACCAACCCATCCTTGGAGAACCCTCCTCCTCAATTTTCAGCCTCCTCATCGGAACCAACGAATTTGAGTACATTGGATCCAACTGTGGCCATTGACTAGGGGAGATAGATCGTAAGTAATTCAGGGAAGCCCAACTGACAAATCCCTCCCTAGAGTTTATCCGTAGTACGGCCGTCCAACTTGGGGGAGGAAATCAGGGGGAGGTAAATATCGGGAAAAGCCCGCATCCTGCCCAGAAAAACCCTGGACCTGAGTACATCAGCCTGTGGTACCTCAGCAATATCGACTCCAGCTATTGCTTTAGCTCATGATGTTTCTGCGGCTGGGCACATGAGGGCCAAAAAGACCCGGGCCCACCTGTTGCGCAGTTTTTTCTGGCCACAGGTCACTCAAGAAGTACAAAAATACAAAGCCTCTTGCCCAGTGTGTCAACGTATGGGGGGAGCCCCTTGTCGTGCCCCACTCCAACCCATGCCCTTGATAGGAGAACCATTCCAGAGAGTTGCCATTGCTGTAGTAGGCCCCTTTGCCATCCCCAGCCACAGCGGAAAAAGATTCATCCTCACCCTGGTAGACTTTGCCACCTGCTACCCAGAAGCCGTTCCCTTATCCTCCATAGATGCAGGACACGTGGCTCGAGCTCTACTGGACATTTTTAGCTGGGTAGGGTTCCAACAGGAAGTATTGACTGACCAGGGGGCACAGTTCCAGAGTGAACTGACTCAGACCCTATGGGAGAAACATGGAGTCCGCCCAATACGCACCACCCCCTACCATCCTGAAACAAATGGATTGTGTGAACAATTCAACGGAACGCTTAAGCAGCTTATTAGCCGTTATGTGGAGTCCGAGGGGGGGACTAGGAGAAAAACCTGCAGCAGCTCCTTTTTGCTTACCGGGAGGTCCCAGACTCCACTGGGTTCTCTCCCTTCGAATTGCTGTGTGGCCAAAAGGTACGAGGACCCCTAGAGCTGGTACGAGTTGGGAGGGCACCTTCCCCACAGAAGAGGTTCCCATACTGGAATATGTTCAAATGTTTAGGGAAAGGATGAGGCACCTCACGGCGTTAGCCCATGGGAATTTAGAAGTGGCTCAGGAAAGGCAAACACGATGCTACAACCGCACTGCCCGACCCCGAGAATTTGCCTGTGGACAGAAGGTCCTAGTACTAGTACCGGTACGGAAAAGCAAGCTGCAAGCCATGTGAGCGGGTTCATTCACCATTACCAAGAAATGTGGCAATACTGACTACACCGTGGCCCTGGATCGAGCAGGTGTTCGTGAGTGTACCTACCACATCAACAGGCTAAAAGCTTGAGGAACGAGAGGTCACCAATTTAGCAGTTTATTGTCCAGAGTTAGAGGACCCAGAATTGGACCAGATCCCAGACCTATTAGTGGACTCCAAAAGGGAAATGGGGGTAAAAGATGTATCACTGGGGGAACAGCTTTGTCCATCACGGAAGCAAAAGATAACAGAGCTACTCAGAACATATGAATCCCACGAGTCAGCCTGGTAGAACCCCCCTGGCCCAGCATCATGTCAACAAAGGGGCAGCCACTCCACTAAAACAAACCACCTACCGGGTGACCCCTCCTGTGTTGGCAACGATGAAGGCCGAGGTGGATGACATGTTAAATATGGGAGTCAGTTCCCTCCCATAGCCCATGGGCTGCCAGTGTAGTGTTGGTGCGAAAAAGGACAAGAGTACTCGTTTATGTGTGGACTATAGACGGCTCAATGAGGTCACGATTACAGATGCCAACCCCATGCCCCGGGTGGATGAACTACTACATAGGTTAGGGGGATCTTGGTTTATATCTACCCTCGATTTGAGGAAGGGATACTGGCAGATCCCACTCACGTAAGAGGCTCGAGAAATCGGCCTTCATAACCCCTTTTGGCCTATTTGAGTTTACTAGCATGCCTTTTGGGATGAAAAATGCCCCGACCACCTTCCAGAGGATGGTAGACCAATTACTAGAGGGATGTCAGGGGTATGCCCAGGTCTATTTGGATGACATCGCTATCTTCAGTGACACTTGGGAAGAGCATCTTCAGCACGTGTCCCAGGTGCTGCAGAGGGTAGCCAAAGCCCAGCTTACCATCCGACCTGACAAATGTCAAATGGGGATGACCGAAGTGCTATACCTGGGACATCGGGTGGGAAGTAGGTGCATTCGTCCCGAACCTCCAAAAGTAGAAGCCATTACCCAGTGGCCACGCCCGGTCAACCAAAAACAGGTCCGTGCGTTCCTACGAACTGCAAACTATTGTCGAAAGTTTATCCCCAATTACAGTACCGTAGCAAAACCGCTCACTGATCTCATAACCAAAAGATATGCCCGTAACCTTATCTGGATCTTATCTTATCTTATCCCCAGAAAGTGAAACTGCGTTCCTCTAGTTGAAAGACCGGCTGGCCCAGAGCCCAGTCCTGACTTCCATAGCAGGTTGATTGTCCAAACAGATGCATTGGACACAGGACTAAGAGCAGTACTTAGTCAAGTGGGGGATAATGGTGAGGAACATCCGATAGCTTACCTTTCCCGGAAACTGTTGGAACAAGAAAGGCCTTTAGCCACCATAAAAAAAGAATGCCCGGCCATAGTCTGGGTCCTGAACTAATTGCAGCCCTACCTCTATGGCAATGAGTTCACAGTTCTCACTGACCACAATTTATTGAGTTGGCTAAATCGCACTGCCGGGGACAACGGACGCTTGCTCAGGTGGAGTCGTTACAATCTTACAATTTTTCCATCGCCCATAAACAGGGCAATGGAAACACGGATGGGCTTTCCCGACAGGTGGAGAAAGATGATAGGAAGCCTATCATGGCTGGCTAATATTAAGAAGGGGGAGGAATGTGACGAAATGGACTCTGTCAGTGCCTAGCATGGGTTAAGTTTCTTAAAATTCAGCCAGACATGAAGATAGTTTGTTTATAGACGGGGGATAAGCCCCTCATTTTTTCTACAAGACTCTTAGGAGTCTAGTGTTACAGTTCTTGTTGACCCATGTAATTGCCTTGGCCAGTGAAGGTCAGATACCCACAAAAATCAATTATGTGATGTAACTTAGCTGTCTTTCCCTCGTCTCTGCCAAAGACCATTACTATTAGGGATATTTTGCATATGGCTTGAAATCTAGCCAATAAGAGCCCAATCTTATCCACCAATCGTGAAGACCCCAATGGTCTGAATGGAGAGCTCAGGGGTATAAGAAGGAGGTATGTCCATTGCCCGGCTAGACTCTTGCTACTTGCTACCAATCTAGGACCTGCGGATCCGATTGGTAAGCAATAACCGAACCTGGATTATAATACTATATGGACTTCAGCATCGAATGCAAGGATTCGTCTGAGATATCAAAGACAACCTAAGGAAGGAATACAGTTTGGGACAATCCAGTCACCTGACTACAGGTTTTGCGGTCCTCAACCAGTTTCCTAAATCTGGCGTTATTCCAATCTCGGTGGGTGCTCGCCGAAAGCGGGGTGCTGCTGGTTTGGTGTAAGTAGCCCTGGAAGCTCTGAGGCATGGACATTGTAATCCCTGGTGAGCCAGGGGAAGGGTGAGAAACTGTTACCGGTTACATTTTATGGTTTTGCTGGTTATGTGCCGGTAATTGTTTGGGGATCTAATAAAGTCTTAATATTGTGATTCCCTCACCCTGTGTTGTCTGAGTAGTGTTCCGCCCACGGTTAGGGAGGTCGGGCATTCAGTTGGGATGAGCCCTGGGCCATGCTGTCTTTCTAAAGGCGGCCGAGCCAGCGGACAAAAGCACCCACTGACCCCAGTGTCTCCACAGCTTTTTTGAGTAGTTCGTTCAGAGCTGGACCGAACACATACTCTCCATGAAAAAGGCATGGAGAAGAGCTTTACTTTAGAGGTAGCATCACTGCTCCAGAGCCGCAGCCCTTGCCGCCACCCGCACTGACTCAGCCAATGCATCCACAAGAAATCCTGTGGCCTTTTGAAGAAGCGGAAGGGAAACCAGGAGGTCTTCTCTTGGTGTGCCCTGGGTGAGGTGTTCCTCGACCTGACCAAACCATCGGAATAATGACCTGGCTATGCACGTAGAGGCCACATTGGTCTTTTTTAGCATTGCTGCTGTCTCCCTGATTTCCTGAAAAGGCTCTTCATCTTGCGATCCATAGGCTCTTTAAGCTGAGAGGAATCCTCAAACAGGAGAGTAGTCTTTTTAGTTATTCTGGCCACCTGGATATCCACTTTAGGAATCTCCCAGCAACTGGCAGAATCGTCTTCTAAAAGGAATCTGTTTTTTAACTCTGGAGGGACTGCCAAGCGTTTCTCTGGAGTCTCCCATTTCTGTAGGACCATGTCTCGGATATTCTCATGGACTGGGAAACTGACCTACAGCTGGGGTTTTAGACCCCCAAACATCTCCTCCTGCACTGATGTAGCCGCTCTCTCTTCTTCTACCCCCACAGTGTCACGCACCTCTCCTTGTTCTTCTTCCATGTCTTCTGCTGTGAAGAAATACGTTTTTATCAGATCAACCTGTTGCTGATGTAAATTGCTCATCCTCTAGAATATTATTCAGCATTGTAGATGTGCCTTCTAATGAGTCTGAATCCGTCTCTACCATAGGAGCCTGCTCTCTCTTAGGTGCTGGGGCTGCGGTGGGGGGAGGTTGGGAGAGGGATGCTATAGAGGATTGCACATCCTGGCAAACTAGCGTTGTAAGTTCCTCAATAAGGGAAGAATGTTTGTTCCTGACTACTTGATCAGTGCAATACTGACATAACTTCTTCTCATGGCCTGTGGGAAGCCTCTTGGCACATATAATGTACATGCGGCCTGAAGTTTTCTCCTTCTTGGGTTCAGGTTTCTTGTCTCCCTAAAGGTTAAGAGAAGAGGCCGTAAATGCCTGTCCCAAGGGAGAAGAGAACTCCTACATGTGTAATAGTCTGAATATGACATACACATAACCCGACTTTCCTCCAAGTTGCAGTCTAGTTGCTGAACTGGGGACAGTGCTGGGCTCTGAAGTCGCAGAGCGGGTAGAGCAATGCCCCTCCATCCATGAGGGTGCTCCTAATCCAGGGTCTTTTTAAACATGTCTGGATCTCAGCACCAAAAACCACTTGGTGGGTGACTCCACCTCCTCCTGATGGTCAGGGGGTACAGGCCCCAAGCAAGAGGTGAGCACCAGATCGCAGCGGAGGTGTGAAGAGTGGAAGAGTGCATTCCACTGCGAAATGCATGATGCAGGAGGCGTGCGAGTGAGAGGAGATGCTACCGGAGAACTCGAGGAGACCTCCAGCGAGTCCACCTGCCCCGCAGACACGTCCCGAGGAGATGGGAGCAGCGACGGACTAGGAAGTGGGTAAGCTCCGACCTCAGCTGCCCAAGCAGCACAAAAAAAAAGGTTCTATAGCGACGTTCTCATCCCCGGCCATGGACGCATGCAAGTTACCAGGAAACAACACTGGAGATAGGAGGTGGGGAGTAGTTATTTAACCTCTTTTTGTTTCCGGTTGATATTAGCGTGGAGAGTTAACCTCCTGTGTGCTGTCATGGAGGGTGACTAGAGAAAAAATAATTACACATTCACAAGGGGAAATAGGAAAAAAAATGGATCAATAATTTGTTATGCAATTTCTCCGAAATTTGGCAATAACTCATATGTGACTGGCTAAAATGACAGGGCTCAGAAGGGAACAAGAGCTATTTGACTTTGAGGGTGGACTCACACGAACGTATGGCATCCAATGCGAGAGCATCGGATGTGATAGGCTAATGATCCCCAACTCAGGCTCTGCTGCGAGCGTGAGCCGAGTGTCATGCAACTGTGACACGATCTTGCAATCGGGTCACAGCTGTGAAGCTGAGGGCGGGCGCTGTGGAGGAGAGGGAGGGGTTAATCCCCCCCCATCTCCTCCATTCTCAGCCTGTGCGTATATCGCGTAGCACTGGGATAACATCCGAGAGAAGTCCGATGTTTCTCTCACACCCATTCACTTGAATGGGTGCGAGTGAGACTGCTCTCGCAGAAAATCGCAGCATGTTGCGAATTTTCTCGCATCGAGAATCTGGATGCGAGAAAAGCTGACCAACTGCCCTCTCTCATTGACCAACATTGGTCAGAGTGCAATGCGAGATTTTCTCGCATTGCACACGTACGTTTTTCACGCTCGTGTGAGCGTGCCGTAAGAGCGCAGATTTCCCTACAAAATAGTTTACAGACTCAATTTTGAGTGTCCCTAAGTGCCAGAAAAGAAGAAACACCCTCAAATGACCTAATTTTGAAAATTACACCTCTTTGGAAATTCATCTTCAGGATTAATAACGATTTTGTCTCCGGAAAACATGGAAGTGAATGTACAAAATGAAAATTTAAAATGTGACATTGTAGTGACTAATACATTATAGTGACCTTGATATTGTGCCCAACTTGTGCTTCTGGAGTAGTGATTGGCAGTTTGGCGCTTTTGGAGCCCAAATGGATCCCTATTTTATGTATAGTAGAATTAAATTCTGTTCACGTACACAGCCAGCCAATAACCAAGCATTTCAAAGGGGTGGCTGGGCAGGCTTGCTTTTCCGGCATCTGAATGGCTCTTAAGGCCCCGCCACACACAGAGATAAATCTTTGGCAGATCTGTGGTTGCAGTGAAATCATGGACATATTGTTCCATTTGTACACAGCCACAAATCTGGCACTGATTGTCCACAATTTCACTGCAACTACAGATCTGCCACAGATCTGCCACTGTGTGTGACAGGGCCATAACTCGTGGTACAATTCATTGTGTTCAGATGCCGGAAAACAAAGCCTGCCCAGCTGCCCCCGGAAATGCTCGGTTATTGGTTGGCTGTAGGTGAGCAGAGTTTGATTCTACCATACTTAAAATAAAGATATGTTTGGGATCCAGAAGAGCCGGCTCATCAAAAAGAGCCAAACTGACCATCACAATTTTGGAGACACACACACACTCCGTAAATGAAGTGGGTCTCCCAGCTACAGTAATGCCAACATGTGGATCATAACTGTACTGTAATTTGGCACACTGGGGGGCTCAGAAGGAGGGAAGCATTTGCATTTGGGATTGCAAATTTTGCTGGATTTTTTTGGGGGGCGGGAGGAAGAGGAGCCATGGTGCTTTTCCAAAGACTGTGCTACCAGTAACGTGGAAGCCCCCTATAATTCCATTAACAGATGATGGACCTCAGTGGGGACTGTTTTTTGTTTTGTTTTGTGGGTTGAGTTGAATGTTTATTGGCAGCATGTTAGGGGACAGAACACTTTGGATCACTTAAGGCTGGGTTCACATTTATCCTGTGCTCTATACTGATCATTAAACATCATAGTCTCAACCTAAATCTCTGAAATACATGATTTAGATTTTAGATGAACCCCGACTGAGCCATTCACTAATGAGGCAGCAGTGGTACTTTAGACTCCTTCGGGTCTTTGTTCAGCGGTGTCAGTCTTTTCAGAGGTGGACAAAACTGTGATTGGCTGCACTTTTTTTTTCTTTTCTGCCGTGAGTCATGTAAAGGGCTTATTTATTGCAGGATGAGTTGGAGTTTTTATTTGGTACCATATTTGGGCACAAGATTTTTTTTTTATCGTTTTCTATTCCACTTTTTATGAGGCAGAATGAAGAAATAAAAATTCAGAAATGGTTTTCTTTTGTTTTATTTTTTTTCGCTAAGCCATTTACTGTGTCGAAAAATTGACAAGACTGGTTTATGCTTCAGGTTACTACGATTACAGTGATACTCTACGTATTTTTTTATGTTTTGCTGCTATTACATAAAATCTATTTTATGGATAAACAACTTTTTTTTTGCATGGCTTTTATTGACTTATGAATCTGTATGGGGGCTTGTTTTGTTCCGTGATTTGATTACATTTTGAGGGATACAATTTCTATTTACCTACAACTTTTTCATAGTGTTTTATTCCACTTTTTTGGTCAGCTGTATTATCAAAATACTTAATTGTGGATACGTTTTTTAACCTTTGTTAAAGTGTTCACTGTAAAGGTTAAAAAATGTTACAGTTTTATAGTTCAGGCCGTTCTGGACATGGTGATACCAAATATGAGTACTTTTATTATTTTTACACAAAAATGCATATTTATTGGGGTAATTTTTTTTCCATTTTGTTTTTATATTTTTAAAAGGGTTTTTTTTTGTTTTTATTTAAGATTTTTACTTAGACCCTCTATGGGACTTCAATTTTTATTTTCATAATGCATTGCAATACACATATAATGCAATGCATTGGACCTGTCAGTGTGAAATTGACAGAATGCCTAAAGATCCGGGAACCAAGGCACCAGATTATGTCAGTCACATGATCACAGCTGCACACATCTTTTTTCATGGTTTGATCAAGTCCCTGTGTGGCCAAAACCTTCCCTACCTTTTTTTTGCGTGTACATTATTACGAAAAAAAGTGACTATCTGAATGATAGTCTGGCACCTTGGTTGCTGGATATTTATGCTGTTACAACACCATGCAGGATTGTGCCAAGCCTACATGGACTACAAAGTGATACATGGGATATATCTTCTGTGATTGGCAGAACGGATTTGCTCTTGGCATGGTATAATAGGCCATAGTGGCTTACAAGCTGGAGGTCATTATGTCATTATTTGACCTGCAATTTCCATGATGAGCATTCGAAGGCCGCCATTACGTGACAGGGTGCTGAACAGGTGGAAGATGGAGACCCCTACCGCTACTAACCTTCTAAATGCCATGATCAGTAAAGATCACAGCATTTAGAGGGTTAAACAGCCAAGGGTTTTGTGAGCACCGACCTTGGCTGTTCCAGCTGGCGCTCGGCTATCACTTAACCTGGACTTCTGGTGGTAATTGTGCGGGCACAGCTCCTGTGCTGCATAATCACCAAGATGTACTGGTATGCCCATTTGCTGGAAGTATAGCAAGACATGACGCACCGGTATGTCATATGTCAGGAAGGGGTTATTTGAGGATGGAAAAATCAATACAAAAATAGGTATCGACCTAGAACTGTTAAAGAGGCCACATTCTTAGGCTCCTTTCACACATCAGTTTTTTGCAATCAGTCGCAATCTCTCTCTCTCTCTCCCTCCCTCCCCCGGCAGAGAAAAAAAATTATACAACAGATCTGTTTATTTACAGGATCTGTCGCATCAATTTTAACACAATCTGCGACGGATCCGTTGCATCAGTCACAAAACGGAATGTGACTGATGACAAAACTGATGTGTGAAAGAGGCCTTATTGATAAATAAATGTTATAAACATGTAGGCTCCTAAACATAATATCTTGAATTGATCTACTTTCCTTAGGCTTTTCAATATCATGTTGCTCTAATAGCCTTTAGTAATTAGTATACACACACAAGTGGTCAAAATTGTTGGTACCCCTTGTTTAATGAAAGAAAAATCCACAACGGTCACAAAAAAGTTGAATCTGACAAACGTAATATTAAATAAAAAAAAGTCTATGAAAATAAATAAATGAAAGTCAGACATTGTTTTTCTGCTTCCACAGAATTTAAAAAAAAATAAAACTGATGAAACAGGCCTGGACAGAAATGATGGTAACCCTGAAAATAATGTAAAAAAGGGACATGTTAAATCAAGGTGTGTCCACTAACTAGTAGAGATGAGCGAACCTCTTAAGGCTCGAGTTCGGTTTGGTTCGTCAAACAGAGGGCTGGTTCGGCGAATGTTCGACGAATCGTTCGACGAACCTTTCGAACCCCAATGAAAACAATGGCAGGCAAACACAAAAACATAAAAACACATAGAAAACACCTTCAAAGTTGTCCAAAAGGTGACAAACAACTCCCAAGAGAAAATGAATGAATTCAGCTCACCTCTCTTCACCCTAGGGTCCACCACCGGTGCACGGAACGCCCTGGCCCGGGCGGAAAGACACATGCATAGAAAAAAGAGGTTTCCAGCATCGGAGAAACGGAGAGATGTATTAAAACTTAAAACATGTATTTAGTCCATTAAAACCAGGATACCACACACAAGGGCATTGGGGCATACAGTGAGACGCTGGGATGGTCCTTGTCCTACGCGTTTCAACCTTACGGTTTTAATCATGGAGTGAGTAGTATTTCCAAGAGGCAAGTATTTAATACAAATCCAAAAAGTGTGCCCGCACTGTGTGCCCCAATGCCCTCGTGTGTGGTATCCTGCTTTTAATAAACAACTCCCAAGACACCACAAACACATGGGAAAGTGACAAGGACATATACTCATGTAAAAACAAAACAGCTGGATGAGTAAAAAGAGGAGGAGACACAGATATAGGCATGTCACACCCTTCTAAAATCATGTAAAACACAGCAAGGGGACTCCAAGCAGAGTCTCCCTTTTTCCCAAAAATTGGGCCACAGACACCACTTAAGTGGCATCACTTGTCCCCCAGTTGGAAACTTGACAGGTAGATTTGCATGAAGCACAATCCAAATCCACAAGCCTTTTCTCTCCCCAGGATGATAGAGGGGTAGAAAAGGCCTTGCTTATCAATGACTTGTTCATCTTGGAATATTTAAAAAAAACAAAAAAACAGCAAGGGGACTCCAAGCAGTCTCCCTTTTTTCCAAAAATTGGGCCACACACACCACTTCAGTTGCACCACTTTTGCCCCAGTTGCAAACTGGACATGTTGATTAGCATCAAGCACATTCAAAAATACGCCAGCCTTAACTGTCCCCGGGATAACACCAGGGTAGCAAAGTCCTTGCTGATTCATGACTTGTTCATCTTGATGAACGTTAGTCTGTCCACATTGTCACTGGACAGACGCGTGCGCTTATCTGTCAGCACACACCTAGCAGCACTGAAGACACGTTCAGAGACAATGCTGGCAGCTGGACACGACAAGATCTCCAAGGCGTAAGTGGCGAGCTCAGGCCATTTTTCAAGATTGGAAGCCCAAAATGAGCAAGGCTCCAGTTGCACAGTCATGGCATCGATGTTCATTTGGAGATACTCCTGTATCATACTCTCCAGCCGTTGACTATGTGTCAGACTTGTTGTCTCTAGTGGCCTTGCAAAGGATGGTCTAAAAAAAATTATGAAACGATTCAAAAAACTTGCTGTTACCACCAGATATGGTGCTGCTGGTACGGTTTGACTGTTGATGACGAAACAGTCCCATGTTAGTCAAGTTACAACTGGGAGATTCACTCTGTACACCACTGGTGTTTGGTGGAAAAGCCGAGCTAAGATTGTGTAACAGCTTCTGCTGATACTCCTGCATACGTGCGTCCCTTTCTATGGCTGGAATTATTTCGCAAAATTTGGACTTGTACCGGGTATCTAAGAGTGTGGCAACCCAGTAGTCATTATTACTTCTAATTCGGAGAATCCGAGAGTCATGTTGTAGGTAGTGCAGCAAGAAGGTGCTCATGTGTCTTGCGCACTTCTGCGGACCAAGTCCTTGTTGTGTTGGTGGCGGCGAGGTGATAACCGTGCTGCCTTTCTCTGACATATCCCCCCAACCTCGAACAACCGAAATTTGACCAAGGTCTCCCTCATCTGCTGAGTCTTCCATGCCCATCGCCAGTTTGTCCTCCATTTGTTCCTGGGCTCCTGCACCTTCCTCAACAGTTTGGCTGCTACCATGCGCCCTTGTTAATCCCTCTCCCCCACCGTCCCATGCCTGCCGCCTTGGTGATGCTGAACGTCTGGTCCTTGTAGATCTCGTTAGCCCTTCCGCATAGGAATCCTCCTGTACTTCCTCCCCTTCCTCTTGTCCCACCCCCTGACTCCGAATAGTGTTTAGAGAGTGTGCTCCAGCATGTAATTGGCTGGAATTGTCATGCTGATAATGGCATTGTCAGTGCTAAACATATTCGTCGCCATGTCGAAACTGTGCAGAAGGGTGCATAGGTCCTTGATGTGAGACCACTCCAGCAGCGTGATCTGTCCCACCTCTGCATCTCGTTGGCCCAGGTTATACGTCATAACGTATTGCACCAGGGCTCGGCGGGGCTGCCACAGTCGCTGTAACATGTGGTGAGTCGAATTCCAGCGTGTCGGCACATCGCATTTCAGGCGATGAACCGGCAGGCTGAAATACCTCTGGAGCGATGCTAGTCGGTCAGCTGCGCCGATTGAATGGCGGAAGTGAGCAGAGAGTGACCGTGCCCTGTGCAGAAGCCCATCTAGGCCGGGATAGTGGGTGAAAGCTGGACAACAAAGGTTCAACACGTGAGCCATACAAGGCACATGTGTCACCTTGCCCCGGCGAAGGGCCGCACCCAGGTTTACAGCATTGTCGCACACAGCCTTTCTTGGCTGCAGGTTGAGTGGAGACAACCATTTACTAAACTCTGCCTCCAGAATGACCACAACTCCTCAGCTGTGTGACTCTTATTTCCCAGACATTTCAACGTAAAGACCGCTTGATGCCGTTGAGCTCTGCTGCCAGCATAGTAAGGAGGTGTGCGGGATTCCTTGTGCGCAGTTACAACGCGATTGGCCTGACCACACAGGCTTTGGGTGGAAGTGGAGGACCCAGACGAGGTTGAGGAGGCAAAAGCAGTGGAGGAACTTCAACATACAGAGGATTGACGCACAAGTCGTGGGGACGGCAAGACTTGTACAGCAGACCCTTCTCCATCTCTCACCATAGTTACCCAGTGCCCAGTCAGCGACATGAAACGCCCCTGTCCATGCTTACTGGTCCAAGTATCGGTGGTGAAATGCACCCTGTCACACACAGAGTTTCTCAAGGAAGCGGAGATGTTGTGTGCGACATGCTGGTGTAGCGCAGGCATACCTTTCTTGGAGAAGTAGTGGCGACTGGGCATCTCGTACTGGGGCACTGTAGCTGACATAAGGTCTCGAAAATCCTCTGTGTCCACCAAGGCGGAAAGGCAGCATTTCGGTAGCCAAGAGCTTACAGAGGGTGAAAGTCAACCTCTTAGCTTTGTCATGGCTCGGAGGAAATGGCCTTTTATTTGTCCACATCTGAGGGACCGAGATCTGGCTGCTGTGTGGAGACGGTGTTGAGTAGGGTGTCCCTGCAAAACTGCTGGTCTGTGAGGAAAGTGCAGGTGGAGACATGATGCTGCCTTCATCCAAAGTTGGTGCTCTCGATGTCTGAGAGAGCTCTACACCAGCACTTGTTTCCCCTTCCAAAACAACTGACAACCTGCCAAGCAAACTGCCTGTTGCGGAAAGAGGTGGAAGGTCTGCATGGAAAAACATGTGTGACAGCTGTCCCCACAGTCATAGAGGATGAAGAGCGCGCGGATGCACTTGAAGGGGCAGACGGTGGTTGGCCCGCTCGGCTAGGCCGCATTGTAGCACAGTGAGCTTCCCACTGGGAATTATGCTTGTTATTCATGTGACTATTCATGGAAGAAGTTGTCAAACTAGTGAGGTTTAGGCCTCTACTTATAAATTGACGACAAATCTTAGAGATCACATGATTTGTGAGATCCTTGCGATGTCAAAAAAGGACCAGGCTAGGCAAGGCTTAGAGCCCATGCGACCTGCAGAGCCAGCCACCACGACTTGTGCTCAGAGGCAGAGTGGTGGCTGAGGATGCAGTTGTTGACGTGCTTCCAATACTCCGACTCTGTCCAGGAAGGCGCAAGGTAACCTCGTCGTCAGTCGCATCCTCCACCGCCTCTGGTGACCTCCTCGAGTGCCTGACTGTCGGTTGACAGTAAGTGGAATCTAGAACTTCATCATCAACCGTTGTTTGCAACCCCCTTGCCCTCAGACCTAACCTCTTCCTGCCCTGACTGAATAGTTAAGTTGTCATTCCAATCAGGTATCTGCGTCTCATCGTCATCAGTATGTTCCTCATTGTCTCCACCAACAGGTGTTACAGTTTGGGAATGAGGGTCTACATTATGCTCAGAAACTTGGTCATCAGGGCCTGAATCTGACTCACAAAGATTATGGGCATCACTGCAGACCATTTCCTGGTCTGTACTCACTGTAGCTTGGGAGCAGACCTCTGATTCACAGGCTATAGTGTGACTGAACAGCTCTGCAGACTCACTCATCTCTGTTACAACATACTCTGCAGGGCGGGTGGAGACTTGAGAGCTGGGAGAAAGCAAGTGCGATTGGGGTGACAACTCAGAGGACTGTTGTTTTTTGCATGTTGAAGTTGAGGTGGTCTCCAGAAGAGAGCCTCAGCACCACCAATGAATAATATAAAAACCACTGTGCCAAGTATCTAACAAAACATTGGAACAACAATTGATACAAAAAGGCACCAGGGTTCAGGATGATAAATAACAACTTGGCATGGACCTTGATTAGTGTGAATAATATAAATGTTATTATACATGGGGTGAAAAAACACTCACATTTAAAATCATTTAAAAACAGACATACAAAATACTGTTTCCTGCATGGTTCAAACCTAGCACATGTTCAATAATTCAGGGTAAACATATATAATCCAAGATGGAGAATGGACTCTGTCCCCTAGGGAACTCTAAGTACTCTATATATGCATCCCATATACAATCAAGTGTGCCTGCATTGCACCTACTGGTTTTGAAAAGCCCGAAGACTACCACCAAGTAATATAAATCACAGCTGAAAAAGCCAGATTTAAGTCTAAATAACGACTATACAGGATTACCCAGGCAGCAATGCAAGGTGCAGGAAACTCAGTACAGGACCCGACGCGTTGCACCAGTCAAGCTGGCTTCATCAGGAGAATATCACCCTCCAATGTTCCTGGCGCTATATATATATCAACCCCATATAACATTCGCCCTATCAGAGCACAGGAGTAATAATTATAACATAAAGCACAGGTGTTTTGCACGGTCTATGGATACAGAAAGGACAAGCTTACTAACTCCAAAATCCAGAAAAGTGGACAATGTGGTACGCTTGGTGACCACATATAATGATCAATGGCGTGAGCTTTATAAAATACTCAACAAAAACTGGAACATTCTCCACACAGAGACTAAACTGAGAGATATCATCTCTGCAACTCCAAAACTCACAGCGAGAAGAGCACGTAATTTGAGAGACTGTTTGAGTCACAGCCATTTTGTGCGACCTACTACCAGTCTGAATACAGGGTGTGAGGTAGCGTCGTCGGCTGCGCTGCAGAAGACACGGGATCCAGGCACCAAGGTTCACAGCACACGGTTTATTCCAAAGAAAAAGTTCACAATAGTACATAGGTGCCTTTCCGGCAGAGAACTCAGGGAGATGTGATCACCCCCTCACACCCGGCACACCTGCCCTTGTTCCTGAATCTATTTATCCCTCCCTTCAGCCTGTAGGGAAAACAGCATTAACCCTATAGTGGATTATCATGGAGTGAGCACAACCGGGGCGAGACATACCGGCCGTCATAGATAACCCCGGTCACAGTCTCACATACCCCCCCCCTCAGTTCAAGCGTGCGGGGTTGAACTCCAGCCATCAAACACGGGCCGCGGGACAAGGCATCGGCGTTGCCCTGCAACCTACCGGCCCGGTGTTCAACCGTAAACCGGAAGTTCTGCAGAGAAAGGAACCACCGGGTAACCCGGGCATTCCGTTCCTTGGCGGACCTCATCCAGACCAGTGGAGAGTGATCCGTCACCAAGCGAAACTGCCGTCCCAGCAGGTAATAGCGTAGGGACTCCAAGGCCCACTTGATCGCCAGGCACTCCTTCTCCACTACGCTATAATTCCGCTCGGGAGGGGTGAGCTTCCTACTCAAGAAGGTGACGGGGTGTTCCTCCCCCTGAACCACCTGAGACAGCACTGCCCCCAGGCCGACCTCCGAGGCGTCAGTCTGTACAATGAACTCCTTCCGGAAATCAGGGTTGACCAGAACGGGCTGTCCGCACAGGACCTCCTTCAGGGCCCGGAAGGAGTCCTCGGCCTGCGGAGTCCAGCGCACCATGACGGACTTCTTGCCTTTGACAAGGTCCGTCAAGGGGGCTGATAGTCCCGCAAAATCCTTTACAAACCTCCTGTAGTACCCCACGATACCCAGGAAGGCCCTAACCTGCTTCGTGGTCAGGGGTCTAGGCCACTTCTGGATCGCCTCAACTTTGTTAATTTGGGGCTTAATCACTCCTTGGCCTATCACGTAGCCCAAGTAGCGGGCTTCCGTGAGTCCCAATGCACATTTCTTGGGATTGGCTGTCAATCCGGCTGTTCGAAGCGCGTCCACCACCGCTTGTACCTGTTCCAAGTGGGTCTGCCAATCGGAGCTGTAAATAATGATGTCATCCAGGTACGCTGATGCATACGCCTGGTGGGGTTCCAGCACTAAGTCCATCAACCTCTGGAACGTGGCCGGAGCGCCATGTAACCCAAAAGGCAAGACAACATAGTGGAAGAGACCCTCCGGCGTAACAAAAGCGGTTTTCTCCTTGGCGGACTCCGTTAGTGGCACCTGCCAGTACCCCTTGGTCAGGTCGAGCGTGGTAAAATATCGCGCCTGTCCCAGCCTATCAATCAGCTCATCCACCCGGGGCATGGGGTAGAGATCGAACTTGGATATTTCGTTCAATCTCCTAAAGTCATTGCAGAACCTTAAGGAGCCATCGGGTTTTGGTATTAGGACAATCGGACTAGCCCATTCACTCCGGGATTTTTCGATGACCCCCAGGCGTAACATTGTCTTTACTTCCTCCGATATGGCTTGTCGTCGAGCCTCCGGTACCCGGTATGACTTCAGGCGTACCTTCAGGTGGGGCTCGGTGACAATATCGTGTCGTATCAGACTGGTCCTACCGGGCAGCTCGGAGAAGACATCGGGGTTCTGCTGAACCAACCGTCTGGCCTCTCGCCTCTGTTGCTTGGTGAGGGCTTCTCCAATCCTTACTTCCGGTTCGTCCTCTCCGGAGGTCGCTGGAGCCGGATGTGAACGACCCGAAGAGGAGGGAGGTGGGGAAAAAACAGCCATCAGGCTTTCCCGTTCCTGCCAAGGTTTTAATAGGTTGACATGGTATATTTGTTCAGGTTTCCGCCTACCGGGCTGCAATACTTTATAGTTAACCACCCCGACTCTTTCCTTTATCTCGTAGGGGCCTTGCCACTGAGCCAGGAATTTACTCTCCGCCGTGGGGATTAATACCAACACCCGATCCCCGGGTTTAAAGGTTCGCACGGTGGCTTGTCTATTGTAGCGGCCGCTTTGCGCGGCCTGAGCCTCCTGTAAATGCTCCTTCACAATTGGCATGACCGCGCTTATGCGGTTCTGCATACCTAAAATGTGTTCGATCACACTTTTATGGGGGGTCGGCTCTTGTTCCCATGTTTCTTTTGCCAGGTCCAACAATCCCCGGGGATGTCGCCCGTATAACAATTCAAAAGGCGAAAACCCCGTGGATGCCTGTGGCACCTCTCGTATGGCAAACATCAAATAGGGAAGCATCATATCCCAGTCTTTCCCGTCTTTTGAGATCACCCTTCTTAGCATGGTTTTCAGGGTTTTATTGAAACGCTCGACTAAACCGTCCGTTTGAGGATGATACACAGACGTACGCAACTGCTTGATCTGGAGTAGCCGGCATAGCTCTTTGGTCACTTTAGACATGAATGGGGTCCCCTGATCCGTAAGGATCTCCTTGGGCAACCCCACCCGGCAGAACACAGCAAACAACTCCCGAGCTATAAGCTTGGCTGCAGTATGTCTGAGAGGTATCGCCTCTGGATACCGGGTGGCATAGTCAACGATCACTAGGATATGCTGGTGCCCTCGAGCAGACTTTACGAGGGGCCCCACCAGATCCATCCCTATCCGTTCAAAAGGGACTTCTATAATGGGTAACGGTACCAACGGACTGCGAAAGTGGGTCAGGGGTGCGGTAAGCTGACACTCCGGGCAGGTTTCGCAGAACCGTTTTACCTCCCCAAAGACCCCGGGCCAATAGAACCTTTGCAATATTCGCTCCTGCGTTTTCTTGACCCCTAGGTGACCACTCATCAGGTGTTTATGAGCCAAGTCGAGGACCCGCCGGCGATACGGCTGGGGCACCACCAACTGCTCCACCCCTACGCCCCGTATTTCATCTACCCGGTAGAGTAAATCCTGTTTAAGAGCGAAATGGGGGTATCTTACCTGGGCACCAGGCAGCTGTGCCACCCCGTCAACTACTGTCACCCGACTCCGGGCATGTATTAACGTAGGGTCCTGGAGTTGGGCTGTCCCAAACGTATCCGGGGACGCCTCCAACTCCGGGATGGGCTCGACCGTCTCAGCCTCTCCTGCCAATACCTCTAGGGGCGACCTATCAGGTTCACATCCTGTCCCTATCATGGGGACCCCTACGGCAGGCGTCCCGGATTCAGGATTGTAGGGCTCAGGTCCCGGACTGACCAATATCTGAGGGGACTTATGAGGTCCCTTCCATAAAGTCCAAAAATAGGGCAGATCCCTTCCTAGGATCACATCATAGGGAAGAGTATTAATAAGTCCCACCTCATGTTGCACCTGACCGCAAGGTGCTGTGATGGTGACTATCCCCGTGGGATAGTCTCGGCGGTCCCCATGTATGCAAACCACCCCCACGGTCCGTCCTGTGGCCTTTACTTTAGCCCTTAGGGTTGATCGCACAAGGGTCACTAAGCTTCCGGAATCCAACAAGCCTGTAACCGGACATCCATTCACCTGAATTTGGCACAAGTGGGGCTCAGTCTCTGGGTAGACCAGGTCAGCGGTACACACCACCTGAGCATACATTGAACCCCGCCGGGTAACCCCACAATCCATGGGTTCCGGGGTGAGTGGACACTGGGCTTCCATATGTCCCACCCGCTGGCACCGCCAACATCTAATAGGGAATGACACCCCCTTGACGAGTTGTCGTTTAGGGTACGTAGTTTTCCGGACCTCAGGGACGGAGGGTGTGGTTTCAGACGGGACGGTAGCGGACTCCCGCACCGGTGTCAGCGGTGGGTCCTTGGCCCTAGGCTTGGAGGGACCGGACCGACGGGCGGTACGCAAAGTCTCAGTGTCCCGTATCAAGTCCTGCGTAGCCACATGCCGCTCTACCAGGGACACTAATTGGTCCAGGGTACTCGGGTCACCCTGTCCGACCCACCGTTGAACGGTGACGGGTAAAGTGCGCACAAAACGATCCACTACTACCCTTTCCACCATTTGCGCCGGGCTCAGAGTGTCAGGCTGCAACCATTTTTTTACAAGATGCAACAAGTCATAGGCCTGGGAGCGTACGGGTTTGGCTTCCTCAAAGAACCACTGATTTACCCGCTGAGCCCGTACATAGGTATTCACCCCCAATCGAGCCAGTATTTCGGCTTTCAGGGTCACATAGTCAATGGCGTCCTCGGTACAGAGGTCCAGGTACGCTTTTTGGGGTTCCCCCGTCAGATAGGGCGACAATACCTCAGCCCACTGCGGGGTCGGCAGCTTTTCCCGCTCGGCCACCCGCTCAAACACCGCCAGGAACGCTTCCACATCATCACCCGGGGTCATCTTTTGCAACGCTTGTCTCACCGCTTTCCGGACGCTGCCGTCGTCATCCGGTCCCGGGGTTGTTGCTGCCGGTCTGGCACGGATCGACTTGGCCAGGAGAACCATCTGTTCTTGGTGCCTTTTTTTCCTGCAATTGCAAGGCTTGCTGCTGACGTGCATTGGCCTGCTCCATCTGTTCTTGGTGCACTTGCAAGGATTGCTGCTGACGTGCATTGGCCTGATCCATCTGTTCTTGGAATTTTTTTTCCTGCATTTGCAAGGATTGGAGCAGGTATGCATTGGTCTGTTGCTGCTGTGCATTAGCCTGAGCCAAATGCTTTAGTATGTCCTCCATGGCGTCGCCGGGTTTGGGCTGTAGTATAGCCGCTCGAATCCAGGACATGCGCAGCTGGGTCACCAGGGATGGATGCTACACCTCACCGGCTGTCCTGCCCGCATTCTCCACCATATGTGAGGTAGCGTCGTCGGCTGCGCTGCAGAAGACACGGGATCCAGGCACCAAGGTTCACAGCACACGGTTTATTCCAAAGAAAAAGTTCACAATAGTACATAGGTGCCTTTCCGGCAGAGAACTCAGGGAGATGTGATCACCCCCTCACACCTGGCACACCTGCCCTTGTTCCTGAATCTATTTATCCCTCCCTTCAGCCTGTAGGGAAAACAGCATTAACCCTATAGTGGATTATCATGGAGTGAGCACAACCGGGGCGAGACATACCGGCCGTCATAGATAACCCCGGTCACAGTCTCACAAGGGTTTTCGCTAAAAGGTTCATTTGCATGTGGTAACTGTTCAATATGTTCTTTTACACCAGCATTGTACGAATTTGTACATCCAGTTACTCAGAAGGCATATCCATTACGTGACTATATCAACTGCCAATCTAAGAATGTGGTATATGCTTTGGTGTGTCCCTGCCCATTGATTTATGTGGGTCAAACTACGCAGGAATTGCGCAAACGGATACAACAGCACCTATCTAATATATCCCTGGTTAATACTCATCTTAAACAAGGTAAACAAATTTCAACTGTGGCTATGCATTACCACAAAGTTCATAATTGTAAAATCAGAAATACATGTGTTGTTGTTTTAGAACAGATTCGGATGTCCATTAGAGGTGGTGATGTTGTACCGGCTCTCCTGCGTAGCGAATCCAGATGGATATATGAGTTGAACAGTGTGCATCCGGGCGGCATTAATGAGGATTTATTGTTCACAGGGTTTTATAAAAAATGATAAATAACAAACTAATCTGTGATATCAGCGCTGATAAATAATGCTTGGTGTACTTTGGACACATTAGCATTATTTGATTTTATGTGCAAATATGTAATAACATTGTACTTAAGTTGCTCATGAAATTCATGTACAGTAATATTAAGTTCCACATATTTGGATTAAAATGCATTTGGGGTATGTGTTATTGAGGATTGAGGGTATTTTGCAATGTGGAACTATTGTTTGCTTATATAAGTATCTGGGGGATGTTGCAAAAATGATGGACCATTTGGGTGCATCCCTGAATGCTGTACTAACAAGTTACTAACTTTGTGGAACTTTTGTTCACGGCATTTGTATCCGGGGGACTGTCTAAAAGTGATGCACCACATGTGAGCACACTTCTAATGCTGCATTTCCGGTTTACATATCGTCATTTCCGGTTGGTGAAACGCTTGTTTGCGTTCCACCATAGCATTGCACAGGCAGCCATGTGACAAGGTGGAGGAGTGGCCATTAACAGGGGATTCCTTCCTGGCCGCACGTGTAATGGAGGAGCTCCATGTGATTCAGAATTCCCTTATATGGATAAAACAGAGGCCGTTTTTAGCCTGGTAGGACACCTGTGCTTTATGTTATAATTATTACTCCTGTGCTCTGATAGGGCGAATGTTATATGGGGTTGATATATATATAGCCCCAGGAACATTGGAGGGTGATATTCTCCTGATGAAGCCAGCTTGACTGGCGCAACGCGTCGGGTCCTGTACTGAGTTTCCTGCACCTTGCATTGCTGCCTGGGTAATCCTGTATAGTCGTTATTTAGACTTAAATCTGGCTATTTCAGCTGTGATTTATATTACTTGGTGGTAGTCTTCGGGCTTTTCAAAACCAGTAGGTGCAATGCAGGCACACTTGATTGTATATGGAATGCATATATAGAGTACTTAGAGTTCCCTAGGGGACAGAGTCCATTCTCCATCTTGGATTATATATGTTTACCCTGAATTATTGAACATGTGCCAGGTTTGAACCATGCAGGAAACAGTATTTTGTATGTCTGTTTTTAAATGATTTTAAATGTGAGTGTTTTTTCACCCCATGTATAATAAAATTTATATTATTCGCACTAATCAAGGTCCATGCCAAGTTGTCATTTATCATCCTGAACCCTGGTGCCTTTTTGTATCAATTGTTGTTCCGAAGTTGAGGTGGTGAGAGGCCACTTGTTGGAGCACTTGAGATCCATTCAAGCATGTTATTTTTTTGTGCATCATCTACCTTTGTTACAGTTGTTCAGTTCCGTAAAAAAAAGGAGCACATCAGATTGTCCACAGAAAGTAGTAGACATCTTACTTTTGCTGGAAGATGGCCTTTCTTCAGCAGATGTTACTGTAGCTTTCCCACCTACCCCACGGACAAACTTTTTTTCCTTTTCCAACACGCCTGTTCCCCATTCCACCAGCATCTGTCCTTTTTCCACTCATTTTGTTAGCGACAAGATTATACACTTAAAATGTGGTAGCAAAAATGGAGAGGTGGTGTAGATTGCAGAGGTGGTCTAGCTTTATTGACAGCTGAAGAACCAATACTGACTATCCCAGTCAATTTTAGTATGTCCCTAACAGTGGCAGCACTGTTAGCAATTAGAATTGCGTAGCAAAAATAGACAGGTGTGTAGAATGCACAGGTGCTGTACCTTGCTTGGCAGCAAAGGAACACTAAGGTAGTATCCCAGTCAATTTTAGTATGCCCCTAACAGTGGCAGCACTGTTTGCAATTAGAATTGCATAGCAAATATTGACAGGTGTGTAGCATATACAGGTGCTGTGGGTAACTGGACAGCAAAGGAACACTAACTTAGTATTCCAGACACTTTTAGTATGCCAAAAAAAGTGTCAGCACTGTGTGCAATTAAAATTGCGTGGCAAAAATGGGCAGGTGGGTAGAATGCACAGGTGCTGTGGGTCACTGGACAGCAAAGGAACACTAACTTAGGTGTAGGGTGACTGTTCTAATAACCTTTAAAATTCCCACTATGAATATGTTCAATCTGTAGTAGATATGGGATTCCCGACTTGGATCATTCCTATGGTACATAATGGTGCCCTCTAGCTTTAAATATGTCTGCACAGGTTGTTCTGATAGTTCTTTGAATGTGGTTTACATTATAATATAATACTAGTAAGGTCATCAGTGAAAAATTCAGGTGATGGATGTCACATACACCATATGAGATATGATTATCATCAAGTAAATACATGTTTGTATATGTGTGATTCTATATTGTATCGCATTATGGTTTGAGGTCACTCTATATCAATTCATAGAACATCTTAGGATATTGTCCCATGGGTGTGGGTTATATTATAATATAAATAAGTGTATTAGCTTAATATGTGGGTGACGGAGTCACATACACCTTATGGACTAAGAACATCTATGAGTGAGTTATTGCATATGTGTGTTCCTATATTGTATTGATTTAATATTGATTGTTAGTACCCCATGGTTATCTATACATCATTTGAGAACACTTTTGTCATTTTAGTCGTGCATACGCTATAACAACATTAATCTGTGCACATACGGGGAGGAATCATACAGGTAAAAAAAAAATTATAGCATTTATTTCTACACAGGATTGGTAAATTGATATATGGTACATACATAGGCGTATACGTAACCTCACCTTTCTCCTGCTTAAGTCCTTGAGGGAATGAGGGGAATGTAATAATTCCCTTTTTTGAGATTGGCCTAGGCCTGATACGAGTTTCTTTTGTGTCGCGTATCTGGACCAATTTCGGTTTTAATGGGTGGAGGATCACTTTATGTCTAGTTTGTCTATTTTAGACTATGTATATTAAAGGTTAAGTTTAATAACACATGATGCTATATTTATGTATAGACAGACACATTATTACAGGACGAGGACATCATTACATACAGGGCCAGAACTTACACGTTATTACAGGACGGAGACATTATTACATACAGAGCCAGGACAAATACATTAATACAGGACGAGGACGTTATTACATACAGGGCCAGGACAGATACGTAATTATTATAGGACGGGGCCATTATTACATACAGGGCCAGGACAGACATGTTATTACAGGACAGGGACGTTATGACATACTGGGCCAGGACAGATATGTAATTATTACAGGACGGGGCCAATATTATAAACAGGGCCAGCCTGTAATAACATGTCCTGTAACACGTTATTACAGGACGAGGACGTTATTACATACTGGGCCAGGACAGACAAGTTATTACAGGCTGGGGCCATTATTACATACAGGGCCAGGACAGACACGTTATTGCAGGACGGGGCCATTATTACATACAGGGCCAGGACAGACACATTATTGCAGGATGGGGACACTATTACAGGATGGGTGTCAGGGAAAGGGGTGAGGAAGAGGAAGGAACACCCCCCTTTCCACCAGACAGAGCACATGACTCGCTCTATAGCGCCCCTCTTATAGTTAGGCCAATTATGGAATTACCCGACGATAAGCAAGAAGGCCGCTATTCTACTATGCCGATGATTGAAGGGTTCCCGGTGAGAGTAAGGTATATATTCCCCCCGACTCCTGCGAGCGGAATATATCTAATCCTCCCCAGATCTAACTGGTTGCCCGACAATGACCCTTGGCATAAACTTGCTGCCACCAATCGATTACGATAACTATTACGCCAAGCTCACAGACATGGAATTCAGGATCGAGATAACAGAACAGCCCAAGATAAAATTATATATTTAATCGCCTTAAGGGCACATTAGATACTACAATATATACAATATGGAATTTACATTTTTTATATATATATATATATATATATATATATATATATATATATATATATATATATCTCAGAATACATTTACAGGTAAGTTATGGATCACAAGCAGGCATACAGATGTATCAATTACCTTAGGGTTGAGGGTTTGGCCCATACAGGGGGTACTGTGTGGGGCCAGGGACATTTCAAGTATCCTCCATTACATGAATGAAGCACGTGACCCCCCCAGAAAAAATACAAAGCGCTGACCCATTCGCCATTGTATCTTTTCTGTCTTGGGCTCATACGCCCCCCCCTCGTGACATCATCATGGCAGGGAATTCCCTCCCCCTGCTGATAGCTGAGAATAATCTAATGTTATATTTCCCAGCATACCTCTGCCCCTGAGCTTCTCACACAAAACATATGACCCTCATTTTTTTGGTGTGAACTGATCTCCATTTTGATAGGAAATATGAGAGTCCTGCATGCTTCCTGTGGCCAGTTATTAATTATTGAGGGCTACGCACATCATACAGTTTTGCCGAAATATGTGTTACGTGCATCTGGCCCTCAGGAATATGAAAATGTGCCTATCTAATTTGTTTGGGCGACGCACTCCCCAATAATGAAACTTTTCTAATGGTTCCGAAAGGCTGCTCGAGTCTGATTGAAGCAAGATTATAAAACGTGTAAGCAGAGGACTTGCCCACCCCTATATCCTGCTGAATGCTCCACTCCGCAGGGGCTCCCTTCTACATCAGGGACTGTCCTAATTGGATTTTGACACCTTCCCAGCTGTTGATCTCTGGCAGAGCAGGATGTGTGTTCTTCTGGCTGCGATGCAAGGGGGGGGGGGGGGGTAAGTTGGGGATATGTACAGTGACAGCTAATAGACCTCTGTCATAACTCTCATAATATATTTCAGCATAATCCTCACAATGGGGACATTGCTACAGATGGGGGACCTTATTATAAGATAGGGCCTATACATTTGATTACCATGCTGGTGGGGGCCCTGGGTAAATATTTGGACCATATTTATGCACAGACATCAGATGGTGAAGCGTGTACAGTACAGCACAGACAATATTCTGATTAGTATATACTTTACAGTGGCTACAGACATCAGACTGTATATAACAATGCGTACACTGGATGTGTTATACTGGGAACAGATATACAATGATTTGTGCACTGACATCCAATACTTGCACCAGGACCTCACATGGTAGAATATCTGGGTCTATATACTTTATACTATATGTTGTCCTGGAGCCAGGCTGAGGATCAGACAGTGCAGGATGCTGTGCACTCCTGCCTGCAGTCTTTGTACTCTCAATGTGAGTTAGTGCTACAGACATGTTAAACATAGTGAACAAAGAGGACAAAGAAGAAAATGTGGCACAAAAGTATTGCAAAAAAGATTATACATTTTATTGAAAATATCATTAAAAATATTAATCTCACAAAAGTCACAGTATTTGCAATATAGAATGAGCAAGGATGAAATCACAGGGTCATGGATGGATAAAAACTCACAGATATAGTATTGAACACAATTGTGGTAAAATAACCCTAACCGCCACAGAGAGCCCTGCAATGATAATGAAGGCCAGTGATCAAGGTTATAAATCGATAAACCAGGAGAATAAAGATGGCACAATTTTTAAATGAGCATGTTAGCATTTAAACCACAATTGTGGTAATCAAGGTAGTAATAGTGCCCAGTCAGTGGAAGGAAAAAAGGGGAGAGGAGGATCCCTGGAAGTGAGTCCTGTATAGTTGTGTGGAGGTAATTACATGGAACCTCAAGGGGAAATAGGAATAGGGGGAAGGGGGGGGGGGGGGGGGTGGGTGCACCACTGGTAGTCCACAAAAAAAAAAATGGGTGGGAATTCAAAAAGCCCAGATACATAAGCCTGTATGGAACAGGGAATGCCAAAGGGAAGATAATGAACTAAGAAAATTGTGGATGATGCGGAGTAACAGTGGTGCCTCCAGATGAATAGTGGAAATAGTCGTGTAACAGAGAGGTATAGGTATAGTGTCGTGGTACTGATTACAACAGTAATAAACAAAGTGGTGGCACTATCACCTGCATAATGGGCAGACAAGTGAACTCAGAATCAGTTGTATATGTGCCGATTTAACAATAGTCATGGAGCACTGAGGTAAGGCAGGAGTGAAAGTGTTAGACCACAATCCTAATCAGCCATACACAACTGAAACTGAACACAGAGAATAATGATGGAGAATGCCAAGGGTAACAGCGGGAGGGAGTAAAACACCTGAGGTGCATCGCTGGCACGAGTAAACACTGAGAGTATGCCTAGTATGGAGGCAAAGGCGTAACAGCAGGTGAACGGTCCCTATTGTGAGACTGATTGCAACAATAATGAGCAGGGTAATGGCACTGTCACCCGTGTAGAGGGTGAACAAATAAACATGAGTTCAGAGTCAGTTGTATGCGCCAATAGTGTGGAGCACTGAGGTGAAGCAGGAGTAAAACTAATAGACCACAGTCCTAATCAGCCATGCACAACTGAAACTGGACACAGGGGATGATAAAGAAAAGTGCCAGACATGTCAGCGGGAGAAAGTAAAGTGCCTAAAATGCACCGCTGGCATGAATGGAAACTGAACCTGAAAGTATACCTGATGTGGAGGCAGAGCGTGGCGGGAGGTGAGCGGTCCCAACGTCCGTCTCGCCTGAGCGCTTTTTCGAGGGAGGTAATGTTGTCTGATAGCGCTGACACCTAATAAAGGGTCAGCGCAGGTGTGAGTAATCATGATAGTGACCGCGATTGCGCATGTGCCGGGAGCGGAGGCCAGGGGGCGGAGAAGGCAGGCGCCACCATGTGCAGGGCACATGCGCGGGAGAACGGACGTCTCCATGACTCCCACGCATGCGCCCAAAGTGGACACCGTCAGACAACGCCACCTAGCAGTGAGCTGACCGACAGACGCACGCGGACACAGTGATATACAAGACAAGGTAACAGAGGGTATGTGAATAATAGTAATAGAGCTAAAGAGGTGGAAACGAGCAAATATGTGTCATATGACATAATAAGAGGACGCAAACGTATATAACTTGTGCAATCTTCAACGTTTTTCATATTGTCTACCGATGGAAGAGGATTGTAAGCCAGATGAAAAAGGGGAAGGAATGCAAGTTCCACAGATAAAAATGCAATGCCTATATGGAAATCATACACAAGAGAAAAGAGTTAAGATGTGAAAAATATGAACATGATTAAAAGACAATTAAAAACAACAAACAATTGTGTTCATGAGATGGTGGAGACCAAAGTACTCCAAATGGTGTATTATATAGACCCAAATGGGTTAAATCAATCACACTACACCATTGGAGTAATATAATCAGTATAAGAATCAGAACTACAGGCCCTAATACACAGCAAAATGATTGGGATAATTGTTACCAGCATTGGTGGAAGGGAAAAACATATCATAGAAAGGGAGAGTAGCTTACTGTCTCATTGAGACCATGGGGGACCAAGGTGTTAAGGGAGACAATCCACTTCGACTCCCGTTGTACGAGTCTTACGCAGATTGCCTCCCCGAACACCACCGTGGACCACATCAATGCCTCGTACTCTCAAAGACCTCGCGTCACATCCGTGGAATTTACGGAAATGACGGGGAAGGGTCTTTAGAAGAGAAACGTCCTCCACAGATCCAACAGCACCAAAGTCCCTGACGTGCTCCCTAACTCGTACACGTAATTCGCGTGAGATAAGGCCAACGTAAATTAGGAAGCACGGGCAGGTAGCATAATAGACTACATGTGTAGATGCACATGTGATGCACTGGTCAATGGAGAAAGTTCTCTTCCCCTCAGAGCAAACAAAGCATGTGGTACGCAAGATATTAGGACAAGCTACGCAATGTCCACATGGGAAACAGCCCCGAAGTGGGCCAACAGAACCAAAAGGATTAGAGCAGGGAGGGATATAATGACTATTGATGAGAAAATCTTCAAGGTTCCTCGCCCTCCTGGCCGTCATGAGGGGCCGCCTGGACAGAACATTGGCCGAGATAGGGTCCGTAAGTAAGACCGGCCAATGTCTGCCCAGGATATCCCTCATCGAGTCCCACTGATGGTTAAAAGTACCAATGAATCTAATTTGACTGTCCATGGTTGGCCGACGTGGTTTATACTGAAGTAGTTCGTCCCTGGGGGTATTTTTTGCACGAAGGTAACCCTTCTTTATGCATCTATTGCTATAACCCCGCTCCTTAAACCTGCATCGGAGATCGGACGACTGGGAATCAAAGTTGGAAGCCGTAGAGCAGATCCGCTTCATCCTCAAAAACTGTCCGGTCGGGATGGCACGTACGGTGGAAGGGGTGTGGCCCGAGGATGAAAGGAGGAGGGCATTGACGGACATGTCCTTACGAAAAACGTCCGTCTGAATGCCCCCCTGCGCATCCACCGAAATCCCAATATCCAAAAAATCTAAATTGGAGCGACTATATCTGTATGTTAGTTTAATATTAAGGGAATTTCGGTTCAGGCCACACATGAAAGACTCGAGTTGCTCGGAAGAGCCCTGCCACAAAATAAAAATGTCATCTATATAACGCAGCCAGCACTGCACATGGTCGCTGGCCTGTGGAGAACCGTCGCCAAACACCAACCTCTCCCAGTCGCCCAGAAAAAGGTTGGCGTAGGCCGGCGCACAGGCCGCGCCCATTGCAGTGCCGCGCTGCTGTAGATAAAAAATGTCTTTGAAAACAAAAAAATTGTGGGTCAGGGCAAAACCGAGCAACTCGAGCAAAAAATCCACCAGGGCGCCATCGAGACCGGGGGTTGTGAGTTAGAAGCGGACCGCCTCCAGACCGTCCTCATGTCCGATGCATGTGTAAAGAGATTCCACGTCAGCACAAACCAAGAGCATGTCGTTGTCCACAAAGATGCTGTCAAGACGCCGCAGGACGTCTGTAGTGTCCTTGACATAGGAGGGGAGGCACTCTACTAAAGGTTTTAAATAAAAAATCAATACATTTTCAGATAGGTTCACACACCCCTTCTATGCCGGACACTATGGGACGCCCCGGGGGGTTGAGGGCATCTTTGTGGACTTTAGGTAACAGGTAAAAAGTGGGAACGCGAGGACAGCCAGTGAGCAACCCCTCGAACATTTTCTCGTCAATAGTTCCCCGCTCGTGAGCCCTCATCAGGATCTTCCTGAGCTCCTGAGAGAAGGAGGTAAGCGGACTACATGGGAGACGTAGATAAGTTGACTTATCGCGAAGTTGCCGATAAGCCTCTTTCTCATATTTGTCGGTAGGCCAGATCACGATATTGCCCCCCTTGTCCGCCGCCTTAACGACGTCATCACACAGCTGCAACCGTTTGATCGCCAACCTCTGTAGATGAGTAAGATTGTCATGCTTCAGCGTAGTCGGGAGATGTTTAAAATCTTCGGTTACAAGCCTAGTAGTGAAGACGTCAATTGCCAGGCAGAGGGACAAGGGGGGAACCTCGTAGACCTGGGTTTCAAAAAATCAGGGGACCTACCCGTAGTAGGATTTTGTTCCTCCAGAAGATCCTGGAGGTCCTGTAGGGCGGTCCGGGTTTGCCCATCACATTTGCTTTCTAGTGATTCTGTACCTCAGGCCATGTGCTCCTGTCTCTTGAGCTATGCACTTCTTGTGGTTGGGGAGGGGGGAGTCACAGAACACGTATCCATTGCTTCTAATTACAAAGTGAGTGTGATATGACAATTGCAAAAGGTTTACTTGCTCTTTAAATGTTTAGGCTGCAAATACCCTAATTACTCTGTTTTCGGCCTCCGACACACATCCGTGCTGCCGGTACGTGTTTGCCATTTTTTGCACGTACCGGTGGCACGGAGACACGTTCAGCAATGCTACCCTATTGTAGCAGGCACACACACGTAAAACCACATGGAACGTGTGTCCATGTGCGTTTGTACGTGTGTGCGTTTTTGTACACGCTGACATGTCCACGTTTTCTCCGGCAGCACGGGTGTCACACGGCCCGCACCCGTACCACACAGATGTAGTGTGGATGTGGTCCCGTGTGACACGCGCCGGAGAAAACACACGTGTCAGTGAAAAAACAACAAAACATTTACTCACCTTCTCCAGCCCTCCTGTCTCTGCCGCTGCTGCCACTTGCTGCCGACCGCCGTTCATTATGCTCATTTAATATTCACTTCACTGCAGCCGGCAACAGCAGCAGCGGGGAGATGGCAGGGCTGGAGACCGAAGATCAGCACCATGGACAGCAGCGCGGACCACGTGAGTATGCAAATTACCGGTTCTACGTGTGCTATCGCGGATAGCACACGTAGAACACATGTGGACCGCACGTACCCGAGACATGTACTTACCACACGCAACACGCAGGGTAAATACGTGTCTCGCGGCACGTGCGTGTTTTTAACGGAAGTGTGTTTCAGGCCTTAAATCAAGATGCACAGAAGAGCCAACTATTGTATTTAACGCTAACCTAACCTAACGCTAACCTCACCAGTTTTTTTTTTCCATATAACATGCGCCCACCACCAGTAAGCCCTTGTATACATCATTCTAGAATGCTATATATAAGTGAACAAGCTGCTCTGTAGAACGTAAAAAATATTTTTTATTATACAAATCTATGGTGGCGGTCCAAGCCGATTTGCAGATCTGGTCTTGATCCGGCGCCTTCTCGCTTCATGTGAAAGACACGTGCTACATCATCCACAGTAGCTTCGGCACAGGGGCATTTCTTTTTGCCTCTCCACGCGCAGAGCAAAGCGTTACAGTGTGCAGGCGCTCTTTGGTATTTCCCTTAGCATGCGAATTGCAGTACTTTGCTCTGCCCTCAGCAGGGCAGAAAGAAGTATGCCTGCGCAGGAGCGCAATGGGTTACATTGTGTAGATGACATAAGACGTGTCATCCACACAAAGCAAGAAGGGAACTGCGCCGGATCAAGACCAGTGACACCCATTAGGCCAGACTGACCCGAAGATGATTATAATAGCTATTTTTACATTCTGCAGAGAGGCTTAGGGACATACAATATATACAGCATTTTAAAATTCTGTATATAAAGTCTATACTGGTGGTGTCCGCACTTTATATTGGAAAAAGCTGGTGACGGGTTCCCTTTAAACAAGGATGTGTGGAAAAGGTCAAAATGGCTTTAGCGTCATTTACAACATTTTTTAAACATTATATGATCTAAGGGAATTGACGATAATAAAAAGCAACAGTAAAAGAATGTTATAAACATGGAGGGGACAAAGTAATTTTGTAAAAATAAATGTCTAGGTATTGCAGTAAGCAAATTTGTTAGCTCTTCTCATGTTTATTTATGCCATACAAATAAGGGGCAAATATCGACTAGAGTAGAAAAATTGTTAGTTGTTCTAGATCAGACCCTCTATATATTACCGTACTTTATATATTCCCAAAAATAGAAAGTTATATAACAGTTTCTAATTGCTTTTGATTCAAATTTTTGGAAAGACAGAATGAACAAATAGAGCAATTCAGAAATTGTCTTTTTTTTTCTTAGGGCTCATGCGCACGTAACTGCACAATATTCTGCAGCGATTTGACAGCACATGTGCGTGTCAAATCGCTGCAGAAAGACTGCATAATGAATGCAGTTTTTTTGTTAAAAAAAGCCAATTTCCAGCAGGGGACGTAGGACACATGCATTTACGCTGCAGTGCAATACGCAGCGTAAATGAATGTGAGTACGCAATGTGCGCATGAGCCCTTACACTGTTTTATGCTGTTCATCATGTGATAAAACTAAGGGCTCATGTGCACGTTGCCGAATTGCATGCATTTACGCTGCGCATTGCACTGCATCGTAAATTAATGCGTCCTGCATCCCCTGCACAGTCTATGAAGATTGTGCATGAGACGTGCACACGTTGCTTTTATGAATGCAGCGATTTGGGTGCTAACATTTTGACCCAAATCCATGCATTCATAAAAGCAGCATGTCAATTATTTGTGCGTTCTGGATGCAGCTCCCACTCTATCTATGGTGGGGGCAGAATTCCGAGCGCATGAAATCAGCTTTTTAATGAAAATACTACATTCATTCTGCAGCGATTTGAAGCGCACATGTGCTGTCAAATCGCTGTAGAATAATCAGCAGTTATGTGCGCATGAGCCCTTAGGGTATGTATAGCCAAACGCTGCAGTTTTGTCGTACCCACAAAAATGCACTGTGGCCAAAAAAAGGCATCTTGTGGCCATAAAAGAAACACATGAAAAAAACACATGCGTTTATGCATTTTTTTTCTTTAATTTTTTTAAAACCAATATATGAAAAACACAGGGAAAAATGCTGGGCTAGCACACAATCTATTTTTTCTTTTATCTTTTTCAATGTAATCCAATAAAATATTTGATTTTTATATCTTTTTTTCATTGGTGCTGTGCCCTTTTCACTCCTTTTCCATTGCCTGTATTATTCCAGACTCAGCCTGTCTGGTGGACACTTTGCACCTGATGCCCTGGAGCAAGCCTGTAGCAGGTAAGGCTGCTTTCACACATCCGACTTGAGCTGTGCGGCTCAATCCGGCTGTGCAAGCTATGCAACGGATGCGGTGAAAACACTGCATCCTTTGCATAAGTTTTTCCCATGCGGCCCGTCCGGTTTTTGCCGCTTGCGGCATGCTACTGAGCATGCGCAGTGGCAAAAACCGCATGCGGCGGCCGGATGCGGTTTTTGCCGCATCGCGCCGCATCCGGCCGCCATAGGCATGCATTGAAAAATGCGCCGCATCGGCCGAATGCCGATTTTTTTGCCGCATGAAAAAACGTGCCAGGCAACGTTCCATCCGGCCGCCGCATCGGCTAAATCTGCCGCATGCGGCAAAAACCGGACCGAACGGGAGCCCATGCGGCACAATGCGACACTAATTAAAGTCTATGCAGAAAAAACGCAACCGGCAGCAAAAAAAAACGGTTGCGATTTTCCTGCAAAGTGCCGGATTGTGCCGCATTGCAGAAACCGGAGGTGTGAAAGCAGCCTAAGCTGAAAAACTCCATACTGAAAAATGCCAACAACAAAACTGATAAATCAGTCTTTCACTTCTACCGATCTTGACACAACTTGTGGCAGTTTGGAATCCCAAGATTCTGGCAGTAGCACACACAGTTTCATGGCTCCAAAAAACTCCAAGTCAAAAAACGCAAGCCACACTGAGGGGGGGAGGAAGCATAAAAGTACCAAAAAGGCGCTTAAGTCGCAACAAATGCTATTAGAAACACCAGTGGATCTGGAGGAATGCAAATTTTTAGTTCTTAATTTATCCTCCAACATAATCTCTGCAAACCAAACCAGTGTCCTTAAGGCCCCCTTCACACATCCGTGAAAAACACGCACGTGTGTTACGGGCCGTTTTTTGGGTCCGTGTCCCGTTTTTGTGTCCGTTTTTATGGTCCGTGTGGCATCTGTGTGAATTGCGTATGCTAGCCGTGTTTGTGTGTAGAACGTCCGTGTGTGCGTGTGGAATTAACGTGTATGTGTACGTGGAATGTCCGTGTGGAATGTCCGTGTGTGTGATGCACAATGTCGTTTATAAATGTCGGCTGACAGCAGACAGAGTTGCGCGATGAGAATGAACTCGGGTGAACTTCACCCGACTTCATCCTCATACCGCGGCTCTGTCTGTGTCGAGTACTGATTAGCGGTCACCTGTGAAGGATTCACCGGTGACCGCTAATCCCCCGAGTGACTGAAGTTTCCCCCCTTCTCTCATACTCACCGTTCCTCGATCCCCAGCGCGGCGCTGCATGGCATTCACACTGCTGCGGCGGCTTTTACTATTTTGAAAAAGCTGGCCGCTCATTAAACAATCTCCTATTCCCTGCTTTCCCCGCCCACCGGCGCCGATGATTGGGTGCAGTGAGACACGCCCACACTGAGTGACAGGTGCCTCACCGCACCCAATCACAGCAGCCGGTGGGCGTGTCTATACTGTGCAGTAAAATAAATAAATAAATAAAAAAAACGGCGTGCGGTCCCCCCCAATTTTTTTTTTTTTTTTTTTAACTATATTTTTATTCAAATTTTTCAATAACATAACACTGGCATAAGCGAATTCAGCATTGCAAATTCAACATTACATTGTCATGTTTGATCATCCCAAATTCCATACCAATTTTTAAAATCAATAACCGTAACATGGCAAGATAAAGCAAAGGAAAGCAGCGACCCCTTAACCCATCATTCTTATCATTCCCCCCACTGAACCCTTGTAAACATGGTAATGACATACAATAAAGAAGTCCCACTCAAATCGGTTATTTCCCCCTCTCCTTTTAGTCAGCTTTCAGCCTTTCCTCCCCCACCTCCAAGCCATCCAATGTATCCTTCAATTTTTCAGTATGATACCAGACTGTGTCTTTGAAAGGTGACATAATCCTGACTATCTCCTCCCGAGTACAATAGGCCAGTATGAATTTCTTCCATTTGTTAAAGTGCTGTCGTATTCTATCCGCCCTCCTTTCTGCATCCAATCCTTCTATTTCAATAAGATGCATGAGCTGACCCAAGATCTCTTCAATCGCGGGGACCCTAGACTCCAACCAATTTTTTAGTATTGCTCTCTTGGCTGCCAGAAGTATCACATGTATAAGGTGGGTTAGTCATCTTCCCTTTGGTATCGTTCCCCTCCTCCCAATGGTGAAAAATAGCGAACCCAGGTGAGAGCCGAACTTCAAGACCCTACACCTTTTGTATACAACTTTTGATCTGTGACCATAATGGACTCAAATGGGGGCAGGACCACAACCCGTGAAGGAAATCAGTTCCACTACTCTTACACTTAGGGCAATACGTAAGCCTGTCTGGCTTTGTTGCTGATGGAGGGAGATTAAAACCATAAATTGCCTTGTGCATAATTCTAAATTGGGTTTCTCGCCAATTCTCATTTAAAATTGATTTACGAAGAGCATTCCACCCTCCCCTAATTTTTACCCCATAGACGGGTCCTCAAATTGTTTTTCCCAAGATTTAAATAAACCTTCCGGGTGCTGTCCTATTAATAGATCACGCATGGCTCCATAAAGAAAAGAGATAGATGATGAAGTTATTGAGTTCTTTACCAGACAATCAAAAGAGTTAAATACTACCTCCTGGGTCACATCATGCAACTGAGTCATAATACTATATCTCACTTGGTCATATTGGATTACTTGGTTAGGCCCCAGGCCATACTGCGCTATAATTTCGTCTCTACTCAACCATCTAGGCTCTGAGGTGTGCAAGAGATGAGCAACAGTCCTTATACCCCTCACCTTCCACTCTTCAAACAGCTTATTGCTTGTCCCCTGCACAAACTCTGGATTCCCCCATATAGGCAAGTATTTGGATATTTTATGGGGAAGTTTGTAATTTTTCCTCAACGCCTTCCACGCTGCAATTGTGTCTTTAAATAAGGAAGAGTGCTTGACTTTCACTGGGAGATTAGCCTGCCTAGTATGAAGCAATGCCACCAGATCCCAAGGCTGTGCATAGTCTCTCTCAAGCTCCAACGCTGAATAATGCCTAGAGCCTTTAATCCAATCCAATATATATCTAGTCAAACAGGCTATATTGTAACCCCGAATGTTCGGCAAACTCAGACCTCCATGAACCTTAGATGCCATCAACTTCTTAAGCCCTATACGAGTGCGTTTCCCCCTCCAAATGAAGTGTGAAAAAGCTCTATTTAGCTGGACAATATCTTTATGCTTGAGAAGCAGGGGAAGTGTTTGAAGATGATACATTAATTTTGATATCGACATCATCTTAATTAGGTGGACTCTACCAATTAGGTTCAATGGAAGGTCGTGCCATCTTTTAAGATCTTGCTCTATTTGGCTCAGAAGGGGTGGATAGTTTAGACTATAAAGGGTTGCCGGAACCTTACCTATTTTAACTCCCAAGTATGTGATATATGACTTAGCCACTGTAATTCCTTCAAAAGGGTTCTGCTCCCGTGTTTGAACATTTGTCCCTCCCAGGTATAGGAGCTCGCACTTTGACGCATTAATCTTGAAGCCTGAGTACGCTCCAAACTCTCGCAAAATTTGTAAAATCTCGGGGACCTGCTGAGCTGGATTCGAAAGGAAAAGCAAAATGTCATCCGCAAAAAAAGCTGACTGAATTTGTCTATTATTTACAGAAATACCCTGGAAGGTGCTATGTGTAGATAACAATCGTACCAATGGTTCCAGAGCCAGATTAAAAAGTAATGGGGAAAGGGGGCAACCCTGTCTGGTTCCTTTCAGTAACGGAAAAGGGGCTGACAGATATCCTGGAATGTAAACTTGAGCCTTCGGATTTGTGTAAATTTCTCTAATGTAGGTATAAAATGACCCCGAAAAACGCATTTCATCTAGAACTCTATAAAGCCATGACCACTCAATATTGTCAAAGGCTTTCTTGGCATCTATTGTAAGCAAAGCGGGAGATTCTCCTTTCAGAGGCTGAAGGTTAACCCTATCCAGGACAAGAAGAACTTTTCTAATATTTAGTGTCCCTGATCTTTTCTGAATGAAACCGGCCTGTGCTGGGGAAATCAGTTGGGGAAGAATTATAGCTAGACGATTTGTCATAATCTTTGACATTATCTTCATATCTAAGTTGATAAGTGATATGGGCCTATACGAACCCGGATCCTTCGGGTTCTTCCCCTGTTTAGGGATCAATTTTATATATGCCCGGTTATTATTTTGGAAAGACGCATTACCGTCTAGTATGCTATTATACAGCTCTAGTAATGTAGGTAAGATCTCTTCCTTTACTGTTTTATAGAATTCTCCCGTAAATCCGTCAGGGCCAGGGGCTTTATAATTATGCATGGAGTTGATTGTCCCCAATACTTCTTCCCCCGTAATTTTGGCATTCAGAAAAGTGCGATGCTCTTCTGTGAGTCGAGGTAGTGTCACTTTAGATAAAAGATTATTATCGGGAAATTTGTCTCGCTTTTCCGACGAATAAAGGTTTCTATAATACGTGCCTAAAGTCTCAATTATTGTCTTAGGGTTTTTGTGTATCTCCCCCTTTTGATTTTTTATTTGCATGGGTCCCTAAGTTATAATCCTATTTTTCGCTAAGTTGGCCAGTATTTTCCCTGCTTTATTTCCAAAGCGATGTAATGTAGCTTCTTGCATTGACCTAGCCATTTGTTCCCGTTTTTCCGCCCACTCATTAAAAGCTCTTTGGGCTATTACCCATCTATCTCTATGGTCCCTATCAGGATGCTTTTGAAAAGAAGTATATGCTTCCCTCAATTTATGGGAGGTTTCAGTAAATTTAAGATGAGCCTTTTTCTTCAAATAGGAAACATGTGCTATCGTTCTGCCCCGTAATACTGCCTTCGCCGTGTCCCATAATAACATAGGTGTGTCTTTATGTTGATCATTATGTACCATAAATTCCGTCCACCATTCCTTTAATTTCAAGGAAAAATCTTCGTTATCTTTAAGGAAGGAAGGATATCTCCACAGATAGTCCGTTCCTCTGGGATAAATGTTTGCTAGGTCTAGCACCACCGGGGCATGGTCAGAAATCACCAAATCCTGGATAGTAGCTGAGTGGAGCGCACGTACCAGGTTCCCTGAAATAAGGAAGTAGTCAATGCGAGACCAGAAGCTATTAGCATGTGAATAGTGCGTAAATTCCCTATCCTGAGGGTGCAATAGTCTCCACGCATCCCATAAGGCCGTGGCATTTAACAGAGGACGCATAACTTTATCATGGCCACGCGGTACATTTGGGGGGCCATTAGCATTTTTCCTGTCCTCTAGCACAGATACCACCGAGTTGAAATCCCCCCCAATTATTAGATTAAAATGGGCATGTTCTAAAATTTTGGCCTCAAGTCGTTGAAAGAATGATTTGTTGTTTTCGTTCGGGGCATAAATATTAAAGATTTTATAAATTCCTCCAGGTATCTCCACTGAGACCATCTGAACCCTACCTTCCGTGTCCGCATATGTTTCCAGGACTTGATGTTGTAATCTCCTACTGACTAATGTAATAACCCCTGCTTTCCTTTTAACTGAAGATGACCCATAGACTCCTCCAACCCACAATTTCCCCATCCTCTGCATGTCTGAACCTTCCAGATGAGTTTCCTGAAGGAGCGCAATGTCCGGTTTGAGGCGATTAAGGTGGCGTAATATCTTAATTCTTTTTTGGGGGGAACGTAACCCCTTAACATTCCAGGTGACTATTCTCATAAAGCACATGTAATAAATGGAAATCCTGACTTTCGTTTACCATGTTTTTGCTGCCCTCCCTTGCCAAAAAAAAATTCAACCAATTAGACAATTGAACATAGTGCTCACTTGCAATAATGAGAGTAGTAGTAATAATAATAACTCTGTGTAAAATCTTTGCTACTTCACTTGAATCTAAAATCCCCAAACATTTCAAACATCTCCCTCCCCTCCCCCCCCCAACTATACCAAAATACTCAGACTTCACTTTTTTCTGATCACTTTCCAAGCTCAGTCAACCTTATACTTGTATAGCATTTAACCAATATAAAGGACTGTCCCACCTACAAAGAAAGAGAGAAGGAAAAAAAAAAAAAAAAAGTTGTCTATCCTTTCCTCCGCCTCAGATTCCTTGAACTTTTTCCACTGCGGCTTCTCCAGCCTAAATCAAAAATAGGTGTCCCACCTTGAACTTTACACATCCGACATTTGTCTATTTGTCTCAGGTTCCCTTAAGTTCCTTGTTTTGCTGTCTCCGGTCCTTCGGGGAAGCTGTAGCGAGCTTCACAGAGCTCCCTTTGGTCACTCTCTGGTTCAGTGAGTCGTTGCGCCCTTGTACTGGAGAATTCCTGAGGTCACGAGGACTGCTGATCCGCTCAATAAAGGCCTCTGCCTCCTTTGGACTTGAGAAAGAATTGTAGGATCCATCCTGATGTCTGATAATCAACGTTGCCGGGTACTTTAACTGGAAGCGTATATTTCTCTTAATTAAGGCAGAGCATATGTATGAGAATGCCCTCCGCTGCCGTGTGACCTCCGCAGAAAAATCCTCGAAGAGCAAGATGCGCGAGCCTTTCACCTCCAAGGGATGTTTCAATTTCCTGTATGCCTGTAATATTTCCTGTTTATCAGAGAAGTCCAAGTATTTCATTATGACTTGTCTTGGGCGTCTGTTATTTTCACTCTCATCACCTCTCCTTGGCGGACCAATGCGGTGCACCCTTTCCACTTTTCTCCTTCCTGCTACTCCCAGGGTTGTAGGAATAGTGGATTCACACAATGTACGTAGCTCACCAACCGGGTATGTTTCAGGCAGGCCGACAATGCGCAAATTGCTTCTTCTGGAGCGGTTCTCCAGATCGTCCACACGGTCCCTCAGGATCAGATTCTCCCTGGCCAGACGCATGACACTAGTGTGGTCAGAGCCGAAGTCCTCCTCTAACGTCGACATTCTGGTTTCCATAGCCGCAACCTGTTCCACCGTCTCATCAAGTTGGTTCTGTATGGCACTGAGAGCTGTTGCTATTGATGCTTTAATTGTAGCGGAGATGTCAGGTAGCAAACGATTGGCGACTTCATCAGCCAGACGCTTATAATCCATACCCTCCATTGTTTTGAATACATCCGGGGTCCCCTGGGAATCCTCTATCTCCATCTGATGAGTATTTTCAGGTGACCGAGGGACACTTAATTCTGTATGGGCAGTCACAATCTTTTTTTCACACTGTACGCTGGATGTATGAGGATTTTGTGTTTTGGAGCTGCTGCGCAGCAGGTATCTTTCCATCAAATAGTGAGTGAAGGGACGTAAGTTTTGACACTGATTTAGTGTGGGTTGTCAGACAAATCTTGATTCTGCTCCCCCTTTTGTTTATTCTCACTTTCACCCCTTTCTCCCCCCTGCCAGAGTTATATGAATTCTCACTGTCCTGTAACTTTGCAGGGATGTATGTTTAAACTTCCCTCCTTCAGCTTCTTTCACTTTCTCCAGAGCTTTGCATTGATTCTGTATGCCTAGAGATTCAGCACCTGCTTATGCACAGGTCTGGACAGGATGGGGGAAGGGCCCAGGGATTCCCTGCTTTAACTCTGCTCTTTGCAGAACTTGTCAGTAGCGTTGTTTGCTGCCGATATCTTATCAGGACTCCAGGAGATTTATTATTCTGCTGCCGGTTAACTGTTTAGTGCTGGGGGAGTGAGTGCAAGGTAAGCCGTCAGCTGCGTCCTGCTCTCTGTGTACAGATCTGATTTTAGTGCAGGGCAGGCTCCGGCGCCATCTTTATCACGCTGCCAGATCTTGAGAGGGAGGGGGAGAGCGAAGTTCACCGCACTGTTTCAAGTGATTATCTCCACGGCTCCCCATGAGCTTCTCTGCATGTAGCAACTTGACTCACCGGTGGTATGGAGCGGGGGAGGCTGGTGGGTTGTCCGGTATATATGTCAGAGCTGCAGGGAATGACAGAGCTCAGGCGTCCTGTGTCCTACATGATCAGCGCAGGAGCCTGAAGTCCCCCCCCCCCCAATTTTAATGCCAGCCAGATAAAGCCATACGGCTGAAGGCTGGTATTCTCAGGATGGGGAGCTCCACGTTATGGGGAGCCCCCCACCCTAACAATATCAGTCAGCAGCCGCCCATAATTGCCGCATATATTATATGCGACAGTTCTGGAACTGTACCCGGCTCTTCCCGATTTGCCCTGGTGCTTTGGCAAATCGGGGTAATAAGGAATTAATGGCAGCCCATAGCTGCCACTAAATCCTAGATTAATCATGTCAGGCGTCTCCCCGAGATTCCTTTCATGATTAATCTGTAAGTTACAGTAAATAAACACACACACCAGAAAAAAATCCTTTATTAGAAATAAAAAACACACACATATACCCTGGTTCAACAATTTAATCAGCCCGAAAAAGCCCTCCATGTCCGGCGTCATCCAGGATGGTCCAGCGTCGCATCCAGCTCTGCTGCATGAAGGTGACAGGAGCTGCAGAAGACACCGCCGCTCCCGACAGCTCCACGCGGCAAATGAAGACAGCCGCGCGATCAGCTGAGCTGTCACTGAGGTTACCCGCTGTCACTGGATCCAGTGACAGCGGGTAACCTCAGTGACAGCTCAGCTGATCGCGCTTCTCACCTCAGTTGCTGCGTGGAGGTGACCTGATTTGCGTTATATTATGTGAAATATATATTTTTTTCTTCATTTTTTATTTTATTTTTATTTTCTAGTTTTTCTATTTCTTAATTTTAGCACTACATTAATATTACTATTTTTCTGTGTACATGCTCCTTCTATACAGTCCCACTATTGTGTTGTTTCAATTCATATATGACAAATGCTAATATTTCACTCTCATTTACAATTTATTTACATTTATTTTTTTACATTTTTTGCCACTTGTGTCCTATAGTCTGCATTGTATTTTGTTGGACCTTGGCAACATACTCCTTCAGATCATGGTGGGAACACCCTGTTTTAATTCCTGATTTGCACTTTCTAACATCTCCTTAAAGAAAAAGCCCTCCTATTTTCCCTTTTGTTTGATTCATTCCTTGCATTTACCGTATTTTTCGCTTTATAAGACGCACCTGATTATAAGACGCACCCCCAAATTTGGTGAAGGAAAAGAGATTTTTTTTTTAATGTTAAATGGGGTCCATCTTATAATGCCAGTGTCCGTCTAACAAATCATATAGGGTATATGTCCCTCATAGCCCCCCATCCTAAAATTAGCCCCCCTTAATCTGGATATGGCCCCCTTATATTGAATATAGCCCCCTTGTGCTGGGACACGTCCCCCTGTGTTGCCCATGCCCCTATAGATGGTACACCTCCCCTGTGTTTGATATGGCCCCCATGTGTGCTGCCCATGGCCCCTATAGATGGTACACCTTCCCTGTGTTTGATATGGCCCCCATGTGTGCTGCTCATGGCCACTATAGATGGCACACCTCCCCTGTGTTTGATATGGCCCCCGATGTGTGCTGCCCATGGCCACTATAGATGGCACACCTCCCCTGTGTTAGATATGCCTCCCATGTGTGCTGCCCATGGCCCCTATAGATGGCACACCTCCTCTGTGTTAGATAAGCCCCCCATGTGTGCTGCCCATGGCCACTATAGATGGCACATCTCCCCTGTGTTAGATATGCCCCCCATGTGTGCTGCCCATGGCCCCTATAGATGGCACATCTCCCCTGTGTTAGATATGCCCCCCATGTGTGCTGCCCATGGCCACTATAGATGGCTCATCTCCCCTGTGTTAGATATGCCCCCATGCTGCTGCCCATAATAAAATAAAACACTCTTTCCTTACCTTCTCAGCGCTGTCCCTCCGTGTCTCCAACCTCGCAGTTGAGATCTGGCTTCCTTACTTCCTGGTTCTTGCTGCCGGTCATGTGATCGGCACGGCAGAGTGATATCATCTCTGCGTGCCTTATCACAGACAACAGCAGCAGGAGACTGGAGATCAGCGCTGGAGGTAAGTAAAGCTTTTTTTATTTTACTATGGGCAGCAGCACGGGGGCCATATCTAACATCTAACACAGGGGGGGATCATGTGCGATCAAAGGAGGGCGCAGGCAGATATAATACGCCCCGCTGCCCCAGCCCCTCAGCGTGATGCACTTTCAGCACCACGCTGCTGAGGGACAGCGGCTGTGCATATTATATGAGCGGGAGCAGGAGATCTAACACTGCGCCCGCAGCTGTCACCTGCCCCCAGCACTGCTCCAGAGCGGACACTGCAGTATATATATATATATATATATATATATATATATATATACACACACACCCGTATATGCGGTTTATAAGACGCACCCCCTACTTTCCCCCAAAATTTCGTGGTCCGAAACGCATTAGTGTCCTAATGCACACAATCTAATTTTTTTGTATCTTTTTCAATGTATTCCAATAAATTTATGATTTTTATATATTTTTCCGTTGGTGCTGTGCCCTTTTCACTCCTTTTCCATTGCCTGTATTATTCCAGACTTAGCCTGTCTGGTGGACACTTTGCACCTGAAGCAAGCCTGTGGCAGGTAAGCTATAAAACTCTCCTTTTCAATCCGGAGTAACTCTGCCTGTCAAAAAATTGATCTGTCTGGGGTTTCATCTGGATCATGTATTGCTGAGATTTAAATACGGATGCCGATTCTTTCTTTTCCTACAAGTCTTAGGCCTCTTTCACACATCAGTTTTATTTACCATAAGTCGCAATCCGTCATTTTGTGAAAGAAATGGATCCAGCGCTGGATCTGTTTTTTTCTCATTGAATTGTATTAGCGATGGATTGCGACGGATGGCCTCGCGTTTCATCCATCGTGTGACGGATCCGTCCAAAAATGTTTGTCTGGCCGACGGAGCCGCCGTCCACAGGAACGTTTGTGTGCGTCGAAAATACAGACAGCGACGGATCCATCGGCGTCCGTCGTTTGTTATAATGGATGCCTATGGGCGCAGGATCCGTTGCTGGAATCAGTCATTTGATGGGCAGATCAAAGTATTATAGTGCAGCTGCGCATGACCTGAATGCCGGAGCGTGTGTATGACGTACACTCGTCATACACCGCGGCTTCAGAATAAGGAAGACCAAGATGGGCGCAAGGGGAGGCACCGGTCCCGGAGAACGGCGCCACCCATCTGACTGCTGTACACCGAAGTGACCTTCTAGGTGATAGGATGTCCATGTCACATGTCCCTGCATTATAAAAAAGGACATTTTCCTCCAGAACGCCATTATCTGCCTTCTGCGTCTTGGTGTCAGTCACTGCTGGCGTAGCTCCTGTCTCCGATACTGCTGTGTATGCTCTATACACAGCGCTATACAGAATAGGGATAGAAGTTTCTTTCAGCCCTTGTAAGGGCTAATACCGGCAGGGTCAGAGCCATAGGTGACAGTCAGGTCAGTGAAAACAGATTTTAACAGCTACACAAGATGACAGCGTCTGTGTAGCTAAGGTCAGGGATTTCCTCACTGCATTTCCCCATTAGGAGGGATAGAAAGGGAGGCTTCCTTTTCTCTACCCAGACCCACAACCCTGCCACTGTACCCTCCTGCCCTTTGCACACTTAAGCTCATTGTTACTAAGCCATTATACTAGCAAACACTGAGGAAACTTAGTGGCATCCTAAAAGTGGCTGTTGGACTTCATTATTGTCCCACTAGTGCAAAGATATTTGCAGCACGTCTGCCTGCATTGCACACTCAAACTCATTGTTACTAAGTCATTATACTAGCAAACACTGAGGAAACTTAGTGGCATCCTAAAAGTGTCTGTTGGACTTCATTATTGTCCCACTAGTGCAAAGATATTTGCAGCACGTCTGCCTGCATTGCACACTCAAGCTCATTGTTACTAAGCCATTATACTAGCAAACACTGAGGAAACTTAGTGGCATCCTAAAAGTGGCTGTTGGACTTCATTATTGTCCCACTAGTGCAAACATATTTGCAGCACGTCTGCCTGCATTGCACACTCAAGCTCATTGTTACTAAGCCATTATACTAGCAAACACTGAGGAAACTTAGTGGCATCCTAAAAGTGGCTGTTGGACTTCATTATTGTCCCACTAGTGCAAAGATATTTGCAGCACGTCTGCCTGCATTGCACACTCAAGCTTATTGTTACTAAGCCATTATACTAGCAAACACTGAGGAAACTTAGTGGCATCCTAAAAGTGGCTGTTGGACTTCATTATTGTCCCACTGGTGCAAAGCTATTTGCAGCACCTCTGCATTGCACACTCAAACTCATTGTTACAAAGCCATTATACTAGCAAACTATGCTGCCAGTTTAAGGGCCGTAGTTGCATTGTCAGGGATAATTATTTTTGTTTATTCTGCTGTTAATAAAGCTAGACCACCGCTGAAATCTACACGACCTCTCAATTTTTACTACCACATTTTAAGTGCACAATCTTGTCGCAATCAAAATGAGTGGCAAAATGAGAGATGCTGGTGAAAAGGGGAAGAGGCGTGTTGGAAAAGGAAAAAAAGGGTTTGTCCGTGGGGAAGGTGGCAAAGCTCCATTAACATCTGCTGAAGATAGACCATCTTCCAGCAAAAGTAAGATGTCTACTACTTACCGTGGACAATCCGATGTGCTCCCTTTTTTACGGACAAGAACAACTGGAAAAAAGGTAGATGATGGCCAAAAAAGGAAAATGCTTGAATGCATCTCAAGTGGTCCAACAAGTGCCCTCTCCGCCACCTCAACTACCGCATCCAAAAAAACACCAGTCCTCTCAGTTGTCAGCCCAATCACACTTGCATTCTCCCAGCTCTTAAGTCTCCATCCGCCCTGCACAGTATGGTGGAACTGGAGTCTGCAGAGCTGTTCAGTCACACTATAGCCTGGGAATCAGAAGTCTGCTCCCAAGCTACAGTGAGTACAGACCAGGAAATGGTCTGCAGTGATGCCCAGAACCTTTGTGACTCTGATTCAGGCCGTGAGGACCAAGTTTCTGAGCATAATGTTGACCCTTTGTCACAAACTGTAACACCTGTTGTTATAGACAATGAGGAACATACTGATGACGATGAGACGCAGATACCAGACTGGGATGACAACTTAAATATTCGGTCAGGGCAAGAAGACACTCGGTCTGAGGGTGAGGGGAGTGCAAACACAACAATTGATGAGGAAGTTCTAGATCCCACCTACTGTCAACCCACAGTCAGGCACTCGAGGAGGTCAACAGAGGCGGTGGAGGAGGATGCAACCGACGACGAAGTTACCTTGCGCCTTCCTGGACAGAGTCGGAGCACTGGTAGCACGTCTTCAACTGCATCCTGAGCCACCACTCTGCCTCTGAGCACTAGTCGGGGGGGGCTCAGCAGGTCGCATGCCCTCTAAGCCTTGCCTAGCCTGGTCCTTTTTTGACATACCAAAAGATCGCCCAAATTATGTGATCTGTAAAATTTGTCGTGATTCTCTTAGTAGAGGGCAAAACCTCAGCAGTTTGACAACTTCTTCCATGAATCGTCACATGAATAAATATCATATGTCCCAATGGGAAGCTCACCATGCGTCAATGCGGCCTAGCGGAGCGAACCATCCACCGCCTGCCCCTTCCAGTGCATCCGCGCGCTCTTCATCTTCTAGGACTGTGGGGACAGCTGTCACACCTGGTTTTCCACGCACAACTTCCACCACTGTAACCGCAACAGGCAGTTTGCTTGGTAGGTCGTCAGTTGGTTTGGAAGGGGAAACAAATGCGTGTGTACAGCTCTCTCAGACATCAAAAGCACCAACGTTGGATGAAGGCAACATAATGTCTACGCCTGCACTTTCCTCACAAACCTGCATTTTTCCAGGGACACCCTACTCAACACCGTCTGCACACAGCAGCCAGATCTCTGTCCCTCAGATGTGGACAAAAAAAAGGCCATTTCCTGCGACCCATGACAAAGCTAAGAGATTGACTTTATCCCTCTGTAAGCTCTTGGCTACCGAAATGCTGCCTTTCCGCCTGGTGGACACACAGGATTTTAGAGACCTTATGTCTGTCGCTGTGCCCCAGTGCCAGATGCCCAGTCACCACTACTTCTCTAAGAAAGGTGTGCCCGCGCTACACCAGCATGTCGCACACAACATCACCGCTTCCTTGAGAAACTCTGTGTGTGAACGGGTGCATTTGACCACAGATACTTGGACCAGTAGGCATGGACAGGGACGTTACATGTCGCTGACTGGGCACTGGGTAACTATGGTGATAGATGGTGAAGGGTCTGCTGCACAAGTCTTGCCGTCCCCACGACTTGTGTGTCAATCCTCTGTCTGTCCAAGTTCCGCCACTGCTTCTGCCTCCTCCACCTCATCTGGGTCCTCCACCTCCGCCCCAAGCCTGCCTGGTCAGGCCACCAGCGTTCTCACTGCGCAGAAGTAATCACGCACCCCTCATTACTATGCTGGCAGCAGAGCGCAACGGCATCAGGCGGTCTTTAGCTTGACATGTCTTGGAAATAGGAGTCACACAGCGGCTGAGTTGTGGGCAGCTCTGGAGACTGAGTTTAATAAATGGTTGTCTCCACTCAACCTGCAGCCTGGTAAGGCCATGTGCGACAATGCTGCAAACCTGGGTGCGGCCCTTCGCCTGGGCAAGGTGACACACGTGCCTTGTATGGCTCACGTGTTGAACCTTGTTGTCCAGCAATTTTTAACACACTATCCCGGCCTAAATGGCCTTCTGACCAGGGCACGAAAACTGTCTGCTCACTTCCGCCGTTCAACCGCCGCAGCTGAGCGACTTGCATCGCTCCAGAAGTCTTTCGGCCTGCCGGTTCATCGCCTGAAATGCGATGTGGCGACACGCTGGAATTCAACTCTCCACATGTTACAGCGACTGTGACAGCACCGCCGAGCCATGGTGCAATACGTCATGACGTATAGCCTGGGCCAACGAGATGCAGAGGTGGGGCAGATCACCCTGATGGAGTGGTCTCAGATCAAGGACCTATGCACCCTTCTGCACAGTTTCGACATGGCGACGAATATGTTTAGCGCTGATAATGCCATTATCAGCATGACAATTCCAGTCATTTACATGCTGGAGCACACGCTAAACACTATTCGGAGTCAGGGGGTGGGACAACAGGAAGGGGATGAACTACAGGAGGATTCATATGCGCAAGACACAACAACATCACCAAGGTCCAGACGTTCATCATCACCAACGCGGCAGGCATGGGACCATGGGGGACAGGGATCAACAAGGGCGCATGGTAGCAGGCGAAATGTTGAGGAAGGTGCAGGAGAACATGAAGAAATGGAGGACGAACTGTCCATGGACATGGAAGACTCAGCGGATGAGGGAGACCTTGCTCAAATTTCAGTTGAAAGAGGTTGGGGGGAAATGTCAGAGGAAGAAAGAACGGTTAGCACCTCTATGCCACAAACACAGCGTGGACTTGGTCCGCATGGCTGCGCAAGACACATGAGCGCCTTTTTGCTGCACTACCTCCAACATGACCCTCGTATTGTCAAAATTAGAAGTGATGATGACTACTGGCTTGCCACACTATTAGATCTCCGGTACAAGTCCAAATTTTGTGACATAATTCCAGCCATAGAAAGGGACGCACGTATGCAGGAGTATCAGCAGAAGCTGTTACTCGATCTTAGCTTGGCTTTTCCACCAAACAACCGTGCAGGTGCAGGGAGTGAATCTCCCAGTTGTAACTTGACAAACATGGGACGGTCTCGTCATCTTCAACAGTCTACCCGTACCAGTAGCACCGTATCTGGTGCTGGTAACAGCAATTTTATTGAATCTTTTCATAATTTTTTTAGACCGTCCTTTGCAAAGCCACCAGAGACAACAAGTCTGACACATAGTCAACGGCTGGAGAGGATGATACAGGAATATCTCCAAATGAAGATCGATGCCATGACTTTGCAACTGGAGCCTTGCTCATTTTGGGCTTCAAATCTTGAAAAATGGCCAGAGCTCTCAACTTACGCCTTGGAGATTTTGTCGTGTCCAGCTGCCAGCGTTGTCTCTGAACGTGTCTTCAGTGCTGCTGGGTGTATGCTGACAGATAAGCGCACGCGTCTGTCCAGTGACAATGTGGACAGACTAACGTTCATCAAAATGAACAAGTCATGGATCCACAATGAATTTACTACTCCTGTGTCATCCTGGGGAGAGTAAATGCTTGTGGATTTGGAATGTGCTTGATGCAAATCAAAAGATCCTGTTTGCAACTACGGCACAAGTGCTGCCACTGATGGGGTGTCTGTGTGGCCCAATTTTTGGAAAAAAGGGAGACTCCGCTTGGAGTAACCCTTGCTTACATTGTTTTTAAAAATGATCCAAGATGAACAGAGCTGGGATCAGGAAAGACTTAGCTACCTACCCCGGTGTCCTCCTGGGGACGGTTAAGTATAGCGTATTTTTGAATGTGCTTGATGCAAATCTAGCTGTGAAGTGTACAACTGGGGCACAAATGTTGCCACTGAATGGGTGGGTGTGTGTGTGGCCCAATTTTTGGAAAAAAGGGAGACTCCGCTTGGAGTAACCCTTGCTTGCTGTGTTTTTTAAAAGGAGCCAAGATGAACAAGTCATGGTTCAGCAAAGACTTTGCTACCTACCCCGGTGCAATCCTGAGGACGGAAAAGGATGGCGTATTTTTTAATGTGCTTGATGCAAATCTAGCTGTGAAGTGTACAACTGGGGCACAAGTGCTGCCACTGAAGGGGTGGGTGTGTGTGTGGCCCAATTTTTGGAAAAAAGGGAGAACTCCGCTTGGAGTCACCTTGTGGTGTTTTACATGATTTTAGAAGGGCGTGCCATGCCTATATCTGTGTCTCCTCCTCTTTTTCCTTGTCCAGCTCTTTTGTTTTCGCATGAGTATATGTCCTTGTCACTTTCCCATGTGTTTGTGTTTTGTTGTGAGTTGTTTGTCCCCTTTTGTACACCTTCGAGGGTGTTTTCTAGGTGTTTTTATGTGTTTGTAATTGCCTGCCATTGTTTCCTATGCGGTTCGAGTTCGGTTCGTCGAACGTTCGCCGAACCGAACTCGAACGGGACCCCCGTTCGACGAACCGAACTCGAGCAGAACCACGGCCGGTTCGCTCATCTCTAGCACTGTGCAAGCGATTATATTGAAATGAAAGGAGTATCATACCACTGAGAATCTACCAAGACCCGGTCATCCATCAAAAATTTCATCTCAAACAAGGAGAAGACTGATCAGAGATGCATCCAAGAGGCTCATGATCACTCTGGATGAACTTCAGAGATCTATAGCTGAGGTGGGAGAGTCTGTCCATAGACAACAATCAGTTGTACACTGCACAAGTCTAGCCATTATGGAAGAGTGGCAAGAAGAAAGCCATTTCTCAAAGATATCCATAAAAAGTGTTGTTTAAAGTTTGCCACAAGCCACTGTCAAACATGGTGGTGGCAGCATCATGGTTTGGGCCTGCTTTTCTTCAGCAGGAACAGGGAAGATGGTTAAAATTGATGGGAAGATGGATGGAGCCAAATACAGGACCATTCTTGAAGAAAACCTGTTGGAGTCTGCAAAAGGCCTGAGACTGGGATGGAGATTTGTCTTTCAACAAGACAATGATCCAAAACATAAAAGCCAAATCTACAATGGAATGGTTCACAAATAAAAGTATCAAGGTGTTAGAATGGCCAAGTCAGACTCCAGACCTGAATCCAATTGAGAATCTGTGGAAAGAGCTGAAAACTGCTGTTCTCAAACGCTCTCCATCCAACCTAACTCAGCTCGAACTATTTGCAAAGGAAGAATGGGCAAGAATTTCAGTCTCTCGATGTGCAAAACCGATAGAGACATACCCCAAGCGACTTGTAGCTGTAATTGTAGCAAAAGGTGGCGCTACAAAGTATTAACTTAAGGGTCCGAATAATATTGCACGCCCCAATTTTCAGTTATTTATTTTTTATAAAAGTTTAAAATAAGCAATAAATTTCGTTCAACTTCACAATTGTGTCTTCATCATAAAATTTAAATTTTTATCTATATGTTTAAAGTTTGAAATGTGGAAAAAGGGTGAAAAATTCAAGGGGGCAGAATACTTTCGCAAGGCACTGTAAGAGCCCCCAGGTGGTGGCCACAGCTTATAGGCAGAAAATGTGGCGACAGGTTCCCTTTAAGGCCCTGTGCGCACACTGCGTTTTTACCCACGCTTTTGGTGCGTTTTTGCTGCAGAAATTTCTTGAGAAAATGGTTGTAACCTTTCTGCAGACATTCCCCAGCAAATGGGGAAAAAAAAATTAGCTGTGCGCGCACAGCGTTTTATTTCTCAAGTAAATTCTTTATTTATATTTTCTTGAGAAAAAGAGTGAGCATGTCACTTCTTTTCCACAGCTAACTCTATTATTCACTACATTGACTGTAATGTAATTATGAAATAACGCAGGGAATAACGCAGGTAGCAAATTATGTTCGTTTCATTGCGTTTTCCTGCGTTATTCCCGCGTTATTTCATGTTTTTCGAGGCATAATGTTCATCACTGCCCTGCGTTTTGCAGGGAAGTGATGTCACTATGACAGGAAGAGGAAATTGAGCAGAGAGTAAACACACACATATCACACTCACACACAGACACAGACATATAGAATGCACATAGAAATCAAACATACATATTAAAAGTAAAAAACGGAAAAAAAAAAAACCCGTGGTCTCCGCCGTATTTTTACCGTCCAGCCAAGGTAACTCACAGCGGCGGCCCGATATTTTCAGGCTGGGGAGGGCGAGGGCCATGGTTAATGCCCCCCCTCCTGCAGCTGAGAATATCAGCCCACAGCTGCCCCGAGAATGTCGCATTCATTATGCGACAGTCCCAGTGTGTTACCGGCTCTTCCCGATTGCCGTGATGCTGTGGCAATCGGGGTAATAACGAGTAAATGGCAGCGCATTGCTGCCACTAAGTCCTAGCTTAATCATGGCAGCGTCTATGAGACAGCTTCCATTATTAATCTGTAAGTAAAGTGAATAAACACACATACTGAAAAAATCCTTTATTTTAAATAAAACACAAAAAGCCCCTCTGTCAACACTTTATTAATCCCCCAAACACTCAGCTAAGGCATAATCCATACAGGTCCCACGACGATTGCATCCAGCCGCGTCTGACACAGTGCTCAATGCAGCCTCGTAACAAGAATGCAGGGGTAACTACAGGTCATTTCTCGCGGTCGGTAATGTGAACACATTACTGCTCGCGAGAACTGCAGTGCGTCCTCACAGGGACTCTATCTATTGAATATCTATTGATTATCTTTCTATCCATCTATCTATCCATTATCTATCAATCTATCTATTCATCTATCCATCTTTCTATGTATCTATCCATTAGCTACACCATGTGCAGCATTATTAGGCAAATGAGTATTTTGATCACATGATACTTTCTATACATGTTGTCCTACTCCAAGCTGTATTGGCTTGAGAGTTAACTATAAATTAAGTAAATCAGGTGATGTGCATCTTTGTAATGAGGAGGGGTGTGGTGTAATGACATCAACACCCTATATAAGGTGTGCTTAATAATTAGGCAACTTCCTTTCCTTTGGCAAAATAGGTCAGAAGAGAGGCTCTTAAAAGTCCAAAATTGTGAGATATCTTGCAGAGGGTTGCAGCAGTCTTGAAATTGCCAAACTTTTGAAGCGTGATCACCGAACAATCAAGCGTTTCATGGCAAATAGCCAACAGGGTCACAAGAAGCGTGTTGGGCAAAAAAAGCGCAAAATAACTGCCCATGAATTGAGTAAAATTAGGCGTGAAGCTGCCAAGATGCCATTTGCCACCAGTTTGGCCGTATTTCAGAGCTGCAACGTTACTGGAGTATCAAAAAGCACAAGGTGTGCCATACTCAGGGACATGGCCAAGGTAAGGAAGGCTGAAAACCCACCACCTTTGAACAAGAAACATAAGATAAAACATCAAGACTGGGCCAAGAAATATCTTAAGACTGATTTTTCAAAGGTTTTATGGACTGATGAAATAAGAGTGACTCTTGATGGGCCAGATGGATGGGCCAGAGGCTGGATCAGTAAAGGGTAGAGAGCTCCACTCCGACGCCAGCAAGGTGGAGGTGGGGTACTGGTATGGGCTGGTATCAAAGATGAACTTGTGGGACCTTTTAGGGTTGAGGATGGGGTGAAGCTCAACTCCCAGACCTACTGCCAGTTTCTGGAAGACAACTTCTTCAAGCAGTGGTACAGGAAGAAGTCAGTATCGTTCAAGAAAAACATGATTTTCATGCAGGACAATGCTCCATCACATGCATCCAACTACTCCACAGCGTGGCTGGTCAGTAAAAGGTCTAAGGCTGCTTTCACACATCCGGCTGTAGCAGTGCGGCACAATCCGGCGCTCTGCTGAAAAAACGAAACCGTTTTTTTTTGCCGCCGGTTTCGTTTTTCCCAGCATTGACTTGCATTGGCGCCGCATTGTGCCGCATGGGCTTGCGTTCCATCCGGTTTTTGCCGCATGCGGCAGATTTAGCCAATGTGGCAACCGGATGGAACGTTCCCTGGCACGTTTTTTGCTCCGGCAAAGAAAAGTGCATCACTATGGACGCCGGATGCGGCGCAATGCGGCAAAAACCGCATCCGACCGCCGCATGCGGTTTTGTCCACTGCGCATGCTCAGTAGCATGCCGCAAGCGGCAAAAACCGGACGGGCCGCATGTAAAAAACTTATGCAAAGGATGCAGTGTTTTCACCGCATACGTTGCATAGGTGTCACAGCCGGATTGAGCCGCACGGCTCAAACCGGATGTGTAAAAGCAGCCTAAAAGATGAAAAAATAATGACATGGCCCCCTTATTCACCTGATCTGAACCCCATAGAGAACCTGTGGTCCCTCATAAAATGTTAGATCTACAGGGAGGGAAAACAGTACACCTTTCAGAACAGTGTCTGGGAGGCTGTGGTGGCTGCTGCACGCAATGTTGATTGTAAACAGATCAAGTAACTGATGATAGAATTTATGGATGGTAGGCTAAGTGTCATCATAAAGAAACGTGGCTATATTGGTCACTAATTTTTTGGGGTTTTTGCATGTCAGAAATGTCTATTTCTAAATTTTGTGCAGTTATATTGGTTTACCTGGTGAAAATAAACAAGTGAGATGGGAATATATTTGGTTTTTATTAAGTTGCCTAATAATTCTACACAGTAATAGATACCTGAAAAAACAGATATCCTCTTAAGATAGCCAAATCTAAAAAAAAAAACACTCCAACTTTCAAAAATATTAGGCTTTGATATTTATGAGTCTTTTGGGTTGATTGAGAACAGTTGTTGATCAATAATAAAAAAAATCATCTAAAATACAACTTGCCTAATAATTCTGCATACGGTTTATCTGTCTATCCATCTATCTATCTATCCATTATCAATCTATCCATTATCTATTTATTCATCTATCCATTATCTATCCATCTGTCTATCTATCCATCTATCTATCTATCCATCCATCCATCTATCCAGCTATCTATCCATCCATCCATCTATCCATCCGTCTATCTATCCATCTATCTATCCATTATCTGTCTATCCATCTAATCGATTATCTATCATCTATATTATTTATTGCTGTTAAAGCATTAAACGCAGGGACCAACCTGCGAAAAACGCACCAAAAACGCACCAAAACGCTGTAAAAACGCTTGCGTTTTTCGGTGCATTATTGGTGCGTTTTTTTAACGCAGGTGTGCTAATCCTGCACTCTCAAGAAATTTCTTGAGAAAAATCCTTTCTAGTGAACACATAGCCTTAAAGTAATCGAAAATGTTATGTACCACTAAAATGCTACAAATAAAAGCTGCACCTCACAAAAAAGAAGTCCTCACTCAGGTCCATGTTCTGTTAATGGAAATATAGGGGGCTTAAATGTTACTAGTTAACAAAGGCTCTGGAAAAGTGACATGTATTCTCTATATGATATCCAGGGAAATCTGTGGTCTCAAATTAAAAATCCCCCCACCTTCTGAGCCCCACACTGTATCTAAGCTACAGTTAGCGTCTACATGTTTGGCATTACTTTAGGGAAGAGAGCCCACTTAGAACGGTTGTCCAGGACTTTATATTCATTGCCTATCCTTAGGATAAAATAGAGATGAAGACCAGCACCGTAATAAAACTCTTGTCTTCATCTTAGATGGTTAAAACATGAGGAGGATAAAATAGAATGACAGCTGACACATTTCGGACAGGGTAATTACTCATAGGTGACATACTTCTGAAAGAAAAATACATTTATAACTTAGTACACAGACATGAGGTATCTTGACAGGTGCATGACCATGTTTGTCATGGTATGGTGTATTCCGAGTGATCTTCCTCTAGTGGAATACTGATGATGGAAAATAATCACTGGGATCAAGGACCGATCGTGATACCAATGTGATATGACTGAAAGAATGAGTGTGATTAGATAGTTATCCTAATCAAAAGATAGTGATCACAGGTATTATTTGATCCATCCAAAACTCAGTATCAAAGAGGTGTCCTCTGGTTGAACCTATTTCACCATGATGAAGAATATACGTGTTAGTAGATCTTGAACAAACCACTTATGAGGAAGGAACGTTTACAGTTCAACTTACAGGAAACTCGTGGTTAGCTAAAAACATGTGTAAGGAAACTGGCATGTAAAATTCACGGCTCACTGCAATATCTCTAGGAAACTGTGGTCGGCCAGTGGTCAACTAACAAAATGTGCAGGAAGCTACTGGTGCCCACAGCCACGTGTGGTCAGCTTACATGACCATGACTCAGCAATCACATGCTGGTCACAATTGCAATACTGCATTTCCACACGAAGTACAAATTTTGCATAAAAATACAGGACTCGCTTAGTGAGATTAGGGACATTTCCAGGACGCTCAAAGTGGACGCACTGCGCCTGTGATGCAAAGGCTGGGTTGTTTTCCTTCTTACTAATCGAGTCCCTCGATGAGAAAGGATTGCTACAACATAACGGTAATGTTGATGCATATTTCACTTATTGTATAAGATTTTATGACTATAAAGTAGTTCTAATGCCTATGTACCATTGACTATTCATGTGCTATTAAAATAAATAGTATCTTGCTATATAGAATCTTAGTATTCGTGCCTGATTAAGATATCAGTGAGCGCTTCATAAGTACGGGCTTTCAGCCCCCTTTTTAGTAGAATTTAGCAAGACATAAATTGGCGTAGTCGGCAGGATTACTTCTATAAGAAGTAATTAACGAATTTTTGTAATTTTTTGTAAACATATTTTTTGCAAATTTCCATTTTGTTTTCGCAATCTTTTTGCATAGTATCAAAATGTTCAGAAAACGTAAGGATAATGTTAAGGAGGTTGTTGTGGAGATCCCTGGCTGGACTGAGTCTCCCTACAATCTTATAGCACATGAATTGGTCAATTGTGGATTGGTGGGACAATGGTAGGATAAGCTCAAGGGTTGTGAACCTACTGATGTTGTGAATGGTCTCAGTAGTGTCCCTGTGAAAACAGGTGATGTAGTGTCTTTAGGACGGCGCATCTGGATTTTAGCAAGTGCATATTGCGCGATGCATGAACGTAATCTAAAGATGCAGAAGAAAGGTTCCCAGATGGAACAAAAGATGATAAATTAGGTGGCCAGAAAACAGTTCTGGAATATAAATACACGACTGTTGAAGGAAGAATCACCGGTGAAGTGGGGAAAAGCATATGAAGATTTAACCAAACAACAACAAACACATGCATGGTTCACAGACGGATACATAGTTATGTGAGTGGGAAAATGTTGTGGAAAAGTGTTGCATATAATCCCAGATTGGAAAAATTTCTGTCAGTAGAAAGGGAAGGCAAAAGTAGTCAATATACAGAACTCTATGCCATATTCTTGACAGGGAAAAGAGTGTAATTTTTTTTATTGATTCTTGGTCAGTAGCAAATGGATTAGCCACATGGATGATGGGATGGAAAAAACACAAATGGTTAATTCATGGAAAAGAGATTTGGGGCAAGGAAGTGTGGCAAGACATTGAAGAGATTATTCAATTTACCAAGACCACTGTATTTCATGTCGATGCTCATGTCCCTACTGACTCACTTGAACGTTTGTTTAATTCAGAAGCAGATAAAGCAGCAGCCATCAGACAAGTCAGTCCAATAGTTGACAAGGAAAAAGAGGCATGGTTGCAAGGTACAGCTGTTTGGGCACACCAGAAAAGTGGACATTTGGGAGAAAAAGCCACTTACAGGTGGGCTCAGGAAAGGGGTGTGCCTCTTACTCTTGATATCATTAAAGAAACCATTCTACACTGTTCAGTGTGCCAATATTCACAAAAGAGGGAGGTTCCACATACAGTAATGGGACACATAGGTTGAGGACAATTACCTGCACAAATTTGGCAGATGATTTCATTGGTCCATTGCCAGAAAGTAGAGGGCGTAAATACGTCTGCAATGCAGTAGACACAAACTCAGGTTTGATGGTGGGTTTTCCCTGTAAGGTAGCAACCCAGTGGAGTGCTGAGAGAACTTTACAAATCAAGGTACTGATGCTAAATTTGGGAAATGAATCTTTGATCTTAGTGAAACACCAGAAGGTGGCTCAGATGTTGATAATTCCAATAAACTTGTCTGAGATAAGAGAAGGAACTGCCCGGGCAGAATTAACAATACAGGGTACTAAAGGTTTTGGATACTCTAATATTACAAATGTAGGAGCAAAAATAAGGATTCAAAACCTCCAAGGACCGCCCGCAGAGGTAATAGCGGTCGAAAAAGATTGTACTCTCCTGATAATGAGACCAGGAGTGGAGAAGTGGGAATATGTTCCACAAGAAAAATGTTATTTACGAGAATAATAGTGTATCTCTATTTGCAGATGGTGTTGTAAATAAGCGGAATCCATGGTATCGGTTACTGCGAAGAGCTCGATAGTGATGAGATGGAGAAATTCCTGTGTTTGATGTTCGCCTCTTTGGTCGTTGGATGGACAAGTTTACATCAGGAGGAACCTATAGCGAATAAATTTCTGATGCACCATCACATTTTAACTGATGTGCTGAACAGTAGCCAACACACAGATTGCTGGATCTGTACACATTCTCTGATTACAGCTACCAGTATCTCTTATCTGGCTACCCCGGTATCGATGGAGGAAATCTTAAAGTCGAAAAGTTGTTCTGATCATCTTGCTGATCAAGACACTCAAACTGTTCATCTATGGAATACTACAGTACCCATTCCCATAGTGGGATGGATCAATCTTCCATGGTGGCAAGGCAATTTGAGTGGAACAGTCACCAATTTACAATATCTGGCTTTTAAGGGAGGAATTTGGTTATCAAGAAATAAGACTGGACTGACTAACCTGGGATTCCTCCCTATGGAGAATATAAAAATACGTTTTGGGACAACTACAAATACTTTAGATGCTTTTAAACGCAGCTTAGTGGAAAGGACAATTCATGATATGTTATGGCCTTATGCCAATATGTTCATAAATGGGACTAGTGAAACTTGTAGTAACATATCGGGAAATTTAATGTGTAATGATTCCTCTGAATATCGAGCAATTGCCAAAATACATGATATTCAAGTGAGCTTTTCAGATAATATTGCTTTTAGTTTTAATATACATAGTAGTGAAAGTGATTATATTTGTGATTCAACGTTTATCCAAACAAACCAAGAAATCAAAATTTGTGGCAAACGATGCCTCTTTGTCATGGTATGGTGTATTCGAGTGATCTTCCTCTAGTGGAATACTGATGATGGAAAATAATCCCTGGGATCAAGGACCGAACGTGATACCAATGTGATATGACTGAAAGAATGAGTGTGATTAGATAGTTATCCTAATCAAAAGATAGTGATCACAGGTATTATTTGATCCATCCAAAACTCAGTATCACAGAGGTGTCCTCTGGTTGAACCTATTTCACCATGATGAAGAATATACGTGTTAGTAGATCTTGAACAAACCACTTATGAGGAAGGAACGTTTACAGTTCAACTTACAGGAAACTCGTGGTTAGCTAAAAACATGTGTAAGGAAACTGGCATGTAAAATTCGTGGCTCATTGCAATATCTCCAGGAAACTGTGGTCGGCCAGTGGTCAACTAACAAAATGTTCAGAAAGCTACTTGTGCCCACAGCCGCGTGTGGTCAGGTTACATGACCATGACTCAGCAATCACATGCTGGTCACAATTGCAATACTGCATTTGCAAAGATGTACAAATTTTGTATAAAAATACTGGACTAGCTTAGTGAGATTAGGGACATTTCCAGGACGCTAAAAGTGGACGCACTGCTCCTGTGATGCAAAGGCTGGGTTGTTTTCCTTCTCACTAATCAAGTCCCTCCGATGAGAAAGGATTGCTACAACATAACGGTAGTGTTGATGCATATTTCTGTTATTGTATAAGATTTTATGACTATAAAGTAGTTCTAATGCCTATGTACCATTGCCTATTCATGTGCTATTAAAATAAATAGTATCTTGCTAAAAAGAATCTTAGTATTCGTGCCTGATTAGGATATCAGTGAGCGCTTCGTAAGTACGGGCTTTCAGTCCACTTTTTAGTAGAATTTAGCAAGACAGTGCACTTGAAAGTATCGATTAGCCTCTAACACACTAATTCGATCACTTCCTATGTGTTAGGAAAGATCACGGCTACAAGATGGTAATAAGATCAAAAATTGAAACAACAAGAGAGTGAACTGGATCCTAGGGGTGATCACATATATGAGGAATTGACCTTCACTTCGTGAAAGCCAGCATATGCACCTACCTCTAATCCGCTCCTATGGGCAATGGAATATGGACTATTTGCTAGTAAAATAAGGGTGAACTAGAGCTGCACAAAATGACAGAATTGGGGCCAAGGATGGGTACTGCACATCTGCCTCGTATTGATTTGAAATTGACAAATTATTAAAAAAAAACAAAAAAAAAAAAAAAAAACACCAACAAAAAGCATACACTGTGATTTCCTGGATTTTTCTCAATTCTGTCTGTCACAGTTCAAATGTACTTACCATACAAAATTACAGACCTCTTCATTCTTTGTAGGTGGGGAAACTTGCAAAATCTGCAGTGTTTGCAACCTTCCTGATATCTTATTTTTTTGCCTGTTTGTCACACTGAAATGTTTCAGATCACCAAACAAAATTTAAATATTAGATAAGGATAACAAGTAAACCCAGAATACAATTTATAAAAGAAAGTCTATTAAGGGAAAAAGAAATCCAAATCCTAGTTACATAGGTTGATAAAAGACCTAGGTCCATCTACTTCAACCTTCCTCCACCAATTATACATTTTGTCCCTAAGGCACGTATAACCAACAATGTTGTGTGTACTGAGGAAATCATCCAGCCCTTTTTTAAAATCTGTTATAGTATCTGCCATTACTACCTCTTGTGGTAGGGCATTCTACAGTCTGACTGCTCTAAATGTAAAGAACCCTTTCCTTTTTAGCTGCCGGAATCTCTTTTCTTCCACTCGCAATGTATGCCCCCTGGTCCTAAGTATTGTCTTTGGAAGAAATAAGTCATATGCCAGTCCTTTATATTGACCACACATGTATTTATACATGTGAATGAGATCTCCTCTGAGATGTCCTTTTTTTTTTAAGGTAAACATATCTAACTTTTTCAACCTCTCATCATATGGGAGGCCTTCCATTCCTTGTCGTAGTCTATTTAGCCACCTTTGAACTGACTAACTTCTGAATGTCTTTTTAAAAATATGAAGCCCAAAACTGGATCCCATATTCCAGATGTGGCCTTACAAGTGATTTATAGAGGGGTAACAATACGTTGGGATCACAGGATCTAATCTCTCTTTTTATACACCCTAAAATCTTGTTTGCTTTAGCAGCTGCTGCCTGACATTAAGTACTGCTGCTCAGCTTATTTGTAATGAGAATACCCAAGTCCTTCTCCTGTTCTGTAGTCCCGAGTTTACTTCCATTTAATGTATACGTAGCTATAGGATTACTCCGTCCTAGGTGCATTATTTTACATTTATCAACATTAAATCTCATTTGCCAAGTATCTGCCCATTCTGACATCTTATCCAGATCTTTCTGTAATATTGTACTATCAAGGTCAGTTTTTAATATCCTACATAGTTTGGTGTCATCAGCAAAGACTGACACTTTATTAATGACCTTGTGGATGGGATAGATAGTAAAGAGATTAAAAAGAATCGGTCCTTCCACCCCACTGCTGACTATAGCCCATTTAGAGAATGTACCAATTATGACTACTCTTTGTTTCCTATCTTTTAGCCAATTCCTTACCCAGTTGCATATAGTTTCCCATAGTCCTTGCTTCTGCAGTTTTAGTATAAGGATATTATGTGGTACAGTATCAAATGTCTTTGCAAAGTCCAAATAAATCACATCAGCTGCATTACCAATATCCAGATTTGCACTGGATAAATCTGCAGGGCGCTGTGTGAAAAAGTGACTGCTCAATAAACTTAATAACTGGTTGTCCCACCCTCAAAAGCAAAAACTGCAATCATGCTTTTGCGATACCTGGCAATAAGTGTTAAAACGCTCGAGGAATTTTTGCCCACTCATCTTTGCAGAATTGTTGTAATTCTGCCACATTGGAGGGTTTCTGAGCATGAGGGTTCCCGACCTTTTTAAAAAGGTCACGCCACAGATTCTCAAATCGGATTAAGATCAGGACTTTGAATAGGCCACTAAAGTATTAATTTTGTTTTTCTTAAGCCATTTAAAAAGGAGGACTTGCTGGTGTGTTTTGGATCACTGTCCTGCTACATAACCCAAGTGCGCTTCAGCTTGAAGTCACGAACAGATGGCTAGACATTTTCCTTCAGTGTTGTTTGCTAGATAGCAATTCATGGTTCCATTTACCACAACAAGTCTCCTAGGTCCTGAAGCAGCAAAACAGCCCCAGACCATCACACTGCCACCAAATTTTATTGTTGATATGAGGTTCTTTTCCTACCATAAAAGTTCAATTTTTGTCTTGTCAGTCCACAAAAGTCTTGGGGATCATATAGATGTTAAATCCAAACACAGAAATAGAGATCCATATCTCATATATGTATATCTACTGTGAGACTGTGACCGGGGTTATCTATGACGGCCGGTATGTCTCGCCCAGGTTGTGCTCACTCCATGATAGAAAGTAAATCCACTATAGGGTTAATGCTGTTTCCCTACAGGCTTAAGGAAGGGTTAAAAGGAAACAGGAACGAGGGCAGGTGTGCCGGGTGTGGGGGAAGTGACCAGAACTTCCTGAGCCCTCTGCTGGAGAGGCACATGTATTTTGTTATGGACTTTTTTTGTTTGGACATTAAACACCGTGTGCTGTGAACCTTGATGCCTGGATCCCGTGTCTTCTGCTGCGCAGCCGACCGCGCTACCTCACATATGGTGGAGAATGCGGGCATGACAGCCGGTGAGGTGTAGCATCCATCCCTGGTGACCCAGCTGCGCATGTCCTGGATTCGAGCGGCTATACTACAGCCCAAACCCGGCGACGCCATGGAGGACATACTAAAGCATTTGGCTCAGGCTAATGCACAGCAGCAACAGACCAATGCACACCTGCTCCAATCCTTGCAAGTGCAGAAAAAAAAACTCCAAGAACAGTTGGATCAGGCCAATGCACGTCAGCAGCAATCCTTGCAAGTGCAGGTCAAAATGCACCAAGAACAGATGGAGCAGGCCAATGCACGTCAGCAGCAAGCCTTACAATTGCAGGAAAAAAGGCACCAAGAACAGATGGTTCTCCTGGCCAAGTCGATCCGTGCCGGACCGGCAGCAACAACCCCGGGACCGGGTGACGACGGCAGCGTCCGGAAAGCGGTGAGACAAGCGTTGCAAAAGATGACCCCGGGTGATGATGTGGAAGCGTTCCTGGCGGTGTTTGAGCGGGTGGCCGAGCGGGAAAAGCTGCCGACCCCGCAGTGGGCTGAGGTATTGTCGCCCTATCTGACGGGGGAACCCCAAAAAGCGTACCTGGACCTCGGTACCGAGGACGCCATTGACTATGTGACCCTGAAAGCCGAAATACTGGCTCGGTTGGGGGTGAATACCTATGTACGGGCTCAGCGGGTAAATCAGTGGTTCTATGAGGAAGCCAAACCCGTACGCTCCCAGGCCTATGACTTATTACATCTTGTAAAAAAGTGGTTGCAGCCTGACACTCTGAGCCCGGCGCAAATGGTGGAAAGGGTAGTAGTGGATCGTTTTGTGCGCACTTTACCCGTCACCGTTCAACGGTGGGTAGGACAGGGTGACCCGAGTACCCTGGACCAATTAGTGTCCCTGGTAGAGCGGCATGTGGCTACGCAGGACTTGATACGGGACACTGAGACTTTGCGTACCGCCCGTCGGTCCGGCCCCTCCAAGCCTAGGGCCAAGGACCCACCGCCGACACCGGTACAGGAGTCCGCTACCATCCTGGCTGAGGCCGCGCCCGCCGTTCCTGAGGTCCGGAAGGCCATGTACCCTAAACGACAACTTGTCAAGGGGGTTTCCTTCCCTATTAGATGTTGGCGGTGCCAGCGGGTGGGACATATGGAAGCCCAGTGTCCACTCACCACGGAGCCCATGGATTGTGGGGTTACCCGGCGGGGTTCAATGTATGCTCAGGTGGTGTGTACCGCTGACCTGGTCTCCCCAGAGACAGAGCCCCACTTGTGCCAAATACAGGTGAATGGATGTCCGGTTACAGGATTGTTGGATTCCGGAAGCTTAGTGACCCTTGTGCGATCCACCTTGAGAGCTAAAGTAAAGGCCACAGGACGCACTGTGGGGGTGGTTTGCATACATGGGGACCGCCACGACTATCCCACGGGGATTGTCACCATCACAGCACCTTGCGGTCAGGTGCAACATGAGGTGGGACTTCTTAACACTCTTCCTTATGACGTGATCCTAGGAAGGGATCTGCCCTATTTTTGGACTTTATGGAGGGGACCCCCTAAGTCCCCTCAGATATTGGTCGGTCCGGGACCTGAGCCCTACAATCCTGAATCCGGGACACCTGCCGTAGGGGTCACGATGATAGGGACAGAGTGTGAACCCGATAGGTCACCCCTAGAGGTATTGGCAGGAGAGGCTGAGACGGTCGAGCCCATCCCGGAGTTGGAGGCGTCCCCGGATACGTTTGGGACAGCCCAACTCCAGGACCCTACGTTAATACATGCCCGGAGTCGGGTGACAGTAGTTGACGGGGTGGCACAGCTGCCCAGTGCCCAGGTAAGGTACCCCCATTTCGCTCTTAAGCAGGATTTACTCTACCGGGTAGATGAAATACGGGGCGTAGGGGTAGAACAGTTGGTGGTGCCCCAGCCGCATCGCCGGCGGGTCCTCGACTTGGCTCATAAACACCTGATGAGTGGCCACCTAGGGATCAAGAAAACGCAGGAGCGAATATTGCAAAGGTTCTATTGGCCCGGGGTCTTTGGGGAGGTAAAACGGTTCTGCGAAACCTGCCCGGAGTGTCAGCTTACTGCACCCCTGACCCATTTTCGCAGTCCGTTGGTACCGTTACCCATTATAGAAGTCCCTTTTGAACGGATAGGGATGGATCTGGTGGGGCCCCTCGTAAAGTCCGCTCGAGGGCACCAACACATCCTAGTGATCGTTGACTATGCCACCCGGTATCCCGAGGCGATACCTCTCAGACATACTGCAGCAAAGCTTATAGCTCGGGAGTTGTTTGCTGTGTTCTGCCGGGTGGGATTGCCCAAGGAGATCCTTACGGATCAGGGGACCCCATTCATGTCTAAAGTGACCAAAGAGCTATGCCGGCTACTCCAGATCAAGCAGTTGCGTACGTCTGTGTATCATCCGCAAACGGACGGTTTAGTCGAGCGTTTCAATAAAACCCTGAAAACCATGCTAAGAAGGGTGATTTCAAAAGACGGGAAAGACTGGGATATGATGCTTCCCTATCTGATGTTTGCCATACGAGAGGTGCCACAGGCATCCACGGGGTTTTCGCCTTTTGAATTGTTATACGGGCGACATCCCCGGGGATTGTTGGACCTGGCAAAGGAAACATGGGAACAAGAGCCCACCCCCCATAAAAGTGTGATTGAACACATTTTGGGTATGCAGAACCGCATAAGCGCGGTCATGCCAATTGTGAAGGAGCACTTACAGGAGGCTCAGGCCGCGCAAAGCGGCCGCTACAATAGACAAGCCACCGTGCGGACCTTTAAACCCGGGGATCGGGTGTTGGTATTGATCCCCACGGCGGAGAGCAAATTCCTGGCTCAGTGGCAAGGCCCCTACGAGATAAAGGAAAGAGTAGGGGTGGTTAACTATAAAGTATTGCAGCCCGGTAGGCGGAAACCTGAACAAATATACCATGTCAACCTATTAAAACCTTGGCAGGAACGGGAAAGCCTGATGGCTGTTTTTTCCCCACCTCCCTCCTCTTCGGGTCGTTCACATCCGGCTCCAGCGACCTCCGGAGAGGACGAACCGGAAGTAAGGATTGGAGAAGCCCTCACCAAGCAACAGAGGCGAGAGGCCAGACGGTTGGTTCAGCAGAACCCCGATGTCTTCTCCGAGCTGCCCGGTAGGACCAGTCTGATACGACATGATATTGTCACCGAGCCCCACCTGAAGGTACGCCTGAAGTCATACCGGGTGCCGGAGGCTCGACGACAAGCCATATCGGAGGAAGTAAAGACAATGTTACGCCTGGGGGTCATCGAAAAATCCCGGAGTGAATGGGCTAGTCCGATTGTCCTAATACCAAAACCCGATGGCTCCTTAAGGTTCTGCAATGACTTTAGGAGATTGAACGAAATATCCAAGTTCGATCTCTACCCCATGCCCCGGGTGGATGAGCTGATTGATAGGCTGGGACAGGCGCGATATTTTACCACGCTCGACCTGACCAAAGGGTACTGGCAGGTGCCACTAACGGAGTCCGCCAAGGAGAAAACAGCTTTTGTTACGCCGGAGGGTCTCTTCCACTATGTTGTCTTGCCTTTTGGGTTACATGGCGCTCCGGCCACGTTCCAGAGGTTGATGGACTTAGTGCTGGAACCCCACCAGGCGTATGCATCAGCGTACCTGGATGACATCATTATTTACAGCTCCGATTGGCAGACCCACTTGGAACAGGTACAAGCGGTGGTGGACGCGCTTCGAACAGCCGGATTGACAGCCAATCCCAAGAAATGTGCATTGGGACTCACGGAAGCCCGCTACTTGGGCTACGTGATAGGCCAAGGAGTGATTAAGCCCCAAATTAACAAGGTTGAGGCGATCCAGAAGTGGCCTAGACCCCTGACCACGAAGCAGGTTAGGGCCTTCCTGGGTATCGTGGGGTACTACAGGAGGTTTGTAAAGGATTTTGCGGGACTATCAGCCCCCTTGACGGACCTTCTCAAAGGCAAGAAGTCCGTCATGGTGCGGTGGACTCCGCAGGCCGAGGACTCCTTCCGGGCCCTGAAGGGGGTCCTGTGCGGACAGCCCGTTCTGGTCAACCCTGATTTCCGGAAGGAGTTCATAGTACAGACTGACGCCTCGGAGGTCGGCCTGGGGGCAGTGCTGTCTCAGGTGGTTCAGGGGGAGGAACACCCAGTCACCTTCTTGAGTAGGAAGCTCACCCCTCCCGAGCGGAATTATAGCGTAGTGGAGAAGGAGTGCCTGGCGATCAAGTGGGCCTTGGAGTCCCTACGCTATTACCTGCTGGGACGGCAGTTTCGCTTGGTGACGGATCACTCTCCACTGGTCTGGATGAGGTCCGCCAAGGAACGGAATGCCCGGGTTACCCGGTGGTTCCTTTCTCTGCAGAACTTCCGGTTTACGGTTGAACACCGGGCCGGTAGGTTGCAGGGCAACGCCGATGCCTTGTCCCGCGGCCCGTGCTTGATGGCTGGAGTTCAACCCCGCACGCTTGAACTGAGGGGGGGGGTATGTGAGACTGTGACCGGGGTTATCTATGACGGCCGGTATGTCTCGCCCAGGTTGTGCTCACTCCATGATAGAAAGTAAATCCACTATAGGGTTAATGCTGTTTCCCTACAGGCTTAAGGAAGGGTTAAAAGGAAACAGGAACGAGGGCAGGTGTGCCGGGTGTGGGGGAAGTGACCAGAACTTCCTGAGCCCTCTGCTGGAGAGGCACATGTATTTTGTTATGGACTTTTTTTGTTTGGACATTAAACACCGTGTGCTGTGAACCTTGATGCCTGGATCCCGTGTCTTCTGCTGCGCAGCCGACCGCGCTACCTCACACTACCAATAAAAGCATATAAACCTACAATAGACCTGCATTATTATATGGTGTATCAGAGAAACACACATAATTCCAAAAATGTACAAATTTTATTAACATGATTTTAACAGACATCAAGAATTCATCACATAATTAAGAGACGGATATCAGAAGGACACACAGTAAAAAGTTATTCTTCCCCATTAAAAACACAGAAACAATCCTGGGACAGTGTGGTGTTGGAACTAGTATATGGTAGTGATCATGAAAATTATACCGTAGTCATTAAGTACAGCAGACATGATATTACACAGCTGACAATCAGGAAAAGACATACAAACTATGAATGTCAAAAATTAACACTGCCGTGCAAATGCATAATGTAGAGGGGGAATATTACAAGTTGAATATAATTATAGATAAACTTCCATAATAAGAAGTGCAATTATCACCCCTATGCATTGTTCATATACTTCGGGTTAGTAAAGCCCCAAAATTCGCCATACCCATAATGCATATCTTATAGATGTTTTCTGGCAAAACTGAGAGGAGCCTTTAAATGTTCTTTTTGCTCAGCAGTGGGTTTTGTCTTGGAACTCTGCCATACACTGACCTTAACTGAGGCAATTAAGGCCTGCAGTTATTTAGAGGTTGTTGTGGAGTCTTTTGTGACCTCTGTCATAAGTAGTCGCTCCGCTCTTGGGGTAATTTTAGTTAGTCGCCAACTCCTGGGAAGGTTCACCATTGCTCATGTTTTCGCTATTTGTGAATAATGGCTCTCACTGTGGATCACTGGCGTTCCAAAGCTTTAGAAATAGCTTTATAAACTTTTCCAGACTGATAGATCTTAATTACTTTGTTTCTAATTTTTTCCGGAATTTCTTTGGATTGCCACATTCTGTCTAGCTTTTCTGCATCTTAGGCTGCTTTCACACATCCGGCTTGAGCTGTGCGGCTCAATCCGGCTGTGCAAGCTATGCAACGGATGCGGTGAAAACACCGCATCCTTTGCATAAGTTTTTCCCTTGCGGCCCGTCCGGTTTTTGCCGCTTGCGGCATGCTACTGAGCATGCGCAGTGGCAAAAACCGCATGCGGCGGCCGGATGCGGTTTTTGCCGCATCCGGTCGCCATAGGCATGCATTGAAAAATGCGCCGCATCGGCCGAATGCGGCGCGATGCGTTTTTTTTTCCGCACGAAAAAACTTGCTAGGCAACGTTCCATCCGGCCGCCGTATCGGCTAAATCTGCCGCATGCGGCAAAAACCGGATGGAACGCAAGGCCATGCGGCACAATGCGGCACTAATTAAAGTCTATGCAGAAAAAAACGCAACCGGCAGCAAAATAAAACCGGTTGCGATTTTCCTGCAAAGTGCCGGAGTGTGCCGCATTGCAGAAACCGGAGGTGTGAAAGCAGCCTAATTCACTTGTTAAGGCAGGTCCTATTGAAGAGATTTATTGATTGAGAACAGGTGTGGCAGTAATTAGGCCTTGATGTGGCTACAGTAATTGAACTCAGCTTCCCAAAGATGTGAGAAACCATAGTTATTTTATTTTCTATGGGGGGAGTGTCACTTTTTCACACAGGACCCTGTAGGTTTGGATTTCTTTAATTTCCCTTAATTTTTTTTTAATGCACTGTACATCTTCAGATATAAATGTAAATGTATCAAAGTTATATCTTCAGGATTTTTTAGTTAGTAGTCCAAAGGAATATAACAATAAAACCTTGTTTCTTGTTTGTCAACTTACAATTTCAAAGAAGGAACAGAATAAACAGCATGTACAGCAATAAAGGCCCCCCTAATTAATACTTGGTTGCACACCCTATGGCATTAATGACAGCCTCCAAATGTTTCTTGTAGCCATCTATAAACTTATTGCACTTCTCAGCTGGGATTTTCTCCCACTCTTCCTTTGCAGCTTGTTCAAGCTCTTGAATGTTTGCAGGTTTCTTTTTCCCCAATGGCATATTTCAGCTAACCCACAAATTTTCAATTTGATTGAGGATGGGACTCATTGCTGGCCATTTTAAAACATTGCATTTTATTTTTCAACCATTCCGGAGTACTTTTGGATGTGTGCTTTGGGTCAATGTCTTGCTGGAGGACCCATGATCTTAGGGGCACTTTGCACACTGCGGCATCGCTAGCCGATGCTAGCAATGCAGAGCGCGATAGTACCCACCCCCATCGCACATGCGATATCATGGGGATAGCTGCCATAGCGAACATTATCGCTACGGCAGCTTCACATGCACTTACCTGCCCTGCGACGTCACTCTGGCCGGCGAACCGCCTCCTTACTAAGGGAGCGGGTCGTGCGGCGTCATAGCGACGTCACACAGCAGGCGCCCAATAGAAGCGGAGGGGCGGAGATGAGCGGGACGTAAACATCCCGCCCACCTCCTTCCTTCCGCATTGGCGGTGGGACGCAGGTAAGGAGATGTTCCTCGCTCCTGCGGCTTCACACACAGTGATGTGTGCTGCCGCAGGAACGAGGAACAACATCGTAACATCGGTCATCCCCAAATTATGGAAATGACCGACGCTACACAGATTGCCGATTTACGACGCTTTTGCGATTGTAAATCGGTGCATCTAGGCTTTACACGTTGCGACATCGTTACTGGCGCCAGATGTGGGTCACTTTCGATTTGACCCCGACGATATCGTAGTAGCGATGTCGCAACGTGCAAAGTACCCCTTAGACTCAAACCAAGTTTTCTTACACTGGGTAGGACATTTTACTCTAAAATGACTTGATAATTCTTTGATTTCATGATTCTTCTGATACGGTCAAGTTCTCCAGTACCAAACGCAACAAAGCAAACCCACAGCATTATGGATGCTCAATCATGCTTAACTGTTGGTAAGGTGTTCTTTTCCTTATAAGCTTCATTGCGCCATCTGTAAACAAACTGTTGCTTTGCATTGTCAAAAAGGTCTATTTTTGTTTTATCTGTCCCCAGAACAGTTTCCCAGAAGGATTGTGGTTTCTAAAGATACTCTTTGGCACAGATTAGTCGTTGCTTTTTTTTTTTTTTTTTTTCTTCAGTAAGGGTTTCTTACTTGGCCTTCACCCATAAAGCTCTTCTTGATGTAGAGTGCAGCACATGGTACTTGTTGAAACCATGACCCCAGACTGTTCCAGATTGGCCTTCAGGTCTTTGGATATTTTATATGGTGTTTTTTTTTCCACAAGTCGCACCAATCTTCAAAGACATGTCATCAGTTTTTCTCTTTCCCCTACGTCCATGAAGGTTCTTGATGTTTCCATGCTTAGCAAACTTTTTAATGACATTATGCACTGTTGAAACTGGCATACCAAGGTCTTTGGAGATGGCCTTATACCCTTTGAAAGTCTTGTGTTTGCTAATAATAGCATTTCTGTTGTCCTCGATAGCTCCTTTGCTTTCACCATTGTGACAAAGGAACAGGGCCTACCATGTGATTGTTGAAAACACTGAAGTCATCATTCATTGGCTAATTCATGTCACATGGGCACCGACAATTGAGCACAGGCAATTCTCATATGTGATTTACCACAGGCGAGTCAAACTGTGTTTCCATACTAATTTAATCTAAAAAGTACAGATGAGCCACCCCCCTAGTGTTCGAGTTCGGTTTGTCGAACACCTTCGAACCCCATTGAAAACAATGGCAGGCAAACATAAACACATACAAACACATAGAAAACCCCAAAAAAAAGGTTCAGCTTACCAGGGTAGAAGCCACAGGACAAATCAGAAGGTGCACGGATCGATCCAGATGAGCCAGTTCTGGTATTAAGTACGTATACACAGAGTAAACTCCTTCTATGGTGTCCAAAAGTGAAACTAGTCAGAAGTCCTTATAGGGCAAGGACATGTGACATACACAGCCAATGACACATGCCCTTGCTTGTGTGCAAAAAATGCACTTTGCTGTGTCCGTGATTGGCTGACAGCCCGCACCCCCCCCCCCACTGTACGCGCGGTTAGGGGGGGAAAGAAAAATTCAGGAACCCCCGCCCTTCCCCCCCCATTATACACTGAATTTGGATATTATCAATGCGTAGTGTCTATGCGTATAATTCTGGAGCGATTTGGCAGCAAATGTGAATGCAGACTTGATGCAGAATGTATGCGCGTTGGATGCTTGCTCTGTCATTCGGGGGGAGAGAGAGAGTGTGAGAGAGAGTGTGAGAGTGTCAGTGAGAGTGTGAGTGTGAGAGAGATATTGAGTGTGAGAGAGAGAAAGCACTACCGCCCCCATCATCATCCCCGCACACACGCAAGCACTACCGCCCCCATCATCATCACCGCACACACGCAGGCACTACCTGAGTGAAGTCTCTGGTGACAGCGTGGCTCACGTCAGTTGCTGCATGGAGCTGACACAGAGCGGTCGTGTTCTACGGCGCTCCCCTTCAGCTTCATGTAGCAGAGCTGAAAGTGTCGTGTGGATTACTTCGGACCTGGATGGGTGTTTGGGGATTAATAAAGTGGTAAATGAGGGGGTTTATTTGTCTTTCATTCCAAATAAAGGATTTTTCGTTGTGTGTTTATTTACTTTCACTTACAGGTTAATCATGGAAGGTATCTCGGGGAGACACCTGCCATGATTAACCTAGGACTTAGTAGCAGCTATAAGCTGCCATTTAACTCCTTATTACCCAAATTGCCACAGCACCAGGGTAATTCAGGATGAGCCGGGTAGAGCCCCGGGACTGTCGCATCTAATGGATGCGGCAATTCCGGGCGGCTGCTGGCTGATATTGTTAGGGTGGTGGGCTCCCCATAATGTGGCGCTCCCCATCCTGACAATACCAGCCTGCAGCCATGTGGCTTTATCTTGGCTGGTATCAAAATTGGCGGGGGAACGCAGGTTTTTTTTTAAATTATTTATTTTACTGCACGATATAGACGCGCCCACCGGCGGCTGTGATTGGTTGCAGTGAGACAGCTGTCACTCAGCGTGGGGGCGTGACTGACTGCACCAATCATGGGCGCCGGTGGGCGGGGAAAGCATAGAATACAAGATTAAATAATGAGTGGCAGCCATTTTCGAAAGAGGAAAAGCCACCGGAGCTTTGTGACAGCCGTGCAGCTGATCGGTGAGTAGGAAAGAGAGAGGGATTGTGCTGGGGACGCAGGACGCATGCAAATACGCAACGTGTGCACATAGCCTTACTGTGAAAAGCCACGCTTTTGGTGATCGAACCGTTATGGAACGTTAAGTCGAACGTGAAGCAAATCAATGAATGACTCAAACATCGCCCAAAAACAACTCGAATTTGAAATTGGCAAACGGTTCGATTCGAACATCGCTCATCGCTAGTAAAAAGGTGCCAATACCAGTGTCACAGCTGCTTTAGGTTTTTCTATATTTCCCTCCCATTGTTTTTTTGTTTTAAATTGTTGTTTATCATTTGCTCTTTTGAATTTAACATGAGTGCATACAAAAAAGCTGTTTCACTTCATTTTTTTTCAGGAGTTATTCCTCATTATGTATTTAAACTTCATGGGTGCCAATAATGATGAGAAGGAATTATATATATTATAATATATGATGCCCCCTGTTCTCCCTATATTTGATGGCCCCCACAACTTGTTCTATACTATATTTTGGCACCCACAACATATAACACACAACAAAAACAAACATACTCACCTAACCTCTTCTATGGCAGCCTGCAGAGGCAACACGATGCAATGATACCATCGCACTGCCCTTGTAAGCATGCTGGTATCTTGTAAGCCACTGGACTATAAACAGTCTGCGACTTAGCCCACGGACAGTGAGAGTGTGGCGCCCCTGAGGCTTCAGTCGCCACAGGGTACGGCACCTGAGTTTAGGTGCTGTACTCATCCCGGATTCCTGGGTGATCAGTGCCGGTCCTACACAACACCACATTCCAACACACAGCAGACATCCCATTATTAGCTCACACAATGGATCAGGGCTGGGGCAGGTCCTATTAATGCATTGCGACCAGTAACCTGGTTATAGTACTTAATCCCTGTGCACTGTATCTAGAACCATCTAGGGGGTGGGGATTAGTGGGCGGAGCTAAGTTGAAAAGTGACAGTTGACAGCTGACAGAGTCACTCAGGAGTAGACCCAGAGTGAGGAAGGGACTTCGGTCCAGGGAAGAGCTCATTTAGTGACTTTGGTGGAAAAAGGAGTACGGTCGCTGGGAGAGTACGGTGTCAGTACTGACAGGACTGCTCGCAGTCGCGGTGTGGAGCCCTAGATTAGGGGACGCTTTAAGCTCGCCTAATAAATCTACCGGGAGAGAAGATTTTATGTTTATCGACCTACCAGAGAGTCCAGGGCACAGCAGCATACACAGAGCCTGGGAATTGGGACAGAGGTCCAACACATTGAGAGGTTCAAGTTGCCTGCCATCAGGGATGTGGAGTCGGAGTCAGTGTTCATTTTGGTGGAGTCGGAGTCGGTATTAAATGGACCGATTCCGACTCCTAAAATATATAATAAATTGGGTACAGTAGTTCAATGCAGAATGTGCTGAATATTATTTCATATGAATTTGGGAAAGTTATGAAATGTCCTATAAATGGCTGTTTTATTCCTGATCTAAGGCTACAGTCACACATTGTTTTTGAGGATATGTTTTTCAGCTGCAAAAGAAGATCAGTTTTTTTAAAAAAAAAAAAAAAAAAGCATCACCTGAAAGGTTTTTAAGCTCATGGATCATGCTTTCAATAGCAAAAGCATTGAAGAAAAACGCCACAGAAAATGACATGCTCATTCTTTGTGAGGATCCGTTTTTGAGACCTCCAGTTTCTCTAGTGGAAAAAGTTCTGCAAGATTATGAACTCAAAAAAGAACAGGTTCTTGCTATTGTAAAGGACAATGCTTCAAACAGCATAAGTAGAGATGAGCGAACCTCTAGAGGCTCGAGTTCGACTCGGTTCGTCGAACGGAGGCCGCGTTCGAGTACGGTTTCGCGAGCCGTTCGACGAACCTCTCGAACCCCATTGAAAACAATGGGAGGCAATCACAAACCCATAAAAACACCTAGAAAACACCGTCAAAGGTGTCCAAAAGGTGACAAACAACTCCCACGACAACACAAACACATGGGAAAGTGACAAAGACAAATACCCATGCGAAAACTAAACAGCTGGATGAGGAAATAGAGGAGGAGACACAGATATAGGAATATCATGCCCTTCTAAAATCATGTAAAACACAGCAAGCGGACTACAAGCAGAGTCTCACTTTTTTCCAAAAATTGGGCCACACAGACACCCCTTCAGTGGCATCACTTGTGCCCTAGTTGCAAAATGGATATTTTGATTTGCATCAAGCACATTCCAAAATATGCCAGCCTTAACTGTCCCCAGGATGACACCGAGATAGGTAGCAAAGTCCTTGCTAAACCAAGACTTGTTCATCTTGGCTCATTTTTAAAAACACAGCAAGCGGACTCCAAGCAGAGTCTCCCTTTTTTCCAAAAATTGGGCCACACAGACACTCCTTCAGTGGCATCACTTGTGTCCCAGTTGCAAACTTGACAGGTAGATTTGCATCAAGCACATTCCAAAATATGCCAGCCTTAACTGTCCCCAGGATGACACCGGGGTAGGTAGCAAAGTCCTTGCTGAATCAAGACTTGTTCATCTTGGCTCATTTTAAAAACACAGCAAGCGGACTCCAAGCAGAGTCTCCCTTTTTTCCAAAAATTGGGCCACACAGACACCCCTTCAGTGGCTTCACTTGTGTCCCAGTTGCAAACTTGACAGGTACATTAGCATCAAGCACATTCCAAATCCACAAGCCTTTACTCTCCCCAGGATGACACAGGGGTAGTAAAGTCCTTGCGGATTCATGACTTGTTCATCTTGATGAACGTTAGTCTGTCCACTGGACAGATGCGTGCGCTTATATGTCAGCACACACCTAGCAACACTGAAGACACGCTCAGAGACAACGCTGGCAGCTGGACACGACAAGATCTCCAAGGCGTAAGTGGCGAGCTCAGGCCATTTTTCAAGATTTGAAGCCCAAAATGAGCAAGGCTCCAGTTGCAAAGTCATGGCATCGATGTTCATTTGGAGATACTCCTGTATCATCCTCTCCAGCCGTTGACTATGTGTCAGACTTCTTGTCTCTAGTGGCCTTGCAAAAGATGGTCTGAAAAAAATTATGAAATGATTCAATAAAATTGCTGTTACCAGCACCAGATACGGTGCTGTTGGTAGGGTTAGACTGTTGATGACGAGACAGTCCCATTTTTGTCAAGTTACAACTGGGAGATTCACTCCGTGCACCACTGGTGTTTGGTGGAAAAGCCAAGCTAAGATTGAGTAACAGCTTCTGCTGAAACTTCTGCATACGTGCGACCCTTTCTATGGCTAGAATTATTTCACCAAATTTGGACTTGTACCGGGGATCTAATAGTGTGGCAACCCAGTAGTCATAATCACTTCTAATTTTGACAATCCAAGGGTCAGGTTGTAGGTAGTGCAGCAAGAAGGCGCTCATGTGTCTTGCGCATCCATGCGGACCAAGTCCTCGCTGTGTTTGTGGCATAGAGGTACTAACCGTGCTTTCTTCCTCTGACATCTCCCCCCAACCTCATTCAACCGAAATTTGACCAAGGTCTCCCTCATCTGCTGAGTCTTCCATGTCCATCGAGAGTTCGTCCTCCTTTTCTTCCTGGCCTCCTGCACCTTCCTCAACATTTTGGCTGCTACCATGCGCCCTTCTTAATCCCTCTCCCCCACCGTCCCATGCCTGCCGCCTTGGTGATGATGAACGTCTGGACCTTGTGGATGATGTTGGTATCCCTTGCGCATATGAATCCTCCTGTACTTCCTCCCCTTCCTCTTGTCCCACCCCCTGACTCCAAATAGTGTTTATCGTGTGCTCCAGCATGTAAATGACTGGAATTGTCATGCTGATAATGGCATTGTCAGCGCTAAACATAATCGTCGCCATGTCAAAACTGTGCAGAAGGGTGCATAGGTCCTTGATCTGAGACCACTCCATCAGCGTGATGTTCCCCACCTCTGCATCTCGTTGGCCCAGGCTATACGTCATAACGTATTGCACCAGGGCTCGGCGGTGCTGCCACAGTCGCTGTAACATGTGGAGAGTCGAATTCCAGCGTGTCGCAACATCGCATTTCAGGCGATGAACGGGTAGGCCGAAAGACTTCTGGAGCGATGCAAGTCGGTCAGCTGCGGCGGTTGAACGGCGGAAGTGAGCAGAGAGTGACTGTGCCCTGTGTAGAAGTCCATCTAGGCCGGGATAGTGGGTTAAAAATTGCTGGACAACAAGGTTCAACACGTGAGCCATACAAGGCACGTGTGTCACCTTGCCACGGCGAAGGGCCGCACCCATGTTTACAGCATTGTCGCACATGGCCTTCCCTGGCTGCAGGTTGAATGGAGACAACCATTTACGAAACTGGGACCGCAGAGATGATCACAACTCATCCGCTGTGTGACTCTTAGTTCCAAGGCATTTCAAGCTAAAGACCACCTGATGCCGTTGAGCTCTGCTGCCAGCATACCCTGTTTCCCCAAAAATAAGACACTGTCTTATATTTTTTTTTGCCCTCAAAAAAGCACTATGTCTTATTTTCAGGGGGTGTCTTATTCTCGAGGAGACATGGTTGGGGGTAAGTTAACCGCCCACAAAAAGCAGACACCCCCCCCATCCCAGGATCGTCATACTTACCAGCCCAGGGCATCTGAAGGCTCCCAGATCCTTCTGTGATCTCCCATCAGGTACGCTGCACGCCTCCCCTGCGTCTGGCCGACATCAGATCTCTCACACACACACACACACACACACACACACACACACACTTCTCCCTGTGATCTCCCTGCAGCTGTGCTCCCCTGCGTCTAGCTGACATCAGATCTCACACACACATCAGATCACACTCACTCACACACACAAACACATACCCACCCCACTTCTTCCCACCCACCCCACGATCCCAGCAGCTGTGCTGCACGCCGTGCTCCTCTGCCTCCTGCCGACACTCACAGAGCTGATCGCTTATGTTCACACACAGTCACACATCAGACAGTATACACGCACACATCTGATCGCATACACTCACACACACACACCCCACCTCTCCCTGTGCCCACCGGTGGGCGGTCCCAGCAGCTGTGCTGCATGCCGTGCTCCTCTGCTGACACTCACAGATCCGATCGCATACACTCGCACACACACACACTCACACATCAGAACACATGCACACATCCGATCGCATACACGCACACATCCGATCGCATACACGCACACATCCGATCGCATACACGCACACATCCGATCGCATACACTCACACACACACTGACGATATCGCACATACGCGTTCATACACTCACAACATCCGGAGATACCACATGCTTCCGGCCATGTGATCCTCCGGCAGGTCCTGGAAGGTCACTGCACAGTGCACAGTATCGCCGCCGAGAAGCAAGCGATATCACTGGATGTTGTGAGTGTGTGGATGCGATCTGAGGTGTGTGTGAGAGTGAGTGAGTGTGATCTGATGTGTATCTGTTCTTATGTGTGTGCGTGTGTGTGTGTGTGTGTGTGTTCCGCCGCTGCAGGACCTTGATGCGCTCACATGCTCCCGGTCGGCTTCTGGTGAGTATGACTGCAGGGTCTTCTTTCTTCTGTATTCTCTCTTCTGGGGGTGCCCGCTGCCTATAATGAAGTGTCCTGCAGTGTCTTTAACTCTTTCACCACTGCATGACACTTCATTATTGACCGCAGCTATGTCTTATTTTCAGGGGATGTCTTATATTAAAGAGACAAAAAGAGAAACTTTCAGCTCACCCATTCCATGTGCTCAGATTTCCTTCTGCTGCTCGGGCTGCAGGTGCTGCTACCTGTGTATAATGAAGAGGGAAGAGTTCTGCCCAGCGCAAGGAGGAGAGATAGGTCAGTAAATTTCCAGATGCTTTATTCTGCTTGGTTTCCAATAAAAACGGTCATATAAACATATGAACAGTTAAGACAATGTCCTCCATGGATAATGACACAACAGCGACGCGTTTCGGCTACAGGAGTGTAGCCTTTGTCAAGTGGCTTTACTATGTGAACTGAGTCCTCTTTATACCCATACATGGGAAAAGTTCTCCAAACAAACAGGTGTAGATTCTTGCTGAAATCCTCAGAATTAACCCATGATCCACTGGCTCAAGATATATCACAGCACATTACAGGTACATGGGTTAAAATACAATATAAAGAAAACAAAAGATATGCACATTATATAACAGTACTTTCATATCAAAATACACTGCTTGAGAATTACATCATAATATTCATACAATAAAAGTTACATGAAAAATACATGAATGTATAACAAAACAGAGTGATATGAATCATTACCCAAGAGAGTGTATCACAATACAGATGCATGGTTATAATTGCCCTGTTCCTTGGGAATGATGGAATAGCATATATAGTAAATATTCGATACCCAACGATCAGTGCACAAATACAATTGAATCCAGAGAAAAGGAAGAAAAAAAAAAAGTTTTGATGGGTTTATAAACCTTTTCTATATCTCCAGAGCAGAAACTACAATTGTATAACAATTCTCTCGTGTCAACAGACACTGCTTGAATGCTACATCATAATATTCCCGTAATAGAAATGACCTAAAAGATATATGCAAATGTATAACAATCAGAGTGATGTGAACTATTACCAAAGAGAGTGTGTCACAATATACATGCATTGTCATAGTTTCCCTGTTCACAGATATGATAGGATAACATATATAATAGATATCTCATACCCAACAGTCAATGCACTAGAAAAAAGAAAAAAAAAATTTAAAAAAAAAAAAAAAATTATTAAATTTATTTACGGAAGAATACCTAAGTGGCTATTTTTTAAGTCCCACCGAACCGCAACTCCACTGAATTCAACTGACAATAGTATTGACAAATCTCCGCTATGGGGGGAGGAGAAAAGGGGGGGAGGGATGGGGAGGGGGAAAGGGAAGAACTGTTTATATGAAAGTTTTTATTGGAAACCAAGCAGAATAAAGCATCTGGAAATTTACTGACATATCTCTCCTCCTTGCGCTGGGCAGAACTCTTCCCTTTTCTTATATTAAAGCATCCCTGAAAACTCCTGCTATGTCTTATTTTCGGTGGACGTCTTATTTTCGGGGCAACACGGTAGTAAGGAGGTGTGCAGGATTCCTTGTGCGCAGTTGCAACGCGGGTGGCCTGACCAGGCAGGCTTGGGGCGGAGGTGGAGGACCCAGACGAGGTTGAGGAGGCAAAAGCAGTGGAGGAACTTCGACATATAGAGGATTGACGCACAAGTCGTGGGGACAGCAAGACTTGTACAGCAGACCCTTCTCCATCTCTCACCATAGTTACCCAGTGCCCAGTCAGCGACATGTAAAGCCCCTGTCCATGCTTACTTGTCCAAGTATCGGTGGTGAAATGCACCCAGTCATACACAGAGTTTCTCAAGGAAGCGGTGATGTTGTGTGCGACATGCTGGTGTAGCGCAGGCACACCTTTCTTGGAGAAGTAGTGGCGACTGGGCATCTGGTACTGGGGCACTGCGACGGACATAAGGTCTTGAAAATCCTCTGTGTCCACCAGGCAGAAAGGCAGCATTTCGGTAGCAAAGAGCTTACAGAGGGATAAAGTCAACCTCTTAGCAATGTCATGGCTCGGAGGAAATGGCCTTTTATTTGTCCACATCTGAGGGCCCGAGATCTGGCTGCTGTGTGGAGACGGTGGTGAGTAGGGTGTCCCTGCAAAACTGCAGGTCTGTGAGGAAAGTGCAGGCGGAGACATGATGAGGCCTTAATCCAAAGTTGGTGCTTTCGATGTCTGAGAGAGCTGTACACCAGCACTTGTTTCCCCTTCCAAACCAACTGACGACCTACCAAGCAAACTGCCTGTTGTGGTTAAAGTGGTGGAACGTCTGCGTGGAAGAACAGGTCTGACAGCTGTCCCCACAGTCTTAGAAGATGAAGAGCGCGCGGATGCACTGGAAGGGGCAAGCGGTGGATGGGCCACTCTGCTAGGCCGCATTGCAGCACGGTGAGCTTTACACTGGGACTTATGCTTGTAATTCATGTGACGATTCATAGAAGAAGTTGTCAAACTAGTGAGGTTTTGGCCTCTACTTATAGATTGCTGACAAATTTTACAGATCACATGATTTGGGAGATCCTTTGCAAGGTCAAAAAAGGACCAGGCTAGGCAAGGCTTAGAGGACATGCGACCTGCAGAGCCACCCCGACTTGTGCTCAGAGGCAGAGTGGTGGCTGAGGATGCACTTGTTGACGTGCTTCCAGTACTCCGACTCTGTCCAGGAAGGCGCAAGGTTACTTCGTCATCAGTTGCATCCTCCTCCACCGCCTCTGGTGACCTCCTCGAGTGCCCAACTGAGGGTTCACAGTATGTGGGATCTAGAACTTCATCATCAAGCGTTGTGTTTGCATTCCCCTCGCCCTCAGACCTAACCTCTTCCTGCCCTGACTGAAGAGTTAAGTTGTTATCCCAATCTGGTATCTGCGTCTCATCATCATCAGTATGTTCCTCATTGTCTCCACCAACAGGTGTTACAGTTTGGGAATGAGGGTCTACATTATGCTCAGAAACTTGGTCATCAGGGCCTGAATCTGACTCACAAAGCTTCAGGGCATCACTGCAGACCATTTCCTGGTCTGTACTCACTGTAGCTTGGGAGCAGACCTCTGATTCCCAGCCTATAGTGTAACTGAACAGCTCTGCACACTAAGCCATCTCTGTTACACCATACTCTGCAGGGCGGGTAGAGACTTGAGAGCTGGAAGAAAGCAAGTGCGATTGAGATGACAACTCAGAGGGATTTTGTTTTTTGGATTTTGAAGTTGAGGTGGAGGAGAGGCCACTTGTTGGAGCACTTGAGATCCATTCGAGCATGTTCTTTTTTTGTGCATCATCTACCTTTGTTCCAGTTGTTTGGTTACGTAAAAAAGGGAGCACATCTAATTGTCCACGGAAAGTAGTAAACATCTTACTTTTGCTGGAAGATGGCCTATCTTTAGCAAATGTTAATGTAGCTTTCCCACCTTCCCCACGGACACAAGCTTTTTTTCCTTTTCCAATACGCCTGTTCCCCTTTCCACCAGCATCTGTCCTTTTGCCACTCATTTTGTTAGCGACAAGATTGGACACTTAAAATGTGGTCTCAAAAATGTGCAGGAGGGTAGAATGCAGAGGTGGTGGAACTTGCTTGGCACCAGTGGGACACTAATTTAGTATAGCAGACACTTTTTGGATGCCACTAAGTTTAAGCACTGTTTGCTATAAAAATAGCATAGCAAAATGTGCAGGAGGGTAGAATGCAGAGGTGGTGGAACTTGCTTGGCACCAGTGGGACACTAATTTAGTATAGCAGACACTTTTTGGATGCCACTAAGTTTCAGCACTGTTTGCTATAAAAATAGCGTAGCAAAATGTGCAGGAGGGTAGAATGCAGAGGTGGTGGAACTTGCCTGGCACCAGTGGGACACTAATTTCGTATAGCAGACACTTTTTGGATGCCACTAAGTTTCAGCACAGTTTGCTATAAAAATAGCATAGCAAAATGGGCAGGAGGGTAGAATGCAGAGGTGGTGGAACTTGTTTGGCACCAGTTCGACACTGATTTAGTATAGCAGACACTCTTTGGATGCCACTAAGTTTCAGCACTGTTTGCTATAAAAATAGCGTAGGAAAATGGGCTATAGCAGACACTTTTTGGATGCCACTAAGTTTCAGCACTGTTTGCTATAAAAATAGCGTGGCAAAAGAGGGCAGATGGGTACAGTGGCCGGGTTCTGTGGGTACCAGGACAGGAAAGGAAGCCTCACTTTCTATCCCTCCTAATGATCAAATGCAGCAAGGAATTCCCTGAGCTGAGGTACACAGACGCTGTTATCTAAAGCTGTATACAGCGTTTGCACGGACCTGCCTAGCAGCTATGGCTGTGAGCGCCTGGAAATCATCCCTGAAAAGGGCTGAAATAAACAGCAGGCCCTAATCTCTACAGCGCTGTGTCTATAGCGCACACAGCAGGAGCGGCGGCAGGAGCAGCGTGAGCGGTGACTGTCACCCACACGCAGAAGGCAGATAATGGCGGCGTGAGGGAAAATGGCCATATTTATAAGGCAAGGACATGTGACATTCACAGCCTATGACACATGCCCTTGCTTGTCTGGCAAAAAGTCCACTTAGCTGTGTGTGTGTCTGTGATTGGCTGACATCCTGGCCATCCCCACTGCACGCGCAATTAGGAAAAACAAAAAAATGGCGATCGGCATTCTCTCAGCAGCACAGATCTAATCCGCGTCCCCCCCGCACACTATACGCTGAAATTTCATAATAGTGTGAATCACAGTGACTCACACTATTACAGTGAAAAGCCAGCTAGTAACTTGCTAGGATTTTTGCTGATCGAGCCTTTCTCAAACGTAACTCGAGCTATCGAGCTTTTAGCAAAAATATCGCGTTCGAGTTCGATCTCGAGCACCCTCCAAAATCACTTGAACATGAAATTGGCGAACCTCGAACATCGCTCATCTCTAATGATAAGTACAATTAAACTGATGAATGAGAGTAATGAACAACAGCTAGAAGAAAATGTAGGATTCAGTATGTTTGAGATGGAAGGCTACAGTCCTGTTCCTGTAACTGAGGAACAAACAGATATTACAACAGAAGAACAGCAAAATGATACTTTAGAATTAGATGATCTTGTTGAAGCTGCTTCAAAACACTTTCATATTCATCACATGTGCTGTGTTGTGGACACACTGCAGCTGGAAATAAGAGATAGTCTGCAAGAGGGACATGCCCGGAAATCTGATTGGAAAAGTGAGGAAATTGGTTATTGCGCCAGAACCCCTAAAATTGATTCCATGTTGAAGAGACGTGCTGGGAAAGGGGCAATTGTCGATCAAGCCACTGGATGGGGCAGCACTTATTTAATGATTGAGCGATTGCTTGAACTAAAACCGTTTCTTATAGATATGGCGAACCCTCAGGTAACCCTAAATGAAGGTCAATGGACAGGGGTGGCTGAATTGAAGGAATTGCTTAATCACGCATTTACCGTGACTAAAAAATTACAAGCTGGGGATTTAACTCCTGGCATTTTCATAAGGGATTGGAAGAACTTGCTATTTTGCCTGTCCCAAAGAGGTTTAATCGCAGATGGCATTTCTGCTTTAATGAAACGGAGAGAGACACAGCTATTGGAAAATAACATTATTCTGGCAGCTGTTTATGTGGACCCAAGTCATCGTATACTGCTTGATGATCAACAGCTTACTAAAGGAAAAGAAGCTCTGACTGAGGTAGCAGTTAGGACGAGTGGCCTACAGGACTGCCAGGTGCAAGAGGACTTGGGTCCTGACAGTGATACTCCTGCCATATCTTCATCCTCATCAGATGAGGAGTTTAACTTTGACAAGTATTTGGATGACATGGAGCAGGCAAAGCATTGCCGCAAGGAAAAAGATTTCACTCTGTCTCCTATAGTAAGCAGATTGACCATATTTCAGCACAGGGGCGTACATAGAAATCATGGGGCCCCATAGCAAAAGTCTGAATGGGCCCCTCCCTCCCAATAAAAAACAAAACAAAAAAAAAAACAATAACATAATAATCATCATACATGCTACTGGGGGCCGGTACACGTTACTGAGGGTGACATACACGTTACTGCGGGCAGGTTATAGTTCGAAATAATACATACTACACAGTGTTACTGAACAACACCCACCATACCAAGGCCAATAATACATTGCAAAATAATGCCGCCACTCCATGACCAAATATCACCACATAGAGTCTGAATATAATCACCATCCTGTTACTGAGCAGAGCCCACTGCACCAAGACAAGTGGGTTCACACCGCAAATACCAAAAAAAAAATCTGCAATATGTGAACTTGGCCTAAAGTAGGGATGTCCTTCTTCGTGCCCCTCACTACACACAATATACATTTTCACATCTGTCTCCCCCATTTAATGGTAACAATTATGACCCCCTTTATAGCATTAGTATCTATAGTAAAACTCTACAAAGTACATATATAACACACACACACACACAGCCACAACACACAGCCACACACACAAAGCCACACACAGACACATACACACACACACAGCCACAGCCACACATATCCACACAGCCACACACACAACCACACACACACACAACCACACACACACAGCCACACACACAAAGCCACAGCCACACACACAAAGCCACAGCCACACACACATCCACACACACAAAGCCACACACAGCCACAGCCACACACAGACACACACACACAAAGCCACAGCCACACACAGCCACAACACACACAAAGCCACAGCCACACACACAGCCACAGCCACACACAGCCACAGCCACACATATCCACACCCACACACACACATCCACACCCACATACAAAGCCACAGCCACACACAGCCACACATATCCACAAACACACACACACACAGCCACAGACACACACAAAGCCACAGCCACAACACACACAGCCACAGCCACACACACATCCACACACACAAAGCCACACACAGCCACAACACACAACACACACAGCCACAACACACACCCACACAGCCACACACACACCCACACAGCCACACACAGAACCACACACACACAACCACACACACACAGCCACACACACAAAGCCACAGCCACACACACAAAGCCACAGCCACACACACATCCACACACACAAAGCCACACACAGCCACAGCCACACACAGACACACACACAGCCACAACACACACAAAGCCACAGCCACACACAGCCACAACACACACAAAGCCACAGCCACACACACAGCCACAGCCACACACAGCCACAGCCACACATATCCACACCCACACACACACATCCACACCCACATACAAAGCCACAGCCACACACAGCCACACATATCCACAAACACACACACACACACACACAGCCACAGACACACACAAAGCCACAGCCACAACACACACAGCCACAGCCACACACACATCCACACACACAAAGCCACACACAACCACAACACACAACACACACAGCCACAACACACACCCACACAGCCACACACACACCCACACAGCCACACACACATCCACACACACAAAGCCACACACACATACAAAGCCACAGCCACATACAGCCACAGCCACACGCAGACACACACACACAGCCACACACAGCCACACATATCCACACAGCCACACACACAAAGCCACGGCCACACACACAGCCACACACACACACACACGCACACACACACAGCCACACACACAGCCACACATATCCACACAGCCACACACACACACAAAGTCACAGCCAGACACACATCCACACACACAAAGCCACACACAGCCACACACAGGCACACAGCCACAACACACACAAAGCCACAGCCACACACACAGCCACACATATCCACACCCACACACACATTCACACACCCACACAGCCACACACACACATCCACACACACAGCCACAGCCACACACACATACAAAGCCACAGCCACACACAGCCGCAGCCACACATATCCACATCCACAAACACACAGCCACACACAGATCCACAGACACACACAAAGCCACAGCCACAACCACACACACACACACACAGCCACACACACACAGCCACACACACAGTGATGGCACAGCACAGGAGCAACACACACACAGCCACAACACACACAGTGATGGCACAGCACAGGAGCAACACACATGGCACAGCTCAGGAGCAGCACACACACACACACACACACACACACACACACACAGTGATGGCACAGCACAGGAGCAACACACAGCCACAATACACACAGTAATGGCACAGGAGCAACACACACAGCCACACACACACACACAGTGATGGCACAGCACAGGAGCAACACACATGGCACAGCTCAGGAGCAGCACACACAGTGATGGCACAGCTCAGGAGCAACACACACACAGTGATGGCACAGCACAGGAGAAACACACACACAGTGATGGCACAGCACAGGAGCAACACACACACAGCCACAACACACACAGTGATGGCACAGCACAGGAGCAACACACATGGCACAGCTCAGGAGCAGCACACACACACACACACAGTGATGGCACAGCACAGGAGCAACACACAGCCACAATACACACAGTAATGGCACAGGAGCAACACACACAGCCACACACACACACACACAGTGATGGCACAGCACAGGAGCAACACACATGGCACAGCTCAGGAGCAGCACACACAGTGATGGCACAGCTCAGGAGCAACACAAACACAGTGATGGCACAGCACAGGAGAAACACACACACAGTGATGGCACAGCACAGGAGCAACACACACAGCCACAACACACACAGTGATGGCACAGCACAGGAGCAACACACACAGCCACAACACACACAGCGATGGCACAGTACAGGAGCAACACACACACAGCCACAACACACACAGTAATGGCACAGCACAGGAGCAACACACACACACACACACACACACACACACAGTGTAATGGCACAGCACAGGGCAGTTTCTGTAGTTACAGGCAGACATTTGAACATTATAATACCTGCTCCTGTGATGTGAGAGATCGTCAGTGACTCCGGCCTGACTGCTGCACTTCCTGTCAGTCCTCCTGGCGTCTCTATTCCTCTCCTCTGCTTTGTCTTTCAATTCCTTCTGTTCTCTGCTTCTCACTATTTTTAATGCTTTGTTTGATCTTCTCTCTTTTCTATGGTCTCTACTCTGTTTTCCTGTTCATCTTTGTTTCTCCCGCGCTGTACTGAAGAAGCTCCGCCCCCTCTCCTGATTGGCTGTTTTTCTCCTGGCATCTCTCACTGCTCTCTGACTGGAAGAGGAAGCTGCCTGGCCACTCCCTCCTCTTCAGCACAGGCTGCGCACAGAGTGCAGTGAGTGAGACTGCATCTCTGCATTGCGGCCAGCCTGCAGCTATAGAATCAGTGCGGGTACCCAGCGGCCTTAATCAGCTGCTTGGTGACGCCACGGGGGCATGAAAGAGAAAGTGAAAATGTACATACAGCGGGCAGCTGCCTCCGGGCCCCTCCACCTCACAGGCCCCGTAGCAGTGGCGTGGTTTGCCTCTATGGACGGGACGGTGTTTCAGCAAAATGTTTCACTTGTTCTCAAAGAAATAGAAAAATTCAACCGTTCATCAACACTGACTGTGCATGAGGCAATTCCTTTATACCCGGAAATTGTTAGAGATGTTGCCCATGTGGTTACGGCTTTGTCTCCAACCCAAGTTAGTGTAGAGAGATTATTCTCTAGCCTTAAAATTATTAGGTCAGATTTGAGGTCATCTATGAAGGAGGATCTGATGGAAGCAATTCTATTTCTTACAACAAATTCATAGACTGCGCAAATGTTATTTACTATGTTTTATTTGAAGATAGTTTTTTGCCACTTACATACTTTATTACATAGTGTCATATATATATATATATATATATATATATATGTAATCTATATTACATAGTGTATTACATATTTACAATTTATTACAGTTTTTTGTGTTCTAAAGTTGTATTCCAATAAATATATTTTATGTTCTTTCTAAATATCTTGATTATTGTATCTGATGTTCATATTGTACTACAATAAATTTTTCACTTAAATATAAGCAATATATGTGGAAGTCGGAGACGGAGTCGTGGAGTCGCAGTCAGTGCAAGGGAAATTGAGGAGTCGGAGTCGCAGGTTTGGCTAATTCCACAGCCCTGCCTGCCATATGGGCCAGGATTGTGAGACAAAGAAGTGCACCCCAAATAGCTTCAAACCACGGGGACCCGGAAACAACAAAGAGCTTAGAGGACAAGCCCACCAGTCATAATATCGGCACCGGGATCTGAGGAGTTTGGGATTGCCTGGAGCCCATCGTGGTGGAGACCGGCACCCTGCGGGCAATCAGACAATCAGTGAGTAAACAGCTTGAACCGCAGTCCCTGTCTCGTCTGTTTACTTGCCGTCGCCCATTACCTCAGAGTCACTGAATCTACGACTACCATCATCCTTCCTAGGGCCTAGCTCCACCTGTGTGGAGCAGAAACACCTCAGCTGCCGGAACACCAGCCCCAGGAGTCCCGTCCAGCAGCCGCGGCTCCAAAGCCGCAATCCACAGGTGTCATCACAAACTTAACTTAATATTAACTATAACTCCCATCATCATCTCCCCTTCATTTATAAAAGGACACCGCCAGAGTCACGGAGCCGAGCACCGCCATCGGTGACATCCCCGGACTAGTTCGGCCCGGTTCAGAGTACCCTACGGCCCTGGGGCGGGCATGTCAAGAGCACTGAGCAAAAGCTCCGTCCACTATCATGGCATTGAACTATATCGGCAGCAACATGACGTTGCTACAGTTCAATGCGGCAGATGCAGATCCGGGGCTCCAGGCAGGAAGTTCAGGCCGGAGGCCTGGATCTTGGACACTAGCGATGACCCTGCTGTGTCACTCATTTAACATCTAAACCTCTTTATACGTCTAAAAATGGCAAATGGTTAACAGAAGTTACCAGTGCATTCTTCTGGTGTTTTTTGCTTTAAACAAACTTGATACTTTACAATACAAGTCAATGGGAAAGCCCCGACATCTTTTGGAGCGTTTTGCCATTGGTTTTCCTTTAACAGCCACTAGTGGTTTCTTCTTATTGAATGGAGTACTGAAAATTATGTGACAAAAACTCTAAAAAAAAAAAAAAAAGACATTTAAAAAAAAAAGGAAATACACAAAAGACACCAGAGTGTCATCTGGAAGGGTGGAGGATATTAATCAGAGGTTTCGCATGAGTTTCATTCATGGCGTGTGCACGTACAATAACACTATACCATGTAGCAATTTTTTGAGAGTATAAGTTCATGAATCTTCAGACACAATATAATGCTGTGCATTCCACAAAGCAGTACCATAAAGTTTTAATGTTTCATTTACATAAGGTGATAGAACATACTTGCCCTGCACGATCATATTGTAGTTTATTCTGCAAAGATTAGTGATGGGCGGACTCGCAGATAACCGGGACCGGCGGGTTTCACTGGGTAAAGAAAAAAAAAAAAATCCAGTTCCAGCCCGGGTTCAATTCCGGTTATCTGGCCGGATGCCAGTCACCATATAAGTCTATACGGACCAGAATCCCGCGATTATAAATGGTGGTAGAAGGGATAGGGGGATAGGAGCAAGCGCTTTATACTTACCAACTTACTTACCAAGGCTCCGGCGTGGCTTTAACTGCTTCCACGACGCTCATTCACTTCTGAGGCAACTCATTTACCTTCATGCATATGCACAGCTTTCCCCGCCCACCATCGTCTGTGATTGGTTGCAGTCAGACACACCCCCACCCTGATTGACAACTGACTGCTTCTAATCACAGATGCTATATGCATTTATCATAGTATAAAAATAAAATAAACAACAGGTGTAGGGTCCCCCCATATTATGATACCCAGCACAGATAAAGCATATGTGTCACTCTTCCCGATCCCCGTGTCCCGCTCCCTTGTCCCCGTGCCCCGCTCTCCGGGTCCCATGCCCCGATCTCCGGGTCCCGACGGCGCTCCCTGCTCACCACTCCGGTCTCTGGCCCTCTCCTCCACAGCCTTCCTGCTTCCTCTCCCTCGCCTGCGTCCTGTTCCAGGCTCCCTGCATTCCTCTGCGACGCTGGATACTCTGCCAGGCACTCCTGCTTCCCCTGCACCGCTTCCTGCCCTGGCGTCTGGCACACGGGCATCGCGAATGCGCATTAGGGCGCGCGCGGTCATTGACCCTCTCTTAAAGGGCCAGCGTCCAGAAACAGGATATTGCATATGCAGGTACAGGGTATAAGAGGATTATCATTCCAGGTGGGCGGGGCCTGTGCTACGTGTTTAGTAAGCTAGGAGTTCAGGTCCCCTTTTGCCTTGTCCAGTATTAATGCTTGTCTGTCTCGCAGAGCCCGTCCTGCCACGCCAACCGGTCCTAACCACGACTGCTGCTTCACTCCTGTCGGTGACTGTCGGCTGAGGACTCCACCATCTTCTTCATCCCGGACCCAGCTCCGATCCCCCGCTCCACGTGGTGACCTCCGTCCCCTCGTCCAGCTGGAACCAGTTCCACCTGTCATCTCCACCCGGCACCTGAACCAGAGCCTTGCTATCTGGACCACCATCTGGAACCCTGTGACCTCCGGGACATCTTCCCTCCTCTTTCCAGAACGGACTGTGCCTGTACCGCTAGTGCTTCGGCTACTGTGCATCAAGGCCCTCTGGCGGGGTGACCGGACAGTCCCTGTATAGGGGTTAGCTCCGGGTTGCTCCGCTGGAGGAGTCCGGTGCACGGTCCAGAGTTTCCACCACCAGGACCTTACAATATGGCTACAGGCTGTAGCCCCCAGTCGTGCGCTTATCTTGGCTGTGCATCAAAATAAGAGGAACCACATGCGGCTTTGTTTATATAAATATTTAAAAAAAAAAAAAAAACAGTGCGGTCCCCCCAATTTTGATACCCAGCCATGATAAAGCCTGACAGCTGGGTGCTGGTATTCTCAGGCTAGGGAGACCCATGCTTATTGAGCCCCTCAGCCTAATAATAGCAGCCTACAGCCGCCCAGGATTGACACATCCATTTAATGTGACAATGCTGGCGCTTTACCCGGCTCTTCCAGATTGCCATTGTGGGGTGGCAATTGGGGTAATAAGGGGTTAATGGCAGCTCACAGCTGTCACTAAGCCCTAGATTAGTAATAGGAGTCTATGAGACCCCCATTACTAATCTTTAAGTGAAAAGAAAGAAACACATACATCCTTTATTTGAAATAATAGACAAAAAACCACCCTCTTACCACTTTATTAACCCCAAAGCCCAAGCAGGTCCAATGTAATCCACATGAGGTCCCACAACGATTTCAGCTCTGCTACATCTTAAGCTCACGGTGTGCGCCATAGCACATAACTGCTCAATGTGAGCTGCAGGCAGAGACTGAGTGAGCCGCGTAATCAGCAGTGACGTCACTCAGGTTAGTTGCGGTCACAGTTACGTCTCTGCTGATCACACAACTCACTCAGTCTCTACCTGCAGCTCACAGAGGGCATTCATTGTTCTATGGTGCTTGCTGTGAACGTCTGATGTAGCAGAGCTGAAATAGTTTTGGGACCTCGTATGGATTACGTCAGACCTGCAGGTGTGCTTGAGGTTAAAGAGGGTGCCTCTTTCTCTTATTTCAAATAAAGGATTTTTTTGGTGTTTGTGTTTATTTCTCGGTAAGTATGAAGCGCTTGTTTTATTCTTCCTTATTCTTTTTTTTCTTAATTTCCCGAGTTGCCCGCTCCAGATCATTAGCCGGAGTTCCCTGAAAACTCCGGGCCCGGGTCCGGAACCCAGATCCGAACTTTTACAGTCCGAGTCCGCCCATCACTAAACATTACAGTTCAAACGTAAATTAAGCTGCAGATTTTCCCTCAGGATTAATGGATGGAAAATCGTCTGTAACAGTAGGAAAGTAGATGAGGTTTTACCAAAACTCATCTACATGCTTTGAAAATCTGTAAAAAGTTGATTTCAAATTCCTAACACATCAATATATTCTGTGTACTTTCACAGCGGATAGGATGAAGGCTGTGGTGCATTTAGAATGGATCTGTAGCAAAATCTGCAGCAGACTTTTCTTTAAGTGGTAACGTTCCCTTGGACGATTTGTGAGCCATATTTAACTTGTCCAGCAGATCCAGAACGTGCTGAAGTTGGCATAAAAAGCTAGAAAACACAAGATCAGCAAAAAAAATAAATGTGCGCCAGACATTCCAGCCCTTTCCAAGGTGCCTTAAAAAAAAAAAAATGTTGACTTCAGATTAGAAAATCTTTCTTAAAAACAAAGCTGAGTGTGCAGACTTCTTTCTCAGACTAATCCAAAAGAGGAACAGAGGACAACAGTTTGGCTGGCTCAAATAGCCCTACTGAAAGCTGGCCCGTGCTGTCTGCATATTGCAGACGTGACTTGCTCCGTGTGCTCATCTGCAAACAGACCAGAATAGTGCACGCTGCAAACAGTCCACGTATAAAATCGGCCATATACACCGATTACAAAGTACACTGAATAATGGGCTTGTACTGCAAATGTTGACTGAATATAGGCTCGTTGGAGACAGAACCCTTTCCTTTTCCCTTTGTATGGAAGCTGTATCAATTTTTCTTAAATGGGTCGTTTGGTTAAAACAAGTGATCAACTATCCATAACTTACTGGTAGCTGGGGAGTGCTGGGAACTTTTATCAAAGTTACAAAATAGTGCATCAGGATGGCCGCCCTTCATTCTCTTATGGGGTTGGTGAATAAAGCCAAATGGGAGAGCTAAGTAGCCACACAGGGGTCGGACATCGGTAAGACCACTCCAATTTAATGGGGATAAGAGTTCCCCTGATGCAGGCCCCTGCAATCTGATCCCTACAATCAACAATAGGTAAGAACATTTTTTTCACCAAAGGACCCTTTAAGCATGACCAGGAGAGGAAAACAGGTACAGATGGCAAATATAACAGAGAACATGCTAACTTAACAGATATCAAAGCAGAGGCAAAACGTCAACGTTGAGAGGACTATGAAGAATTTCTACTCACCCAAGTGGACAGAGAGTGGCCAAGGTACAGGAGGAATCGGGCAGAGGTAAAGTACCTGCCACATGACCCTACAAGAGATAAACAGCGATCAGTGACGGCCGCATTAGGGGGTAGCCACAGACATGAAAGACAAAGCCGGCAACCACAGCTTCGGGGCAGCCGCAGACAAGGGGGCAGCTGCCTACATGACAGTGACAGCCACACCAGGGGGTAGCCACAGACATGACAGAGCAAGCCGGCAACCACAGCCAGGGGGCAGCCGCAGACAAGGGGGCAGCTGCCTACATGACAGTGACAGCCACACCAGGGGGTAGCTACAGACGTGACAGACCAAGCCAGCAGCCACAGCCAGGGGGCAGCCGCAGACAAGGGGGCAGCTGCATACATGACAGTGACAGCCGTAGCAGGGGGTAGCTACAGACGTGACAGACCAAGCCGGCAGCCACAGCCAGGGGCAGCCGCAGACAAGGGGGCAGCTGCAGACAAGGGGGCAGCTGCCTACATGACAGTGACAGCCACACCAGGGGGTAGCCACAGACATGACAGAGCAAGCCGGCAACCACAGCCAGGGGGCAGCCGCAGACAAGGGGGCAGCTGCCTACATGACAGTGACAGCCGCACCAGGGGGTAGCTACAGACATGACAGAGCAAGCCGGCAGCCACAGCCAGGGGGCAGCCGCAGACAAGGGGGCAGCTGCATACATGACAGTGACAGCCGTAGCAGGGGGTAGCTACAGACGTGACAGACCAAGCCGGCAGCCACAGCCAGGGGCAGCCGCAGACAAGGGGGCAGCTGCAGACAAGGCGGCAGCTGCCTACATGACAGTGACAGCCACACCAGGGGGTAGCCACAGACATGACAGAGCAAGCCGGCAACCACAGCCAGGGGGCAGCCGCAGACAAGGGGGCAGCTGCCTACATGACAGTGACAGCCGCACCAGGGGGTAGCTACAGACGTGACAGACCAAGCCAGCAGCCACAGCCAGGGGGCAGCCGCAGACAAGGGGGCAGCTGCATACATGACAGTGACAGCCGTAGCAGGGGGTAGCTACAGACGTGACAGACCAAGCCGGCAACCACAGCCAGGGGCAGCCGCAGACAAAGGGGTAGCTGCATACATGACAGTGACAGCCACACCAGGGGGTAGCTACAGACGTGACAGACCAAGCCGGCAACCACAGCCAGGGGGCAGCCGCAGACAAGGGGGCAGCTGCATACATGACAGTGACAGCCACACCAGGGGGTAGCTACAGACGTGACAGACCAAGCCGGCAGCCACAGCCAGGGGGCAGCCGCAGACAAGGGGGTAGCTGCATACATGACAGTGACAGCCACACCAGGGGGTAGCTACAGACGTGACAGACCAAGCCGGCAGCCACAGCCAGGGGGCAGCCGCAGACAAGGGGGCAGCTGCCTACATGACACAGCTAGCTGACAACCACAGCCAGGGGGCAGCCGCAGGCAAGGGGGCAGCTGCCTACATGACAGTGACAGCCGCACCGGGGGGCAGCAGCAGTAGAGGGGCAGCCGCAGACATGGCAGTGACAGCCGCACCGGGGGGCAGCAGCAGTAGAGGGGCAGCCGCAGACATGGCAGTGACAGCCGCACCGGGGGGCAGCAGCAGTAGAGGGGCAGCCGCAGACATGGCAGTGACAGCCGCACCGGGGGGCAGCAGCAGTAGAGGGGCAGCCGCAGACATGGCAGTGACAGCCGCACCGGGGGGCAGCAGCAGTAGAGGGGCAGCCGCAGACATGGCAGTGACAGCCGCACCGGGGGGCAGCAGCAGTAGAGGGGCAGCCGCAGACATGGCAGTGACAGCCGCACCGGGGGGCAGCAGCAGTAGAGGGGCAGCCGCAGACATGGCAGTGACAGCCGCACCGGGGGGCAGCAGCAGTAGAGGGGCAGCCGCAGACATGGCAGTGACAGCCGCACCGGGGGGCAGCAGCAGTAGAGGGGCAGCCGCAGACATGGCAGTGACAGCCGCACCGGGGGGCAGCAGCAGTAGAGGGGCAGCCGCAGACATGGCAGTGACAGCCGCACCGGGGGGCAGCAGCAGTAGAGGGGCAGCCGCAGACATGGCAGTGACAGCCGCACCGGGGGGCAGCAGCAGTAGAGGGGCAGCCGCAGACATGGCAGTGACAGCCGCACCGGGGGGCAGCAGCAGTAGAGGGGCAGCCGCAGACATGGCAGTGACAGCCGCACCGGGGGGCAGCAGCAGTAGAGGGGCAGCCGCAGACATGGCAGTGACAGCCGCACCGGGGGGCAGCAGCAGTAGAGGGGCAGCCGCAGACATGGCAGTGACAGCCGCCGCACTCACCTCTACAACCCGCAGACTGCGCACCCCGGGAATCAGACATCTCCAATGCCGCGGACCAGCTCAGATTAACGGCAAATAAAACGGAGACTACAAGCGAATTCCTTTCTCCTTTCTTTCCAAACTTAGCTATCACTGTAGCTGAAGTTGGAAAGTGATGGCCGTATAGAAAGTATATAAAGAAGGAAAACCGGGGAACCGGAACCCCCGTCTCTGAGCAGCGCACCCCGCACTAACTCCTACACGGTAACCTCCGCTGTTTTGTTTCCAGCTTTCCTTTCCAGTTTTTATAGAATCAGCCAACCTAAGGAAGAACGACTTGCACACGGCCAATAAAGCAGCCAATGGGCTTTGAAAGATCTGCATAGCTCCGCCCACTTCGAGCCGCTCCGCAAAGCAAAGTAAGAACTGTAGTGAGTGCAAAGCGCGTCACGTGACTCTGTAGACGTCGTTAGTTGTCAGTTGTTGTTCCACCATAGACAGGCGGTGTATACAGAGATGTGTACTGGCAATGAAAGGAGCAGAGGGCATTCACCATAGCGATGCAGCTTATTTTATTCAAACAAGAAACATAGCAGGCAGGAGGGGGTGTAGAGGGGCACAGAGGACAGCACTGTTTTGCACCGCATCGGGCGCTTCAATAGATGTGTGGATCTGTTGAAGTGCCCGATGCGGTGCAAAACAGTGCTGTCCTCCTCTGTGCCCCTCTACACCCCCCTCCTGCCTGCTGCCATATATTTTGTTTGAATAAAATAAAATAAGCTGCATCTCTACGGTGAGTGCCCTCTGCTCCTTTCATTGACATGGACTCTGCTTTTCGGAGTGAGCACCGCCAGTCAGCAACGTGAAGGCTTCCATCTACCAGATACCGTAAGGCTAAGTTCACACATCCTGTGTTTTGCATCAGTCACAATCCGTAGCCTTGAGGAATTACGGAATCCTGCAAAATATTTTGCAGGAATCCTGTATTTCCCCATAGACTTCTATTAGTGACGGATTGCGACTGATGACCCTGCGTTGCATCCGCTGCGTCGCGGTCCGTCGTTTTTGACTGACCGCCGAGCGGGGAGCAACGCAGAATGTAACGTTTTTCGGGCCGTCAAAATTAACGCGCCGCGCAGGAATCCGTCGCCATCCGTCAAGCTTGTAATGCATGTCTATGGTGCTGGATTCCGTCGTAATCCGTCTTACAACGGAATCCAGCGCAGGATTCCGTCATGCTCTACTGAGCATGCCCAGCATGCTTGGCACGCCCACTGGGCTGTCCCAAACACAGACGGATCATGACTGATCCGTCAAAAAACGGACGCACAGCGGATGTAACGGACGCAACTGATCCGTTTTTTCACAGGATTCCTGTGAAAGGAATCCTGTGAAAAACACATCAGTTGCATCAGTTGACATCTTGAAAATGACTGATCCGTTGCTGACGGACCTGACGGATTGAAAACACAGGATGTGTGAACTTAGCCTAAGGCTAGTTTCACACTTGCGTTGAACAGCATCCGTTGCATTGCGTTGTGTGACGGATGCAACGGATGCGTTACTTATAGTGGCACAACGCAATGCTACGGATCGTACAAAATAACACAATCCGCTATAAGTTTTTTTCCTTGACTTTACACATATGGGCATGCGCAGTTGTGTAAAGACGGATGCGTTAACGGAATCCGTCAAATGACGCATTCTAACGGAATCCGCCGCCATAGTCGTCCATTATAAAAACAACGGACGCCAACAGATTCCTGCAGGTTGCGTTTTTTTGACACTCCGCCAAGCGCAGAAAAACGCCACATGCAGTGTTCCATCCGCCCAGCGGTCACTGACGGTCAGCGACAAAACAACTGATGCGCCGCGGTGCGGATGCAACGCAAGGCCATCCGTTGCTATCCATAGTTAATAGAAGTCTATGAGGAATCAAACGGTTTCCTGCAACAGTTACCGTAATTCCTCAAGGCTGCGGATAGCAACAGAACCCGTCCAACGCAAGTGTGAAAGTAGCCTAAGGCAAATATATCAGCATTCGTTTTCTCAGTTTTCCCGGTGACACCATGGAGAATTTACATGTATAAGCAGTGCCCAGTTTTTCCTTCCTCTTTTCTTGGAGAGATGTGTATTGTTACTAGTCATGGAGTACGGGCAGTGTATACAGAGATGTGTATTATTACTAGTCATGGAGTATGGGCAGTGTATACTGAGATGTGTATTATTACTAGTCATGGAGTACGGGCAGTGTATACTGAGATGTGTATTGTTACTAGTCATGGAGTACGGGCAGTGTATACAGAGATGTGTATTGTTACTAGTCATGGAGTATGGGCAGTGTATACAGAGATGTGTATTGTTACTAGTCATGGAGTATGGGCAGTGTATACTGAGATGTGTATTGTTACTAGTCATGGAGTATGGGCAGTGTATACAGAGATGTGTATTATTACTAGTCATGGAGTATGGGCAGTGTATACAGAGATGTGTATTATTACTAGTCATGGAGTATGGGCAGTGTATACTGAGATGTGTATTGTTACTAGTCATGGAGTATGGGCAGTGTATACAGAGATGTGTATTGTTACTAGTCATGGAGTACGGGCAGTGTATACAGAGATGTGTATTGTTACTAGTCATGGAGTACGGGCAGTGTATACAGAGATGTGTATTGTTACTAGTCATGGAGTATGGGCAGTGTATACTGAGATGTGTATTGTTACTAGTCATGGAGTATGGGCAGTGTATACTGAGATGTGTATTGTTACTAGTCATGGAGTACGGGCAGTGTATACAGAGATGTGTATTGTTACTAGTCATGGAGTACGGGCAGTGTATACAGAGATGTGTATTATTACTAGTCATGGAGTATGGGCAGTGTATACAGAGATGTGTATTGTTACTAGTCATGGAGTATGGGCAATGTATACAGAGATGTGTATTATTACTAGTCATGGAGTACGGGCAGTGTATACAGAGATGTGTATTGTTACTAGTCATGGAGTATGGGCAGTGTATATAGAGATGTGTATTGTTACTAGTCATGGAGTATGGGCAGTGTATACTGAGATGTGTATTGTTACTAGTCATGGAGTACGGGCAGTGTATACAGAGATGTGTATTGTTACTAGTCATGGAGTATGGGCAGTGTATACAGAGATGTGTATTATTACTAGTCATGGAGTACGGGCAGTGTATACAGAGATGTGTATTGTTACTAGTCATGGAGTATGGGCAGTGTATATAGAGATGTGTATTGTTACTAGTCATGGAGTATGGGCAGTGTATACAGAGATGTGTATTGTTACTAGTCATGGAGTACGGGCAGTGTATACAGAGATGTGTATTGTTACTAGTCATGGAGTATGGGCAGTGTATACAGAGATGTGTATTGTTACTAGTCATGGAGTATGGGCAGTGTATACAGAGATGTGTATTGTTACTAGTCATGGAGTATGGGCAGTGTATATAGAGATGTGTATTGTTACTAGTCATGGAGTACGGGCAGTGTATACTGAGATGTGTATTGCTACTAGTCATGGAGTATGGGCAGTGTATACAGAGATGTGTATTGTTACTAGTCATGGAGTATGGGCAGTGTATATAGAGATGTGTATTGTTACTAGTCATGGAGTACGGGCAGTGTATACTGAGATGTGTATTGTTACTAGTCATGGAGTATGGGCAGTGTATACAGAGATGTGTATTGTTACTAGTCATGGAGTACGGGCAGTGTATATAGAGATGTGTATTGTTACTAGTCATGGAGTATGGGCAGTGTATACAGAGATGTGTATTATTACTAGTCATGGAGTACGGGCAGTGTATACAGAGATGTGTATTGTTACTAGTCATGGAGTATGGGCAGTGTATACAGAGATGTGTATTGTTACTAGTCATGGAGTATGGGCAGTGTATACAGAGATGTGTATTGTTACTAGTCATGGAGTATGGGCAGTGTATATAGAGATGTGTATTGTTACTAGTCATGGAGTACGGGCAGTGTATACTGAGATGTGTATTGTTACTAGTCATGGAGTATGGGCAGTGTATACAGAGATGTGTATTGTTACTAGTCATGGAGTATGGGCAGTGTATACAGAGATGTGTATTGTTACTAGTCATGGAGTATGGGCAGTGTATACAGAGATGTGTATTGTTACTAGTCATGGAGTATGGGCAGTGTATACTGAGATGTGTATTGTTACTAGTCATGGAGTATGGGCAGTGTATACTGAGATGTGTATTGTTACTAGTCATGGAGTACGGGCAGTGTATACAGAGATGTGTATTGTTACTAGTCATGGAGTACGGGCAGTGTATACAGAGATGTGTATTATTACTAGTCATGGAGTATGGGCAGTGTATACAGAGATGTGTATTGTTACTAGTCATGGAGTATGGGCAATGTATACAGAGATGTGTATTATTACTAGTCATGGAGTACGGGCAGTGTATACAGAGATGTGTATTGTTACTAGTCATGGAGTATGGGCAGTGTATATAGAGATGTGTATTGTTACTAGTCATGGAGTATGGGCAGTGTATACAGAGATGTGTATTGTTACTAGTCATGGAGTACGGGCAGTGTATACAGAGATGTGTATTGTTACTAGTCATGGAGTATGGGCAGTGTATACAGAGATGTGTATTATTACTAGTCATGGAGTACGGGCAGTGTATACAGAGATGTGTATTGTTACTAGTCATGGAGTATGGGCAGTGTATATAGAGATGTGTATTGTTACTAGTCATGGAGTATGGGCAGTGTATACAGAGATGTGTATTGTTACTAGTCATGGAGTACGGGCAGTGTATACAGAGATGTGTATTGTTACTAGTCATGGAGTATGGGCAGTGTATACAGAGATGTGTATTGTTACTAGTCATGGAGTATGGGCAGTGTATACAGAGATGTGTATTGTTACTAGTCATGGAGTATGGGCAGTGTATATAGAGATGTGTATTGTTACTAGTCATGGAGTACGGGCAGTGTATACTGAGATGTGTATTGCTACTAGTCATGGAGTATGGGCAGTGTATACAGAGATGTGTATTGTTACTAGTCATGGAGTATGGGCAGTGTATATAGAGATGTGTATTGTTACTAGTCATGGAGTACGGGCAGTGTATACTGAGATGTGTATTGTTACTAGTCATGGAGTATGGGCAGTGTATACAGAGATGTGTATTGTTACTAGTCATGGAGTACGGGCAGTGTATATAGAGATGTGTATTGTTACTAGTCATGGAGTATGGGCAGTGTATACAGAGATGTGTATTATTACTAGTCATGGAGTACGGGCAGTGTATACAGAGATGTGTATTGTTACTAGTCATGGAGTATGGGCAGTGTATACAGAGATGTGTATTGTTACTAGTCATGGAGTATGGGCAGTGTATACAGAGATGTGTATTGTTACTAGTCATGGAGTATGGGCAGTGTATATAGAGATGTGTATTGTTACTAGTCATGGAGTACGGGCAGTGTATACTGAGATGTGTATTGTTACTAGTCATGGAGTATGGGCAGTGTATACAGAGATGTGTATTGTTACTAGTCATGGAGTATGGGCAGTGTATACAGAGATGTGTATTGTTACTAGTCATGGAGTACGGGCAGTGTATACAGAGATGTGTATTGTTACTAGTCATGGAGTACGGGCAGTGTATACTGAGATGTGTATTGTTACTAGTCATGGAGTATGGGCAGTGTATACAGAGATGTGTATTGTTACTAGTCATGGAGTATGGGCAGTGTATACAGAGATGTGTATTATTACTAGTCATGGAGTATGGGCAGTGTATACTGAGATGTGTATTGTTACTAGTCATGGAGTATGGGCAGTGTATACAGAGATGTGTATTGTTACTAGTCATGGAGTATGGGCAGTGTATACTGAGATGTGTATTGTTACTAGTCATGGAGTACGGGCAGTGTATACAGAGATGTGTATTATTACTAGTCATGGAGTACGGGCAGTGTATACAGAGATGTGTATTATTACTAGTCATGGAGTACGGGCAGTGTATACTGAGATGTGTATTGTTACTAGTCATGGAGTATGGGCAGTGTATACAGAGATGTGTATTATTACTAGTCATGGAGTATGGGCAGTGTATACTGAGATGTGTATTGTTACTAGTCATGGAGTATGGGCAGTGTATACAGAGATGTGTATTGTTACTAGTCATGGAGTATGGGCAGTGTATACAGAGATGTGTATTGTTACTAGTTATGGAGTATGGGCAGTGTATACAGAGATGTGTATTATTACTAGTCATGGAGTATGGGCAGTGTATACAGAGATGTGTATTGTTACTAGTCATGGAGTACGGGCAGTGTATACAGAGATGTGTATTGTTACTAGTCATGGAGTACGGGCAGTGTATATAGAGATGTGTATTGTTACTAGTCATGGAGTACGGGCAGTGTATACTGAGATGTGTATTGTTACTAGTCATGGAGTACGGGCAGTGTATACAGAGATGTGTATTGTTACTAGTCATGGAGTACGGGCAGTGTATATAGAGATGTGTATTGTTACTAGTCATGGAGTACGGGCAGTGTATACTGAGATGTGTATTGTTACTAGTCATGGAGTATGGGCAGTGTATACAGAGATGTGTATTATTACTAGTCATGGAGTACGGGCAGTGTATATAGAGATGTGTATTGTTACTAGTCATGGAGTATGGGCAGTGTATACAGAGATGTGTATTGTTAGTAGTCATGGAGTATGGGCAGTGTATACAGAGATGTGTATTGTTACTAGTCATGGAGTACGGGCAGTGTATACAGAGATGTGTATTGTTACTAGTCATGGAGTACGGGCAGTGTATACAGAGATGTGTATTATTACTAGTCATGGAGTATGGGCAGTGTATATAGAGATGTGTATTGTTACTAGTCATGGAGTATGGGCAGTGTATACTGAGATGTGTATTGTTACTAGTCATGGAGTACGGGCAGTGTATACAGAGATGTGTATTGTTACTAGTCATGGAGTACGGGCAGTGTATACTGAGATGTGTATTGTTACTAGTCATGGAGTACGGGCAGTGTATACAGAGATGTGTATTGTTACTAGTCATGGAGTACGGGCAGTGTATACTGAGATGTGTATTGTTACTAGTCATGGAGTACGGGCAGTGTATACAGAGATGTGTATTGTTACTAGTCATGGAGTATGGGCAGTGTATACAGAGATGTGTATTGTTACTAGTCATGGAGTATGGGCAGTGTATACAGAGATGTGTATTATTACTAGTCATGGAGTATGGGCAGTGTATACAGAGATGTGTATTGTTACTAGTCATGGAGTACGGGCAGTGTATACAGAGATGTGTATTGTTACTAGTCATGGAGTATGGGCAGTGTATACAGAGATGTGTATTGTTACTAGTCATGGAGTACGGGCAGTGTATACAGAGATGTGTATTGTTACTAGTCATGAAGTATGGGCAGTGTATACAGAGATGTGTATTGTTTCTAGTCATGGAGTACGGGCAGTGTATACAGAGATGTGTATTATTACTAGTCATGGAGTATGGGCAGTGTATACAGAGATGTGTATTGTTACTAGTCATGGAGTACGGGCAGTGTATACAGAGATGTGTATTGTTACTAGTCATGGAGTACGGGCAGTGTATACAGAGATGTGTATTGTTACTAGTCATGGAGTATGGGCAGTGTATACAGAGATGTGTATTGTTACTAGTCATGGAGTATGGGCAGTGTATACAGAGATGTGTATTGTTACTAGTCATGGAGTACGGGCAGTGTATACAGAGATGTGTATTGTTACTAGTCATGGAGTATGATCAGTGTATACAGAGATGTGTATTGTTACTAGTCATGGAGTATGGGCAGTGTATACAGAGATGTGTATTGTTACTAGTCATGGAGTACGGGCAGTGTATATAGAGATGTGTATTGTTACTAGTCATGGAGTACGGGCAGTGTATACAGAGATGTGTATTGTTACTAGTCATGGAGTACGGGCAGTGTATACAGAGATGTGTATTATTACTAGTCATGGAGTATGGGCAGTGTATACAGAGATGTGTATTATTACTAGTCATGGAGTATGGGCAGTGTATACAGAGATGTGTATTGTTACTAGTCATGGAGTACGGGCAGTGTATACAGAGATGTGTATTGTTACTAGTCATGGAGTACGGGCAGTGTATACAGAGATGTGTATTGTTACTAGTCATGGAGTATGGGCAGTGTATACAGAGATGTGTATTGTTTCTAGTCATGGAGTACGGGCAGTGTATACAGAGATGTGTATTATTACTAGTCATGGAGTATGGGCAGTGTATACAGAGATGTGTATTATTACTAGTCATGGAGTACGGGCAGTGTATACAGAGATGTGTATTGTTACTAGTCATGGAGTACGGGCAGTGTATACAGAGATGTGTATTGTTACTAGTCATGGAGTATGGGCAGTGTATACAGAGATGTGTATTGTTACTAGTCATGGAGTATGGGCAGTGTATACAGAGATGTGTATTGTTACTAGTCATGGAGTACGGGCAGTGTATACAGAGATGTGTATTGTTACTAGTCATGGAGTATGATCAGTGTATACAGAGATGTGTATTGTTACTAGTCATGGAGTATGGGCAGTGTATACAGAGATGTGTATTGTTACTAGTCATGGAGTACGGGCAGTGTATATAGAGATGTGTATTGTTACTAGTCATGGAGTACGGGCAGTGTATACAGAGATGTGTATTGTTACTAGTCATGGAGTACGGGCAGTGTATACAGAGATGTGTATTATTACTAGTCATGGAGTATGGGCAGTGTATACAGAGATGTGTATTATTACTAGTCATGGAGTATGGGCAGTGTATACAGAGATGTGTATTGTTACTAGTCATGGAGTACGGGCAGTGTATACAGAGATGTGTATTGTTACTAGTCATGGAGTACGGGCAGTGTATACAGAGATGTGTATTGTTACTAGTCATGTAGTATGGGCAGTGTATACAGAGATGTGTATTGTTTCTAGTCATGGAGTACGGGCAGTGTATACAGAGATGTGTATTATTACTAGTCATGGAGTATGGGCAGTGTATACAGAGATGTGTATTATTACTAGTCATGGAGTACGGGCAGTGTATACTGAGATGTGTATTGTTACTAGTCATGGAGTATGGGCAGTGTATACAGAGATGTGTATTATTACTAGTCATGGAGTATGGGCAGTGTATACTGAGATGTGTATTGTTACTAGTCATGGAGTATGGGCAGTGTATACAGAGATGTGTATTGTTACTAGTCATGGAGTATGGGCAGTGTATACAGAGATGTGTATTGTTACTAGTCATGGAGTATGGGCAGTGTATACAGAGATGTGTATTATTACTAGTCATGGAGTATGGGCAGTGTATACAGAGATGTGTATTGTTACTAGTCATGGAGTACGGGCAGTGTATACAGAGATGTGTATTGTTACTAGTCATGGAGTACGGGCAGTGTATATAGAGATGTGTATTGTTACTAGTCATGGAGTACGGGCAGTGTATACTGAGATGTGTATTGTTACTAGTCATGGAGTACGGGCAGTGTATACAGAGATGTGTATTGTTACTAGTCATGGAGTACGGGCAGTGTATATAGAGATGTGTATTGTTACTAGTCATGGAGTACGGGCAGTGTATACTGAGATGTGTATTGTTACTAGTCATGGAGTATGGGCAGTGTATACAGAGATGTGTATTATTACTAGTCATGGAGTACGGGCAGTGTATATAGAGATGTGTATTGTTACTAGTCATGGAGTATGGGCAGTGTATACAGAGATGTGTATTGTTACTAGTCATGGAGTATGGGCAGTGTATACAGAGATGTGTATTGTTACTAGTCATGGAGTATGGGCAGTGTATACAGAGATGTGTATTGTTACTAGTCATGGAGTACGGGCAGTGTATACAGAGATGTGTATTATTACTAGTCATGGAGTATGGGCAGTGTATAGAGAGATGTGTATTGTTACTAGTCATGGAGTTCGGGCAGTGTATACAGAGATGTGTATTGTTACTAGTCATGGAGTACGGGCAGTGTATACTGAGATGTGTATTGTTACTAGTCATGGAGTACGGGCAGTGTATACAGAGATGTGTATTGTTACTAGTCATGGAGTATGGGCAGTGTATACAGAGATGTGTATTGTTACTAGTCATGGAGTATGGGCAGTGTATACAGAGATGTGTATTATTACTAGTCATGGAGTATGGGCAGTGTATACAGAGATGTGTATTGTTACTAGTCATGGAGTACGGGCAGTGTATACAGAGATGTGTATTGTTACTAGTCATGAAGTATGGGCAGTGTATACAGAGATGTGTATTGTTTCTAGTCATGGAGTACGGGCAGTGTATACAGAGATGTGTATTATTACTAGTCATGGAGTATGGGCAGTGTATACAGAGATGTGTATTGTTACTAGTCATGGAGTACGGGCAGTGTATACAGAGATGTGTATTGTTACTAGTCATGGAGTACGGGCAGTGTATACAGAGATGTGTATTGTTACTAGTCATGGAGTATGGGCAGTGTATACAGAGATGTGTATTGTTACTAGTCATGGAGTATGGGCAGTGTATACAGAGATGTGTATTGTTACTAGTCATGGAGTACGGGCAGTGTATACAGAGATGTGTATTGTTACTAGTCATGGAGTACGGGCAGTGTATACTGAGATGTGTATTGTTACTAGTCATGGAGTACGGGCAGTGTATACAGAGATGTGTATTGTTACTAGTCATGGAGTACGGGCAGTGTATACTGAGATGTGTATTGTTACTAGTCATGGAGTACGGGCAGTGTATACATAGATGTGTATTGTTACTAGTCATGGAGTATGAGCAGTGTATACAGAGATGTGTATTGTTACTAGTCATGGAGTATGGGCAGTGTATACAGAGATGTGTATTGTTACTAGTCATGGAGTACGGGCAGTGTATATAGAGATGTGTATTGTTACTAGTCATGGAGTACGGGCAGTGTATACAGAGATGTGTATTGTTACTAGTCATGGAGTACGGGCAGTGTATACAGAGATGTGTATTGTTACTAGTCATGGAGTATGGGCAGTGTATACAGAGATGTGTATTGTTACTAGTCATGGAGTATGGGCAGTGTATACAGAGATGTGTATTATTACTAGTCATGGAGTATGGGCAGTGTATACAGAGATGTGTATTGTTACTAGTCATGGAGTACGGGCAGTGTATACAGAGATGTGTATTGTTACTAGTCATGAAGTATGGGCAGTGTATACAGAGATGTGTATTGTTTCTAGTTATGGAGTACGGGCAGTGTATACAGAGATGTGTATTATTACTAGTCATGGAGTATGGGCAGTGTATACAGAGATGTGTATTGTTACTAGTCATGGAGTACGGGCAGTGTATACAGAGATGTGTATTGTTACTAGTCATGGAGTACGGGCAGTGTATACAGAGATGTGTATTGTTACTAGTCATGGAGTATGGGCAGTGTATACAGAGATGTGTATTGTTACTAGTCATGGAGTATGGGCAGTGTATACAGAGATGTGTATTGTTACTAGTCATGGAGTACGGGCAGTGTATACATAGATGTGTATTGTTACTAGTCATGGAGTATGAGCAGTGTATACAGAGATGTGTATTGTTACTAGTCATGGAGTATGGGCAGTGTATACAGAGATGTGTATTGTTACTAGTCATGGAGTACGGGCAGTGTATATAGAGATGTGTATTGTTACTAGTCATGGAGTACGGGCAGTGTATACAGAGATGTGTATTGTTACTAGTCATGGAGTACGGGCAGTGTATACAGAGATGTGTATTATTACTAGTCATGGAGTATGGGCAGTGTATACAGAGATGTGTATTATTACTAGTCATGGAGTATGGGCAGTGTATACAGAGATGTGTATTGTTACTAGTCATGGAGTACGGGCAGTGTATACAGAGATGTGTATTGTTACTAGTCATGGAGTACGGGCAGTGTATACAGAGATGTGTATTGTTACTAGTCATGGAGTATGGGCAGTGTATACAGAGATGTGTATTGTTTCTAGTCATGGAGTACGGGCAGTGTATACAGAGATGTGTATTATTACTAGTCATGGAGTATGGGCAGTGTATACAGAGATGTGTATTATTACTAGTCATGGAGTATGGGCAGTGTATACAGAGATGTGTATTGTTACTAGTCATGGAGTATGGGCAGTGTATACAGAGATGTGTATTATTACTAGTCATGGAGTATGGGCAGTGTATACAGAGATGTGTATTGTTACTAGTCATGGAGTATGGGCAGTGTATACAGAGATGTGTATTGTTACTAGTCATGGAGTACGGGCAGTGTATACAGAGATGTGTATTGTTACTAGTCATGGAGTATGGGCAGTGTATACAGAGATGTGTATTGTTACTAGTCATGGAGTACGGGCAGTGTATACAGAGATGTGTATTGTTACTAGTCATGGAGTATGGGCAGTGTATACAGAGATGTGTATTGTTACTAGTCATGGAGTACGGGCAGTGTATACAGAGATGTGTATTGTTACTAGTCATGGAGTACGGGCAGTGTATACAGAGATGTGTATTCTTACTAGTCATGGAGTACGGGCAGTGTATACAGAGATGTGTATTGTTACTAGTCATGGAGTACGGGCAGTGTATACAGAGATGTGTATTGTTACTTGTCATGGAGTATGGGCAGTGTATACAGAGATGTGTATTGTTACTAGTCATGGAGTATGGGCAGTGTATACAGAGATGTGTATTGTTACTAGTCATGGAGTATGGGCAGTGTATACAGAGATGTGTATTGTTACTAGTCATGGAGTATGGGCAGTGTATACAGAGATGTGTATTGTTACTAGTCATGGAGTATGGGCAGTGTATACTGAGATGTGTATTGTTACTAGTCATGGAGTACGGGCAGTGTATACAGAGATGTGTATTGTTACTAGTCATGAAGTATGGGCAGTGTATACAGAGATGTGTATTGTTTCTAGTCATGGAGTACGGGCAGTTTATACAGAGATGTGTATTACTACTAGTCATGGAGTATGGGCAGTGTATACAGAGATGTGTATTGTTACTAGTCATGGAGTATGGGCAGTGTATACAGAGATGTGTATTGTTACTAGTCATGGAGTACGGGCAGTGTATACAGAGATGTGTATTGTTACTAGTCATGAAGTATGGGCAGTGTATACAGAGATGTGTATTGTTTCTAGTCATGGAGTACGGGCAGTTTATACAGAGATGTGTATTACTACTAGTCATGGAGTATGGGCAGTGTATACAGAGATGTGTATTGTTACTAGTCATGGAGTACGGGCAGTGTATACAGAGATGTGTATTGTTACTAGTCATGGAGTATGGGCAGTGTATACAGAGATGTGTATTATTACTAGTCATGAAGTATGGGCAGTGTATACAGAGATGTGTATTGTTACTAGTCATGGAGTACGGGCAGTGTATACAGAGATGTGTATTGTTACTAGTCATGGAGTACGGGCAGTGTATACAGAGATGTGTATTGTTACTAGTCATGGAGTATGGGCAGTGTATACAGAGATGTGTATTGTTACTAGTCATGGAGTACGGGCAGTGTATACAGAGATGTGTATTGTTACTAGTCATGGAGTACGGGCAGTGTTTACAGAGATGTGTATTGTTACTAGTCATGGAGTACGGGCAGTGTATATAGAGATGTGTATTGTTACTAGTCATGGAGTACGGGCAGTGTATACAGAGATGTGTATTGTTACTAGTCATGGAGTACGGGCAGTGTATACAGAGATGTGTATTTGTAGCGCCCCTGAACCCCTCAGGGCACTACTAGGTACTGCATCCTGACAAAGATGCAAGGCCTGCCCCCAGGGACTTGGAAGACCAGTGCCTGTACCACCAAAACATATAACACCCCCAGTTCCCACTCCCAATTAAGGGTGAACGACTAGTCCGGGACCCAATGGATGGCCGCCCAGAGGTGGAGCCAGTTCAGTCCACTAGCCGACAACCTGGTGGGAGGGGACAGAGAACAGACAGGGAGTCCGGTAGTGACAGTTGAAGGGGACAGACATCTCTCCAGACGGGGTCGTGTAGCAGTGACCTAGGTGGCGTAGGAGAGTTGTTGCCAGGGAGGGTACAGCCAGGTACCCCTGGAACCAGAGCACCGACGGGGCACAGGGCCCTAGGTTACGCAAACGCTTCAGGCTACCTGACAAACACCTGCACAGTGAGGGGACCTTCATGGACCTCACTAACCCAATGAATCTGAGGGCACCAGCAGTAAAGATTGAGCCAGGGAGCGGAACAGAATACCGACGCTACAGGGTTTGCACTGCCCGTCGTACGGACGAGAGACTGCCGACAGACAGTAAGGGACCCACAACCGCTCCAAGCTACAGGGTCCTACCAACCAGTGAGAGGTGCCAGGGAAAGAGACTACCAGGTCACCACACCGGCACTGAGACAAAATGGACTAGAGGTCTGAACCAGCCGTCCTCAAAGCCACAGCCCAACACAACTGTAAGTAAAACAGAAGTTGCACTGCATCCCCAACGTGTGGTCTCCATTTTTTCAGCGCCAGATCCCACCATTCACTCCCTGGGCCCGGCCCTGCTTGCAGAGGGCCTACCATCCAGGCTGCCATTACCATCAGCCCCAGTGGTAACCGATTGCGCAGCGGCAGTTCCATCACCATAACCGCAACCCGCAAGTGGCATCACGATTTAAACACTTTCATCTCCCCTGTAAATATCCCCTTTCAAAAAGCGTCCCCAGGGTCCCGGATCCGTGCATCGGCTGTTACACAACCGTGACACAGCATCCCTGTACATATTCGGCCTGGTACCGAGTACCCCATAGCCCTGGGTGACACAGCTTTTTCTGGGATTTGACCGTTAAAACGGGTGACGTGCACCTTTTGGACTATTTTTGTGTGCCATCTGCCGCCATTTTATTATCTGTGAAAAAAATAACTGCGCCATCACTGTGGTGAAAGTGCGCAAAAGGGGATCCAGCCCACAACTCCTGCAAGCGCGGGTGGAAGGAGGCGGTGCCCTGACTTGGAAGCTCCCGAAGTGCTCCAGTCCCCGCGAGAGTTGTGAGAATAGCTAAGGGGGACGGGAAAAATGCAGGCACCGGACGACAGGAGTGCAGTAGGGCCTCCTCCAGTAGCGCCGAGCGATGGGAATGCAGCCGGGCCAGCTCCGGTGGCGCAAGCGGCCACGCCCCCGGAGCCGAAGCGGTGGCACTGATCGTGCCGATCACCCTGCCGTATGTCTCAGGAGCGGCGTGGCTGCCCTGTATGATGGCAAACCGGACGCCTTACTTGGATTTAAAAAGAAAATCTGCACGGTATTGGACATGCATGCGATGACCGGCAGACAAATAGCGTCTGTGGTGCTGTGACAGTTAACGGGTGCAGCAGAGCTGGGAGTACAGACCTAGTCAGATGACGATTGGGGCTCAGTGGACACCATCTTTGAAAAGCTCAAAGTTGCTTTTGAAACCCGAGCAGAGGCGGAGTTGAGAATGGGATTTTACAACTGTAGACAGCAGTCCCAGGACAGTATAAGAGACTATGCCCTAAGATTGCAAGCAGCGCTGCGGACCTTGAGGCATGTTGACCCCATCAGTGATCCAGAAGGGAACAAGATGTTCGTTGAGCAGTTCCTGCAGAGGTTACAATCAGTGGAGGACCTCAAGCAGCTGCGCCTGAGGGCCCTGGAACACCCGAATGTGGACTTTGTTGTTCTCAAGGACTGAGCCATAAAAGCCCTGCAGCCCCCTGAGACCCCCGATTCCGCTTTCCCGTCCTGGCACGCCAGCACCTCACCTCTGTGGGTGGAGCCCCCATCCTTAAGTGTGGTAGAGACTAAAACTCAGGCAGTGCCCCTGGGTGCTGCAAATTACTTGTGTTCCCAGGTGCAGCAGTTAAGCAAGGATGTGGCAATGATCTTAAAAGTGATACAGCTCCAGCCAGAGTCCAAGCCGGCTAGCCGACTGCCCTGAGGACGTCCCGTGGATGCAAGGAAGAAGGATCCCATCGTCCAGAGGAAGGAGCAGCGATCTCTATGACTCATGTCGCGGGCGGGGAGGGCGCTGCGCTCACCACGCTCGGGTCCGGCGCTGCTGCTGCTCGGTGGCTCGAGCGGTGGGCCGGATCCGGGGACTCGAGCGGCGCTCCTCGCCCGTGAGTGAAAGGTGGTAGTGTGATTTGGGGAATTTGGTCCTTGATGCCACCAACGGTTTGTGGTCAGGTTGGGGCACCACCGCTGCTGTTGATGGGGATCCCGGGAGCGATGGCAGGGAGCAGCTGGGATGTTTCTCTCCCCTCCGTGGGTAGGGGGGTTGGTGGTCCGGGCAAGGTGCGGGATCACTTGGACTGCGCAGCGCGGTGCCGGATGGCACGGTAGTACTCACTCCGTGTGGTTCTGCCGCACGCACTGGCACCTGGACTGCCCTTCTACTTGCAGTTGTCAGCCCTTGCAGCATGGGAGCGGTTCTGACACTTCTCAGGTAGGTGATGTTCTCATATGGTCCTGCGCATTACACGAGACCTTATGGTACGTATGTATATTATAACTGTAGTGTAGGGACCCCCCTTATAGAGATTTGCCGTGACGGGGCAGGGGGGCTCAAATCATTGATCAATTATTTGCCAAAAATCTCATTGAATTGTTACAGTAGGAATGAATTTGTGAATATTACACTTTTTACTTTTTCATTGTTGCATGCCACTCATAAGCAGTGCTGGCTCCTTTCCATTTTTGGTAGTACTCACTCAGCCACAAATGGATGCGAAGTCTCTGGTAAAACAAACGGCTGGATGGACGGGTCCCGCAGCCGGCTGCTGTGGTTTCTCCCGGACGGTTGGTGGTGGCTGCCTTTCCCTTCACCTTTTGTGTATCTTCGGTCCCGATGGCTTCTCACCGGTAACCCGCTCCCCAGCGTGTATATGAGCCGGAGGAGCCCTTTTGCCCGCAGGCTCTGGCCCTGGGAACTCTAGCTGTGGCGGTAGCTGTATTTCCCTTGTGCTGGTTGGACGGTTGCCTTCAATCGGGTCTTGGCTGTTTGGAAACCCCTGGGGTTCCGGTCACTAACGGATTTGACCTGTTTAACGGCGACTCCAAGCCTGGTCGGGGTCCGCAGGCCCTGCCGGTTTGTGCTGGCTTCACTTCGTTCCCCGGTTCGGTACCGGCGGGCCACCGCCCGTCCCCGGTCCTACGGTTCCGCGTTGATCTGCCTCTCCTGCAGACGGCCACCACCGTCTGCCAACCTTGCTCTCGGTGCCCGGGCCACGTACCCGGACACAGTCAGTTTGCTCCTCTACTACCACTTTACTCCTCACTGTTTGACCTCCCTCACTGATCTGACTTCCTTTCCCGCCTCCAGGACTGTGAACTCCTCAGTGGGTGGGGCCAACCGCCTGGCTCCACTCCACCTGGTGTGGACATCAGCCCCTGGAGGGAGGCAACAAGGATTTGGTGTCTGACGTGCCTATCTCGGGGTGGGGGTGTCGTTTTGTAGTACCTGTGGCGACCTGGCTAGTCCAGGGCGCCACACTCATATGGGCAACCCATCTGCCGTCGTTGCCACAAAGCCGGCCACTTCGCAAAAAGGTGTCCTTTAAACCGGCAACCCCTAGGATCAAGGGCCAATCCCCAGGAATAAGACAACAAGGCCCATCTGATTGGCGTGACCGGTATGTAGGAGGATGGCCTATTCTGTCCATCACCCTGGACAGAATTCCTACTTCTGCATTGTTGGACACCGGCTCGCAGGTAACAACCATTCCGTATGTACTTTCTAAAAGATTTTGGTCAGATGCTGAACTCACCCGTCCAGATGCGGGCCTCACTATTTATGCTGTCAACGGGTTACCAGTGACTCAGATTGGGTTTAAGAAGGTAACCATAAAAGTGGGGAGGGTAGAATTAAAGAACAAAGTACTGATTGTAGTGGAAAATGATGCTAGTGATAAGAATCCAAACATGATTTTGGTAACAAATGTCATTGAAAATTGTTTGGGGGAAGTGTTCTTACTTCAACAGATTGCTGAAACTACAGGTGCTGGGCAGCAGAGGGTTCTGCAAAGAGAAATCAAAGTCTTTCTGCAGAGACAACAGGTAAACATGAAAACCAAAATGAAAATTCCTATATTAAAATTACCAAATTTTATTAGTCATTTACTAAAAAACTGTCAGTGCAGTCAGAAATAGAATAGCCTCTAAAAAGTGGTATGGGAGGGTGTTAAGGGACAAAGTGCGCCAGATATCGATATGAGGAGTATTCAATATATCCAGAAAGGGGTGGGGCCTATCCTAGCCCTATGAATGTCCCCTACTTACCAGCGGAGTAAACACCCTAATGTACTTGGTGCCCCCGCTCCTCGGCGGCTGTCCCTCACTGTCCCTCCAACCACAAAACCACCATCACCATAAAGTGTGTGTGCAAAAGTGCAGTCAGGACTGATAGTCTAAGTATCCACTCTATAAATTAAATATTACAACAGTGGTTCCCAGATCAGGGTAACCACTCTATAGAGTCATAAAATAGAATGCAATAAACCTTTCAAGGGTAAGTGTGCAATGCTTTCATCCTCCAGGTCATATAGATAAAATGCAGTTATAGTGCACCTACACACCTGTCTCATATTATCATATAGGTCATCACAATATAAGGAAAGTACTTATCATAGTGTTGTCATCTCAATATAAGGAAAGTACTTATCATAGTGTTGTCATCTCGACGCGTTTCTCCCTCAGAATGTCTGAGGGTTCATCAGGAGATGTTCAGTCTTTTTCTTTTTCCTTGTCACAATGGAAGTAAGGTGCCTAATAGCGTCGCTGGGAGCCACACAGATCTGGGTCCCATCCCAGTCAATGGTAACAGAGATAATGCCCCATCAGGCCAATATATCACCACCCCTTCTTAATATAGACTCGGTCAGTGCCGAGTAGTCCCGCCCCCATGAGGCTTCCCGTCCTAGCGTCTTTGAAACGCCGCGCCATATTGCCGGCGGTCACTTCCGGTTCGTGATCTTGTGACCGGAAATCAGTATTTCCCATCAGGCTCAGGCCACCGACGTCACATCGGAAGTTCCGGCATGTGGAACGCAGTGTATTCCACCTACAGGGGAACGCCCCTGCAGGAGGCAAGATCACCACCAGAATCCGCCCACACTTACAGGCCTCCGACATAATACCGGAGGTCACAAAGCGTGGAGCGCAAACTGCGTTCCACTTATAGGGACAGCAGCCTCATACATAGTGGGTTTTTTGGGTGAATAGTTGATCACGGACTGAGGGGTCATATCAGGCTATTCATAGCAATAAGAAAAATAGAAAGAGTGCGATATTATTAAATCGCTATTAACCATTGCTCGTCCTATAGGGACAATAAACTCTTAGGCATTTCTGCCTGCTCCACTAGAATAACCCATCGCATGATGATAGAAAGAGATAATTCCCAAAGATACCACAGACATCGTGTGAGATCATATAAAACTGGTGAAGTTTAGTTGTTCATTAATCCCAGCCGGGGACATACTGCGCAACAGGTAAATCCACCTGGTTTCCCTCTGGAGGATTAACCTGTTCCAGTCCCCCAGTCTCTCATGTTTCTGGACGGTCTCAATTACTTTAAATAGGACACTTTTGGTGTCTCCATTGTGACACTGGACTATGTGCCGGGCTAGAGCAGTATCTCTTTTGTGAAGGATATCACCTATATGCTCTCCTATCCTCACTCTTAGCTCTCTTTTAGTTTTGCCCACATAGTTTTTAGGACATTTGCAGGTACACATATAGACCACTCCCGTGGTTTTGCAATTTGCAAAATCCCTATTGGAGAAAACTCTCCCTGTCACCGCGCTTGTAAATGTTTTAGAGGGGTCAATAAATCTACAGAAGCTACATGATCCACACCTAAAGGTCCCAATAGGTCTCCTGTCCAACCATGTACCCGCCATTTTTGGTTGCTCAAAATGACTGTGGACCAAATGGTCCCTTATTGACCTCCCCCTCCTAAAAGTGACCGAGGGCTTCGTGGTTAAAGTGTCTACCAAGTCTGGGTCTGCCCGCAGAATGTCCCAGTGTCGCCTCAATATGTCCATAATCCTATCCGTTTGGTCGTCATATGTCCCAATTAATCTCGTCATCCCATCATTCTGTATTTTCTGTCGGGGGACCATTAGCTCTGTCCTATTAGTTCCCTTAGCAATCCTATATGCCTTGTCGATCACACCCACTGGGTAACCTCTATCTCTGAACCTACGTTTAAGGTTATTAGATTGTGCCTGGAAATCTCCCAAACTAGAGCAGTTCCTCCGAAGTCGGAGGAACTGCCCCTTGGGGATCCCTCTTTTCAGACTCGTAGGATGACAGCTCTCCCACCGCAACAAACTATTGGTTGCCGTGGGTTTCCTATAAATGCTGGTGTCCAAATAGCCGTCCTGATTTCTCTTGATATATAGGTCCAAAAAAGAGATCCTCTCTCCCCCTATCTCAGAGGTAAACCTAAGATTAAGGTTATTCACGTTTAGGTGTGCAACAAAGGCCCTAAAGGAGTGTTGGTCACCCGACCAAAGGATGAGGATGTCATCGATGTACCTCCCCCAGAACAAAATCCTGGGGGTCCAGATGACATCCTCATCCCTAAAAACAACTGTGTCCTCCCACCAACCCAGGAGCAAATTAGCGTATGTGGGAGCACAAGGGCTCCCCATCGCCGTGCCCCTGAGTTGGTGGTAGAACTTCCTGTCAAACAGGAAGTAGTTGTGTCCTAGGACAAACCTCAACAGTTTGATAATTAAGATGTTATGGGATCCAAAATGGTTCCCCCTACTTTTTAAAAAGTACTCAACTGCCTCAATCCCCTTCTCATGAGGGATACTGCTATAAAGGGCTTCCACATCTATAGATGTTAAGATGGTGCCCGGTTCCAAACAAATTCCTTCCAACTTTCCAATAAGATCAGCAGTATCCCTGATGTATGATGGCAGTGATGTTACAAACGGCCGCAGAAGTTTGTCCAAATAGACACTAACATTTTGACACAGTGCCTCAATGCCCGAAACTATAGGCCGGCCTTTCAATGGCACATAACCCTTATGTATCTTAGGGAGTGAATAGAATGTTGCTATTCTCGGATGTTTAGGATACATAAAGTCTAATTCACTCTTGGAGATAAGCATATCATCCAATGCCTGTGTTAAAATCTCCAATAGTTTGCCGGCATAATCTTTTGTGGGGTCCCCCCTCAGTATCTCATAGGTCACAGAATCATGGAGGATTGAAAAGCACATATCCCTATATTTTCCTACATCAAGGATAACAGTGTTCCCTCCTTTATCGGAGGGCTTAATTACGATGTTTCTATTTTTTTCTAGAGACAACAGTGCTTCCCTCTCCAAAGATCCCAAATTAGTCTCAGATCCACCCCTTCTTGGGTTAATTTTGCTAATCTCAGCCGAGACAAGTTTAGCAAATATATCAATATTGCTACATTCCCCCAATGGTGGTAGTCGTACACTTTTAGGCTTTAGATCAGAGAAAGGGCCTTCACCAATTTCACGATCACTTTCCTCAGCAAGCCCGGCCAGCAACCTAACATCATTCAGGGACTCCACCGGAATTCCCAATTGTTGGCATTTCATTCTATCAGTAATGACAAAGTGTTTTTTCCACTTTAGTTTCCTAAGAAACAAGTTAATATCCTTGATCCATAAAAATGGATCGCACCGTGTAGTTGGAACAAAAGTAAGGCCTGCGGCCAGAACCTTTTCCTCATCTGTAGAGAGGGTATAAGAGGACAGGTTGATAATTCTCTGTCTATCCTCCTCCAAACCTGTTCCTACTATTTTTTCTGTACCCCCACTAGTCGTGTGCGTAATTGGTATGACATACCGTCTGTCCCCTCTAAAAAAGGGGCCGGAGCAGAAGATGCAGAGGAGGATGAGGGTGGAACCGAGGACTCCCCCAGAGATACTCCACTTATTGGGAATCTCTGATTTCCCCTTCTTTCCTCCCATTTTTTGTTCTTATTTTTAAACCTCCTAAACTGACCCCTACCTCTATTTCCTCTGAATGAGCCCTCTCTTACACGATACTCAGTATCAGAGTTATCAGCGTCTGAGGAAGAAGGATCACCTGTATGTTCGTATGACTCTAAGTTAGGATAGGCTTTATTATCCTTAAACTCAGCCAAGTCTCGTACGTAATGTCTGTGTTTTCTCTCCTTCAACTCTTGCTGATATTTCTCTACTGTGGATTTAAGTGTAATTTCTTTATTATTAAAGTCAGAGTCAGATTTATACTCCCGGGCTCTCTCAATTTGTTTTTCAAGTCTTTTAGATGACTCTTCTAGGGTCAGTTTTTCTTCCTCTAAGAGGATAGTCATAAAGCGAATTGATGACGCTATTGATTCCTTACGCCACTTCTCTAATAATATCTGGGTCCTTGACCTTGGTGCTGGTGTTAGTGAGATCCTTAAGCCTCTTGGGACAATACCACTCTTAATGTAGTGCTCCAAAGATCTCACCTCCCACCAAGATTTCAAATGATCTTTATAGCATGCCAGTAAATCTGAAAAAATATTTTTAATGCTAGGTTTGGCCAGTGTCCTGCTAAGTTCAGAGGTCTCAGAGAACGCCTCTTCCACATCACTCATCCAATCAGATGTGTTAAGTGGAGCTGACAAAAAACCAGCCATATCAGGTATAAACCTCAATTATCAATTAGAAGAAGGAACCCACATAACAAGAAAACCAAAATGAAAATTCCTATATTAAAATTACCAATAGGTGGCGCTGTGCTAGAGTTTGTCTCCTTTACTGGAGAGACAATTCAAATTTTATTAGTCATTTACTAAAAAACTGTCAGTGCAGTCAGAAATAGAATAGCCTCTAAAAAGTGGTATGGGCGGGTGTTAAGGGACAAAGTGCGCCAGATATCGATATGAGGAGTATTCAATATATCCAGAAAGGGGTGGGGCCTATCCTAGCCCTATGAATGTCCCCTACTTACCAGCGGAGTAAACACCCTAATGTACTTGGTGCCCCCGCTCCTCGGCGGCTGTCCCTCACTGTCCCTCCAACCACAAAACCACCATCACCATAAAGTGTGTGTGCAAAAGTGCAGTCAGGACTGATAGTCTAAGTATCCACTCTATAAATTAAATATTACAACAGTGGTTCCCAGATCAGGGTAACCACTCTATAGAGTCATAAAATAGAATGCAATAAACCTTTCAAGGGTAAGTGTGCAATGCTTTCATCCTCCAGGTCATATAGATAAAATGCAGTTATAGTGCACCTACACACCTGTCTCATATTATCATATAGGTCATCACAATATAAGGAAAGTACTTATCATAGTGTTGTCATCTCAATATAAGGAAAGTACTTATCATAGTGTTGTCATCTCGACGCGTTTCTCCCTCAGAATGTCTGAGGGTTCATCAGGAGATGTTCAGTCTTTTTCCTTTTCCTTGTCACAATGGAAGTAAGGTGCCTAATAGCGTCGCTGGGAGCCACACAGATCTGGGTCCCATCCCAGTCAATGGTAACAGAGATAATGCCCCATCAGGCCAATATATCACCACCCCTTCTTAATATAGACTCGGTCAGTGCCGAGTAGTCCCGCCCCCATGAGGCTTCCCGTCCTAGCGTCTTTGAAACGCCGCGCCATATTGCCGGCGGTCACTTCCGGTTCGTGATCTTGTGACCGGAAATCAGTATTTCCCATCAGGCTCAGGCCACCGACGTCACATCGGAAGTTCCGGCATGTGGAACGCAGTGTATTCCACCTACAGGGGAACGCCCCTGCAGGAGGCAAGATCACCACCAGAATCCGCCCACACTTACAGGCCTCCGACATAATACCGGAGGTCACAAAGCGTGGAGCGCAAACTGCGTTCCACTTATAGGGACAGCAGCCTCATACATAGTGGGTTTTTTGGGTGAATAGTTGATCACGGACTGAGGGGTCATATCAGGCTATTCATAGCAATAAGAAAAATAGAAAGAGTGCGATATTATTAAATCGCTATTAACCATTGCTCGTCCTATAGGGACAATAAACTCTTAGGCATTTCTGCCTGCTCCACTAGAATAACCCATCGCATGATGATAGAAAGAGATAATTCCCAAAGATACCACAGACATCGTGTGAGATCATATAAAACTGGTGAAGTTTAGTTGTTCATTAATCCCAGCCGGGGACATACTGCGCAACAGGTAAATCCACCTGGTTTCCCTCTGGAGGATTAACCTGTTCCAGTCCCCCAGTCTCTCATGTTTCTGGACGGTCTCAATTACTTTAAATAGGACACTTTTGGTGTCTCCATTGTGACACTGGACTATGTGCCGGGCTAGAGCAGTATCTCTTTTGTGAAGGATATCACCTATATGCTCTCCTATCCTCACTCTTAGCTCTCTTTTAGTTTTGCCCACATAGTTTTTAGGACATTTGCAGGTACACATATAGACCACTCCCGTGGTTTTGCAATTTGCAAAATCCCTATTGGAGAAAACTCTCCCTGTCACCGCGCTTGTAAATGTTTTAGAGGGGTCAATAAATCTACAGAAGCTACATGATCCACACCTAAAGGTCCCAATAGGTCTCCTGTCCAACCATGTACCCGCCATTTTTGGTTGCTCAAAATGACTGTGGACCAAATGGTCCCTTATTGACCTCCCCCTCCTAAAAGTGACCGAGGGCTTCGTGGTTAAAGTGTCTACCAAGTCTGGGTCTGCCCGCAGAATGTCCCAGTGTCGCCTCAATATGTCCAGAATCCTATCCGTTTGGTCGTCATATGTCCCAATTAATCTCGTCATCCCATCATTCTGTATTTTCTGTCGGGGGACAGAGCTAATGGTCCGGAAGTGACGCTCTGTAACTTGTTAATGAGCTAATTGAGCGGTCTATTTAAATCTGGACATTGGACTGTCAGATTACATTGACTGCAGACCCGGACGGGCAGCTTTTTCCTCTGGTCCAGCTTTTCCATATATTTCTACAGAGCCCTTTCTGGTGAGTGTTCATTACATGGCATTTCTGTGTATTGTCTGTTTTATTAGATTAGAATAGTGTCTCAGTGCTGGTGCTTAGGCTTTTTGTCCTTCTATATTAGCAAGATATACATTTTTTGGATAAATTTTTGGGTTTCCTGTTTGGTTCCCCTTTTGTTGTATAATGGTTCTATTATGTTACATTTTATCTGTATTTCAATTATATCTTTAGGTGGACAGTATATCTGCTAGTGAAGCGGCTCAACTGACAGATTCTTCATTTTTGTCTTTTTGTTGACATTTTTTGTATATCATAGTTTATGGTTCATGCATTATAATGTGGTGAATATTTCTGTCCTTTTTTGTTACCATGATTGTATAATGCCATTATTTCTGTATACTTAAAAATTTTTCATGTATCTTTTTATTGTAGTGTAAACTGATGAAGGTCGGATGACCGAAACGTCTTTAATAATTACACAGAACAATGAATAAAATATAAAACAATTCCAGTTGAATGCTTTGAGTGCTGGATTTTTTTTCAATTTTTTGATCTGGGGTGGGACCCTATCCAAGCACCAGCGACTATAGAAGGAGTGCCACATTTCTATATTCTATATAGTATATCCTTTAGTGTGTGCACCCTCATTTTTTCTTATAATGGCCAATGTGGCGTTTTCTTATACTACGGATGAAATGGCAGATATTATGAGCCGTACCACAGTGCAGAGTGATTTTTTGCATATTCCTACTTCTGAGCTTCGAACCCGTGATTTTCAGAAGGAATCTAGAAAATTACAAAATTTGGAATTGCACTGTGCCACTATTGCAGAATACGTACGTGTTCAAAGAATTCCAAGAGGACTACGGGTTGGTGTAAGACCGACCATCTTCAGTGACAACCCTGATTTTTGTAATCGTTTTGAACAGATTCTTAACAAATGCTCTTTTGACTTAATGTCTTTGACTTTGGATTATTTAAATCAAGCGATCATTACCAAACGTGAAGAGATAGTTGTGAGTGAGCAACAATTAAATTCCACCTCTTCGGCTGAGGATCTGGCGAAAATCAAAGATCAAGTCACAAGAGATTTACAAATCCATAAAATTGAAAGTCAAAAAATTAAAAGAGAAAAATTCCTACGGGATACTGAGGACTATAAAAATAATCGAGTTTATCGGTGGCGTGATACATCCTCCAGAGTGTTTCCAAGACGTTTCCAATATTCCTCTAGTGGTGATTCGGCTTCGGATTCGGAATTTTCCTTTACCAGACGACCAAAACCACATTTTTTTAGGTCAAAGAAGCCGCAGAGGTCAAAGAGGAAACCTAGGCGGGGGGGACAACGCCACCGAACCTGCAAGAACAACGATGGTCACCAGATCCCAGGTACGCCGGATACCATTGTAGTTAACATTTCTTCTAAGAATTTGTTACCGGATCAAATTAGTCTTCTTCAGAAGGGTTTATCTTTTTGTCCTTCCTACAAATTCAATACATTCCAGTTACAAATGGACTTACTAAGATTTTATCGAAATTTACGTATTAATGCCCATTTTTCATCATTATCTGATATAGGTCTGAGACCATCGACACAATCTACCTCTATTGCTCCTATCAATATCCAAGGATTGGGACTCAAAACTAAGAGCACTTTCATGCCTCCCAAAAGTAACCCTCCAGTGGAAACGTTCATAGGTTTATTGGAACATGACATTACGTCATTTTTCAAAGATGTGTCTAATAAATCATTACACTGTCCTTCCAATTTTTCAGATAAGGATAAAAATGCGTTGGCATCTCTTATGCAGGATAAAGACATAATTATCAAACAAGCCGATAAAGGCGGAGCTTTGGTAGTTATGGACAAATCCATGTATTTACAGGAAATACTGAGAGAATTGGGGGACAGTAATGTCTATGGAATATTGGCAAGTAACCCGACGAATAGGATTCGAGATAGGATTAGATCTGTGACCGGCCACTATCTACAGAAGGGAGTAATAGATCAGAAGACATTTGATTTCTTACAAAAGCAGAATCCAATCATTCCTGTCTTTTATGTACTCCCCAAAATTCATAAGACCTTGGTGAACCCTCCTGGTAGACCTATAGTGGCGGGCACAGATTCTATCCTTTCCCCTTTAGCCATTTTACTTGAGAAGATTATTACTCCTTTGACTAAAAACATTCCTTCTTTCCTGTTGGATACTGGTCACTTCCTAGAGGTGATTCGTGGACTTGATACTATTCCATTTGATGCTTTTCTCGTGACTTGGGATGTGACAAGTTTATATACGTCTATTGTACATCAGAAGGGCATGTCAGCAGTTCGTGAGTTATTGTTACAACATAACTTTTCGAGTGATACAAGTGATTTCTGTCTGGACTTATTACAAATAGTGTTAACTGAAAATTTCTTTTTGTTTCAGGACATCTATTATATTCAAAAACAGGGGACCGCGATGGGGTCCAACGTAGCGCCCCCGTATGCAAATACGTACATGTCTTACTTTGAAGATACATTCATATATCCACATAAGGGATTCCAGGAGCACTGCAAGTGTTGGAAGAGATTTATTGACGACGTTTTTTGCATATGGGTTGGCCCGTTGGATTCCATCATGGAGTTCCATAATTACATTAACAGCATTTGGTCTGAACTTCAATTTGTTATACAATATGATTTACATCATATCAATTTTTTAGATGTCACTGTTACGAAATTAGAGAATGGACATTTACAAACCGATTTGTACATAAAGTCGACGGACAGGAATAACTTACTCGCATATGATAGTTGTCATCCCAAAGCCATGAAGAATTCTATACCTAAGTCCCAGTTTCTTAGGGTACATAGGATTGTTAACCAACAAGAAATTAAAGATACCAGATTACAGGAGATGAGGACTAAGTTTCTGGCGAGGGGTTATCCACAGGAGGTTTTGAATAGTGCTAGTGTGAATACCGAATCTTCTATTGGTAAGACTAGAGATAAACGTTTGGCTTTCGTTCATACTTACCATCCTTTTTCTTACAAAATTCATAAATTCATCAGAAGTCATTGGAACATCTTGCGTAAAGGGTACCCGGAGGTGGAAGAATTTAAATCACCTTTTCTTCCTTGTTTTAGACGACCGTCCAATCTCAGTAATAAATTGGTGAGAGCTGATGTGGGCGCCGGTGTGACTGGACCCGTTCAAACTCATCTTTATACCCAGAGACGTGGTACTTTTCCATGTTTAAATTGTGCCCAATGCAGTAATGTGCTGAAAGGTGATAGAGTTTTGCATCCCTACAGTGGTCGGGGTTATCCAATTAGAGGTTTTTTCACCTGTGAGACATCTTATGTTGTATATGTAGTGAAGTGTCCTTGTGGCCTACTCTATGTAGGCGAAACCACCCAGACTGTTAAGGAACGTATATCACAACATAAATCCACCATTAGGTGTGAGAGATTGACTTTACCTCTTCCATCTCATTTTCATAAACAGGGACATAGTGTTAGTCAATTACGGTTCCAGGTGTTAGAGCAGGTCTTGCCAAATAGAAGAGGAGGTGATAGGGTTAAAAAATTGAAACAAAGGGAGGCGTATTGGATTTTTACTCTTCAGACTTTGGAGCCCAAAGGCCTTAATCGTGATTTCGATACTTCTAGTTTCTTATAGCTTTTCATTCATTTATGCCTACTTATTATTATCTTTTTTAGAGGAGTTGATCACTGATTTGATGATGGCCGGTCCTTTTAGGTATTGTCTTATAATCTTCTTCCTGTTTCTTTCTTAACATAATCCTTTTTTCTGTTTTTTCCCTAGTTTTAGTTTTTTCTACGCATTACTAATTTTCCCTTGATCCCTTTTTTCCATAGTCTCTCCTTTCCCTTTCCCCTTCCCCCCCCCTTCCCTTCCCAATGCCCACTTCCCTTCCCTTCCCCCCTTTTCCCCCCCCCTCCATTTCCTTATGTATATTCCTCATAGTTTTTCTTTTTTCTCTTTTCTTCTTTTCTTTTTTTCCTTTTTTTACTAGGGTTGATTATAGTTGATAAAAAATTAAAAAATTATTAAATTGATTCTGAATAAATACACCATTCCCTTAATCCTCTTATCTTATTTCTTCTATTTTTTCTTTTATTTGATCTTTTAGGTAATTTGTCTTTAAATTGCCAACCATCTGGTTTATATTTTGCCAACCAGGATCGTCACTTCCGGTTTGCGGACCGGAAGTGACGTCCTGCGGTGAGGAGTGGCTGTCTGAGTATGTCTACAGTTGCCAACCATCAGGATTTACACTTTGCCAACCGGTGACGTCACTTCCGGTTTTCGGACCGGAAGTGACGCTCCGTGACGTCACTTCCGGTTTTCGGACCGGAAGTGACGCTCTGTAACTTGTTAATGAGCTAATTGAGCGGTCTATTTAAATCTGGACATTGGACTGTCAGATTACATTGACTGCAGACCCGGACGGGCAGCTTTTTCCTCTGGTCCAGCTTTTCCATATATTTCTACAGAGCCCTTTCTGGTGAGTGTTCATTACATGGCATTTCTGTGTATTGTCTGTTTTATTAGATTAGAATAGTGTCTCAGTGCTGGTGCTTAGGCTTTTTGTCCTTCTATATTAGCAAGATATACATTTTTTGGATAAATTTTTGGGTTTCCTGTTTGGTTCCCCTTTTGTTGTATAATGGTTCTATTATGTTACATTTTATCTGTATTTCAATTATATCTTTAGGTGGACAGTATATCTGCTAGTGAAGCGGCTCAACTGACAGATTCTTCATTTTTGTCTTTTTGTTGACATTTTTTGTATATCATAGTTTATGGTTCATGCATTATAATGTGGTGAATATTTCTGTCCTTTTTTGTTACCATGATTGTATAATGCCATTATTTCTGTATACTTAAAAATTTTTCATGTATCTTTTTATTGTAGTGTAAACTGATGAAGGTCGGATGACCGAAACGTCTTTAATAATTACACAGAACAATGAATAAAATATAAAACAATTCCAGTTGAATGCTTTGAGTGCTGGATTTTTTTCAATTTTTTGCACTTTTGCACACACACTTTATGGTGATGGTGGTTTTGTGGTTGGAGGGACAGTGAGGGACAGCCGCCGAGGAGCGGGGGCACCAAGTACATTAGGGTGTTTACTCCGCTGGTAAGTAGGGGACATTCATAGGGCTAGGATAGGCCCCACCCCTTTCTGGATATATTGAATACTCCTCATATCGATATCTGGCGCACTTTGTCCCTTAACACCCGCCCATACCACTTTTTAGAGGCTATTCTATTTCTGACTGCACTGACAGTTTTTTAGTAAATGACTAATAAAATTTGGTAATTTTAATATAGGAATTTTCATTTTGGTTTTCTTGTTATGTGGGTTCCTTCTTCTAATTGATAATTGAGGTTTATACCTGATATGGCTGGTTTTTTGTCAGCTCCACTTAACACATCTGATTGGATGAGTGATGTGGAAGAGGCGTTCTCTGAGACCTCTGAACTTAGCAGGACACTGGCCAAACCTAGCATTAAAAATATTTTTTCAGATTTACTGGCATGCTATAAAGATCATTTGAAATCTTGGTGGGAGGTGAGATCTTTGGAGCACTACATTAAGAGTGGTATTGTCCCAAGAGGCTTAAGGATCTCACTAACACCAGCACCAAGGTCAAGGACCCAGATATTATTAGAGAAGTGGCGTAAGGAATCAATAGCGTCATCAATTCGCTTTATGACTATCCTCTTAGAGGAAGAAAAACTGACCCTAGAAGAGTCATCTAAAAGACTTGAAAAACAAATTGAGAGAGCCCGGGAGTATAAATCTGACTCTGACTTTAATAATAAAGAAATTACACTTAAATCCACAGTAGAGAAATATCAGCAAGAGTTGAAGGAGAGAAAACACAGACATTACGTACGAGACTTGGCTGAGTTTAAGGATAATAAAGCCTATCCTAACTTAGAGTCATACGAACATACAGGTGATCCTTCTTCCTCAGACGCTGATAACTCTGATACTGAGTATCGTGTAAGAGAGGGCTCATTCAGAGGAAATAGAGGTAGGGGTCAGTTTAGGAGGTTTAAAAATAAGAACAAAAAATGGGAGGAAAGAAGGGGAAATCAGAGATTCCCAATAAGTGGAGTATCTCTGGGGGAGTCCTCGGTTCCACCCTCATCCTCCTCTGCATCTTCTGCTCCGGCCCCTTTTTTAGAGGGGACAGACGGTATGTCATACCAATTACGCACACGACTAGTGGGGGTACAGAAAAAATAGTAGGAACAGGTTTGGAGGAGGATAGACAGAGAATTATCAACCTGTCCTCTTATACCCTCTCTACAGATGAGGAAAAGGTTCTGGCCGCAGGCCTTACTTTTGTTCCAACTACACGGTGCGATCCATTTTTATGGATCAAGGATATTAACTTGTTTCTTAGGAAACTAAAGTGGAAAAAACACTTTGTCATTACTGATAGAATGAAATGCCAACAATTGGGAATTCCGGTGGAGTCCCTGAATGATGTTAGGTTGCTGGCCGGGCTTGCTGAGGAAAGTGATCGTGAAATTGGTGAAGGCCCTTTCTCTGATCTAAAGCCTAAAAGTGTACGACTACCACCATTGGGGGAATGTAGCAATATTGATATATTTGCTAAACTTGTCTCGGCTGAGATTAGCAAAATTAACCCAAGAAGGGGTGGATCTGAGACTAATTTGGGATCTTTGGAGAGGGAAGCACTGTTGTCTAGAAAAAAATAGAAACATCGTAATTAAGCCCTCCGATAAAGGAGGGAACACTGTTATCCTTGATGTAGGAAAATATAGGGATATGTGCTTTTCAATCCTCCATGATTCTGTGACCTATGAGATACTGAGGGGGGACCCCACAAAAGATTATGCCGGCAAACTATTGGAGATTTTAACACAGGCATTGGATGATATGCTTATCTCCAAGAGTGAATTAGACTTTATGTATCCTAAACATCCGAGAATAGCAACATTCTATTCACTCCCTAAGATACATAAGGGTTATGTGCCATTGAAAGGCCGGCCTATAGTTTCGGGCATTGAGGCACTGTGTCAAAATGTTAGTGTCTATTTGGACAAACTTCTGCGGCCGTTTGTAACATCACTGCCATCATACATCAGGGATACTGCTGATCTTATTGGAAAGTTGGAAGGAATTTGTTTGGAACCGGGCACCATCTTAACATCTATAGATGTGGAAGCCCTTTATAGCAGTATCCCTCATGAGAAGGGGATTGAGGCAGTTGAGTACTTTTTAAAAAGTAGGGGGAACCATTTTGGATCCCATAACATCTTAATTATCAAACTGTTGAGGTTTGTCCTAGGACACAACTACTTCCTGTTTGACAGGAAGTTCTACCACCAACTCAGGGGCACGGCGATGGGGAGCCCTTGTGCTCCCACATACGCTAATTTGCTCCTGGGTTGGTGGGAGGACACAGTTGTTTTTAGGGATGAGGATGTCATCTGGACCCCCAGGATTTTGTTCTGGGGGAGGTACATCGATGACATCCTCATCCTTTGGTCGGGTGACCAACACTCCTTTAGGGCCTTTGTTGCACACCTAAACGTGAATAACCTTAATCTTAGGTTTACCTCTGAGATAGGGGGAGAGAGGATCTCTTTTTTGGACCTATATATCAAGAGAAATCAGGACGGCTATTTGGACACCAGCATTTATAGGAAACCCACGGCAACCAATAGTTTGTTGCGGTGGGAGAGCTGTCATCCTACGAGTCTGAAAAGAGGGATCCCCAAGGGGCAGTTCCTCCGACTTCGGAGGAACTGCTCTAGTTTGGGAGATTTCCAGGCACAATCTAATAACCTTAAACGTAGGTTCAGAGATAGAGGTTACCCAGTGGGTGTGATCGACAAGGCATATAGGATTGCTAAGGGAACTAATAGGACAGAGCTAATGGTCCCCCGACAGAAAATACAGAATGATGGGATGACGAGATTAATTGGGACATATGACGACCAAACGGATAGGATTATGGACATATTGAGGCGACACTGGGACATTCTGCGGGCAGACCCAGACTTGGTAGACACTTTAACCACGAAGCCCTCGGTCACTTTTAGGAGGGGGAGGTCAATAAGGGACCATTTGGTCCACAGTCATTTTGAGCAACCAAAAATGGCGGGTACATGGTTGGACAGGAGACCTATTGGGACCTTTAGGTGTGGATCATGTAGCTTCTGTAGATTTATTGACCCCTCTAAAACATTTACAAGCGCGGTGACAGGGAGAGTTTTCTCCAATAGGGATTTTGCAAATTGCAAAACCACGGTAGTGGTCTATATGTGTACCTGCAAATGTCCTAAAAACTATGTGGGCAAAACTAAAAGAGAGCTAAGAGTGAGGATAGGAGAGCATATAGGTGATATCCTTCACAAAAGAGATACTGCTCTAGCCCGGCACATAGTCCAGTGTCACAATGGAGACACCAAAAGTGTCCTATTTAAAGTAATTGAGACCGTCCAGAAACATGAGAGACTGGGGGACTGGAACAGGTTAATCCTCCAGAGGGAAACCAGGTGGATTTACCTGTTGCGCAGTATGTCCCCGGCTGGGATTAATGAACAACTAAACTTCACCAGTTTTATATGATCTCACACGATGTCTGTGGTATCTTTGGGAATTATCTCTTTCTATCATCATGCGATGGGTTATTCTAGTGGAGCAGGCAGAAATGCCTAAGAGTTTATTGTCCCTATAGGACGAGCAATGGTTAATAGCGATTTAATAATATCGCACTCTTTCTATTTTTCTTATTGCTATGAATAGCCTGATATGACCCCTCAGTCCGTGATCAACTATTCACCCAAAAAACCCACTATGTATGAGGCTGCTGTCCCTATAAGTGGAACGCAGTTTGCGCTCCACGCTTTGTGACCTCCGGTATTATGTCGGAGGCCTGTAAGTGTGGGCGGATTCTGGTGGTGATCTTGCCTCCTGCAGGGGCGTTCCCCTGTAGGTGGAATACACTGCGTTCCACATGCCGGAACTTCCGATGTGACGTCGGTGGCCTGAGCCTGATGGGAAATACTGATTTCCGGTCACAAGATCACGAACCGGAAGTGACCGCCGGCAATATGGCGCGGCGTTTCAAAGACGCTAGGACGGGAAGCCTCATGGGGGCGGGACTACTCGGCACTGACCGAGTCTATATTAAGAAGGGGTGGTGATATATTGGCCTGATGGGGCATTATCTCTGTTACCATTGACTGGGATGGGACCCAGATCTGTGTGGCTCCCAGCGACGCTATTAGGCACCTTACTTCCATTGTGACAAGGAAAAGGAAAAAGACTGAACATCTCCTGATGAACCCTCAGACATTCTGAGGGAGAAACGCGTCGAGATGACAACACTATGATAAGTACTTTCCTTATATTGAGATGACAACACTATGATAAGTACTTTCCTTATATTGTGATGACCTATATGATAATATGAGACAGGTGTGTAGGTGCACTATAACTGCATTTTATCTATATGACCTGGAGGATGAAAGCATTGCACACTTACCCTTGAAAGGTTTATTGCATTCTATTTTATGACTCTATAGAGTGGTTACCCTGATCTGGGAACCACTGTTGTAATATTTAATTTATAGAGTGGATACTTAGACTATCAGTCCTGACTGCACTTTTGCACACACACTTTATGGTGATGGTGGTTTTGTGGTTGGAGGGACAGTGAGGGACAGCCGCCGAGGAGCGGGGGCACCAAGTACATTAGGGTGTTTACTCCGCTGGTAAGTAGGGGACATTCATAGGGCTAGGATAGGCCCCACCCCTTTCTGGATATATTGAATACTCCTCATATCGATATCTGGCGCACTTTGTCCCTTAACACCCGCCCATACCACTTTTTAGAGGCTATTCTATTTCTGACTGCACTGACAGTTTTTTAGTAAATGACTAATAAAATTTGGTAATTTTAATATAGGAATTTTCATTTTGGTTTTCTTGTTATGTGGGTTCCTTCTTCTAATTGATAATTGAGGTTTACAACAGGTAAACATATCTGGTGGGGAAATTGGCAATGTACGGGTAATAGACGCCGGCCCTATTGTGATACCCCCACAAAGTGAAATAATTATATGGTGTCGGGCGGCCATAGGCCTCAATGGGCAAGATTACCACGCAGTGGTAGAGCCATTTCACTGTGAACATTGGCTCACGGTCCTGACAGCCAGGGGGGTGGTTGATGTTCGCAAAGGGGAGTGCCCATGCAAGTGTTAAACTATGGGGAGGAGGAAACCTAATTGCCCAGGTATGCCACCATTGCCAAATTGTTCACTATCACTGAAGAGTCTATCCAGGCAGCAGAAGCCCTCACCCCACCAGAACAGGCAAAAGATGACTGTCCCCAAGACCAATCAGCGGGTTGGTGTCTAGAACTGCATGTAGGTACTGATTCCACCCCTTCACACCAAAAACATGCGGTCTACCGAATAGTACAGGAATACGAACAAGTTTTCAGTAAGCATCCTCTAGACTTTGGGAGGATTAAAGGGGTACAACATCACATACCCACGGGTAATCATCCACCCATCAAAGAAAGATACAGACCCATACCACCCACTCACTATAAGTGTGCCAAGGAGATGTTGAGGAACATGAAGAAGGCTGGGGTTATTAGAAATAGTTGTAGCCCATGGGTAACTCCACTGGTTCTAGTCAAGAAAAAGGATGGCACCATGAGGATGTGTGTGGACTATAGGCAAATCAATCGAATAACTCACAAGGATGCTTATCCGCTACCCCATATAGAAGAGTCGCTGGCTGTGCTGAAGGCTGCTAATTACTTCACTACCCTTGATCTCACCAGTGGCTATTGGCAGGTCTCTGTCAACTAAGAGGATCGGGAAAAGACTGCAATCGCCACACCAATGGGCCTGTGTGAATTCAACAGCATGCCGTTTGAACTGTGTAACACGCCGGGAACGTTCCAGAGACTAATGGATGCTGTCTAGGACACCGCCACTTCAAGACCGTACTGCTCTACCTGGATGATGTGATCGTATACTCAAAGACCTACTAGGAACATCTTGAACACCTAGCAGAGGTATTTGAAGCATTGTCAAATTACGGAATGAAGCTGAAACCATCCAAGTGTTATCTGTGGACACCCAGGGTCCAGTATCTCGGGCACGTGGTCAGTGCAGAGGGAGTGGCACCAGACCCAGAAAAGATTACAGCCATCAAAAACTGGCCAAAACCGTCCACCATCAGAGAGGTACGTCAGTTCCTGGGCCTGATAGGATGCTACAGGAGCTTCAAAAAGGGCTACACAAAGATGGCCGCACCGTTGCAAGAACTCCTGGTAGGCCAAGCCAAAAAGGGCAAGACTTCTGGTCCTCCATTTGAATGGGGTGAAGGAGAAGACAATGCCTTCAGACAGATGAAGTTGGCCCTGACAGGTGATAAGATTCTGGCATACCCTGACTACAACCTTCCGTTTGTACTGTATACCGATGCCAGCAACGTGGGATTGGGAGCTGTACTATCTCAAGTGCAGAACAGCAAAGAAAGAGTGATTGCCTACGCAAGCAGAAAGCTCCATCCCACTGAAAGGAATCCCGAAAACTACAGCTCCTTCAAGCTGGAGTACCTGGCACTGGTCTGGGTAGTAACTGAGCGGTTCAAACACTATCTTGCAGCTTCAAAGTTCACAGTCTACAAGGACAAAAACCCCTGACACATCTGGATGCGGCGAAGCTGGGTGCATTGGAACAACCTTGGGTGGCCTGGCTGGCGAATTACAACTTTACCATCAAGTATCGGGCTGGCCGCAAGAACGCCAATGCGGATGCGTTGTCCAGGATGCCCTACCTATCTGATGAAGAAAAGGACGAAAATGAACTGGAGGAAATTGAGTTGCCAGCATTCCACTGGCCCAGTGATCTACAGAACCAACAGCCTTACAGCATGCATCAGGAAACCACATTGAATCCGCTACCTCATCATGGTTGGAAGGAAGTACAGGACAATGACCCTGCAGTAAAACTGATCAAAGTGCTGATAACCCAACCAGATTCATACCTGAGTCCTAAAGCTCCACCGGAAGCCCAATGGTTGTGGAAGGAGAGAAGCAGGCTATATATCCATCGGGGTAAATTGTGCCAAAGTCTTACTAACCCTAAAACACATGAAAGGGTATATCAAGTGGTGATACCTAAATCACATGTCCAGTTGGTCTTGGAAGCGTACCATGATCAAGTGGGACACTTCGGGTGGAAGAAGCTGGAAGCGTTACTGCATGATCAAGTCTATTGGATTGGAATGAGAACCACTATAGAAGAATGGTGCAGAAACTGTGGTCCTTGTGCTTTGAGGAGGAAAGATAACAACAGTCAAAAAGCACCGCTACAACCCATTGTTACCAAGCAGCCATTGGAAATCGTCGCCCTGGACCATGTAAACTTAACACCCAGTCGAACAGGTTATGCCTACGCTCTCACCATAGTGGATCACTACTCAAGATTCTTAGTGGTCGTACCTGTAAAGGACTTAACAGCAAGTACTGCAGCAAAAGCCTTTCAAGCTCACTTTTGCAGACCTCACAGATACCCAGAACAGGTAATGACAGATCAAGGTCCCACTTTTGAAGTCGAAATATTCCAAGAATTTTGCAACCTATATGGCTGTAAAAAGATTCGTACTACATCCTACCATGCACAAACAAATGGAATGTGTGAAAAGATGAACCATTTGGTAATCAACTTGTTGAAAACCCTACCAATGGAAGTAAAGAACATGTGGCCAGAAAAGTTACCCGACCTAGTGGACATGTACAATAACATTCCTGTAAGGTCAACCAAATGTACACCAGCATATCTAATGCGAGCAAGACCTGTAAGATTGCCAGTATATCTTGAAATGGAAGTGGAGAGTCCAGAAACCAATTCACCAGATGCTGATTGGGACTCTAAAGGCCCTGTCACACACAGAGATAAATCTGCGAAAGATCTGTGGTTGCAGTGAAATTGTGGTCAATCAGTGCCATGTTTGTGGCTGTGTACAAATCGAACAATATGTCCATGATTTCACTGCAACCACAGATCTACCAAAGATTTATCTCTGTGTGTGACAGGGCCTTAATCGTCAAGCACAATACAAAAGAATACAGGAATATGTTGAGCAGAGCTTAAACCAGAGTCAAGAAAAACAAGAGAAGGAATATAACAAGAAAGCACACGCTGTTCCTTTAACACCTGGAGAAATAGTTCTTTAAAGCAAAAGGAAAGTTCACAAACTTGATGATCAATGGGAAAAAGAACCCTATACTGTATTACCTTCTAATTTTGACAACAAGAAAACATGCTTAATCAGCAAGGATATAGGGAAAACTTCATCAACTGTTTCAAGGGATCAATTGAAGAAGTGCCCAGAACAACTGAAACCAAGAGAAGAAGCACCAAGTACACTTCAAGAAGCAGAGAAGAAAGAAAAGGTGATACATACAATACTTGGAGACTTTCCAAAAAATTGGCCTCAGTAGAATGGAGCAATAATAGTGCCTGTAATCACATTCCCACAACCCATGGAAGAACCAGTTCAAATCCGAGAAGAAATTACAGATAGTGGAACTGTCAGTTCACCAAGAAGACGCAGACAATTGCCTAGTCCACCTACATCCAGTAGTGAGACACTTGCAGTAGACACTAGAACACAACAGGGATCGGCTGAGACACCAGGGTTACGCAGATCAACCCGTAGCAACTTGGGTCAGCCCCCACTCAGATACAGAGAATAGATGTTCATAGAAAAGTGTAAATCAGTGTCTTTATGTAAATAGAGTTATAAAGTGTAAATAATGTAAAAGGTGTGAAAAATGTTTGCATAATACCGCAGAGTTTTGATATAAATATGAAACCACATGTCATTGGACTGGTAATGACCCAAACTCTCGCAGTGTAAATAGTTGCACCAGTTGTCCAAATACCAGAGTAGAACCTGCCACAAGGACCCTCATCAATTCTATCAACAGGAGAGGAAAAGGTCGCAGGAAGGGTCTGCGGTAGAGGCGGCCGAGACCCGTTCACCATGGAAACCGCTGACCTTCCTCCTAGAGGTTTTGGGGACCAGGACCTTTGGGGAGTGGTTGATGGGGAAGGTACTGCAATTTGCAACGGTTAAAGCAATGCCTCCCCTGCGTGGCAAGAATGTTAATAATTTTAATGTTTTAACAAAGTAAAAAAATGTAAACCTGTATTACTCTTTTGCAGCCTGAGGTCGTGCTGTGTTTAACCAAAGGGGAATGTAGTGCCCCTGAACCCCTCAGGGCACTACTAAGTACTACATCCTGACAAAGATGCAGGGCCTACCCCCAGGGACCTGGAAGACCAGTGCCGGTACCACCAAAACATATAACATCCCCAGTTCCCACTCTCAATTAGGGGTGACTGACTAGTCCGGGACCCAATGGATGGCTGCCCAGAGGTGGAGCCAGTCCAGTCCACTAGCCGACAAGCCGGTGGGAGGGGACAGTGACAGAACAGTCAGGGAGTCCGGTAGTGACAGTTGAAGGGGACGGACGTGTCTCCAGATCGCATCGTGTAGCAGTGACCTAGGTGGCGTAGGAGAGTTGTTGCCAGGGAGGGTACAATCAGGTACCCCTGGAACCAGAGCACTGATGGGGCACAGGGCCCTAGGTCAGGCGAATGCTTCAGGCTACCTGATAAACACCTGCACACTGAGGGGACCTTCACGGACCTCACTGACCCAAAGAATCCGAGTGCACCAGTAGTAAAGATTGAACTAGGGACAGAAACAGAATACCGGACGTGGTACACAGGTTCAGGGGCATATCAGATCACAGCCCAGTGATTCTTACTATGAAGACTAACCAAGTGTAATACTATTGTATGTACTGAGGATTTCGATTGCGTTAGGGCAATGACAACCAGAGACGAGTTCTTGGTGCAAAAGACGTTTTATAATATGTAACCGCAATATGTGCACAGAACAGAATATACACAATAATATGTAACCGCAATATGTGCACAGAACAGAATATACACAATAATATGTAACCGCAATATGTAAACAGAACAGAATATACACAGTAATATGTAACCGCAATATGTACACAGAACAGAATATACACAGTGGAACATAAACACAGTAAATACCTGCCGAGTTCAGAGCAAAGGGGAATTCCCGGGGCCGCGCACTGGACTCCCCCAGGGAGACCGCCAGAAGCGAACCCCTATACAGGGGCTGTCCAGCAATCACCCCAGAAGGCCCAAATGTACAGCAGCCGGGACACAAAAAGGGCAACAGATATAGTCCAAAAAATGTCCGTACGTGATGTGAGTCCTAGGGTGGATATGAACGGAAGGGACCGGGCAGAAGTGCCGACCAGAGACGGCAGACAGAGTCCGAGCACAGTTGGATGACAGGTGAAGTCCAGAGCTGGTGTCAGGTGTTTCAACCGGATCCAAACAGCAATCAGGAGATGAGAGCAGCAGGGCAGGAGTACACAGGAAGCAGTATACTCAGGCAACAAGACTAAGCTTAGGGGCGGGCTTTTAAACAGATGAACAGGAAGTAGGGCAACAGAACAGAATACTCCATGTTAACAAAGGGCAAGATCCTTCAAAAGAAAACTGGAAATCCCGGAACTCTGACAGTACTCCCCCTCCCAGAAACGGCCTCAGGACGGATCAGGACCAGGCTTGTCCGGGTACCTCCGATGAAACTGAGCAACCTTCCGGGGCGCTCGGATGTTACCCACAGGTTCCCAGGAATCGTCCTCGGGGGAGTACCCCTGCCAACGTACCAAATACTGATGCCGATGGAGCCGGGAGTCAATAATGTCCTCAACCACGAACTGCTCCTGGTCATCAACCATCACCGGCGGAGGAGGAGGCACGATACGACCATGAAACGTATTAGGGGAAACTGGTTTTAGCAGAGAAACGTGAAAGACCGGGTGTACCTTTAAATTGTGCGGCAACCTCAGCCGACAGGCCACAGAGCTCACTACCCCGGTGATCTTAAACGAACCAATGAATTTCTGCCCCAGCTTCTGCGAAGGAACACCTAATTTCAGATTTTTGGTGGATAACCACACCGAGTCCCCTACCTTATACATGGGTGCCTGTTTTCGGTGAGTGTCTGCCGACTTCTTGTAACGCTCCTGAGCCGAAGCCAAAGAGTCCTTTAAAACCTCCAGATTCCGTCGTAGCTCCGTCAATCTGTCCTCCACCGCTGGCACCGAAACCGCCACCGGTGACCTAGGCAAAATATTCGGATGGTAACCCAAGTTAGCGAAAAAGGGCGTTACCTTAGTGGAGCTGCTCTGAGTGTTGGTAAACGAGAACTCCACCAAAGGAAGCAGCTGCAACCAATGGTCCTGCAGATGGCTGACATAACATCGTAGGTACTGCTCCAGGGTTTGATTAGTCCGTTCGGTTTGCCCATTTGTCTGGGGATGGTATGCAGAAGACAATAAGGAATAACGTTTGGAACACCATTCTAAGTCTGAACTGGGTGCAAAAACCTAAAAAAAAACATCACTATGGGGAGATAAGGTATGCACACCAGTGACTATGTAAGGGGAATACATGAAATAGCAGAAACTGCTGTGTGAATACTGACTTGAAAAATCCAATAGCTATATGTAAGAGTGAAAATGTGAAAAATGGAATCTGCATTACTGCCATGAACATATGAATCAAGAGAAATTTAGCTACTGAATTGATCAATGCAATAGAGCCCCAACACTACGCCAAAGCATTTCTCTACGTTGGGGTCCCTAGCTTGTGTGTGTCCTCTCATGCAGTTAAAAAACTTACCATGTATGGGAAGCTGAGACCCAGGCTATTTATGCGTATGATATGGATTGGCAATAGGTGTGGTTGGGGAGGGTTCACAAACGAAAAAGTACTAACAATAAGGAATAACGTTTGGAACACCATTCTAAGTCTGAACTGGGTGCAAAAACCTAAAAAAACATCACTATGGGGAGATAAGGTATGCACACCAGTGACTATGTAAGGGGAATACATGAAATAGCAGAAACTGCTGTGTGAATACTGACTTGAAAAATCCAATAGCTATATGTAAGAGTGAAAATGTGAAAAATGGAATCTGCATTACTGCCATGAACATATGAATCAAGAGAAATTTAGCTACTGAATTGATCAGTGCAATAGAGCCCCAACACTACGCCAAAGCATTTCTCTACGTTGGGGTCCCTAGCTTGTGTGTGTCCTCTCATGCAGTTAAAAAACTTACCATGTATGGGAAGCTGAGACCCAGGCTATTTATGCGTATGATATGGATTGGCAATAGGTGTGGTTGGGGAGGGTTCACAAACGAAAAACTACTAACAATAAGGAATAACGTTTGGAACACCATTCTAAGTCTGAACTGGGTGCAAAAACCTAAAAAAAAAACATCACTATGGGGAGATAAGGTATGCACACCAGTGACTATGTAATGGGAATACATGAAATAGCAGAAACTGCTGTGTGAATACTGACTTGAAAAATCCAATAGCTATATGTAAGAGTGAAAATGTGAAAAATGGAATCTGCATTACTGCCATGAACATATGAATCAAGAGAAATTTAGCTACTGAATTGATCAATGCAATAGAGCCCCAACACTACGCCAAAGCATTTCTCTACGTTGGGGCCCCTAGCTTGTGTGTGTCCTCTCATGCAGTTAAAAAACTTACCATGTATGGGAAGCTGAGACCCAGGCTATTTATGCGTATGATATGGATTGGCAATAGGTGTGGTTGGGGAGGGTTCACAAACGAAAAACTACTAACGATAAGGAATAACGTTTGGAACACCATTCTAAGTCTGAACTGGGTGCAAAAACCTAAAAAAAAAAAAAAAAACATCACTATGGGGAGATAAGGTATGCACACCAGTGACTATGTAAGGGGAATACATGAAATAGCAGAAACTGCTGTGTGAATACTGACTTGAAAAATCCAATAGCTATATGTAAGAGTGAAAATGTGAAAAATGGAATCTGCATTACTGCCATGAACATATGAATCAAGAGAAATTTAGCTACTGAATTGATCAATGCAATAGAGCCCCAACACTACGCCAAAGAATTTCTCTACGTTGGGGTCCCTAGCTTGTGTGTGTCCTCTCATGCAGTTAAAAAACTTACCATGTATGGGAAACTGAGACCCAGGCTATTTATGCGTATGATATGGATTGGCAATAGGTGTGGTTGGGGAGGGTTCACAAACGAAAAACTACTAACAATAAGGAATAACGTTTGGAACACCATTCTAAGTCTGAACTGGGTGCAAAAACCTAAAAAAAAAAAAACATCACTATGGGGAGATAAGGTATGCAGACCAGTGACTATGTAAGGGGAATACATGAAATAGCAGAAACTGCTGTGTGAATACTGACTTGAAAAATCCAATAGCTATATGTAAGAGTGAAAATGTGAAAAATGGAATCTGCATTACTGCCATGAACATATGAATCAAGAGAAATTTAGCTACTGAATTGATCAATGCAATAGAGCCCCAACACTACGCCAAAGCATTTCTCTACGTTGGGGTCCCTAGCTTGTGTGTGTCCTCTCATGCAGTTAAAAAACTTACCATGTATGGGAAGCTGAGACCCAGGCTATTTATGCGTATGATATGGATTGGCAATAGGTGTGGTTGGGGAGGGTTCACAAACGAAAAACTACTAACAATAAGGAATAACGTTTGGAACACCATTCTAAGTCTGAACTGGGTGCAAAAACCTAAAAAAAAAAACATCACTATGGGGAGATAAGGTATGCACACCAGTGACTATGTAAGGGGAATACATGAAATAGCAGAAACTGCTGTGTGAATACTGACTTGAAAAATCCAATAGCTATATGTAAGAGTGAAAATGTGAAAAATGGAATCTGCATTACTGCCATGAACATATGAATCAAGAGAAATTTAGCTACTCAATTGATCAATGCAATAGAGCCCCAACACTACGCCAAAGCATTTCTCTACGTTGGGGTCCCTAGCTTGTGTGTGTCCTTTGCTGAAACCCTCAATAGGATTCTAATAGAGGCCTTTGAACAAAGACTTATTTCGAAAAACGAACTTGACTTCATGACCCAGAAATTCCCTACTTTACCAACCTTTTATTCACTGCCAAAAATTCACAAGGGGACGTCACCATTGAAGGGACGTCTGATTGTGGCAGGTATAAACTCTCACACAAAATGTAGGGATATATTTGGATGCTGTTTTAAGACCATTTGTGGTGTCCTTGTCTTCCTCTATAAAGGATACAAGTGATCTATTAAACAAAGTTGATGGTATCACTATGGAGGAAGGAATGTTTTTTTGCCTCCATAGATGTTGAATCGTTGTACAGTTCCATTCCACACACTGAGGGACTAAAAGCAGTAAAACATTTCCTAGATACCAGAGGTATACAGTATGATAAACATAACCAACTGATCCTTGATCTCCTTAAATATGTTTTAACCCACAATTTCTTCTTATTTGATAAAAAGTATTACCACCAGCTCAAGGGCACTGCGATGGGGTGTTCATGTGCCCCGTCGTACACAAACTTGTTCCTGGGCTGGTGGGAGGATACTGTCGTTTTTCAAGAACATCTATCTAAATGGACAGATCATATCACCTATTGAGGCCGCTTTATAGATGATATATTGATTTTATGGAGTGGCCCCCGTGAATTATTTGAAGAATTTGTGGGCGAACTAAATAAAAACACGATTGGTTTCTATTTTACATCAGAAATACACAAGGAAGAATTTCCATTCCTTGATGTGGTCTTAAGTAAGCATGGACAGGGACTCATACAGACTAGAGTCCATCGGAAGCCTACAGCATCGAATAACCTGTTACACTGGACTAGCCACCATCCAAGACCCCTAAAGAGTGGAATACCGAGAGGACAATACCTCAGACTACGAAGGAATTGTTCCTCTAATGATGTTTTCCACAGACAGGCTAGAGACCTACAGAAGAGATTTTCTGAGAGAGGGTACCCTTCATATATTCTGAATGAAGCATATAAGGGAGCGAGTGAAATGAATAGACACGACTTACTTATTCCAAAAGAGAGCGGGAAAGACGATTCAATAGTACGCCTGATTGGCACATATGACAACTGCAGTAAAGAGGTATTATCGATCTTGCAAAGACACTGGGGTATCTTTCAAGCAGACCCGAGCCTACAGAACTATCTAGCACCTAAACCGTCTGTAACATTCAGGAAGGGTAGAGCAATTGAAGACCGACTGGTGCATAGTTTTTATCAAGCCCCAAAAACTATGGGAACCTGGCTAGAAAGAAAAATCTCAGGAACCTACAAGTGTGGGCACTGCAAATTCTGTAACTGGATTTCCCAAGGAAAAGAAGTTATGAGTGTGAGCACTGGAAAAACATACCAAACACGAGAATTTGCTAATTGTAGTTCTGAAGGTGTGATATATCTGATTACGTGTAGCTGCCCTATGAATTACATAGGAAAAACCAAAAGGGAGCTACGAAAATGAATAGGCAAACATATAGGAGACATCAGAAACGTGAGGGATACACCAGTGTCTAGACATAGAAAGAACAATACTGTACAACGACTCGATTGCAAAAACACTTGAATTTTATTCATATAGAAAAATTTAATAACAAATAGAAAAAGTGATAAAAAGTAGAGACAGATGGTTTGTGCCACCAGGTGGCGCTCTCACCACAACATGCGGTAGGTAAAAGTACATGTGCAAAGATAATGTTTAAGTGTACACAACCAAAGGCTCACCTATAGAAAAGGTGGCCCAAGGTAGGGCACATTACAAATAGGTAAAGATGCAAAATGCCGCTGATCCAAGACACCAAGGAATCGAATTGCCTAATGACTAGAAATATATCCCTAGATCAGCTGCTGTACTATTACCATACCTGAGGATGTGGTGGGAACCCTGAACCCCGACCTATAGGTTTCGTTGATGATTCTTCTTCTTGTATGTCCAAATAGGGACAGAAAAGGAAAAGCCGTCGAGGAATAGGGGCACCGGAAAACTAAGGGTGTACTCCATTGACAGGTAGAAATACAGCCTAGGGATTAAAAACAGAGTACCATTCTATAAGGTCATTTAAAGGGGTCCCTTTTCCCCCTTTCCCCCAACCCCCTGTGGGATAATTTTGAGAAAAAATATAATATAAGTCAACCACTATATGGTGTGAATTTATGTGTATTTTGTAGGTTTTTTTTGTTGAGTCTGTGTTTTTAAATAGATATTTCAATAAAGTACGATTTTAGTAATAGGTATAATCTATCTAAATATTCACCAACCTGAAATAATTGTTTTTTGCTTTATACTAACATAATATACATGACCCTCAGTTGGAGAAACTGTGCTTGCCCACTATGGACAAACATTAACCCTTCACAATCACAGTACTGTGGAACTAACAGATATCTACACCCTTACTTAATTCCTGTCTCAATACAAATACCATTCACAGTCAATTGTTTTTTTTCTATGTTCTATGTAATATGAGCCACTGCGGTACCAAAAACAGCCCTTGCAGATATTTTCCAGCAGGAATCACCACTCCAATATTAAGAACATTTCTGACTTTTCTAGAAATATCAGCAGGTATTCTACTATACTCTAACATCCTTCAGTTTCACCCCATAGATACCTAATCAAATATTCATATATACTGTTTCCTATAGGCCTGCGATGCACATCCATGCCGCCGGTATGTGTTTGGTACGTTTTTGCACGTACCAGTGGCACGGAGACACGTTGACCAATGTTACCCTATGGTAGAAGGCACACGCATGTAAAACCACACGGAACGTGTGTCTGTGTGGTTAGTACGTGCGTGCGTTTTTCCACACGGTCGACATGTCTGTTTTTCGCCGTCAACACACAGGCACAGATCCGCTAAAGTCAATGGGTCCGTGCCTGCACGGACGGCACACGTAGCATGTCCGTGTGCTGCACATACCATCCGTGTGTGTTTTTAATCCTAACATCAGCTACAATTGTTACCAATCTAGCAGGTCAATTGAAGACCATTAATTCTGGTGCCAAACACTCATATCCTGTCTCATTTGCAAGCCAGACGGCAGCTGGGCACCTGTCCTCTCACTGCAGGTGCAAACTGAGCTATTAGAACACCACATGTACTCAGAATGGCTCCAAGGATCAATACAGAGAGGCTGATTGGGGAAGTAGAGAGGCATCCAGAGTTATGGGACACACATGTGGATGGATACCACGACAGGTTGATGGTGGAGAGAGCCTGGATGTCTGTGGCTGAACAAGTCTACCCCAGGAATGGATGGTCTCAATGCACCCCTGGAAGGAAAGCTAGTTATGGTGAGTACAGTCATTTTTATGGCTTCTATCATTACCTACATGTGCTCATTCAAAAGTGTGGATAGGTTTGTTTTTTGAATAGTTTTCTCAATTTTTAAAGCAGAATACATGGAAATATGACCTGTTGTGCATTAAATGCAATTCCCACAGACATTTCATGTTGAAAAAGCAACAGGCCTAGATGTTCCAAAGCTAATATACCTATATAGTTTAGTATTGTAAAGCAACATCCATATACACAATGGTTGGCCTACATATGACTGCTAAGCCTGCTTTACACGCTTCAATAAATCTTTCAATTCGTCGTCGGGGTCAAGTTGTAAGTGACGCACATCCTGCATCGTTCGTGACGTATTTGCGTGTGACACCTACATGCGATCAAGATTGAACGAAAATACGGTGATCGCATACACGTCGTTTATTCCTCATACATTGGACGTTTTGTTGTATGAACCTAGTCAATTGTAACGTGTGACATCCCTGATACGATTTTGGTGTCTGAGGCTATGTGCGCAGGTGTGCGCTCTGCACCGCAGCTTAAAAAAGGTCCGCTTCAGAGCGCAGCTGAAAAGCTGCGTTCTGAAGCGCCTCACAATGTCTGTCATTCACTAATCTCTGTCAGTCCGTCACTATCTCTGTCCCTCTCTCTCTGTCCATGTCAGGCTATCCCTCTTACCCCCTCTCTCATACTCACCGATCTCCGATCACCGGCGCTGCACGGCATTCACACTGCTCCGGCGGCTTTTACTGTTTTGAAAAAGCCGGCCGCCCATTAAACAATCTCGTATTCCCTGCTTTCCCCGCCCACCGGCGCCTATGATTGGTTACAGTGAGACACGCCCCCACGCTGAGTGACAGGTGTCACACTGCACCCAATCACAGCAGCCGGTGGGCGTGTCTATACTGTGCAGTGAAATAAATAATTAATTAAAAAAAACGGCGTGCGGTCCCCCGCAATTTTAAAACCAGCCAAATAAAGCCATACGGCTGAAGGCTGGTATTCTCAGGATGGGGAGCTCCACGTTATGTGGAGCCCCCCAGCCTAACAATATCAGCCAACAGCCACCCAGAATTGCCGCATACATTATATGCGACAGTTCTGGGGCTGTACCCGGCTCTTCCCGATTTGCCCTGGTGCGTTGGCAAATCGGGGTAATAAGGAGTTATTGGCAGCCCATAGCTGCCAATAAGTCCTAGATTAATCATGTCAGGCGTCTATGAGACACCCTCCATGATTAATCTGTAAATTACAGTAAATAAACACACACACCCGAAAAAATCCTTTATTAGAAATAAAAAACACAAACATATACCCTGGTTCACCACTTTAATCAGCCCCAAAAAGCCCTCCATGTCCGGCGTAATCCAGGATGCTCCAGCGTCGCTTCCAGCGCTGCTGCATGGAGGTGACCGGAGCTGCAGCAGACACAGCCGCTCCGGTCACCTCCACACAGCTAATGAAGACAGCCGCGCGATCAGCTGAGCTGTCACTGAGGTTACCCGCTGTCACTGGATCCAGCGGTGGATGCAGCGGTGGCCGCGGGTAACCTCAGTGACAGCAGCTGATCACGCTACTCACCTCAGTTGCTGACTGGAGCTGACCGGAGCGGCGGTGAGTAGCGCGATCAGCTGAGCTGTCACTGAGGTTACCCGCGGCCACCGCTGCATCCACCGCTGGATCCAGTGACAGCGGGTAACCTCAGTGACAGATCAGCTGATCGCGCGGCTGTCTTCATTAGCTGTGTGGAGGTGACCGGAGCAGCTGTGTCTGCTGCAGCTCCGGTCACCTCCATGCAGCAGCGCTGGAAGCGACGCTTGACCATCCTGGATTACGCCGGACAAGGAGGGCTTTTTGGGGCTGATTAAAGTGGTTAACCAGGGTATATGTTTGTGTTTTTTATTTCTAATAAAGGATTTTTCGGGTGTGTGTTTTTTAACTGTAATTTACAGATTAATCATGGAAGGTATCTTGTGGAGACGCCTGACATGATTAATCTAGGACTTATTGGCAGCTATGGGCTGCCAATAACTCCTTATTACCCCGATTTGCCAACGCACCAGGGCAAATCGGGAAGAGCCGGGTACAGTCCCAGAACTGTCGCATATAATGTATGCGGCAATTCTGGGCGGCTGTTGGCTGATATTGTTAGGCTGGGGGGCTCCCCATAACGTGGAGCTCCCCATCCTGAGAATACCAGCCTTCAGTCGTATGGCTTTATCTGGCTGGTTTTAAAATTGCGGGGGACCGCACGCCGTTTTTTTTAATTATTTAATTATTTATTTCACTACACAGTATAGACACGCCCACTGGCTGCTGTGATTGGGTGCAGTGTGACACCTGTCACTCAGCGTGGGGGCGTGTCTCACTGTAACCAATCATAGGCGCTGGTGGGCGGGGAAAGCAGGGAATACAAAATTGTTTAATGGGCGGCTGGCTTTTTCAAAATAGTAAAAGCCCCCGGAGCAGTGTGAACGCCGTGCAGCGCCGGGGATCGGGGATCGGTGAGTATATCAGAGAGGGCTGCTCAATTCAGTTACTCTGGAGTTTAGCGGTCACCGGTGAGCCCTTCACTGGTGACCGCTAATCGGGACGCGACACAGACAGAGCCGCAGCATGACAATGAAGTCGGGTGAGGTTCACCCGAGTTCATTCTGACAGTGCGGCTCTGTCTGTGTCTGCTGTCATCTGCCATTCAGCTATGCTACATGGCTGTCTGTGTCTGCTGTCAGCGGCCATGTAGCAGAGCTGAATGGCAGATGACATAGTAAAAACGCATCCCTACACATTACACACGCTTGGCAAGTCAATAAATAAAAAAAAAAAAAAAGGTGCCCAATGCATACGTCACAGAACACATGATCTAAAGGATCGCACATAAAATTGATCAATTTAACATAGACTACTAACGCTCATGTGACAGCAAATGACCGACCTACGTGCAATCTCATTCAATCGCATATGCGACCTGGGCGTGTCACATCGCATACCTAATTGTAAGGTGTAAAGCTGGCTCTAGAGTTGTGCATTTGGTTGTTTGAAAATATGCCTAGCCTAAATTTTTCGTTTTTTCTTTTATTAAAAAGATAGGTGATCATATGGCAATGCATGTAGTATTGGTCATTATATCTATTAAGGTTTACTAATGCTTTATCAGTTGTTATAACAAGAAATAAACCAGAAAAGCTGTGATAATAACTCAGAGTGTTAAAACATATATATATATATATATATATATATATATATATATATATATATAAGTAACAAATGTCAAGAAAGGCTGCATCACGGACAAGTATGATTCACTCTTTACTATGTGTCAATATAAATCCTATGAATAAATGTTACTTTATATATATATATATATGTTTTAACACTCTGAGTTATTATCAGAGCTTGTCTTTAAATTGTCTTGTGATATAACATGTTATGAGATTATACATCAATGCATGTGTGTTTATTAAATTTATTCATGCTATAAATTATATTTACAGTGCCTACAAGTAGTATTCAACCCCCTGCAGATTTAGCAGGTTTACACATTCGGAATTAATTTGGCATTGTGACATTTGGACTGTAGATCAGCCTGGAAGTGTGAAATGCACTGCAGCAAAAAGGAATGTTATTTCTTTTTTTTTTTTTTTTTTTTTTTTTTTAATGGTGAAAAGTTAATTCAGAGGGTCATTTATTATTCAACCCCTCAAACCACCAGAATTCTGTTTGGTTCCCCTAAAGTATTAAGAAGTATTTCAGGCACAAAGAACAATGAGCTTCACATGTTTGGATTAATTATCTCTTTTTCCAGCCTTTTCTGACTAATTAAGACCCTCCCCAAACTTGTGAACAGCACTCATACTTGGTCAACATGGGAAAGACAAAGGAGCATTCCAAGGCCATCAGAGACAAGATCGTGGAGGGTCACAAGGCTGGCAAGGGGTACAAAACCCTTTCCAAGGAGTTGGGCCTACCTGTCTCCACTGTTGGGAGCATCATCCGGAAGTGGAAGGCTTATGGAACTACTGTTAGCCTTCCACGGCCTGGACAGCCTTTGAAAGTTCCACCCGTGCCGAGGCCAGGCTTGTCCGAAGAGTCAAGGCTAACCCAAGGACAACAAGGAAGGAGCTCCAGGAAGATCTCATGGCAGTGGGGACATTGGTTTCAGTCAATACCATAAGTAACGTACTCCACCGCAATGGTCTCCGTTCCAGACGAGCCCGTAAGGTACCTTTACTTTCAAAGCGTCATGTCAAGGCTCGTCTACAGTTTGCTCATGATCACTTGGAGGACTCTGAGACAGACTGGTTCAAGGTTCTCTGGTCTGATGAGACCAAGATCGAGATCTTTGGTGCCAACCACACACGTGACGTTTGGAGACTGGATGGCACTGCATACGACCCCAAGAATACCATCCCTTCAGTCAAGCATGGTGGTGGCAGCATCATGCTGTGGGGCTGTTTCTCAGCCAAGGGGCCTGGCCATCTGGGTCGCATCCATGGGAAGATGGATAGCACGGCCTACCTGGAGATTTTGGCCAAGAACCTCCGCTCCTCCATCAAGGATCTTAAGATGGGTCGTCATTTCATCTTCCAACAAGACAACGACCCAAAGCACACAGCCAAGAAAACCAAGGCCTGGTTCAAGAGGGAAAAAAATCAAGGTTTTGCAGTGGCCTAGTCAGTCTCCTGACCTTAACCCAATTGAAAACTTGTGGAAGGAGCTTTAAAGATTAAAGTCCACATGAGACACCCAAAGAACCTAGATAACTTGGAGAAGATCTGCATGGAGGAGTGGGCCAAGATAACTCCAGAGACCTGTGCCGGCCTGATCAGGTCTTATAAAAGACGATTATTAGCTGTAATTGCAAACAAGGGTTATTCCACAAAATATTAAACCTAGGGGTTGAATAATAATTGACCCACACTTTTATGTTTAAAATTTATTAAAATTTAACTGAGCAACATAACTTGTTGGTTTGTAAGATTTATGCATCTGTTAATAAATCCTGCTCTTGTTTGAAGTTTGCAGGCTCTAACTTATTTATTATCTATCTTATCAAACCTGCTAAATCTGCAGGGGGTTGAATACTACTTGTAGGCACTGTATATATACAACATTTTTTTCTTTCACTTTCTGTCACAGTGTAATCTGATGAAGGTCGTTTGACCGAAATATTATTTATACACAACTGCTTGTTCCAATAAAGAATTTCTTCTATGTTTCAAAACTATATTTGAGTGCTGGATTTTTGGATTCTTTGATACAGGGGTTGGACCCTATTCAGGCACCATCTATTTTGTTGGAGTGCCGCACTTCCACATACTATTGACAATATATTCCAGACATGTGAAATGGTTTTTATCCTTTTTTTTGTTTTTTTTTTAATTTAAAAACTGTTTCTTTACATTTGATGCACTTTGTTTGATTGAAATATCACTTTGGATCAATGATTTTTAAAATCATACTGTTGTTGTTTTGTTACAGTGGATATGGTGAAATGGCGTTGGCGGTCTGCAAGAGATCAATTTCGTTGTGAATTTAACCCTGTTGCTACCACTGCTGCAGCTTCCAAAAAGAAAAAATATATTCATTATGATAGACTCAGCTACCTTATGCCAATTATGGAGGTTACAAAGTAAGTTTTAAAATTGTGATGTTATGGATGTTGTGAGTATTATTGTATCACTCATTATTATTGTCATCTCATCAAACAGTACCGAGGATAATCTTGATGACAGTGAGGAGGCGCAGTCCGCAGTGTTATCAGCTACAGCTACCTCAGCATCTGAGATGGAGCCTACCTCCTATCAACAACCCACAACCCAGAACAACAACCAGCCAGAAGCAGACGAAGTGTCATTAGATTTGGGTTTGGGAACAAGTCCATCCACTACTCAAATTACAGGCCAGTCTACAGGGCTACAAAGTGGCCCATCACCAGTTATTGCAGAGAGTAGTCCACAGCAACATAAAGGCACACAGCCAAGAACAACAACACAGAACCTGTGCTCAATAGCTCAAACTTTCCATGGTCGCAGACATAGGCGTTATGAGGATTTACGTTCCCTGCCAGAGATCATTGATACCAGAATAATACACATGATGAATTCACTAATACCAGAGAGTGATGGAGAGAGATTTTGTAGCTCCCTCTCTCCTTCTCTTGCATAGGCATTACATAGGCAGGACAGGGTGAGGGCGTCTATAATCACACTGATTTCTGCTACCCAATGTGATCCTGAGCCGATATATGTTTTCGAAGTGATAGAGCAATGGAAAGCTATTCCACGTGGCCCACACACAAACACGAAACAACTAACCGTGGAAACCCAAACTGATGAACAGACATCTAATGCTCAACTAAATACTGTAGTGCAAAAAACATATACAGTGGCCATCTTTTTCTTTAAGAAGTGAAACACAAAATAGGCCTACAAATGTACCTCACCAAACAGGTACAATATTTAAGCAAATGCCATCACAACAGCCATCTTTTTACCATCAAGGGCCAAAACAGACACCTTTGCAATCCTCTATTAGCTACAGTCATATGAAAAAGTTTGGGCACCCCTATTAATGTTAACCTTTTTTCTTTATAACAATTTGGGTTTTTGCAACAGCTATTTCAGTTTCATATATCTAATAACTGATGGACTGAGTAATATTTCTGGATTGAAATGAGGTTTATTGTACTAACAGAAATTGTGCAATCCGCTTTTAAACAAAATCTAGAAATATCAAAAAACTGACCTGCACATCCAACAAATGTGAACAGGTGCTAACTGAAAAAACATAACTATAAATGCACACTGAAAAAGCCAAAAATGTACTAGGGAAAATATGGCACTGCATTACTGCAAAAGAGAGATATTTAGTTTATGTATTGGCCAATGCATGTAAGCCCGGAAACCAAACGGCAAGGTATATCTGTATTCCGGGAACCTAACTTAAATGCCACTATCTAGGTTAAAAACATCCATATCTGGGAAAAATGCCACTACTTCGACTGCAAACCTCCATGTATGGGCAGCTAGGCTCCTGCTATAATGGTTATGAACAGCCAGGTCTTAGGGCAGAGTGCCCAGTCAGAAAGAGACTCACTAGAAATATCAAAAAACTGACCCGCACATCCAACAAATGTGAACAGGTGCTAACTGAAAAAACATAGTAACTATAAATGCAAACAGTTGCACACTGAAAAAGCCAAAAATGTACTAGGGAAAATATGGCACTGCATTACTGCAAAAGAGAGATATTTAGTTTATGTATTGGCCAATGCATGTAAGCCCGGAAACCAAACGGCAAGGTATATCTCTGTATTCCGGGAACCTAACTTAAATGCCACTAGATAGTTAGGTTCCCGGATTATAGAGATATACCTTGCCTTGCCGTTGGTTTCCGGGCTTACATGCATTGGCCAATGCATAAACTAAATATCTCTCTTTTGCAGTAATGCAGTGCCATATTTTCCCTTGTACATTTTTGGCTTTTTCAGTGTGCAACTGTATGCATTTATAGTTACTATATTTTTTCAGTTAGCAGCTGTTCACATTTGTTGGATGTGCGGGTCAGTTTTTTGATATTTCTAGTGAGTCTCTTTTTGACTGGGCACTCCGCCCTAAGACCTGGCTGTTCATAACCATTATAGCAGGAGCCTGTATTAAACCAAGGGGGAAGGTGACGCCCTGGACTAGCCAGGTGGTCACAGGTAGGCCCTTGCACAAACACCCGTCCCCTAAAAAGGGTAAAAGCAGCCAACCTTTAAAACCCTAGTCACCTCCCTCAGGGTTTGATGTCCACACCAGGGGGGCGGAACCAAGCGGTTGGCCACGCCCACCGAGGAGTTCACAGGCCCTGAGACAGGAAAAGCCAGTTAGATCAGTTGGAGGAGAGGAGGAGAGGAGATTAGCCTGAGGAGGTGAAGTGAGAGGAGTCAAATTCAAGTGCAGAGGCAGACCTGTGTCCAGGTCTACCGCAGTCTAACTCCAGGTGTCTGGGTCGGAGCCCAGTCACCTCTGGCTTGGAGGCAAATGGTGGCCTCAGCCTGCAGGAGCAAGGGAGACGGCTCAGTGGAACCGTAATGGACCAGGACACGGTAGTGGCCCGCCGGAACCGAACCGGGGAACCGACTGGAAGCCGGAGCACAGAGGGGGTACTCAGACCCTGAAACACGGTCCCAAAACTACCAGACCCCATTAATTAACTGATTGAGGTCTGGACTTTAGGTCCTTTCCCACCCACGTCCCGACTGAAGACAACAGCCCACCTAAAAGGGGATAAAAGCCACCGCCCAGGCTAGAGATCCAAAGGGCTAGCGTCTGTGTGCAATCAGGCTCTCCCAACACACAACGCCGGGGAGCGGGACTCCCGTTGCTAAAGCACGGGCTGTCCACAGCTACAAAAAGGTGCAGGAGAAAGGTGGAGACCACCCACCTGACTGGGGGACCAGACGCAGCCGGCTGTGGGCACTGACCACCATCTTTCTTGGTTTACCAGAGACTCTTGTGCATCTGTAATAGTGAGTACAACTGAGCCCTCGGGCCACGCATCGCTCTGCACCGCCAAGCACCGACGCATCACACCAAGCGGGTCTCGGGGCCATCACCCCTGCCCATGGAGGGGTTAACACCAAAAGCTGCACAACATCTCCCCCGGGGTGCCTAGTAAACAGCAGCGTTGGTGCCCACATTCACCACAACCCGTGGGTGGCGTCCCGAACTCTAACAACAAAAACCACAGCCTCAGCCGTAACCCTAAAACCCCCTTCAAAGCGCCAGCTCCTTGCAGAGCGAAGTGACCCCCGGTCAGGAGGCGCTCGAGCCACCGACAAACGAGCCCGGATCCGAGCGGCTCGGCTGCAGCCGAGCGAAGGGCGGTACACATCGACTCTTCTGGCGTCACGAACAGGATACTTACCTAATCACCTACCTGGTGAAATGCACCTTGAAGTAGAAGTCAGCGGTGACCCGTTGAAAAATTTCAGAATCCGCCATCTTGCCACCATTTTTTGGCGCGAAGATTCCCGCCAAAGCCGTCTTCTTCCCCGCGAAAAGAAAGCGAGTGGAAGCCCCGCCCCCTGGTAACTAGGCCCTGCTAAAAAGCGAAACTGCCCAGCAGAAAGAGGGAGTGCCGCGAAAATACCAAGGGGGGGGGCGGGTGAAGATCTCGTGTCATGTGACCACGAAGATAAAGGGCAGGGACTCCAGGACTCTGCCATCCATTTGGTTCCTGGACCCCGAACAAGCACCATGTCCGCCCCGTCCAGCAAGCCCGAGATCGCGGAACCCGCGCCCGGAACAGCGGCGTGGGTAGAAGCCCGGACCTCGCAAATGTACTGTCGGCTACAGGCCCAGGTGCGCTTCCTCATGGAGTGGTGGGTGGCCGAGATGGGGGATATAGCTGCAGCCATGCGAGCACATGAGGTGGAGGCAATTTTGGAGTATCGGGTACGCGACCCACGCCCCTATGTCCCAGAGGGACCGGCTGCTGCGGCTGAGGGACCGAGTCTGCTCCTGCCCTCCATGTTGTCTCCCGCATTACCCGTATCGGCTGCCCCTGCTCCTCCGCTCGGTCAGCCGCCCGGACAATGGCGGCGGAGTCCGTCCCAGATGCCCATGAGGATCCACCTGTGGCGGCAGCCCGCGGACGGCCGCTTGATCGGTCCTCACCGATCCTGCTTCCCTGGAAGCTCAGTTCCCAGAAGGTGCCCGTTCCCGAGGTGAACTCGCCGGTCCCAGAAGTGACCGTGTCCCAGCTGCCCAAGTCCCCGGCAGTCTGCCCGGCCAGGATGGAGGTGTCCAGTGACCGGAAGGAGGTCCAGCGGGTGGTGCCCGCCGTTCCCAGTTCCCAGGCCTCGGCTGAGGCATCACGGGGTTGTTGCTGTGATTCAGCATCGCATCGCAGGCCTCGACACTGCGGGGTTCCCCAGCTCTGAAGGTACCGGTCGTAGCCGGTATGGGGGAACTCCGGCAGGGCCCAACCCCTGCGCAGAGGGAGCAGGCAGACGCTCCATATTGGGAGCGGCGGCAAAACCAACTGGGCCAGGAGATCGAGGCCCGTGAAAGGCAGAAGGCGGAGGTGTTGGCCCGGACCATAAAGGAAAAGGAGAACCTCCGCAGCGCCACCTATCGGGTGCGGGGCCCGACCCGAGAAGGCCAAGTCCACCGATTTGATTCCCGTCGTGGATGGGGGTTCATTTTTGAGCCCGGCCTGGAGGCCGAGATCTTTGTCTCCAGGAAGGATGTGTACCCCCACCTTCCTATGGGTCACCCGGATCGTGACCTGGAGCCCGGTGAGCTCGTCACCTATACCCGGCACTGCGGGGAGAGGGGCTGGTTTGACCTTGATGTGAAGAGGAGGGTGAGCCGCAGCGCTCCCGGGCGGCCCCAGTCCCCTCCCCCGCCATACAGCATAGAAGAATGTTAAAAAGATAGTGGTTCCGGCTACCATGTTCCCGTCCCCATTGGGACTCTGCAGTTTTACACCCGTTTTAAAAATAGACAAGGCCGAGAACTTGCAGGCCACCCAATAACCTTTGGGCCTTGTAAATAGTCCCTTGGAACACCCTTCCACACCTGCAGTCTACGGAGAGGCTGGTTGGAGGAAGGGCCTGCGGCAGAGTAGGCCGAGGTCCCGTCACCATGACAACCGGTGACAACCCTCCGGGGCCAGGGGTCCCCTGGACGTGGGGCCCCTGAGAGACTACCGGGTATGGAACTTTGTACCCGGCCCGTTGGGGGCAATACCTGGACTGGGGCCCGATTCCTGGACTGGGGAAAAGGGGTGCTGACCTAGTTTTAGAGGAAGCATCAAGGCTAGGTTTGCTTGGGTGGGCAAATGAAAGGACCCGTTCCCGTTTAATAAAAATGTTTTTATGTTTGCAACGTTAAAGTAACATGTCTCCCGTAAGGGATGATTCCACACTTGCTTATTATGTAAATAATGTTATTATAATTGTATTTGTTTTTCCCGTTTATCTTTTACAGTTACAAAATAAACCGGTGGTGGTCGGACAGCCCACGGATGGTCTGTATTAAACCAAAGGGGAAGGTGATGCCCTTGAATAGCCAGGTGGTCACAGGTAGGCCCTTGCACAAACACCCGTCCCCTAAAAAGGGTAACAGCAGCCAACCTTTAAAACGCTAGTCACCTCCCTCAGGGTTTGATGTCCACAACAGGGGGGCGGAGCCAGGCGGTTGGCCACGCCCACCGAGGAGTTCACAGGCCCTGAGGCAGGAAAAGCCAGTTAGATCAGTCGGAGGAGAGGAGGAGAGAAGATTAGCCTGAGGAGGTGAAGTGAGAGGAGTGAAGTTCAAGTGCAGAGGCAGACCTGTGCCCAGGTCTGCCGCAGTCTAACTCCAGGTGTCTGGGTCGGAGCACAGTCAACTCTGGCTAGGAGGCACACGGTGGCCTCAGCCTGCCGGAACCGGGGAGATGGCTCGGTGGAACCGTAAGGGACCGGGACAGGGTAGTGGCCCGCCGGAACCGAACCGGGGAACCGACTGGAAGCCGGAGCACAGAGGGGGTACTCAGACCCCGAAATGCGGTCCTGAAACTACCAGACCCCGTTAATTAACTGATTGAGGTCTGGACTTTAGGTCCTTTCCCACCCAAGTCCCGACTGAAGACAACAGCCCACCTAAAAGGGGATAAAAGCCACCGCCCAGGCTAGAGATCCAAAGGGCTAGTGTCTGCGGGCAAACGGGCTCTCCCGACACACAACGCCAGGGAGCGGGACTCCCGTTGCTGAAGCTGTCCACAGCTACAAAAAGGTGCAGGAGAAAGGCGGAAACCACCAACCTGACTGGGGGACCAGACATAGCCGGCTGCGGGCACCGACCATCATCATTCTTGGTTTACTAGAGACTCTTGTGCATCTGTAATAGTGAGTACAACTGAGCCCTCGGGCCACGCATCGCCCTGCACTGCCAAGCACCGACACAACACACCAAATGGGTCCCCGGGCCATCAGCCCTGCCCACGGAGGGGTTATCACCAAAAGCTGCACAACATCTCCCCCGGGGTGCCTAGTAAACAGCAGCGGTGGTGCCCACATTCACTACAACCCGTGGGTGGCGTAACGAAATCTAACAACAAAAACCACGGCCTCGGCCGTAACCCTAAACCCCCCTTCAAAGCACCAGCCCCTTGCAGAGCGAAGTGACCCCCGGTCCGGAGGCGCTCGAGCCACCGACAAACGAGCCTGGATCTGAGCGGCTCGGCTACAGCCGAGCGCGGGGCAGTACAATAACATGCATACATAGGTAACTAAAACATACAGAAGAATTGGATCATTACAACTGTTGTAAATCAAGTGTAATACAGTAAAAATATTAGTGTGACAAGCCACAAAAACATAAACATTTGCCTTTCTTTTTAAAACAAAACCAAAACAAAATGTTTATTTTTAACTTAACAAAGCCAAAACACAAATTAGATTTTATATATATATATATATATATATATATATATATATATATACCTATGTATGGCCATTTTCTCTTTTGTAATACATGTGTTTGTGAATATGTAACCTACTGATATAAATATTTTCAAATGTCAACATTATACATTACTATGCAGATTTAAACTGAAATGATCTTTAAACTGATTCCTTACTTGTAGACCAGAAGTGGCCAAATTGGATCTTACAGTTCCATTACCTACTAATGGGGCATTTAGACCTGACAAATCATCAAAATCATCGTCATTGCTTTCATGTAATCTACAATAATTATGTAAAATTACTGTAGCTTTCATGACAGCCTTGACGGTGGTTGGTTGGAGCTGGATGGTGGTTTGATAAATGCGCCATCTTGAAGCCAAAATGCCAAAGGCTCATTCAAAATAGCAACGTGCTCTGGCTAAGGTGCTATTAAATTGGGCTTTTGATCTGTCTATTCCACATCTTGGATATGGACGCATCAAATGCCTAGACAAGGCAAACCCCTGATCTGCAACCATGACAAATGGTACATTAAGTCCATTTGTATCAGGTAAAGGCCTTGGTGCTGGCAAATTTAGATTGTATGACATTAATCGATGTGATAAGCGTGAACTTCTGAAAATTTGTGCATCAGAGGCACTGCCATAGGCCCCAATAGCCTCAAAAATAAAACAGTAATTAGTGTCTACCAAAGCCAAAATTACTACAGAAAAAAACTTGTGAAAATTAAAATATCTAGAAGCAGAGTTAGGTGGTTTCTTCACTCTAATGTGTTTGCCGTCTATTGCACCAATACAATTAGGAAATGATGTTTTCTCAAAAAAAATCTTCAGAAATGCGCATCCAATCCTGTGATGTAGGCTGCTGCATGACATGTTGCTTAAGGGTTTCCCATAGCACAGTGCAGGTATGCAGTATTATCATGCCAATTGTTGATCTTCCCAATAAAAATTCAAAATACAGACTGCTGATGGATTGCCCAGTTGCAAGGAAACTAAAAATAACAAGGACATGACATTAGTATGTATATTATTTATATTGACCATTTTTTTGTGATAATGTTTATTACAATGCCTGGATACATACACTGTTGTACGTTTGTTGTATGCCTTTAATAAACAAACAGAAAGGAAATGCACTATTTTCCATATTGGAAACTTGATTATATTTATGTTTAATAAACAAGGTTGAATTGATCTTGAGTATCTTTACATTTTTCTATCAAATGGTAGAATGGTATGACTAATCACTCAAACCATGTTATTACACTGACATTTTGAAATATTGGTTTGTAAAAAATAAAATAGTCACAAAAATAGGTTTAAGCATTTACATATAGGTTTTTACTGAATGTATCTTAATTAATACACATTATAAACCAAATATATAACGTATGAGTAGCCAATGAAACACATACCGTAAAGTAACCAACAAGCGTTCCTTTGGTGAGATGCTGAGATGCATACAGGTGTCCTGATATTGCAATTGGTGATGCACAAGGCTAAAGGCTGCTTTACACGGTACGACCGATTGTGCAATTTCACAATCGATCGTACCTGCCCCCGTCCTTTTTGCGTCACGGGCAAATCGCTGCCCGTGTCGTACAAAGTCGGTAACCCCCGTCACACGTACTTACCTCTCGTGCGACTTCGCTGTGGGCGGCGAACGTCCACTTTCTGGAGTGGGAGGGACGTTTGGCGTCACAGCGACGTCACACGGCCGCCGGCCAATGGAAGCGGAGGGGCGGAGATGAGCGGGACGTAAACATCCCGCCCACCTCCTTCCTTCACATAGCCAGCGGCAGCCGCGTGACGCAGGTGAGCTGCTGTTCATCGTTCCCAGGGTGTCACACGGAGCGACGTGTGCTACCACGGAAATGATGAACAACTAAATTAAACGATATTATGGAACCTAGCGACCAGTACACGACTCACGATTTGTGAGCGATACTGCGTCGCTAGGAGGTGTCACACAGGACGGCATCGCCAGCGATGCCGGATGTGCGTCACAAAAACCGTGACCCCGACGATCTATCGCACGATAGATTGTCTGGTGTAAAGCAGCCTTTAGGATGGTATCAAAGGACGCTATGGTTATATGGCAGTATGCATGGAATATAGATGGAAATTTTCTCATTTCACCATAAAGAGTGTTAAAATGTCCATGCGATTTCCGCAGCATAACAAGGGGGTGGATCCACATCCTTTTTTCCACAGTAGGGTCATATTCAAGCATATGTCGTCGAACACCAAATCTCCTAGATATCAACCATAGCAAATACATTGTAGCTTCATTTGATAGAGACATTTTGGAGTCTGTAAAATATGTATGTAAATGATGTTTAACCTAAAAAAAAACAATGAGGGAGGTAATTGACCAATTAAAACCACCAGTATCTCATGATGATGCATTAACAATGTAATTTGGGTATGAAAACGGATCTTGAAAAACGGAAGTCACACGGACACCACACGTACTTTTTTAATGCCAACACAGACATTACACATGTACACACAGCAAGCATACGCCATCACACGGATCTTACACGTACCGGAGAAACGCCCATAAAAAACGGAACATGGACCCGAAAAACGGAACGTGAGACACGTACGTTTTTTATGCGGAAGTGTGTTTTAGGCCTTACAGACTCCATTATCAGCATTTCTATATACTACTGTAACGTTCTGGAGGTGGATTCACTGGGCCGTGGACTGGACTCCCCTAGTGAGGCAACCCGAAGCTAACCCCTATACAGGGACTGTCCGATCACCCCACCAGAGGGCCTAGATGCACGGTAGCCGGAACACTAGGGGTACCGGATCAAAGTCCTTCAGGGATCTTGTACAGGAATGTCTCTGAGTCCAACGAGCACCGGAGGCAGGACGGATGACTGGAACCGGATTCAGGTGCCGGGTAGGAACAGCAGACGGGGTCCGGGTCCAGCGAGATGTGAAGGCTGGTGTTACCAGGTGAAGTTGGGAGTCGGTGACGGGTTCAGGCTGATGGAAGATGGCGGGATCCTCAGCAGACAGTCACCGTGAGACTTCCTGGGGAATCAGCAGTCAGGACCAGGTTAAGGTGGCAGGACGGGCTCTGCGGAAGAGACAGAGTTAAACGGAGACAAGGTACAAAGGGACCTGAACATCTAGCTATGGGAACACGTCGATCAGGCACCGCCCACATGGAAAGGAAGTCCTAATATACCCTGTACCTGTAATTGGCAATATCCTGTTTCCGGAACGCTGGCCCTTTAAGAAGAGGTGAGTGAATGCGCGCCCTAATGCGCATGCGCGAGGCTCGTGTGCTGGAGACCAGAGCAGGAAGCGATCGTACCGCCTGCCTGGATCAACAGACTCAGGTGGGATGTAATGGACAGACTATAGGGAAGCCACTCACCAAGCAGGACCCCCAGAACCCTGAAACCCTTTAACCCCTATACAGGGATTTGGAATTATGCAGGGCCCTGGAGATGACTACCTGTGGAAGGCTACAGTCCAATGAGAGTAGTTGTCAGGCAGGGTCAAACCAGGAATTGCGAAACAGGGACAGAATCGGCAGACAGGGACGTAATCAGAAAACGTAGCAGAGGTCAAATCCGGATCGGGCAGCGAGGTACAAAAACAGCAGGCAGAAGGGTAGTCAAAAAACACGCAGGAGTCAGCACACAGGAATCACAAAACAGAATAGGGCAGACCAGGAGCCAGGAAATCAGAACTATCTCTGGCAGAGGTCAGCAGACAGGAGGGGAACTAAGAAGGGTGTGGTATCTTCCCATTGGCTGTAGCTGAACGCTGGCAACTTCAGCTGGAAGACACATGCCACCCACAGTCAGCCAGTGGTACTGCAGATCCCAAGACAACCCACTCCAGTGGATGATCGGAGCCTGCGCCCACCGGTGCCGCTGGCATCGACTCCTCTCCCATCACCAGCACCATCCACGGCAGGAACATGGCATCACCTGGCGATAGGAGCAGAAGTCGCTGGAGCAGACTCCGGTGGTGACGGAACAGTACCACAGTACCCCCCCTCCACGAGGGGCCTCCGGACCCTCAAAACCTGGCTTGCCAGGAAATTGGAGGTGAAACCGCTGGACCAGACCCTTAGCATGAATATCGCTCGCAGGGACCCATGACCTCTCCTCAGGGCCGTAACCCCTCCAATGCACCAAATACTGCACCGTCCCCCTGACAATACGGGAATCAAGTATTCTCTGTACCTCATACTCCAAGGTACCTTCAACCAAAACAGGAGGAGGGGGGCACTGACTGGGTGAACGGGGACACGATATAACTTGAGGAGGGACTTATGGAACACATTCGATATCTTAAAGGACGGGGGGAGTTGTAGGCGGAAAGCTGTGGGATTAATTACCTCTCGTAAGGTCCAATAAATCTCGGACCCAGCTTAGCAGAAGGGACCTTAAGATTAATATTCTGTGTTGATAACCATATCTTGTCCCCAACTCCAAGGCTAGGGCCCTTGGAACGTCTCTTATTAGCAGAGGAGGCTTGACCAACCTTTGCCTTCTTCAAGTTCTCTTTCACTTCAGACCAGATAGCCTTCAGTTTGTCCACAGTTGATTCAGCCTCAGGAGTATCCACCACAGCGGAAGAAAAAGAACCAAAACGTGGATGCAACCCTAAATTGCAGAAAAAGGGGGTAGTCTTGATGGATTCCTGATACTGATTATTGATAGCGAACTCAGCTAGCAGCAGATATTCCACCCAGTCAGACTGACGGTCAGACACATAACACTGGAGATATTGTTCAATGGTTTGATTGGAACGTTCAGTCTGACCATTGGTCTCTGGGTGGTAGGCAGATGAAAAAGATAGCTCTATATTGATCTTTTTACAAAACGCCCTCCAGAATTTTGAGACGAACTGTGTTCCTCGGTCAGAAACAATATTTTCCGGAACCCCGTGTAACTGCACAATATGCCTAATAAACAACTTGCTAAGAGATTCAGAATTTGGTAATCCGGACAGAGGAACAAAATTACACTGTTTGCTGAATCTATCCACTACTACCCAGATACAAGTCTTCCCTTCTGAGGGTGGATGGTCAGTGATGAAGTCCATGGAGAGATGTGTCCAAGGGCTTACTGGAGTAGGTAGGGACTGGAGAAATCCGGCAGGGCGAGTACGGGGTGCCTTGGCTCGAGCACAAGTTTCACAAGCCAGTACATATTCCTTACAATCTTTCGCTACGGTTGGCCACCAAAAATTCCTAGTTACTAGTCAGAGGGTATTGCCTATACTAGGGTGGCCTGCAAGCACAGAATTGTGGGATTCCTGGAGTACCCATAGGCGAAGTGAGGTGGCGACAAACAGTTTATGGACAGGAGTGGTTTCAGGAGCTTGGTTTTGGGTATTATGGACCTTTTCTATCAAATCTAAGGAAACAGATGACATAATAATGCCTTTAGCTAAAATATGCAATGGTTCAGAGTTTTCAGACTGAGAGGGACAGAAGCTACGGGAAAGTGCATCAGCTTTTGTGTTCTTGGTACCAGGCCAGAATGTTACCACAAAATCAAATCTGGAGAAGAACAATACCCACCTAGCTCGCCTAGGATTGAGTCTCTTAGCAGATTCCAGATATTCAGGTTCTTATGGTCTGTGATGACTGTGACCTTATGTTTGGCGCCTTTGAGGAAGTGGCGCCATTCCTCGAAGACCCATTTAATTGCCAACAGCTCACGATTACCAATGTCATAATTTCTCTCTGTGGGAGAAAACTTGCAGGAAAAGAAGGCACAAGGACGAAACTGAGTGAGAGACGGAGTACCTTGTGATAGCACCGCTCCCACTCCAACCTCGGATGCATCGACTTCTACAATAAAAGGACGCATAAGATCAGGCTGAACCAGAATCGGGTCTGAGGAAAAACATTCTTTTAATTTAGAGAAGGCATGGATCGCCTCTGGCTTCCAATTAACCACATCAGCCCCCTTTTTAGTCAAATCGGTGAGGGGTTTGGCAATTTTGGAAAAATCTCTAATGAATTTGCGATAATAATTAGCAAAGCCAAGGAAACGCTGCAAGGCTTTCAGAGACTTGGGTTGCACCCACTCCTTAATCGGTTGAAGCTTCGAGGGATCCATGCGGAAGCCTTCTGCAGACAATATATAACCCAGGAAATTAACCTCTGCCTCAAAAAAAAACACATTTCTCATATTTAGCAAATAGGGAGTTCTCCCTGAGTCTCTGGAGTACAGTGCATACATGTTGGACATGTGACGTAGCATCAGGAGAATAAATCAGGATGTCATCCAGATAGACCACCACATATTGACCACAAATATCTCTGAATATGTCATTAACAAAGTTGTGAAAGACAGCCGGCGCATTACTTAACCCAAAAGGTATTACCAAGTACTCATAGTGTCCCTCTGGAGTGTTAAATGCCGTTTTCCACTCATCTCCTTCTCTGATGTGGATTAGGTTTTATGCTCCCCTAAGATCCAGCTTGGTGAACCACCGAGCTCCTATGAGCTGGTTAAATAGATCGGGGATGAGTGGCAGAGGGTACTGATTCTTTACAGTAATAGCATTAAGTTCACAGTAGTCAATACAAGGCCTGAGGCCACCATCTTTTTTTATCAACGAAAAAGAATCCAGCGCCAACTGGTGACCTGGATGGTCTGATAAACCCTCTCTGCAGACTATCTGCTATATAATCTTTCATGGCCTGACGCTCCAGACCAGAAAGATTATACATTTTACCCTTGGGGAGTCGGGAATTGGGGACCAAATCTATGGGGCAGTCATAATCTCTGTGCGGAGGTAATTTTTCAGATTCAGATACAGAAAACACATCAGCAAATTCCCTGAATGCATAAGGTATGAAGATAGGTTCAGCTCTAGTCAGGTTAACAGATAACGACATACATGTCTCCTGACACTCAGTTCTCCAGTGCACAATCTCACTCTGGTGCCAGTCTATGACCGGGTTATGTTGCGCAGCCATGGCATGAGCAATACCACTGCTGACATCAGATTCTCAAGAACAAAAAATGACACTGATTCTACATGCAGAGCACCAACAAGCATGGAGATCTCTGGAGTTACAAAAGTAACCACACCCTGAGTGAGAGGTGTACTATTGATAGCAGATATTCAACCTTAGCAAAGTCGAACCCAGCTCTTTTGCTACAATAGTGTCTATAAAATTAGCTGCAGAGCCACAATCAACAAAGGCCTGCAGCCGTAAAGATTTTCCCTGGTGAGACAATGAGACAGGTAACATTAACTTGATAGGGTCTGCAGGATGTACCTGGGCACCTGAGTGAGTATCCTGGGGCTCACTCAGGTGCGGTTGCTGCTCTGGAAGTGATTGCCTCTGAGATCCAGGCACTCCATGTTTGGCTCCACAATGTGATCTGCTCCCTTGCAGTCGACGGGACCATGGATGAGGTAGGTGCTGCAGGGGCTTGAACCTGAGCAGACCTGAAATCCTGCCTTTGCTGTGCAAGTGCATGGACAAGGCCAGAAAGGCTGTGCACCTGGTTTAGCACAGCATGAAGAGAATCCATTTTTTTTTCTCCTTGTTAGATGGGCCAGAGATAATGTAATGCCTGCCTGGATCAACAGACTCAGGTGGGATGTAATGGATAGACTAGAGGGAAGCTACTCACCAAGCAGGACCCCAAGAACACTAAAACCCTTTAACCCCTATACAGGGATTTGGAATTACACAGGGCCCTGGAGATCACTACCTGTGGAAGGCTGCAGTCCGATGAGAGTAATCGTCAGGCAGGGTCAAACCAGGAATTGCGGAACAGGGACAGAATCGGCAGACAAGGACGTAATCAGAAAACGTAGCAGAGATCAAATGCGGATTGGGCAGCGAGGTACAAAACAGCAGGCAGAAGGGTAGTCAAAAAACACGCAGGAGTCAGCACACAGGAATCACAAAACAGAATAGGGTGGACCAGGAGCCAGGAAATCAGAACTAGCTCTGGAAGAGGTCAGCAGTTAGGAGGGGAACTAAGAAGGGTGTGGTATCTTCCCATTGGCTATAGCTGAACGCTGGCAACTTCAGCTGGAAGACACATGCCACCCACAGTCAGCCAGTGGTACTGCAGATCCCAAGACAACCCAGCCCAGTGGATGATCAGAGCTGCGCCCACCGGTGCCGCTGGCATCGACTCCTCTCCCATCACCAGCCAGGGCTGTATTTTGCCTTCGTGCTGCCCTAGGCACTTTAAGTGGTCGCGCCCCTTAGTGACAACGTAAAACTGAGTTTTCGCACACGACATCTGTTTAAGGCAGATCTACTTTGTAAAACACTTGAAAAAGTATCAATGAGAAATGAAGGGCACTACCACCCCCCCCCCCAATGGGGATCACCACAGGCACATCAAAACATAGCATGAGTATAAAATATTCCCACCTTCCCCACTTATATACTGTGACTGTCACACTGCCCCTAATAAACTACACACTACCCTCCCTTATAAATTATACCCACCACACCTTCCTCAATTATGAAATATGATCTGCACATTGACCTCACATCATGCTGCCCCCTCCTCACAGTGTCCCATGCATGTGTCACGCTCCCCGGGTCCTCGGCTCCCCGTCCCGGGTCCCCTGCCCCGCTCCCCGGCTCACCTGCCACGCTCCCCGCGTCCCAGTCCCTTGTGCCCGTCCTTCCTGGGCTTCCTGGCCGCCGATCCCGGCGCCCGACGGCCTCCCAGGCCCTGCTCGGCTCCCCTGCGTCCTCCTCTCAGCCTCCTTCCCTGGCTTCTGGCACCCGGGCCGCGCGCACGCGCATTAGGGCGCGCGCGCGGTCACTGACCCTTTCTTAAAGGGCCAGCGCCCATTAACAGGAAATGAGGTTAGACAGGTACGGGGTATAAAGGGGGTTCTTGTCCAAGGGGGCGGGGCCTGATCTTCGTGTTCCCTGAGCTAGGAGTCAGGTCTCCTGGTGTTACTGTGCTCGTACTCACCTATCTCTCTTTGTAGAGCCGTGCCTGCTTCGCCACCCAGTCTGCCGTATCCTGAAACCCGAACGCTGTCCATCTGCCATCCTGACAGTCCGCACCACCTCGGATCCCTGCGGTGACCCGTCTTCTTGCTCCCAAGGTTCCGGACCCCGCCTGACATCATCTCGGCTTCCGAACCTGAGCTGCGTCACCCGGACTACCACCCGTAACTCCGTAGTCCCAGGGACTTCTCCGCTATACCTGTGTGCAAGGACTGCTCGGCTGTTTCTAGTGCTCCAGCTGCCGGACTCTTTGCTACCATCTAGGAGTTCGGTCCAGTGGATCCACCTCCTGGGCCTGCCCGTACACCTGGCCCTGACAGTATGCTGCCCCCTCCTCACAATGTCCCATGCATGCTGCCCCCTCCTCACAATGTCCCATGCATGCTGCCCCCTCCTCACAATGTCCCATGCATGCTGCCCCCTCCTGACAGTGTCCCATGCATGCTGCCCCCTCCTCACAATGTCCCATGCATGCTGCCCCCTCCTCACAATGTCCCATGCATGCTGCCCCCTCCTCACAATGTCCCATGCATGCTGCCCCCTCCTCACAGTGTCCCATGCATGCTGCCCCCTCCTGACAGTGTCCGATGCATGCTGCCCCTCCTCACAATGTCCCATGCATGCTGCCCCCTCCTCACAATGTCCCGTGCATGCTGCCCCCTCCTCACAGTGTCCCGTGCATGCTGCCACCTCCTCACAGTGTCCCATGCATGCTGCCCCTCTCCATGAGCTCCTAATGCTGCCTTCCTCTTTTCCATAATGACATCTCCATGCTGCCCCACTCATCATACTAAGACCACCACACTAACGCGGGTGGCAGCCCGTAAGGCCAGAAATTTGAAAGACATATTGACATCTAGTCATTACAACAAGAAGGATAAGAATGTTCTCCCCTTCGCACCTTCCTCTTCTATTACATCTAGGTTAAGAGTTGGCTGCTCACCGTGTGGGGCATGCGTCGCATGCTCTAATATTGAAACAGCGACAGAGTTCACTTCTTCTGATGGGAAAGTTTTTCCCATTAAAAAGAAGATTAATTGCCTTTCTAAGGCTGTGGTGTACTATGCTGTTTGTCCGTGTCCTCTCGTCTATGTCGGCCTGACTACGCGGGCCTTGAAGGTCCGCGTGAGGGAACATGTCCGTGATATTCAGGCCGCCAGGGACGAGATTGACATTGATAGCCTTAAGACCATACCTAGGCATTTTAGGAAACACCACCAGTGTGACCATACTGCATTGAAAGTACGGGGCATCGATCAAATTATATCTGGAATTCGAGGCGGGAATGTTACCCGTCTTCTCACACAGCGTGAGACGGAATGGATATGGACCTTGAAGACCCTACAGCCTTTTGGGCTGAATGAGTGTCTAAGCTTCGTATCATTCCTATAGATTTTCCGGACAATGCCGCATTCTGCTTTGTGGTCTATATAATGTGTTACCCTTGAGTTTGCAGTTCTATATGCGATCCTCCTGTTCCCCATCCATTTGGTCCTTTTTTAATTTATATATGTTTTATTTTTATCTTTAGTTCCATCCACATTTCCTCGTCCTCCCTGATCTCTCTTTGCGTCCATACAAGCATCTTTTGGAGAAAATGGCAATATATCGGACAACAGTTAAAGGGGAATGAGACTACACCACCTGACATGCGCTGCGATCCGTTATATGAATAGCCTATGTTTCTGTATATTCATATTTGTATATGTCATAGATCGGTAGTCATGCTGGGTGTATGGCGCCCCCCCCATTTAGATGGGAACTGTTTCTGGGTGGTCATTTCTCTCCTGGTGCCAGTGCGCGCGTGCGTTCGCCTTGGCTGCGCTGGGTCGCTGTGTGCGTGTCCTTTGGGCTCCTTTCGTGGTGATCTGATCACCATGGTCGGTGCTGGATGCGCTCATGGCGACGTAGTGCTCCCGATGCGTCCACCCGCGCGCCATGAATGGTTAACCGGGACAGAATGATAGTTCCATTATACCTTATGTATATTGAATGTATGCAATGATGCGCTATGTTTTAGTGCCATTGTTAGCACTTTTGAGATTGATCTGATGTTATAATTGCACTATAGTGGGGGTATATTCGTAGAATATGGCGTATTGATGTATACCATCACTTATCTACCTTGTACTGTATGCACGATTTTGCTATTTGGAATAACACCCCTTTGTATACTTGTACGAGATGCAGCCGTGGAGTGGATCTCATGTGGTCTATGTACTGGGTTGGCATGATGCCCAAGTTTAAGGGTCTCTATGTTGATTAAGTGCTGTGCACACGCGTCTTTGTGTGACGTGGTGAGCGTACCTCCCAGTTGATGACGCGGTTCCCTTAGTTGGATACTTCCGGTTTCGCGTCATCCTGGGGGGGCGAGGTCTAAGTCGTCACGGGTCTCTGTGTAAACTGGATCGCATGGCCCGTACACACCCCCCCTATGTGACGTAGCGAGCACGCCTCCTGTCTGCTGACGTATTGCCGATGATGGTGCCACGTCAGATGGGGGTGTGTTGTTTGAATTGTGACCCATGCGCTACCCACCAATACCATTGAGCAGTGTGTGCACATCCCACAGGTGACGGTTTTGGCACGCCCCCGGATTGATGACGCGAGGCCTATACCTGTACACTTCCGGTTCTCGCGTCATACATGTGGGCGGAGTCTGACCGGGCTGTCTGGGCCACTCACCAATGGCAGTTGCTGTTATAGTATTTTCGGGCTGGTTAGTGCACTTTTGGACGTTCTGATTGGCCAGGATTGACCTGGTCTGGGATTGGATAGGTTTTATTTATAACGACGCTCTTTTTTACTTTGAGACCACCCCCGGAAGAAGAATTACGAAACCTATAGGTCGGGGTTCCTTACTCCTATATACCATACCTCAGGTACGATATTGCCTTGTGTTTTGTTGCCCTGTGCCATTAGTGATATACATATTTGCATTTGGTGGCTGGATTGTTTAGCAATGTTGGCACAGGGTACCTTTAGCAGTCAGCAGGTGTTTTGCATTTACATCCATTGAGCATATGGCTGTCTATGTGTTTGGTATGTATAACTCTGTTCTTGTATGGTACTTTTACCACTGTAACTTATAGCCCTAGTGTTTCAGCTTGGGATTCCCTTAGAATGACTACATGCCACATGGATAGTTATTTGTACTCAGTGGTGGTTACATTGTAGGTGGTCAAGTATAGTGGAGATTTAAAGCATGGTGCTAGTGGTTATAGTTGTACCTCTTGAACATATTATAGTACCTACCTCTAAACATAGGGTTTTCATAACCTCATGCCAAGTGATCTCCCCTTTGTTTGATCATCTGTTTGGGGTATTTTTTGCTCTCTGTTTTTTACATGCAATGTGTGCCAGGTTGGTATATGGGTATCATCTGGTAATCATCATCACCTGTCTCTACAAAAAAGTTTTTATCATATTAATTGTTGTCTTTTGTACTTAATAAAATTTGACTCTATTTTCAACTATAAAGTCTCTGTACAGATTTTTTTCTTTATGGTTCTACTTATATTCTGTATATGGCTTTTTCCATATGCTAACTATGGCACGAGACTCTTCGTGTATATTGGTATTGTTTGTTCATATGCTTTTCTGTGTATTTTCACAGGTTTTTTTCATACCAAGCATGGACTATCGAACCAGGGATATTTCCTGGAAACTTGCTTGTAGTAGAGCCTTTGATGGTAATCTGCCTGATGGGAATGGTATTGAACAGAGGGGGCGTGTTGAGCTGCAAAATAATGTAAAACGCTTATTACATAAGCGTACGAAGGTTTGGTGGAACAAGGCGTTCCTCGAGGGGTACATTTCTAAACAAATGGTCCCTCGAGGACTCAGGATACAGGTGTTCCCTTCATTCCCGGTGGAGGACACGACCTTCATCAGTAGGTGGGAAGAAGTCTGCTCCACCAGCTCGTTGAAACTCATGGAGTTACTTGTTGGTTTTAACTCTAAAACCTTGGATGAAGTAGAGAGGGAGCTGGACACTGCATATTCCGAGCTAAAGGCGGTGTCCTCGGCTGAGGAGATTGCGACCTTTGATACGGCAATGACGTCTAGCTCCGAGGAATGGGAAAAATCTATCAGAGAGACCCACTCAAAAAAGATCACGCGTGACATGACTGATTATCAACAATTGAAAGTCTACAGGTGGCGGAAACCAATTCCTCGGTTTACGCGTGGTAGATCGGTGTCGGTGTCCTCGGTCTCGTCTGCGGGCGGTGCATCTGACCAGTCTCTTTCTCTGGTGACCACAAGATTTGGGAATAGAAGAAAAGGGGAGCAACAACAGCAACCACAAAAAACAACTGGCAATCAGAATAAGAGACCCCCTGGGGTGGGGAAACAAGCCAGTACCCCGAAGGTAATCAATCTATCCCAACACACATTTTCAGCTTTAGACAATGAGGTTCTAGCTAGGGGCCTCACTTTTTCACCTAGTTCACGCTTTGATCCATTTACAGCCGTGAAGGATCTACATATTTTTGGTCGAGCACTGATGTTGAAGAAATGGTTCCATGACGATGACCTTCAGAGGGCTTTTCCTACTGAGACTGAACAATCTGCCTTACGAATTCTGGAGGAGTTATCTGAGGAGCATAATGACGATGCTTTAGGTAAGATTCCTTCACGGCTGCGGATCAAATCTAAGAAATTCCCCCCCTTGTTGGCCTGTCCCAATGTAGATCTGTTTGTGCGGCTTGTCTCTGATGAATTTTCCAAATTCCCTAAAAATATCCGTAATGATAACCTTACGAGGGAAGAGAGAAGCTGCATTAACAGGATCAGGAGTTTGGAGGACATTGTGATAAAACCGGCCGACAAGGGCGGGAATATTGTGGTGTGGCCGTGTACACTCTATGAAAGAGAGGCGTACAGACAGCTCAGGGTTGGCGAATGCTATCAACGCCTCACTTTTAATCCCCTGAGCAAATTTACTAAAGAACTACATTGTCTTTTGGCTGATGCTGTGGAGTGTGGCACTATAGAGAGGGGATTGTCTGATGCGCTGCGTGTGGGTGAGCCGACGATACCGACACTGTACCTGCTACCTAAGGTACATAAAGATGTGAATGCGCCTCCGGATAGACCTATTGTGTCGGGTGTGGGCAATTTTCTTGAGCGTGTCTGTATCTATATCGATTCTTTGTTGAAACCATTGGTTGAGTCTCTTCCCTCTTTTACAAGGGACACAAGCAATTTTTTGCAGAAAATCGATTCGATACAAGTGGGGGAAGGCTCCCTGTTGGTCTCTTGCGATGTCGAATCGCTCTATACGAGCATTCGAAATCGCGACGGACTACGGGCGGTGTCGTATTTTCTCTCTATGACCAACATGTCTGGGACCGAGAGGGACTTTGTCATGAACTTATTGAGTTTTGCCTTGACTCATAATTTTTTCTTTTTTGGGGGGTCCCTCTACCCGCAGCTCCAGGGAACAGCAATGGGGGCGGCCTTTGCGCCCTCATATGCTAATTTGTTTCTGGGGCTGTGGGAGAGGGAACTTCTCCTGTCAGATTGGCTGTCGTCGGTGGACCGCATCCCCTTGTGGACGCGGTACATCGACGACATCTTTTTTATCTGGCAGGGGACGATCCCGGAACTTAATTTATTTATGCGTAATTTGAATAACAACGAAATGAATATACGGCTGACTCATAAGTTCAGTGACACGTCCCTCGAGTTCCTAGATGTCTTGGTCATCAGAGACTCATTAGGTTTTTTACAAACAGATCTATATCGAAAGGACACATCTGTAAACTCGGTGTTACATGCCACCTCTGCCCACCCCGCACATGTTGTACGAGCCGTCCCAGTAGGACAATTCCTCCGCCTACGGCGGATTTGTTCCTCGGACTCTTCTTTTGAATCCAAGGCTTTGGATCTCAAACAGAGATTCCGTGACCGCGGGTACAGCAATAGGTCTATCAAGAGGGCATACAATAGAGCTAGGAATTCCCCACGCGTGGATCTATTGTTTGGTGACCATGGGACTAAAAATACGAATATGGTGAGAATGGTCACCAGGTACCATTCACATTGGGAATTGATGTTACAAGTCATGTCTCGATATTGGTCTATACTGACTGTTGATCCCATTCTTCGGAGATATTTGCCCGATAGACCATCGGTGGCAGCCCGTAAGGCCAGAAATTTGAAAGACATATTGACATCTAGTCATTACAACAAGAAGGATAAGAATGTTCTCCCCTTCGCACCTTCCTCTTCTATTACATCTAGGTTAAGAGTTGGCTGCTCACCGTGTGGGGCATGCGTCGCATGCCCTAATATTGAAACAGCGACAGAGTTCACTTCTTCTGATGGGAAAGTTTTTCCCATTAAAAAGAAGATTAATTGCCTTTCTAAGGCTGTGGTGTACTATGCTGTTTGTCCGTGTCCTCTCGTCTATGTCGGCCTGACTACGCGGGCCTTGAAGGTCCGCGTGAGGGAACATGTCCGTGATATTCAGGCCGCCAGGGACGAGATTGACATTGATAGCCTTAAGACCATACCTAGGCATTTTAGGAAACACCACCAGTGTGACCATACTGCATTGAAAGTACGGGGCATCGATCAAATTATATCTGGAATTCGAGGCGGGAATGTTACCCGTCTTCTCACACAGCGTGAGACGGAATGGATATGGACCTTGAAGACCCTACAGCCTTTTGGGCTGAATGAGTGTCTAAGCTTCGTATCATTCCTATAGATTTTCCGGACAATGCCGCATTCTGCTTTGTGGTCTATATAATGTGTTACCCTTGAGTTTGCAGTTCTATATGCGATCCTCCTGTTCCCCATCCATTTGGTCCTTTTTTAATTTATATATGTTTTATTTTTATCTTTAGTTCCATCCACATTTCCTCGTCCTCCCTGATCTCTCTTTGCGTCCATACAAGCATCTTTTGGAGAAAATGGCAATATATCGGACAACAGTTAAAGGGGAATGAGACTACACCACCTGACATGCGCTACGATCCGTTATATGAATAGCCTATGTTTCTGTATATTCATATTTGTATATGTCATAGATCGGTAGTCATGCTGGGTGTATGGCGCCCCCCCATTTAGATGGGAACTGTTTCTGGGTGGTCATTTCTCTCCTGGTGCCAGTGCGCGCGTGCGTTCGCCTTGGCTGCGCTGGGTCGCTGTGTGCGTGTCCTTTGGGCTCCTTTCGTGGTGATCTGATCACCATGGTCGGTGCTGGACGCGCTCATGGCGACGTAGTGCTCCCGATGCGTCCACCCGCGCGCCATGAATGGTTAACCGGGACAGAATGATAGTTCCATTATACCTTATGTATATTGAATGTATGCAATGATGCGCTATGTTTTAGTGCCATTGTTAGCACTTTTGAGATTGATCTGATGTTATAATTGCACTATAGTGGGGTATATTCGTAGAATATGGCGTATTGATGTATACCATCACTTATCTACCTTGTACTGTATGCACGATTTTGCTATTTGGAATAACACCCCTTTGTATACTTGTACGAGATGCAGCCGTGGAGTGGATCTCATGTGGTCTATGTACTGGGTTGGCATGATGCCCAAGTTTAAGGGTCTCTATGTTGATTAAGTGCTGTGCACACGCGTCTTTGTGTGACGTGGTGAGCGTACCTCCCAGTTGATGACGCGGTTCCCTTAGTTGGATACTTCCGGTTTCGCGTCATCCTGGGGGGGCGGGGTCTAAGTCGTCACGGGTCTCTGTGTAAACTGGATCGCATGGCCCGTACACACACCCCCTATGTGACGTAACGAGCACGCCTCCTGTCTGCTGACGTATTGCCGATGATGGTGCCACGTCAGATGGGGGTGTGTTGTTTGAATTGTGACCCATGCGCTACCCACCAATACCATTGAGCAGTGTGTGCACATCCCACAGGTGACGGTTTTGGCACGCCCCCGGATTGATGACGTGATGCCTATACCTGTACACTTCCGGTTCTCGCGTCATACATGTGGGCGGAGTCTGACCGGGCTGTCTGGGCCACTCACCAATGGCAGTTGCTGTTATAGTATTTTCGGGCTGGTTAGTGCACTTTTGGACGTTCTGATTGGCCAGGATTGACCTGGTCTGGGATTGGATAGGTTTTATTTATAAGGACGCTCTTTTTTACTTTGAGACCACCCCCGGAAGAAGAATTACGAAACCTATAGGTCGGGGTTCCTTACTCCCATATACCATACCTCAGGTACGATATTGCCTTGTGTTTTGTTGCCCTGTGCCATTAGTGATATACATATTTGCATTTGGTGGCTGGATTGTTTAGCAATGTTGGCACAGGGTACCTTTAGCAGTCAGCAGGTGTTTTGCATTTACATCCATTGAGCATATGGCTGTCTATGTGTTTGGTATGTATAACTCTGTTCTTGTATGGTACTTTTACCACTGTAACTTATAGCCCTAGTGTTTCAGCTTGGGGTTCCCTTAGAATGACTACATGCCACATGGATAGTTATTTGTACTCAGTGGTGGTTACATTGTAGGTGGTCAAGTATAGTGGAGATTTAAAGCATGGTGCTAGTGGTTATAGTTGTACCTCTTGAACATATTATAGTACCTACCTCTAAACATAGGGTTTTCATAACCTCATGCCAAGTGATCTCCCCTTTGTTTGATCATCTGTTTGGGGTATTTTTTTGCTCTCTGACTGTTTTTTACATGCAATGTGTGCCAGGTTGGTATATGGGTATCATCTGGTAATCATCATCACCTGTCTCTACATAAAAGTTTTTATCATATTAATTGTTGTCTTTTGTACTTAATAAAATTTGACTCTATTTTCAACTATAAAGTCTCTGTACAGATTTTTTTCTTTATGGTTCTACTTATATTCTGTATATGGCTTTTTCCATATGCTAACTATGGCACGAGACTCTTCGTGTATATTGGTATTGTTTGTTCACTAACGCTTATGCTGAGACCCCCCCCACACACACTACCCCACTCTTGATATTGACTCCCCTACATTGTTCCACTCCATACTGAGCCCACACATGCTGCCCCTTCTCCATAATGAGCTCCCAATGCTGCCCCCCTCTTATTCTGAGTCCTTACACTCCCCCCCATCGATATTGTCATTGCTCTATCCCTTAACCCTTGTCATCTGTCTCTAGCATTGGCCCCTCTCTTCCATTCCCCCAGCAGCAGCCTCTCTCCCCCCGCCTCCAGCAGCAGCCTCTCCCCCAGCATCAGCCTCTCTCCCCCCAGCCGCCCCCAGAATCAGCCTCTCTCCCCCCAGCCTCCCTCAGCATCAGCCTCCCTGCTCCCAGCTTACCCCAGCATCAGCCTCTCTCCTCCCATCCTCCCCCAGCAAGAGCCTTCTCCAGCATCAGCCTGTCTCCTCCCAGCCTCCCCCAGCATGAGCCTCCTCCAGCATCAGCCTCTCTCCTCCCAGCCTCCCCCAGCATCAGCCTCCCTGCTCCCAGCTTCCCCCCAGCATCAGCCTCCCTCCTCCCAGCCTCCCCCAGCATCAGCCTCCCTCCTTCCAGCCTCCCCCAGCATCAGCCTCCCTCCTCCCAGCCCCCCTCCTCCAAGCCTCCCCCAGCATCAGCCTCCCAGAGCATCAGCCTCCCTCCTCCCCCTCCCAGCCTCCCCCAGCATCAGCCTCTCTCCTCTCAGCCTCCCCCAGCATCAGCCTCCCTGCTCCCAGCTTGCCCCAGTATCAGCCTCCCTCCTCCCAGCCTCCCCCAGCATCAGCCTCCCTCTTCCCAGCCTCCCCAAGCATCAGCCTCCCTCTTCCCAGCCTCCCCCAGCATCAGCCTCCCTCTTCCCAGCCTCCCCCAGCATCAGCCTCCCACAGCATCAGCCTCCCCCAGCATCAGCCACCCTCTTCCCAGCCTCCCCCAGCATCAGCCTCCCTCTTCCCAGCCTCCCCTAGCATCAGCCACCCTCTTCCCAGCCTCCCACAGCATCAGCCACCCTCTTCCCAGCCTCCCACAGCATCAGCTACCCTCCTCCTAGCCTCCCCCATCCTCCTCCCAGCCTCCCCCAGCATCAGCCTCCCTCAGCATCAGCCTCCCAGCCTCCCTCAGCATCAGCCTCCCAGCCTCCCCCAGCATCAGCCTCACAGCCTCCCCCAGCATCAGCCTCTCTCCTCCCAGCCTCCCCCAGCATCAGCCTCTCTCCTCCCAGCCTCCCTCCTCCCAGCCTCCCCCAGCATCAGCCTGCCTTCTCCCAGCCTCCCTCCTCATCAGCCTCCCTCCTCCAAGCCTCCCCCTCCCAGCCTCCCCTAGCATCAGCCTCTCTCCTCCCAGCCTCCCCCAGCCTCAGCCTCCCTCCTCCCAGCCTCCCCCAGCCTCAGCCTCCCTCCTCCCAGCCTCCCCCAGCCTCAGCCTCCCTCCTCCCAGCCTCCCCCAGCCTCAGCCTCCCTCCTCCAAGCCTCCCCCAGCCTCAGCCTCCCTCCTCCCAGGCTCCCCCAGCATCAGCCTCCCTCCTTCCAGCCTCCCCCAGCATCAGCCTCCCTCAGCATCAGCCTCCCTCAGCATCAGCCTCCCCCAGCATCAGCCTCCCCCAGCATCAGCCTCCCTCCTCCCAGCATCAGCCTCCCTCCTCCTAGCCTCCCCCAGCATCAGCCTCCCTCCTCGCAGCATCAGCCTCCCTCCTCCTAGCCTCCCCCAGCATCAGCCTCCCTCCTCCCAGCATCAGCCTCCCGCCTCCTAGCCTCCCCCAGCATCAGCCTCCCTCCTCCCAGCATCAGCCTCCCTCCTCCTAGCCTCCCCCAGCATCAGCCTTCCTCCTCCCAGCATCAGCCTCCCTCCTCCTAGCCTCCCCCAGCATCAGCCTCCCTCCTCCCAGCATCAGCCTCCCTCCTCCTAGCCTCCCCCAGCATCAGCCTCCCTCCTCCCAGCATCAGCCTCCCTCCTCCCTCAGCTTCCCTCCTCCAAGCCTCACCCTCCCCCTCCCAGCCTCCCCCAGCATCAGCCTCCCCCAGCATCAGCCTCCCTCCTCCCAGCCTCCCTCAGCATCAGCCTCCCTCCACCCAGCCTCCCCCAGCATCAGCCTCCCTCCTCCCTCAGCCTCCCTCCTCCCTCAGCCTCCCTCAGCATCAGCCTCTGTCCCCCCAGCCTCCCTCAGCATCAGCCTCCCTGCTCCCAGCTTACCCCAGCATCAGCCTCTCTCCTCCCATCTTCCCCCAGCATGAGCCTCCTCCAGCATCAGCCTCTCTCCTCCCAGCCTCCCCCAGCATCAGCCTCCCTGCTCCCAGCCTCCCCCAGCCTCAGCCTCCCCCAGCCTCAGCCTCCCTCCTCCCAGCCTCCCCCAGCCTCAGCCTCCCTCCTCCCAGCCTCCCCCAGCCTCAGCCTCCCTCCTCCCAGCCTCCCCCAGCCTCAGCCTCCCTCCTCCCAGCCTCCCCCAGCCTCAGCCTCCCTCCTCCCAGCCTCCCCAGCCTCAGCCTCCCTACTCCCAGCCTCCCCCAGCATCAGCCTCCCCACTCCCAGCCTCCCCCAGCATTAGCCTCCCTCCTCCCAGCCTCCCCCAGCATCAGCCTCCCTCAGCATCAGCCTCCCTCAGCATCAGCCTCCCTCCTCCCAGCATCAGCCTCCCTCCTCCTAGCCTCCCCCAGCATCAGCCTCCCTCCTCCCAGCATCAGCCTCCCTCCTCCTAGCCTCCCCCAGCGTCAGCCTCCCTCCTCCCAGCATCAGCCTCCCTCCTCCTAGCCTCCCCCAGCATCAGCCTCCCTCCTCCCAGCATCAGCCTCCCTCCTCCCTCAGCTTCCCTCCTCCAAGCCTCACCCTCCCCCTCCCAGCATCAGCCTCCCTCAGCATCAGCCTCCCTCAGCATCAGCCTCCCCCAGCATCAGCCTCCCTCCTCCCAGCCTCCCCCAGCCTCAGCCTCCCTCCTCCCAGCCTCCCTCAGCATCAGCCTCCCTCCTCCCAACCTCCCCCAGCATCAGCCTCCCTCCTCCCAGCATCAGCCTCCCTCCTCCCAGCCTCCCTCAGCATCAGCCTCCCTCCTCCCAACCTCCCCCAGCATCAGCCTCCCTCCTCCTAGCCTCCCCCAGCATTAGCCTCCCTCCTCCCAGCCTCCCCCAGCATTAGCCTCCCTCCTCCCAGCCTCCCCCAGCATCAGCCTCCCTCCTCCAACTCTCCCTCAGCATCAGCTTCCCTCCTCCAACCCTCCCCCTCCCAGCCTCCCCCAGCATCAGCCTCCCTCAGCATCAGCCTCCCCCAGAATCAGTCTCTCTCCTCCCAGCCTCCCCCAGCATCTGCCTCTCTCCTCCCCAGCCTCAGCCTCTCTCTCTCCCCAGCCTCCCCCCCAGCCTCAGCCTCTCTCTCCCCCCAGCCTCCCCCCAGCCTCAGCCTCTCTCCCCCCAGCCTCAGCCTCTCTCCCCCCAGCCTCAGCCTCTCTCTCCCCCCAGCCTCAGCCTCTCTCTCCCGCCAGCCTCAGCATCTTTCCCCCCAGCCTCCCTCTCCCCCAGCCTCAGCCTCTCTCCCCCCAGACTCAGCCTCTCTTCCCAGCCTCCCCCCAGCCTCAGCCTCTCTCTCTTCCCAGCCTCCCCCCAGCCTAAGCCTCTCTCTCTTCCCAGCCTCAGCCTCTCTCTCTCTTCCCAGCCTCCCCCCAGCCTCAGCCTCTTTCTCTGCCCAGCCTCTCTCTCTTCCCAGCCTCCCCCAGCCTCAGCCTCTTTCTCTGCCCAGCCTCTCTCTCTTCCCAGCCTCCCCCAGCCTCTTTCCCCCCAGCCTCCCCTTGCATGATTATAGTGGAAAAAGGCATCGCAACGATCATCAACTAACCTGTAAGGAGCCCATACATTCTAGGCTCTGCCTCTGCCTTATCTGCTCCGGTGCCCGCCGCCCTGCTCTGGCTGGCTCCTCTTCTGGCTTGCTCCAGCTGCAGACGCGTCCTCCTCCGCGGCGTGTGTCGTCTGCAGCATTGGACGCTGCAGCACGGGGCAGTCAGCTGATTGTCGCGCCCGCGCGCCTCTGACCCTGGAAGTGAAGGCGATGGAACTTCCGGGGTTAATCAGCTCACCATGCCTGGCGCCCGCCATGTATTTAAATAGACAGAAGTGCGCCTACCCTCCCTCTCAAACCCCCCCCGAACACAGCCGAGTGTAACGGAGGGAGGGACGGGGGGGCGGGGATGGAAAAAAAAAAAAAAAATTATATAAATTTTTTTTTTTTTGCTGCCAGAAAGTGCCGCCCCCCACAACGTGCCGCCCTAGGCACGGGACCACAGGTGCCTAGTGGCAAATACGGCCCTGTCACCAGCACCATCCATGGCAGGAACACGGCGTCACCTGGCGATCAGAGCAAAAGTCGCTGGAGCAGACTCCGGTGGTGACATAACAGTAATACAGGAGATGTAGAGGGACCAGACAGTGTGTCCTGGGTCGCCTGGAGACGCCAGGACCGGTGGACAGGAGGCACGGAGGGCGTAGAGGAGGGAGAGTGAGAGGAGCAGCCACGGGCAGGGGAACCGGGAACCGGAGTGGTGAGTGACAGGTGGCTCCGGGACCCGGGGAGTGTGACAGTACCCCCTCCCTCACGCCTCCCTCCCCGCAACCAGGACAAGAAGTCGTGTATCAGAGGAGTGCCAACGTTCTCCCGGGTTTCCCAGGATCTGTCCTCGGGACCGTAGCCCTCCCAATCAACAAGGAAGAACTGCTTACCCCACACGGTCTTCATGGCTACTGTATCTCTTACCGCATACACATCATCGTCAGCAATAGGAGGAGGAGGAGTACCGACTTCAGAGGAGAAGGGACCAAGGACTACAGGCTTGAGCAAGGAGACATGGAAGGAGTTAGGGATCCGCATCGTGGCCGGGAGCTGCAGTTTGTATGAGACCTCGTTGATCCTTTTGACGACCTTGAAAGGACCGATGTACCGGGGTCCCAACTTGTAAGATGGAATCTTCAACCGGACGTGTTTGGAGGCAAGCCATACAAAATCCCCAGGAGAGAAGCGAGGAGGGTCAAGTCATCTCTTGTCCGCATGTTTCTTCATCTGGGCGGAGGCACGTTCAAGGGAGGTTTTGACAGAACTCCATATAATAGAGAAGTCTCTTGACAGGGCATCTGCAGAGGGGACATCAGAGGTCGAGGATACCGGTAATGGAACGGAAGGCTGAAGACCGTAGACAACATAGAAGGGAGAGCTGGAGGAGGATTCACTAACGTGATGGTTATGGGAGAACTCAGCCCAAGGGAGAAGCGTGGACCAGTCGTCATGATGAACATTGACGTAGTGTCGAAGGAAGGAAGTCAGGACCTGGTTGACACATTCCACTTGACCATTCGACTGGGGATGGTAGGCCGAGGAAAAGTCCAGAAATACTCCCAGATGTTTGCAGAGCGCCCTCCAGAAGCGCGAGGTGGACTGAGTTCCCCTGTCGGTCACTATATGTAAGGGAAAGCCGTGCAGCCGGAAGATATGCTGAATGAAGGCATCAGCGAGCTCCTGGGCAGAGGGCAGTCCGACCATGGGGACGAAATGAGCCATCTTCAAGAAACGATCCACCATGACCCAGATGACCGTATGTCCAGAGGACAAAGGCAAGTCCGTGATAAAATCCATGGCAATGTGTTGCCATGGAACGGAGGGAATCGGCAGAGGCAGGAGACGGCCATAGGGCAAGTGCTTGGGCGTCTTGTTCCGGGCACAGGATGGACAAGCAGAGACAAAGGAGATGACATCCTTGCGGAGGGACGGCCACAAATAGTGACGGACGATAGCGCTCCACGTTTTCTTCTGACCGGCATGTCCGGCCACTTTCGAAGAATGCCCCCATTGAAGAATTTTAAGTCTGTTGTTCTCCGTGATGTAAGTCTTCCCAGGGGGTATCTGTGCCAGAGTGACGGGAGCCACCGGAATGACCTTACTGGGACAGATAATGGACTGGTTAGTCTCTTCTTCTTGTTCCACCGGAACAAAGGACCGGGACAAGGCATCACGTTCTTATCTGCAAGCCGGAAATGTAGTTGGAGGTCAAACCGGGCAAAGAACAAGGACCAACGGGCTTGTCGCAGGTTCAGTCTTCGAGTAGATCGCAGATACTCCAGGTTCTTATGGTCGGTGTAAATGATAACCGGGTACACCGCACCCTCCAAGAGGTAACGCCATTCCTCCAAAGCCAGCTTGACAGCCAGGAGCTCTCGATCGCCAATGGTATAGTTGCGTTCGGGTGCCGAGAAGATTTTGGAGAAGAAACCGCAGGTGACCATCTTCCCGGTGGATGACTTCTGCATGAGCATGGCCCCAGCCCCTGAGGAGGAGGCATCCACCTCCAAGGTGAATTGTCGGTTCAACTCTGGTCTGTGGAGAACAGGAGAGGAGGCAAACGCCCGCTTCAGGGAACAGAAAGCGACGTCGACCTCCGACGACCAGTCCTTCGGGTTGGCCCCCTTCTTGGTCAAAGCGGAGAGAGGCGCTGTCAGAGCAGAGAAGTGAGGGATGAACTGGCGATAATAATTGGCGAAGCCTAGGAAATGTTGGATGGCTTTCAGTCCGGAAGGAGGGGGACACTTAAGGATAGAAGACACCTTCTCGGGATCCATCTGCAAGCCCATGTCGGAGGTCACATAGCCCAGAAAGGGAAGGGACATCCGTTCTAACACACATTTTTTGTAGTTACCGTACAGGCGGTTTTCCCTAAGCCTTTGAAGAACGAGTGGTACGTTCCTTCTGTGGGTCGGCAAGTCCGGGGAATAGACCAGGATATCGTCCAGATATACGACCACACAGACATAGAGAAGGTCCTTGAACACGTCATTCACCAGTTCCTAGAAGACAGCCGGAGCATTACAGAGACCGAAGGGCATCACACAATATTCGTAGTGCCCGTCATGGGTGTTGAACGCCGTCTTCCATTCATCTCCCGAGCGAATACGGACCAGGTTGTAAGCTCCACGAAGGTCTAGCTTGGTGAATATACAGGCCCCACTGAGCCGATCGATAGCTCTGGGATCAGAGGTAGAGGATACTTGTTTTTCACGGTGATCTGGTTCAAGCCCCAGTAGTCGATGCAGGGGCGTAAGTCACCTTCTTTCTTCTTGACGAAGAAGAAGCCTGCTCCAGTAGAAGACGAGGATCTCCTGATGAACCCCCTTGCCAGGTTATCTGCAATGTAGTCCGACATGGCCTGGGTTTCAGCAGGGGACAAGGGATAGATCCGTCCACAAGGAGGAGTAGTTCTGGCAGTAAGTCGATGGCACAGTCGTAGGGTCGATGTTGTCGGTAATTCCTCTGCCTCCTTGTCAAAAACGTCCACGAATGACCAATATGTGGAAGGCAGTCCCGGTAGGGACTCCGGGGCCAGAGGCTGATGGACGGGCCGTACGGACTGCAGACAATTCTCATGACAAGACGGGCCCCAATGGGTAATCTCTCCAGAACGTCAACTGACGACAGGTTCAGATACTTGTAACCAGGGTAAGCCCAACAGGAGCGAGTGAGACAGTTTCGGGAGGACATATAGAGCAATCTTTTCGGTATTCAGAGCACCAATACGGAGTTCCACGGGTTTGGTGATAAACAACATGGAGTCGGATAGGGGTTTTCCATCCATAGAAGCAATCACAAGGGGTTTTGCAAGCTGGATACCAGGTACCCGGTACTTGTCCACTGTAGCCTGTTGGATGAAGTTGCCCGCCGCCTCCAAATCAAGATTCGCCTCTGCCATGAACCGGGTCTCCTCCGTCGTCACTTGGACGGTCCATGTAACTGGATCTGAGAGGGTTCCGGTACGTAGGGTGGCCTCTCCTACCAACCCTAGGATTTGGAGTTTCCCGGCTTCTTGGGGCAGAAACGAAGCAGGTGTGTACCGTTTCCACAGTAGAAACACAGGCCCTTGGCAAGCCGTTCTGCTTGGCGTTGCTCGGTTGGTCTCAGTCGATCTATTTGCATAGGTCCGTGAGTAGAGGTGCCGGACGGCACTGACTGAGGGACGGTGGACTTCTGCGAAATGGAGGTGTGCCGTGTCAGTCGCCTCTCCCGGGATACCTCCTTGGACCGTTCCTGGAAATGGAGGTCAATCCGGGTGGCTAGAGAGACCAGGGCATCCAAGGTAGGAGGAACATCATGACCGGCCAACTCATCCTTGATGCGACCGGAGAGCCCCTCCCAGAAGGCTGCTGTCAATGCCTCGTTGTTCCACCCTAGCTCAGAGGCAAGCGTACGGAACCGGATGGCGTACTGGCCAACCGTTAAAGTCCCTTGGCGTAGCCGGAGAAGCAAAGAGGCGGACATGGAGGTGCGTCCTGGTTCATCAAAGGTGTTACGGAAGGCCTCCAGGAATCCCCGGATGTCGGTAGTCACAGGATCTTCCTTCTCCCACAAGGGATTTATCCAGGCCAATGCTTCACCCTCCAGATGGGACATCAGAAAGGCTACCTTTGCTTGATCAGAGGCAAAGAGGTGCGGAAGCAACTTGAAGTGCAGCGAGCATTGATTCAGAAAACTTCTGCAGGTCTTGGGGTCCCCGGCATACCAGGGCGGAGAAGCTAAGCGAAGTTTTGAGGTCGCAGAGGAAGCCACTACGGAAGCCGCTGCCGTGGTCTGAGTCGACAGGGATGTGGCTGTTGCTTGAAGAGTATTCAGGTGGGTGTCCACTGAAGACATAAAGGCCAGCATTCGAGATTGGGTCTCGCGTTGTTGTACCAGTTCTTGCTGTAATCCGGCCAGCTGAGACGCTAGTGCTTCGGCGGAATCCATGGCCTGATCAATCTGTAACGTCCTGGAGGTGGATTCACAGGGCCGTGAACCGGACTCCCCCAGTGAGGCAACCCGGAGCTAACCCCTATACAGGGACTGTCCGATCACCCCACCAGAGGGCCTAGATGCATGGTAGTCGGAACACTAGGGGTACCGGATCAAAGTCCTTCAGGGATCTTGTACAGGAATGTCTCTGAGTCCAATGAGCACCGGAGGCAGGACGGACGACTGGAACCGGATTCAGGTGCCGGGTAGGAACAGCAGAAGGGGTCCGGGTCCAGCGAGACATGAAGGCTGGTGTTACCAGGTGAAGTCGGGGATCGGTGACGGGTTCAGGCTAATGGAAGATGACGGGATCCTCAGCAGACAGTCACCGTGAGACTTCCTGGGGAATCAGCAGTCAGGACCAGGTTAAGGTGGCAGGACGGGCTCTGCGGAAGAGACAGAGTTAAACGGAGACAAGGCACAAAGGGACCTGAACACCTAGCTATGGGAACACATCGATCAGGCACCGCCCACATGGAAAGGAAGTCCTAATATAACCTGTACCTGTAATTGGCAATATACTGTTTCCGGGATGCTGGCCCTTTAAGAAGAGGTGAGTGAACGCGCGCGCACCCTAATGCGCATGCGCTAGGCTCGTGTGCCGGAGACCAGAGCAAGAAGCGATGCATGAGATGCAGGGGGACCAGACAGTGTGTCCTGGGTCGCAGGGAGATGCCGAGACCGGCGGACAGGAAGCACAGAGGGCGCAGAGGAGGGAAAGTGAGAGGAGCAGCCGCGGGCAGGGGAACCGGGAACCGGAGCGGTGAGTGACAGGCGGCGCCAGGACCCGGGGAGCGTGACAACTACTTACTTGATGGGACTCCATTCCTTTCTTTACTTCTCTGTCCATACTGAAGAAGACTCTTTTGTGGAGGTACGACCATTTTTCGTAACTAAATATTGTTCATTATGCATGTTTCAGGATATGAACATATTTCCATGATATTAAGCATCCAAAAATGCATGTACTGACTGTATACTTCCTGTACTAGCTACTGTATGTTATGCAGTTGAGTCCAGTATAACATTTATATCTATCTGGAAATTATGTACGTACAGTCTGTATATAATGTAAAATATGTATCACATTATTAATCATGATTTTTTTCACTTATTGCAGCGACTGTGTTTGAGAAAGGCCACAAGTGGCCGAAAAGTCACAGCACAAAAATATTTTTTTCTGTCGCCATAAGAAATAAAGAATGTGCCCTGTGAGTGATCAGCTATAGGTGACCGTGTGTTATTTTCTGCAGAGGCATGTTCTGGCTGGAAGAAGTGATGGCGGTCAGCACCAGATGGAGAGGAAAAGTGAAGGTGAACAAAGTCAGCTAGAAACGTCACTGGTAAGTCAGTGTATTACATGTGTACACACACAGACACACACACACACACACAAACACACACACACACACACACACACACACACACACACACTATGTACAGAACTCCTGTGTATAATGTCACTGGTGATCACTGTATTACCTATATACAGATCTGTCTATAAACTCACCAGTGATCACTGTATTAGCTGTACATTATACATTATATATAGAATTACTGTGTATGTCAGCGGTGATCACTGTATTACCTGTACACTATACACATACATTATATACAGAGCTTCTGTGTATAATGTCACTGGTGATCACTGTATTACCTGTACACTGACACTATATACAGAGCTCCTGTGTATAATGGCACTGATGGTAATATTAGTGTTGTTAGTATTGTGTTTTTTATTCATGATCATAATTGTAGTATTATTCAGTCTGTATGTCGTCTGGTCATGGCATGTTGGTATTTGACCCTTGTATGTGGTTGTATTCGGTCACTATGTCATGTTAATATGTGATCTGGTCACGATATGGTGGCATTTCTCCCTTGCATGTGGTATTATTCGGTCACTATGTGGTCTAGTCATAGTGTTGAACAATTTCTTCCTTTGTATGTGGTTGTATTCGGTCACTATGGGTTGGTAATATATTGTTTGGTCATGGTGTGGCGGTATTTCCCCCTTGTATGTAGTATTATTGGTCTTGGTATAGTGGTATAGGGGATTGTGTTGTGTATGGAGGTCACTTTGTCTCTCTGATATCAATATGGAAAGATTCTTTATTTCCAATAGAAATTAAATACTTGAATGTTTAACCCCTCCCTGTCCTGTGATTTTTACACTGTAGCACATATGCACTTACAGAGGTTGTCTGGTGAAAACAATCACCTCTTCATATTACTATATGGAGGACTATCTGAGGCCCATTATACTCTTCTAAAGCCCCGTGCACATGTTGAGTATTTGGTCAGTATTTTGCCTCAGTATCTGTAGCCAAAACCAGGAGTGGAACAATCACAGGAAAAGTATAATAGAAACACGGGTGCCACTTCTGTATTTATCACCCACCCCTGGATTTGGCTACAAATACTGATGTAAGATACTGACCGTGTTTGGGGGGCACTTTTGTTGCAGTCATATTTTATGGCTGCAAGGAAAGGGGAATTTAGGGGCTTTAATATGAGGAAACTTACTTGGTAAGGGCTGTAAAGTTGGGAAATATGCTCTTCTGTGTCCCAGCTGAATATTTTTATTTATTATTATTTATTGTTTTGGAATTTTTTTTGGAGGGGGGCCCAATTAGAAATCCTGCTATGGGGCCCCATGATTTCTATGTACGCCCCTGGTCTTATCTGTTCTTTAACCAGTCATCTTTTTTCTGGCTCCATCCCCAGTATCTGTTGGTTGAGAGGCGTCTGGGTGTCCCCCCGGGGTACTACTCAGCGTAGCTGTATTAAATCCGATAAAGGTATAAATTTCACTATGTCTTAAGGGGGCTTTACATGCAGCAATATTGCCAGCGATATCGCTGGTGAAAACACCCGCCCCCTTCATTTGTGCGTCACTGGCAAATCGCTGCCCATGGCGCACAAAATCGTTAGAAGCCGTCACATGGACTTACCTGCCTAGCAACGTCACTGTTGCTGGCGTGCCGCCTCCTTTGTAAGGGGGCGGTTCGTGCGGCATCACAGCGGCGTCACTAAGCGGCCACCCAATAGAAGTGGAGGGGTGGACATGAGCGGCCGTAATATCCCGCCCACCTCCTTCCTTCCTCATTGCCAGTGGCCGCAGGTAAGCTGCAGTTCGTCGTTCCCGAGGTGTCACACGCAGCGATGTGTGCTGCCTCGGGAATGACGAACAACCTGCGTCCTTAACAATCAACGATTTTTTGAAACCGAACGACGTGTCAACGATGGACGATTTGGTGAGTATTTTACATCGTTAACGGCCATTTGTTGGTGTCACACGCAACGACATCGCTAACAATGTCGGATGTGCGTCACGGAATCCGTGACCCCGGCGATATATCGTTAGATACGCCGCTGCGTGTTACGGGGCCTTTATATACTTAGATTGGTTATCCCGTGCACCGAATTCATGCACATAACCCATTATGTTCATTTAGACTTCCGGAGAGACAATGAATGCTCTAGTATAAAATAATTTTTATTTTGTTTCCCCCTATGATTTTTTTATGTGTATTCATCTATGGTCTCACCTTCTATGATATGAGATATGTTTTGTAACATTTTTCCACAGATGTTTATCTGTAATAATTGGTGTTTTTTTTTGTTTACTTGTATTCAGATAGCCCTGTCTGATGAAAGGCGAATAGGCTGAAACGTCACAATATGTCAGATTGAGCAATATGTCAGATTGACTGCAATTTTCAACCTGTACACCAGTAAATAATTATTTTTTGACTGCAAGAACGTTGTTTCTTCTTTTTTTTTTGCCTTTTTTTCGGGGTAGTGTGCCTGAGTTCTGTACCGCCCCAGCGCCAGCAGCTGGGCAGCTGCTCGGATCCGGATTCGCGGTGGCTCGAGGGATCTCCGGACCCGGGAGGGGCCGCGCGGACACTCGAAATAAAAGGGTTGTATTTACAAGGGATTTTGTTGTTAGAGTTCATGACGCCACCCACGGTGTGTGGTAAGGTGTAATACCAACACTGCTGTGGAGAGCGCCCGGTGGCGATGGTATGGCAGCTAGGTGTTTAACCTCCGTGGGTAGGGGGAGAGTGCGCCGGGGCTTGGTGGTGGTGAGAAGGGAGCACCGTTGGGGAGGAAAGGGTCACTGTTTACTCACTCAGTCCAATAACGCTGACACCGACAACTTGTAAACCGGAATTCTTAGCACCGCTGTAGCAGGGAGGGAGCACGCTGGGATCCCGTGCCCGATGGTGTTGCTTGTTAGCCTGTGACCTTTTCCTTGGCACTTTCTTTACCGGTTGGCCCTGTAGTGTAAAACTAGTTGGGTCTCGCTCACCCGTATGGCTAACGGAGTGAGCTTGCTCTCAGGGTTCACAATTGGGATTTTCTGGACTGTGTATTGGGAAAGTCCTATCCCCCTCGTTGTGCTAGTACCCCGATTTTGGAGTGGGAGGAGACCGAATCATGAAGTCTTCGCCCTCATCCGGTAAATTACCAGGACGCTTGAAGCTACTTCCCGGCCTAGGGTCCACGTACCCCGCCGTGCCCTGGCCCCAACCCGGAGATGGCTCAAGGCCGCCGGCTGCCCTGCTCGGCAGTTCCATGCCCCTTGACATGATCCCCTGCGACCGGGGTTCCAGCTCCTACCAGACCAACGTCTGCCACCTAGTGACTGAGAAGCCACGCTCCTAACCTCCTCCAAATAACCTGTGACCTCTCCTCTCGAGAGTCACCACTCGACTGACTTGCTCCTGACACTCCTGACCCTCCCTTACCAACTCCCCAAGTGGGCGGCCATATTCCTTTCAGGCTACCCATTGGTGTGTCTGGTGGGTGTGGTGCAGAGTGTTTCTAGGATTTTTGATTGGCTTGTTCTTAGCAACACCAAAGGCCAGGGACCCGTAACCAAGGAGGAGATGGACACCATGCAGAAGGGCAGATTGCACAATGTCCTGTGACGACCTGATAGGCCAGGGCGTCACAGTTCCTCCTTAAGATTGCTGTATTTTTCTCCAGAGCACCTATATGGTGATGTGGGGCATTCATCTATAACCTATGGGTTATCACTAATTTGTGACCCCCAGCTCCCAACCCCCTATACAGACTTTCCATGATATAGGATTTTTACATAAAAATATATATTTAAAAATAACGGATTTTTTTCTTTTCATTTTTTTATCAAAATATACTCAGCTTTGTGGGGTTTTTTTCTTTATTTTTTTTATTTTTTTCAATGTCACAGTCACATTTTTCGGTGTTCTCATATAATGATGAAGAATCCAGTAACATTGTTTCGAGAGTGATATCCTCGAGTAATTTTTCTTAGCATACCTACGGAGGAGCTGCGTAAGATGGAACTGGAAAAAGAGCTACGCCAGCACACTGCATTGGAACTACACTTAGTACTCTGGCCGAGTATCATCGGAATAAGAGAATACCACGTGGTTTAAGAGTGTCCCTCAGGCCCACTTTATTTTCAGAGAACACTGAATTTTGCGATCGCTTTGAAGCGATAACTAATAAATGCTCTATGGACATCATAACACTAACAATTGATTTTTTGCAGAAGGAAATTAGCCATGTGTCAGAAACCATTAGGGCCATAGAGGAACAACTCAAACAGACACTCTCAGCCACGGACTTCACTCAATTGAAGAATAAGGCCAGTGACACCATCGCTGAATTTAGGAAGGACATGGAGGCTCGAAAAAGGAGCAAGTTCCTTAGAGACCAGGAGGACGACTTTCGTAGGACAATTTACAGATGGCGTACTGGTGACTCATTCAATGCCAGACGACGTGTTAGGTACAACACCTTCTCATCCACGAACAGTTCAGACATCGACTCCAGACCCCAGCGCCAGTCATCTTTTTTAGGACAACGCCGTCCACAAAGAAAAAGAGAAGGTAGGGGCAGAGACCCGAATCGGCAACAAAGAGAAGATCAGATCTGGACCAGATCCCAGGTAAACAGAACTTGGTATTTAACATCTCCTCCTCCATCCTCTCGCCACCTGAACACCTAGTTTTGCAACAAGGTCTTACATTTTGTCTCACCCCCTCCTACAACTCTTTTGTTGTTGAACAAAAGCTCCAATGGTTGTTCCGATCAATCCGACTGAAGGCACATTTAGGTCAGAGTGATACTGTCAATACTACTGACATTGTCTCATTGTCTGATGATAAAGTCTGTTTTAATGTAAAGAATTTGAATTTACGTAGCCCCAGCTCTTTCATGCCTCCTAGCAGTTATCACCCTGTTGAGGCTTGTATTTCTTTGGTGACTAACGATGTTAGTGATTTGAATAAGAGGATTATTGCAGGCGACTTGCATCTTAAACATAACCTTATGGTTGAGGAAAGTAGAGCCAGCACAAGTCTGAGGGATAATTCCTCGATAATTATCAAGCCAGCGGACAAGGGCGGGGCCATTGTGGTCTTAAACCGCCAATACTACATATCGGAAATACTTGATCAGTTATCTGATAGAACTACTTATGAGCGAGTAACTCGAGACCCAACACCAGTGGTAGCCTCTTTAATTAAAACGGTCACATGAAAATACGTAGACCTAGGCGTTATTGATCAAAAACTCATGGATTTTCTTAATAATCCCCATCCGGTAACCCCGGTCTTCTACACCTTATTCAAGATCCATAGGAATCTGACACATCCCCCTGGTAGACCGATAGGGGCCTCTACGTATTCAATTTTATCTCCCCTAGCAAAAATGGTGGAAAAAACTCTTTCCCCTTTCATTTCCATGACACCTTCATTCATTAAGGACACGTCCCAATTTCTAGACATCATTTCTGACTTATGTCGTATTCCTTCTTCATCCATTTTGGTCACCCTGGACGTATAGCAGCATCAATCATGATGATGGTATGCAGGCTGTAGATTGTTTTTTGGATAAGTATACTACTCTGCCCATGGTTAATAAGAAATTCTGTACTGACCTCCTTAGAATTGTACTAAATAACATTTTTTTTTATTTTTCAGGATGATTATTATGTGCAGTGTAGGGGGACTGCCATGGGTTCAAACATGGCACCCCCTGCGCCAATATCTTTATGGCATTCTTTGAAGAACGATATATTCACTCCCATCCCCTGATTATGAGCCACGCCCTTACATGGTGTCGATATATCAACGACATTTTTTTGATATGGCACGGCAGTCCCTTCTTACCTATTTCACTGAGATTAACACTTATATGCAGGGACTTTCTTTTACTATACATCACGACAGCAGTAAGATCAACTTTTTGGATTGTTTGGTCATGAAACAGGTGGATGGTACATTAACAACTTATATATATTAAGCCCACCGACAGGAATAGCCTTCTATTTTACAACAGCAATCACATATTGAAGCAGGCATTACCTTTGTCACAACATATGAGGGTGGACAGGTTGGTTTCTGATGAAAGTACAAGGACAACATGACATCAAGAAATGAGTGATAAATTCTTGGAAAGAGGTTATCCACCTAACATGGCTAGCAACACACAGCCTTCTTTGATTAAAGGCCACTTTACACACACAGATAAATCTTTCGCAGATCTGTGGTTGCAGTGAAATTGTGGACAATCAGTGCCAGGTTTGTGGCTGTGTACAAATGGAACAATATGTCCATGATTTCACTGCAACCAAAGATCTGCCAAAGATTTATCTCTGTGTGTAAAGTGGCCTTTAGTCTAGGGATCTTGGTAATAAGTACCATTCATTAATACTTATCATCCTTTCTCTCCCGTTTTAAAACGTGTTATTTTACGTCATTGGCCTCTCTTCTCATCATATCCACATGTGGCGCCCCTGACCTGGTCAGGCACCACTGAGTACTGCACCCATGCTGGGGACAGTACAATACAGGTAATCCAGAAGGCTGACCGGGGTGTGGAACACAGGCGCATAGTGATCAGGTCTCACACATGTACCCATGAGAGGACCCCTGGGGATCCCAGGAGGGGGAAAAGCCTTCACCTTCACTGGAATAGTGGAGGGGGCCAAAAGCCTCCATCTCCTCTCAAGGGGTGTGGTAAGAGAGTCTGGTTGCTAGGTGGCGTAGGCAGGCACAAAAGGGGAAAAGAGAAGGAGGAGTAAACAGTCTGCAGCAGAGTGTGGAGGAGTGAGGAGCAGGAAAGTGAAGCTCTGACAGGAGCAGCAGTGAAGGTCCCAGATGTGAGCCGGTTCAGAGCAGAGTCCAGGGAGCTCCGAGGAGAGCTGACCCCTTCCCCTGGGCTGCTGTAGTCTGACAGCGTCCGCGCAGTGGCTACCGACGGGGGAGAACGGTCAACTAGGAGTGCTACCCGAAATCCATCTTCAGCTAGAGAGAGAGCAACGGAGTGGGAAGTAAGGAGACTGCTAGAGAGTACCAGGCCCAAACGGGCGGCAGATCCCGAAGCGGAGATAGATCCAGCTTTCTTTTGCTAAACCTGCCGGTGTGGGGCTCTCAAAGCCCACGCCACAACACCACAAAAGCCGCAGCCACGTAGCCACAGTTAGGGCCCATAGCTCACAGGAGGCAAGAAGCTGGAGTGATCTGGCCCAGGCAACAAGCACACGGCAAACGAAGGGGAGTGAGGCTTCTGCAACTTCCCTGGGTGACCCCCATAGGGACTCAAAGTCGGGGACACTCCAAACCACCAAGGGCTAAGGAAGGCGAGTTAGTAGTCACCCTCACAAGTCAGCCTGAAGGACACCTGGTTCCCGCCTGGTTCATCCCAGCTACGCCCGGGTTACTCACCCTGCCACCTGAAGTGAGTAAAAACCCTGAAAGACATTCTGCCTGTGTGGAGTTATTCTGCGCCTTGTGGTACTACGCACTTACACAGGGCCCTGGGCCTTGCCTCGCTCTCGGGGCTATTCCAACTAACTGCACTCACCATCAGCCCCAGGCGTCCCTCAACCTGCAGTGGCGGTCCCCCACTGACCGCAATACTGAGAGTGGCGTCACGACAAGAAGAAGATCTCCTACCTGTGACAAGATCCAGCCGAGTGGAGTCCCTGAAGGTAATGCACCGACACAACACCTCTGGGGCTTCACATCTGGCGTCACGAACAGGATAAGGACTAGACCTGTTCAGACAGGTGACCATGTGCCTGGGCGGTCCGCTTGAAAAATTGGAAGCGCCGCCATATTGCCACCATGAAAAGCGCGCTGAAAAACAACAGCAGCCCGCGCTGGGAGAAGTTACCGCCCACGAAGAGGTGTGGCTACCCAGAGATCCCCTGCAGAGTTCTGACCTCGCTTGTGAAGAGAGCGGAAGCGTTCAGGGACGTCGGGACAGAAAGGGAGCCAGAAGCCTGCTGCTGGGAGAGGAGCTGCTGAAAGAGGCAGAGCAGAAACTGAAGAGCCTGCTACTGGAGGCAGCGACGAGTCCACTGCTGGGAAATCGTGCAGAAGAAGGCGCAGAGGAAATGGCGTCTGAACGCAGAAACCCAGAACCAGGCTCCGCTGCCTGGTGGTATCGGGAGCTTGCCCAGTTCTGCGACCGACTGGAGACCCGGGTCGTGGAGCAGATCAGAGAAGAACGCATGGAACTTCTGGAGATGGCTGCCGCGGTTCAGGCCTATGAGAGGGGAACCGCACGACGAGTGCCAGACCGGACGGCGACGACTCAGACCCCGATGCTGCCACCGATGGGTGAGTCCAGTATTACCCCTGCCGGCCCGGATGCCCCGACCCCTGCTGCCACGCCCGCGGTCCCTGAAGAGGCGCCCGGCGCGGCGACGCTGGGCCAGGCCGCAGCCACGCCAGGTGCGGCCCGCCAAGCCCAGGCCGCCGCGGCGATGCCCTGCGCGGCCCGCCAAGCCCAGGCCGCCGCAGCGATGCCCTGCTCGGCCCGCCAAGCCCAGGCCGCCGCAGCGATGCCCTGCTCGGCCCGCCAAGCCCCGGCCGCCGCAGCGATGCCCTGCTCGGCCCGCCAAGACCCGGCCGCCGCAGCGATGCCCTGCTCGGCCCGCCAAGCCCCGGCCGCCGCAGCGATGCCCTGCTCGGCCCACCAAGACCCGGTCCCTGCGGCGACGCCCAGCCCAGCCTGCACAGATCCCATCGCAGCTGCGACGCCGATCCAGGCCGCCGCCATACAGGGCGCGGCCCGCCAAGACCAGGCCGCCGCCATACAGGGCGCGGCCCGCCAAGACCAGGCCGCCACCATGCCAGGCGCGGCCCGCCAAGAGATTGCATCACCATTTTCCCCGGCCTGCAAGGCCAGAGCAGACACCGCTCCCCAGTCCAAAGAGGTCCCTGCTGGAAAGCCCACGCTGGGGGAGGACCCCGCATACTGGCAGCTGAAGGCTGACATGGAGGCCAAGTTTCCACAATGGTTGGTGGACCAGTACATGCTCCCTCCGCATACCCCCAAGAGGATTCCAGCAACCCCTGCAGTAACCACGCCAAAGAGTCCCCCGCCTGGGCCTGCTGAAGAAAGCCCGTCCCCAGCACTGCCACCAAAGGAGTGCCAAGAAGAACTAAGGGGGAGAGGAGGCCAGGAAGATGAGGAGCTGACTCAGGAGCCATCAGCAGTGGATCCATGCCCCGAGCCAGAGATGCTGCCGTATTCCCGCTGGGATGAGGAAGACCTGACACCTCCTGCTGAAGAAGAAGATCTGCCCCAAAGCCTCACCTGGGAGCTTGTAAGCTGCACTTCGCAGAATCCAGCCCGCAAGACACAGCGCCGCAGTAGAACCCAGTCTTTCCCTGCACCGCCATCCCCAGAGCAGAGAGAAGTCACGGCCAGAGACCTACAAGAAAAACGGTTCCTGAGAAGAGCCAAAGCACAGGTCAGAGGACCCCTTTGTAGAGGAGTAGTGGAGGACTTCAGCCTAAAGTCAGGATACGGGTTCATTGTTGCACCTGGTATCAAAGAAGGTATCTTCGTCAATAGAAGAGATGTGAGAGCTCATCTGCCCAGAGGACACCCTGGCAGAAACTTAAAAATGGGAGATTCCGTACAGTTTACCCTGCATCGAGGCGAAAGAGGCTGGTACGCGCTAGATGTAGTACCATGTCCCAAAGAAGAAAGGAAAGACAGTAATAAAGAAAGAAAAGACCAAAGACCTAATGATGAGACCACTACAGATGAGGAAAAAGGTCAAGAAACCAACAGGTGCCGCAGCCCTACAGGCCCAAGCCCTGGTGAAGAGGAGTCTGCATAAGTTCAAGTAAAGTACAGCAAGTTTTGACCAGTTGGAAAGTTTGTTTTGCAACGTTTTAAAAGTTCAAGTATGTGCCCACATAAACTTGTGTGAGAAAACCATAAACCTTAAGGCTATGAACTGGCTATAGCCACAAACTCTCGCAGTGTAAATAGTTACACCAGAGGGCACCACCACCACCAGAGTCAGCCTGTTTAGGGGCTTGGCTCGTCTGCAACCAGGAGGAGCCCGTCCGTATATAGGGCCTTGGCTTACCTGCAACCAGAGAGCATGCCTGTTTATGGGGCCTGGCTCTCCACCACAAAGAGGGTACCTGGTCAGCACCAACTGTGGAGGCCGCCTCTACATCCTGCCAGAAGAGGCTGAAGGCGCGGATCCACCAGGCCAGGTATACCCTGAAGACCACCAGACCATGAAAGCCGCCTCTACATCCTGCCAGAAGTGGCTGAAGGCGCGGCCAACGTGAGAGGGTTTTGGGTGGGTTAACGGACTTGTGGGTGGAGGGTGGTGATGTATGGTACCTGGTGCTTTTAAAATGTTTTACATGTTTTAATGTTTTATGCATGCATTTTAAAATGTTGTCTTGCAGCCCGAGGACGTGCTGGTGATAACTAAGGGGGAATGTGGCGCCCCTGACCTGGTCAGGCACCACTGAGTACTGCACCCATGCTGGGGACAGTACAATACAGGTAATCCAGAAGGCTGACCGGGGTGTGGAACACAGGCGCATAGTGATCAGGTCTCACACATGTACCCATGAGAGGACCCCTGGGGATCCCAGGAGGGGGAAAAGCCTTCACCTTCACTGGAATAGTGGAGGGGGCCAAAAGCCTCCATCTCCTCTCAAGGGGTGTGGTAAGAGAGTCTGGTTGCTAGGTGGCGTAGGCAGGCACAAAAGGGGAAAAGAGAAGGAGGAGTAAACAGTCTGCAGCAGAGTGTGGAGGAGTGAGGAGCAGGAAAGTGAAGCTCTGACAGGAGCAGCAGTGAAGGTCCCAGATGTGAGCCGGTTCAGAGCAGAGTCCAGGGAGCTCCGAGGAGAGCTGACCCCTTCCCCTGGGCTGCTGTAGTCTGACAGCGTCCGCGCAGTGGCTACCGACGGGGGAGAACGGTCAACTAGGAGTGCTACCCGAAATCCATCTTCAGCTAGAGAGAGAGCAACGGAGTGGGAAGTAAGGAGACTGCTAGAGAGTACCAGGCCCAAACGGGCGGCAGATCCCGAAGCGGAGATAGATCCAGCTTTCTTTTGCTAAACCTGCCGGTGTGGGGCTCTCAAAGCCCACGCCACAACACCACAAAAGCCGCAGCCACGTAGCCACAGTTAGGGCCCATAGCTCACAGGAGGCAAGAAGCTGGAGTGATCTGGCCCAGGCAACAAGCACACGGCAAACGAAGGGGAGTGAGGCTTCTGCAACTTCCCTGGGTGACCCCCATAGGGACTCAAAGTCGGGGACACTCCAAACCACCAAGGGCTAAGGAAGGCGAGTTAGTAGTCACCCTCACAAGTCAGCCTGAAGGACACCTGGTTCCCGCCTGGTTCATCCCAGCTACGCCCGGGTTACTCACCCTGCCACCTGAAGTGAGTAAAAACCCTGAAAGACATTCTGCCTGTGTGGAGTTATTCTGCGCCTTGTGGTACTACGCACTTACACAGGGCCCTGGGGCTTGCCTCGCTCTCAGGGGGCTATTCCAACTAACTGCACTCACCATCAGCCCCAGGCGTCCCTCAACCTGCAGTGGCGGTCCCCCACTGACCGCAATACTGAGAGTGGCGTCACGACAAGAAGAAGATCTCCTACCTGTGACAAGATCCAGCCGAGTGGAGTCCCTGAAGGTAATGCACCGACACAACACCTCTGGGGCTTCACACACACATTGCTGAATTTAAGAATCCCCCACTTTTTTGTTTTAAGCGACCAAATAACCTAAAAAACCACCTGGTCCGTGCAGGCATAGGATCAGCAATCAAGGGGTCACTCGAATACTTTTTGGGCACACAACAGGGCACATTCCCTTGTTTGGGATGTGCTCAATATTCAAATGTGATCAAAGGTGATAGGGTCACACACCCCAGGACCGGTAAGGTTTTTCGGATTAAGGGATTTTTTACTTGTAACAGCACATATGTTGTATATCTCATTAAGTGTCCGTGTGGTCTTGGATATGTTGGTGAGACAATCCAGCATATCCGGGACCGCATTAATAAACACAAGTCTGATATTAGGTGTGGACATAGCCTTCTACCCATCCCCCATCACTTCACTACCGAGGGCCATACGATATCACAATTACGTTACCAGATACTAGAATTTGTAGACGTAATTCGTAGAGGAGGAGACCGAATTGAACGACTCCGTGAATCGGAGGCCAAGTGGATACACTTACTTGACACTATGGAGCCACACGGTCTCAACCTTCGGTATGAGTCGGGTACCTATGAGTGAAGGAAAATAACAGTGGTGGTTTTCAGGGACTCCTCTCCCACATGGTTATGTACCCATTTGATTTTTATAAAAAAAATCCCGGATTCCCTCTTATTCTTTTTTCAATCTAGGGATTTACTTTATACAATCCTACGAAACGTAGATCTCTATGAAAACTGTGCTAGGATTATGCTTATGAAAAACCAGCACCACCCATAGTATGCTCCACTTAATCTTTAGTCTACTGTGCATTAGTGAATTCTGTCTGGTCATCTTGCTATTTTCGATCTTTAGGTGGATCTCTTACAGCATAACAATTTAAATAAGCTGTTCATCTTACTTTTTTTTTTAACCTTCTTTTTATTAGCTTTTAATAACAAAAACATATAATCAATAATCATATAATACAATACATTATGATTATGTTAAACTACAAAATTGCAGATAATGTATCTCCTCGAATACCAATCCCCCTCCCGACCTTACTTGATATTTTAATATTTTCTCTTTTTTCCACATAATTATTAAACCATTGCTGAGCACTAACTGTCACCATCTTGCCCGCTATATCACAGTTCACGGATAGTGGAATGGAGCCCTCACTATAACTGGTGCATGTTCATATTCATGTAAGTATTCCTTGTGTTTAAGCGCCTTATTTGCATATTAACATAATATTTAACACTATTATTAATATGTCTGCGCCAGCATTATAAATCCTTTTTAGTTACTTTTCATGTTTTCCCTGACCGGTAGTGACTGATTGCTCTGATCTCACATAGTAATGCTGCCACAATAGTGTCACACAGAACGCAGGCTTTGATATGCGCTCCTCCTATTCACTTCCCGGTCTAGCGTACCGGCCCACTGGATGACGCTGCCGCCCATGTGACTCGTGGGATGCAGGCTTTGATATGCGCTCCTCCTATTCACTTCCTGGTCTGGAGCACCGGCCCACTGGATGACGCTGCCGTCCATATGACTGGTGGAACGCAAGCGTCACCATGTGTTCCACCAGCTCACTTCCGGTTTCACGATACTGTAAGTGAGCACAGCGCTTCACGTATGAATAAAAAGCGGCTCCTTTTCACTCTTCTCCTCACTGCACAGCGGGACACACACGCGATCAATACGTCTGGCATTTGACCCTGGTGAGTAGCCCCTGGGAGACAGCTTGGCACACTTTGCCTTGTAATTTCTCACTTCTGTGTTTTTTTCATTCCAGCTCCTGCCCCTTTGGGCTTATTTCTCCATATGCCTCATATTCTAAGTAGCAGGTACATTACATGCCTGTATCCTATTTCCCTGGGAAGTGTTATAACTATGCCTTTTTGCATTTCCTATTCCTTGCATTAGGCTGACAGTTCCTCAGTATAAGCGGAAGGTCATCTTACTGAAGTTCACGCATGATATAGCTTCTATTCACTTTAGCTTGCTTGAGTTGCAGGTATGTCTGCTGCATAAGATGCACACACACCATTATACAATATTAAGTTTTGGGTTCCCACTCTAATAGATCTCCACTTTGTACGCAGGCTGCTGTCCTTTTCAGGCAGTTGTAGTCTTTATAGCAACCAGGCATCTATATCCGGTCTAATCTACAGGTATGCAATTTTTCTAGTACAGTAATATTATCCCAGTAGGTGATATCTCCATAGTGCTTAAGTTCCTGTTTATCCTGTGTACTCAGCAGATCCTAACCATATAACGGCATCCAGTCAGCTATCTATTTAGGCCAGTTCTTTGCTAGAGCCCCTCATACCAATAAGCACATCTATCCTAAGTATGTTCTTCTATATCTCAAGTGTTGATTCTTGTACTCCATGTATTGCCGTACTCCTTGTTGACTCACTTTATTTATTCTTATTCTTACTTATGATCTTGTCTGTTCTTTAATAGAGTTGAGCGGGGTTCGTGGTTCACGGTTCGCCAGTTCGCAGTTCGAGTGATTTTGGGGGGGTGTTCTAGATCGAACTAGAACTCGAGCTTTTTGCTAAAAGTTCGGCAGCTCGAGTTACGTTCGAGAACGGTTCTATCAGCAAAAGCGTGGCTTTTTACAGCTACAGTGTGCAGGGAGCCATCACTGGCAGCCTGCGGTAAGCTGGTAACCAAGATAAATATCGGGTATCCAAGCAAAGCGCTTGGTTACATGTGCAGGGAGCCGACACTTCCCCGCTCGGCTCTGCCCCCCTCCTGCACTCGGCATGTACACACACACACACACTCACACTCACCTGTCCCCAGCCATGCAGTCCCCGACACTGACGTCTTCAGCACCACATGGCCCCGCTAGGCTCCACCCACTTCGCACTGCACCGCCCGCACACATGGCCCCAATAGGCTCCACCCACTTCGCACTCCGCCGCCCGCACACATGGCCTCGCTAGGCTCCACACACTTCGCACTTGTTTTACTAGCTAGTATTAAGTCAGAGATTCTTAATGTCAGGCAAGTTTGACCCAGCCATTAAGAATCTCCAATAAAGGGTTAAAAAAAAGACACCACACAGAGAAAAAATACTTTAATAGAAATAAATACACAGACACCCTTAGAGACTCCATGTTTATTACTCCCTCTCACCCCTCCACGATCCATGCTCTTCTGTCTTTCTCCTTTAGCCCATGCAGCTCTGCTACATGAGCAGCACAGCATGGGAGAAAGACACTGCTGCTCCTCGTGCAGTCTTCACTCCGTGAGTGATCAGTGCTGTTGGCTGTTAGCGGTAACGTTACCTCTGACAGACGGGTTGCCATAGCAACAGTGCTCCGATCATGTGATTCCCGATGCCGCTGTTACGTTGCTATGGCAACGGTGATCTCCGATATTGACCGGCTGTGTCAGCCGGTCCCTAACGGAACGGGGAAGCAGAACGGGGAGTCGACCGTGTGCCAGAGCATGTCGCCAGTACACGGCGATACACAAACATGCACCGTGTACCGGAGAGATGCAATGACAGGAACTAGAATGACGTCAAAGCCATGTGAAAAGTCTGTAGCCAATGAGATAATAGACACGTGACTGGTCACATGGCTATTTTGACGTCACTGCTGGTTACCGGGAGGACGCAGCGATTACCGATGGAAAAGCGGCAGGAGATAGAGTGCAGGACGCATCGCGGGCACCGGTAAGTGTTATGACAATGTTTATTAACTGTATGTGTACATTTATAATGTGTTTTTATGTGTTTGTGATTGCCTCCCATTGTTTCCTATGGGGTTCGAGTGGTTCGCCGAACCGAACTTGAACGCGACCTCCGTTCGGCGAACCAAGCTCGAGCCGAACCGGTTCGCTCATCTCTATTCTTTAACTAGCCATCTTTTTTCTGGCTCCATCCCAACCAGTATCTGTTGGTTGAGAGGCGTCTGGCTGTCCCACCGAGGTGCTACTCATCGTAGCTGTATTAGATCTGATAAAGCAGGGGTGGGGAACCTCCGGCCCACGAGCCGTATGCAGCCCGCGATGACTTTTTACGCGGCTCTTGGGAATCTGCCGGCCGCATCATGCTAGCTGCCAGCCTTTAAATCCCCATGTGCGTTGCGAGGACGCTAAGGGAAAGTTCACACAATGCGTTTTTCACGGCGGTTTTGCGCGTTTTTCAGGTGTGTTTTTGCTCAGAAAACGCTGTGACATTGCTTCCCCAGCAAAGTCTATGAGTTTTCATTTTTGCTGTCTGCACACAGCGGTTTTTTTTAGCTGCGTTTTTGTCGTGCTCACAAAAACGCAGCATGTCAATTATTTTTGCGTTTTTCACTGCTTTTTGCACCCATTGAGTTCAATGACATGTTCAAAAACGCAACGAAAAACGCAAATTGCAAATATAGCTGCATTTTAGTGCGTTTCTATGACTAAAAACGCAGCTATAAACGCAAGGGGTGGGCAGTAAAGTGACATGTACAGGAAGAGGATTCCTTCTGTTGGTAAATACAGAAGCGTAAATCCTCCCGGTACCGTCACCGCCGCTTCCACCTCCAGTACTGTGCATGTCTGCTGCTGTGTGGCGCCATGTCTGGGTGGGAGGTGGAGGCAGCTGCGAAAACAAAAGTGAACAGTAGAAAAAAAAATATCATACTCACCTGTCAGCAGACTCCCGGTGCCATATGCCCGCTCCCAGCTCCTCTCCCGGTACCGCCACTCCGGTTGTGTGCTCTGAGGCACGTCCGATGGCTGCAGGACCTGGCGGTGGATCACCTGATGCGGTCACCTGACGCATCAGCTGATCGTAAGTCTCGCGGTGACGCCGGCGCCCGGCCGGCTTAACCTATCAGCGGATGCCGTCAGGAGACTTCATCACTGATTACCAGCAGCCCCTGCAGCGATCAGACGGGATCAGACTCTGCTCCAGGAGCTGCCGGTAATCAGCACATAAGTGAGTATTTTTTTTTTTGCACTGATGCATCAGCTGATTGTATAAATGGCTTTTATACAATCAGCCAATCTGTGAGGTGATTCATGTCCTTGATCCTGACACATCAGCTGATCGCAGGTCTCACGGTGACGCTGGCTTTTTACCGCCCGGCTATCAGCTGATGCCATCAGGAGACTTTATCAGCTGATCACCGGCAGCTCCTGCAACGATCGGACAGGAGCCAGCACGTAAGTGTGTAGGTTTTTTTGTTTTTATTTGCACTGATGCATCAGCTGATTGTATAAACGGCTTTTATACAATCAGCTGATGTGTGATGTGATTCACGTCCTTGATCCTGACACATCATCTGATCGCTTTGCCTTCCAGCAAACCGATCAGATAATATTGGATCCGGATTGGACGGCGCGGGACCCTTGACCCAGGATTACTGTGGAGTCACTAATTGTGTTGTGTTTTATTTCTAATAAAAATATTTTTCTGTGTGTTGTGTTTTTTTTTATCTTTACTAGAAATTCATGGTGGCCATGCCTAATACTGACATGACACCATGAATTTCGGGCTTAGGGCCAGCTGATAATATACAGCTATCCCTAACCCCATTATTACCCAGCAAGCCACCCGTCACCAGGGCAGCTGGAAGAGTTGGATACAGCGCCAGAAGATGGCGCTTCTATGAAAGCGCCATTTTCTGGGGTGGCTGCGGACTGCAATTCGCAGCGGGGGTGCCCAGAAAGCATGGGCACCCTGCACTGTGGATTCCAATCCACAGCTGCCTAGTTGTACCTGGCTGGACTCAAAAATTGGGCGAAGCCCACGTCATTTTTTTTTAATTATTTCATGAAATTCCTGAAATAAAAAAAAAGGTGCTTCCCTATATTTTTGGTTCCCAGCAGGGTACAAATAGGCAGTGTTATGATCTGGAACCATGGAAGACCACCACAAATCATTGGTAAAAGGTGACAAGAGCATTGGCAACTAATCTGGCCGCCATCCCCTTACTAACCATCACAACTAGAAGTAGCCGAGGGGTGAACTAACATCCTGTGCACCGTGAACCCAGCCGGAGAACTAACTATCCTAAAGGAAGGAAAGATGAATAACTCTCTGCCTCAGAAAATAGACAAGAATAGCAAGCCCTCCACATTCAAAGACTGCGGTGATATAGGAAAAACACAATACACAGATAGATGACAGGATTAGCAAAACGTGAGGCCCCCACTGACTAAAATAGGAAAGGACAGGAAAGGGACTGATGGTGGCCAGAGAAAAACCCTGCAAAATTCCAAATTCCTGATAGTACAAAAAGGCCCTCAGATCGCACGATCTGAACTCCGTCCTATACCAGGTGCTTTTGTCATACCAATGAACAGAAAAAAGAATCATAACAAATTCAACAAGCCACAAACACATGGACCCAAAGGAGCTATACTCCAAACAGAACTGCAGGGAGTTCCCCAGCCAAGCAACTGAGGGGGAAAATCTCTGCATGCAAATAAACTGAAAACAACCACCGCAAATGACAAACCCAGATAAGAGCAAAAGAACCAAACAATAAATAAAGAGCAACAACTTATCTGGGGTAGATGTGGTGTGGAGCAGAATGAAGCAGGCTGGTGATACAAAGAACAACTGACATCCGGCATAGCCTGCTATCAGACCAGGATTTAAATAAGCAGAGAGTTAGCAAAGGAAACGCCCATTGCACAACACACCTGGCCCAAGTCCAAACAATTCCTGGCCACCAGAGGGAGCCTCCCAGCAGCCAAAACATAACTAACATTCACAACAGTACCCCCCCTTGATGAGGGGTCACCGAACCCTCACCAACACCACCGGGTCGCTCGGGATGAGCATGATGGAAGGCGCGAACCAACCTGTCCGCAGGAATGTCAGAAGCCACAACCCAAGAGTTATCCTCCTGCCCATAACCCTTCCATTTCACAAGGTACTGAAGCTGACGCCTACTGCGACGAGAATCCAGAATTTTTTCAACCTCATACTCCAGATCCCCTTGTACCAAAACAGGGTCAGGAGGCGCTGCTGCAGAAACTGTTGGCTCCACATGTTTCTTCAACAAGGACTTATGGAAGACATGGTGAATCTTAAATGACGCAGGCAGAGTCAAACGGAAAGATACAAGGTTAATAATCTCCGAAATCTTATAAGGTCCAATAAATCTGGGCTTAAATTTAGGAGATGGAACTCTCATAGGAATATTTTTAGAGGACAACCACACCATGTCCCCTACTTTAAACCGGGGACCAACAGTCCGACGCCGGTTGGCAAACTTTTGGGCAGTTTCTTGGGACTGAAACAATTTATCCACTACCTGCCCCCAAATCTGCTGCATTCTGTTGACCACCAAATCCACCCCTGGCCAGTCAGACGCCTCAAGCTGCCCTGAGAGGAACCTAGGGTGATACCCAAAATTGCAGAAAAAGGGGGACACCAATGTGGTAGTGCTAGCTCTATTGTTAAGGGCAAATTCAGCCAAAGGCAAAAACGAAACCCAGTCATCCTGATCCGTAGAAACAAAACACCGTAAATAGGTCTCCAGGGTCTGGTTAGCCCTTTCAGTCTGACCGTTGGTCTGAAGATGAAACGCCGAGGAGAAAGACAGCTGAACACCCAATTTGGAGCAAAAAATCCTCCAAAACCTGGATACCAACTGCACCCCTCTGTCAGAAACAATGTTTTCGGGAATACCATGCAAATGAACAACATGTTGGAAAAACAAAGGCACCAACTCTGATGAAGACGGCAACTTAGATAGGAGAACCAAGTGGACCATCTTGGAGAATCTATCACAGATCACCCAAATCAAAGTCATTTTCTGAGAGACGGGAAGCTCTGAAATAAAATCCATAGAGATGTGCGTCCAAGGTTTCTTAGGTACCGGCAAAGGCAATAATAGCCCACTAGAACGTGAACAACAGGGCTTGGACCTAGAACAAACTCCACACGACTACACAAAACGACGGACATCCCGGGACAGGGAAGGCCACCAAAAAGAGCGTCTCACAAGATCCCGAGTACCAAAATTTCCAGGATGACCCGCCAAAACAGAGCAATGAACCTCAGAGACAACTCGGTCTCTCCATTGGTCTGGGACAAACAGTTTCCCTGTAGGACATCTCTCAGGTTTATCCCCCTGAAATTCCGCCAGTGCCAACCGCAGATCAGGCGAAATAGCCGAGAAAACTACACCATCATTCAGGATAGTAGACGGTTTGACAACCTCCAAAGAGTCAGCACAGAAACTCCTGGAAAGGGCATCGGCCTTAACATTCTTGGTGCCCGGCAAAAAAGAGACCACAAAATTAAACCGGGTAAAAAACAAAGCCCACCTGGCCTGCCGAGGATTCAAGCTCTTGGCCGATTCCAGATAGATGAGATTCTTGTGGTCCGTAAGCACCACAACTTGATGCCTAGCCCCCTCCAACCAATGCCTCCACTCTTCAAATGCCCACTTCATAGCCAATAATTCCCGGTTCCCCACATCATAATTCCATTCAGAAGGAGCAAACGTCCGAGAGAAAAAGGCACAGGGCTTAAGTTTACCCGAAGTAGCGTCTCGTTGAGACAGAACAGCACCTGCTCCGATCTCTGAGGCATCGATCTCAACTTGAAATGGGCGAGACACATCAGGTTGCTTTTTTGGGGGGTCCCTGTACCTACAGCTCCAGGGTACAGCGATGGGGGCGGCGTTTGCGCCCTCATACGCTAATTTATTCCTGGGGCTGTGGAAGAGGGACCTCTTCCTGTCAGATACATTGTCATCGGTGGACCGCATCCCTTTTTGGACACGGTACATCGATGACATCTTCTTTATCTGGCAGGGAGATGCCCAAGAGCTTAATTTATTTATTCAGAGGTTAAACACGAATGTTATTAATTTAAGGCTGACTCATAGGTTCAGTGATGTGTCCCTCGAATTTCTGGACGTGCTGGTCATACGGGATAGATTTGGCCAGTTACAAACTGACCTCTACCGGAAAGATACTGCCGTAAATTCGGTTTTACACGCCACATCTGCCCATCCCGCCCATATCATACGTGCGATCCCCGTGGGGCAATTCCTCCGTCTGCGACGGATCTGTTCCTCGGATTCTGTTTTTGAATCAAGGGCTTTGGAACTTAAGGACAGGTTCCGTAAACGCGGTTATAGTAATAGGTCTATTAAAAAGGCCTATAATAGAGCTAGGAACTCCCCACGGGTTGAGCTATTATATGGCAATCAAATGAAGAAAACCTCGAACAATGTGAGATTGATCACCCAGTATCACTCACATTGGGGTAGGATGATGGATGTGATGTCTCACTTTTGGTCCATTCTCACTGTTGATCCCATTCTAAGGAACTACCTGCCTGATAGACCGTTGGTTGCGGCCCGTAAGGCCAAGAATCTGAAGGACATTTTGACCTCCAGTCACTATGATAAAAAAGATAGGAGTGTCCTCCCCTTTTTACCACTCTCTACTCCCCTTCGGAGGTCTAGATTCGGCTGCTCACCGTGTGGTTCGTGTGTTGCGTGCCCCAATGTGGATACAGCTACTGACTTTACATCGTCAGATGGGAAAGTTTTTCCCATTAGGAAAAAAATCAACTGCCTGTCTAGGGTTGTCGTGTATTATGCCGTCTGCCCCTGTCCGCTCATCTATGTCGGCCTAACTACACGGGCCCTTAAGGTCCGTGTAAGAGAGCACGTACGGGACATCCAGGCCGCCGTAGATGCAGCGGACATTGAGGGCCTTAAGACAATACCCAGACACTTTAAGAGGCATCATCACTGTGACCACACCCTATTGCGGGTACGAGGGATCGATCAGATCACAACAGACGTCCGGGGTGGTAATATCAGTCGACTCCTCGCACAACGTGAAACGGAGTGGATATGGACCTTGAAAACCATACAGCCCAATGGGCTGAATGAGTGTTTAAGTTTTGTGTCCTTCTTATAATATATAAAAATACATCCTTGACTGTGGCCGCCCTCTCCGGACCTCCGTTAGTGGGAGTATGATATATACTGTATTCACATGATTCGATATATTTTGTTCCATGTACTCTGCTATGCACCATATTGATCTTGATTTTAATTGTTTTTATTTTTTTCTTTAGCCCAATTTACCTATGTCACATCCCGTTTCTGATGCTACTCCTGTATGGCACCTGAGAGGTCCACTTTCCTTCTGGAATTTGTCGGAAGATCCTATGGAGTTCATTTGCTATATATGAATGTATAACTGTTATGTGTTAGGTGGAATATCATGTACTTTTATATGTCTAGTCTGATAGAATGTATTTGTATCATGTATGGGTCCTTTATGGGCCTTTTAAGATGAGACTTTGGGCAGTTAGATATATTCCTCCTTCCTGTGTGACATCCCTCGCGGTACCGGTGCGCGCGGGTGTTTGCCCTGTTTGCACTGTGCGGCCGCTGGCGCGTCCTCCTGGGCTACTCTTGTGGCAACGTTGTTCCCATAATTGTGGCCTGGACGTGCCCGCTGTGGTTTGGCGCCTCCGGGGCATTCATTTGCGCGCCATAGTGGTTAATCGCGAGGGGATGGTGCTATATACTATGTTCTTTAATGGCATTTTTTACTCTCTAGTGTTCTCCTGGTTGAAATATATCCCTGCCTTCAGTGTTGTGAGGAACAACATTATAAATGTATACAGGGTACATTGGGACGCACATAGGGTGGTTGTGGCGGATTTGCATACGTTAGTACCGATGCCGTGGTTGCTGGAGACAGTGTTGCATACTTACTTGTTAGCCTCTATGCCTGGAGCGATGTTTATACGTCTCCATGGCAGTAAATGATATTTATTGCTTCCTATCTGTGATCCGGCGTCGGTACATGGGGCATGCTAGAAAAGTAATTACACATATTATCCCATTGAGAGGTGTGGCGGTTATGCCAATATTATGGGTACACGGGGAGCACCTACCCGGGTATTATGATGTTTGTAAATACGAGGCTATTACGTTTAGGATACCATAGATACCGCCCCACTCGGATTTGCTAGCCGCACCCCCTTGATTGATGTGATGTGCGTTTCCATGGTGGCGAGATGACGTTCACGCCACCTCACTTCCGATATAATGTAAGCGAGTAGGGCATGTGATATGTAGTACGCATACACCCTTTTCATGTGTTAATACCCGCCCCGTGACGAGTCATCTGATGGGGACGGTCTGGTGGGAGTGGCGTGATGGTCGCGTCACTTCCACTTCCGGTGTAGCGCACTTGAGATGACGCGCGAGGCATGGTGGGAGTGACGTGATGGGCGCGTCACTTCCACTTCCGGTTTAGCGCTCCTCGGTATGACGCACGGATGGGAGTGTCAGGTAATTGCTCTCCAATCGGGTCATCTGTTGCATTTCATCAGGGGATTTTCCATACATTCTATTGCATGAGTGGTGGATACTTATAGGGATGTGATTGGGCAGTCACCATTTAAAAGGGCCATTGTTTTATTCAGAGACCACCCCCGGAAGAAGAATTGATAACGAAACCTATAGGTCGGGGTACAGGGTTCCCACCACATCTCTAGGTATGGTATTAGCACTGCAGTTGATTCAGGGATATATTTCTGTTCATTATGTATGTTGATAATTCTATGTCTTGGATTAGCTGCATTTAGCACCTATTATCTGCTTGTAATGTGTCCTGCCTTTGGCTACCTGCCTTATAGGTGAGCCTTGGTTGTGCACACTTGGATATAACTATTGCATATGTGCTTCTACCTGCCGTGATTGTGGTGAGAGTGCCATCTGCTGGCATACACCATCTGTCTCTACTTTTTATCATATTTTCTATTTGTTATTAACTTTTTCTATATGAATAAAATTCAAGTGTTTTGCATTCGAGTCGTTGTACAGAATTTTTCTTTCTTTGTCTGCTGCAGCACTGGGGCAGAAGTGAATCACCTTTTAAGCTCCTGGAAGGCCACAATTGCCTCTGGGGTCCAATGCTCAGCATCAGCTCCCTTCTTTGTCAAATCTATCAGAGGTTTGACAATGGCAGAAAAATTGGCTATAAATTTACGGTAAAAATTAGCAAACCCCAAAAACCGCTGCAGGGATTTTAGAGAAGTCGGTTGCACCCAGTTGTAAATAGCCTGAGCCTTAACCGGGTCCATTTCGATAGCGGAGGGAGACAAGATGAAGCCCAAAAAGGAAATCCTTTGTACCCCAAAGAGGCACTTTGACCCCTTAACGTACAGTGCATGATCCTTAGGTATCTGAAAAACAGCCCGTACTTGCGCAACATGAGAGTCCCAATCATCAGAAAAAATCAAGATGTCATCCAAATACACAATCAAAAATTTACCAATAAGGTCCCGAAAAATATCATTCATGAAGGCCTGGAAGACGGAGGGTGCATTAGTGAGCCCAAAAGGCATCACTAGGTACTCAAAATGCCCCTCATGAGTATTAAAAGCTGTCTTCCATTCATCACCCTCCTTAATACCGATGAGATTATACGCACCCTTGAGATCCAGTTTCGTAAACCATTTGGCACTCTTCACTCTAGAGAACAGATCAGACATCAGAGGCAAAGGGTACTGATATTTGACCGTAATTTTATTAAGAAGACGGTAATCAATACAAGGCCTCATCAAACCATCTTTCTTAGCAACAAAGAAGAAGCCGGCACCCAAAGGAGAAGATGAGGGCCAAATGTGCCCCTTCTCCAATGATTCCCTGATGTATGACCGCATGGCATCATGTTCGAGCACAGACAAGTTGAAAATCCACCCCTTAGGAAATTTACAACCGGGCACCAACTCAATGGCACAGTCACAGTCCCGGTGTGGGGGCAGAGAGTCAGATTCCAGGTCATTAAAAACATCACGGAAATCAGACAAGAAGGCCGGAACATCAACTGCCTGAGCAGACGTGGACGACACGGAAAGGTCCTGATGCAAACGTTGACAACCCCAACTATCTACTGACAAGGATCCCCAGTCAAGAACTGAATTATAGGTCTGCAACCACGGAAATCCCAGTACCAAGGTATCCTGTAGATTATGCAATACTAAAAATGTACAAGTTTCCTGATGCGCTGGTGTAACTCTCATAGGCACCTGGGTCCAAAATTGGGGTTTATGTTCTGCCAAAGGGATAGCATCAATGCCCCTTAAAGAAATAGGAGTTGGCAAAGGAACCATGGGGAAACCACAATCCCTAGCAAACCCAAAATCCATCAAATTGAGCGCTGAGTCCACAAAGGCAAATGCAGAAAAGGAAGACAATGAGCAAATCAATGTGACAGACAAAAGAAACTTTGGTTGCAAAGAACCCACCGTAACAGAAGTAGCCAATCTCCTTTCACGTTTAGGGCAGACAGAGATGTTATGAGAAGCATCTCCACAATAGAAGCACAGTCTATTCTTCCGTCTGAACCCCTGCCGACTAGCATTAGAAAGGACCCTATCACACTCCATAGGCTCCAAAGGCTGTTCCACAGGCACAAACCCAGCAGATATCTTCCTGCGCTCACATAAACGCCTATCAATCTGAATGGCCAAGGTCATAGAGGCATCAAGACCAGAAGGGACGGGAAATCCTACCATTACATCCTTCACAGAATCAGCAACACCCTTCCGAAAAAGAGCCGCAAGCGCATCATCATTCCATTTGGTAAGGACCGCCCACTTTCGAAATTTCTGACAAAACGTTTCTGCAGAATCCAAACCCTGAGTTAAGGACAACAAGAATTTTTATTATTAATATTGGGTTCGTTATATAATATACCCAAGGCCTGAAAAAAGGAGTCCACTTCACTGAGAATCGGATCATCAGACGCTAAAGAGAAGGCCCAGTCCTGAGGGTCACCACGCAGTAAGGAGATGACAATCTTAACCTGCTTTACGGGATTCCCTGAGGACTTAGGGCGCAGGTCAAAAATAATTTACAATTATTTTTGAAGCTCAAAAATCTCGACCTACCTCCCGAAAAAAATTCAGGAACGGGAATCTTAGGCTCTGCAAGGGGAGTCTGTGCAAGATAAGACTCTAAACCACAAACCTTAGCATCAAGATGAGCAACACGCTCACCCAATTCATCCATGCTAGAAAAAAGAAATCTTTAACGGAACCCAAAGAAGAAGAGGAAAAACACCAAAAAAAAAAAAAATTTCTCAGCAGACTATTTCTTTTTTTTTTTTCCTTCTAAAGAGTACCCTTTAAATTTGTTGGCTGGATGTACTGTTATGATCCGGAACCATGGAAGACCACCACAAATCATTGGTAAAAGGTGACAAGAGCATTGGCAACTAATCTGGCCGCCATCCCCTTACTAACCATCACAACTAGAAGTAGCCGAGGGGTGAACTAACATCCTGTGCACCGCAAACCCAGCCGGAGAACTAACTATCCTAAAGGAAGGAAAGATGAATAACTCTCTGCCTCAGAAAATAGACAAGAATAGCAAGCCCTCCACATTGAAAGACTGCGGTGATATAGGAAAAACACAATACACAGATAGATGACAGGATTAGCAAAACGTGAGGCCCCCACTGACTACAATAGGAAAGGACAGAAAAGGGACTGATGGTGGCCAGAGAAAAACCCTGCAAAATTCCAAATTCCTGATAGAACAAAAAGGCCCTCAGATCGCACGATCTGAACCCCGTCCTATACCAGGTGCTTTTGTCATACCAATGAACAGAAAACAAGAATCATAACAAATTCAACAAGCCACAAACACATGGACCCAAAGGAGCTATACTCCAAACAGAACTGCAGGGAGTTCCCCAGCCAAGCAACTGAGGGGGAAAATCCCTGCATGCAAATAAACTGAAAACAACCACTGCAAATGACAAACCCAGATAAGAGCAAAAGAACCAAACAATAAATAAAGAGCAAGCACTTATCTGGGGTAGATGTGGTGTGGAGCAGAATGAAGCAGGCTGGTGATACAAAGAACAACTGACATCCGGCATAGCATGCTATCAGACCAGGATTTAAATAAGCAGAGAGTTAGCAAAGGAAACGACCATTGCACAACACACCTGGCCCAAGTCCAAACCATTCCTGGCCACCAGAGGGAGCCTCCCAGCAGCCAAAACATAACTAACATTCACAACAAGGCAGCTGGGGATTGGGGGCAGCCCGTACCTGCCTGCTGTACCTGGCTAGCATACAAAAATATGGCGAAGCTCACGTAATTTTTTTGGGGGGCAAAAAACTCCTGCATACAGTCCTGGATGGAGGATGCTGAGCCTTATAGTTCTGCAGCTGCTGTCTGCTCTCCTGCATTCACTATTGGATGTAGTATGCAGAGCCTTCTAGTTCTGCTCCCCCTGCCTCTCCCTCCTGCATACAGTCCTGAATGGAGGATGCTGAGCCTTGTAGTTCTGCAGCTGCTGTCTGCTCTCCTGCATATACTATTGGATGGAGTATGCTGAGCTTTGTAGTTCTGCTCCCCCTGCCTCTCCCTCCAGAATACAGTCCTGTATGGAGCATGCTGAGCCTTGTAGTTCTGCAGCTGTCTGCTCTCCTGCATACACTAGTGGAGAATGAAGAACATATTGAAGAAGGAAATGACATCAGCCTTTTTTTTTTCAACAATCTTTAATGGCATTGTTCACTGATAAAAAAACGCATAAAGACACAGTGAGCAAAAACACAGCAAAGCACAGCAAAAAACACACCAAATCACTGCAAAAACGCATGCGTTTTTGCCACATTTTTTTGCCGCGGGTGCATTTTTGTGCGGTTTTTGCAGCAAAAAACGCACAAACCAGCAACGTCAAAAAAACGCAGTGTGTGAACCTGGCCTTATTCAGCATTCACTACCGAACGCTGGTTAGTTCTCGCTTGCTCAGGACTTACTTTGTGGGCGGGATTAGCGCTCCCGTCCCACAGAAAAAGAGCAGCAGCAGCAACTTCATGGCTTCCAGTGCTGTGTTCCGGCTCCCGCAGTGCTGAGCACCGCGGCTTCCAGCACTGTGTGATAGCTCCCACTGTGCAAAGAGCTGGCTTCCAGCGCTGTTTTGCTGGCTCCCGCTGTGCTGAGCGCCGGCTCACGCTGTGCAGAAAGCTGGCATCAGCGCTGTGCTGAGAGCCGGCTCCCGCTGTGCTGAGCGCTGGCTCCCGCTGTGCTGAGAGCCAGCTCCCGCTGTACTGAGCGCTTGCTCCCACTGTGCTGTGCACTTCCTCCTCCAGGGCTGTGAGCCTCCCCTCTACCAGGGCTGTGTGCCTGTCCCCCGTCCTCCAGGGCTGTGTGCCCGTTCCCCATGGCTGTGTGCCCCCCCTCCGTACCCCGTGGCTGTGTGCCCCCCACTCCATCCCCCAGGGCTGTGTGCCATCCTTACCCAGGGCTGTGTGACTTCCCCCATTTCTGTTTACCACCCCCAGTGCTGTGCTCCCAAGTAATGTCCGTGCACCCCTAGTGATGTCTGTGCTCCGCAAGTGTTGTTTATTTCTCCAAGTACCCCCCCAGTGCCATCCATGCCCCCCTAGTGCTGTCCGTGCCCCCCTACAGATCTGTGCCACCCTACTGTTCTGTGCTCCCCATAGTGATGTCTGTTCCCCCCTAGTCTTCTGTGCCCCCCCCCAGAAGTTGTCCGTGCCCCCCTAGTAATATCTGTGCTCCTCCAGTGATGTCTGTGCCCCCCATCAGTGAAGTATATGCCCCCCAAATCCTGTCTGTGCCCCAAAGCCATGTCTATGCCTCCCAGTGGTATATGTACCCCAGCGTCTCCTGTGATGTATATGCCCCAGCCACTCCTGTGACATAAATGCTCCAGCCGCTTGAGTGATGTATATGCCCTCAGACCCTCTTGTGATTTATGTGACCTCAGCCTCTTTTTTGATGTATATGCCCTCAGCCTTGTCTTGTGATGTATATGCCCTCAGCCTTGTCTTCTGATGTATATGCCCCAACGTCTCCTGTTGTGTATGCTCCAACCCCTCATGTGATATATACAGCACAGGACATGCAGGGACCATACACATCACATGAGGGGTTGGGGCATATTTACAACAAGAGTGGCTGGGGTATATATACAACAAGAGGGGCTGGGGCATATATGCAACAAGAGGGGCTGGGGCATATATACAACAAGAGGGGCTGGGGTATATATACAACAAGAGGGGCTGGGTCTTACACATTACAGGAGGACCTGGGGCATATACATCTCCTGTAATGTATATACAGGAGTCCCAGCCTCTCCTATGTGATGTATATACAGCAGTCTCAGCGTCTCCTATGTGATGTATATACAGCAGTCCCAAAGTCTCCTATGTGATGTATATGCCCCCAGCCCCTCCTGTGATGTTTATACAGCAGTCCCAGTGACTCCCATGTGATGTATATGCCCCCAGGCTCTCCTGTGATGTACCATATATACAACAGTCCTAGTGTCTGTTATGTGATGTATATGATTTACCAATCTTATTATCACAAAAAGTTGACTGGGCTCCAAATCAAGACAATCCTGAATAAGCAGCTGTGAGAAGCAACATGATTAGTATCCTCAAACATCACAGCCACACCAAAGAGAAGCAGCTCCGGCCACCACAGTAGGGTGAGTTAATTAATTGTTTGACCAAATATAGCAGTCATAATTTCACATTGATAATTTTGTGCGGCCCCCGAAGGTTGGTAGAAATTTCCAAATTGCCTCCGGCAGTAATAAGGTTCCCCACCTCTGCGATAAAGGTATACATTTCACTATGTCTTATATACTTAGATTGGTTATCCCGTGCACCGAATTCACGTACATTCCCCATTATGTTCATTCAGACTTTCGGAGAGACAATGAATGCTCTTGCATAGCCGGCTTTACCCATGTGCGAGTGGTGCAGTCGCACAGGGTGTCGGCTGGCAGACAGCAGAGGGGGCGCCCAGGGAGCAGCTGTTTACTTTCACTTTGCTGCTCCTTAGGTGCACAGCCTCCAGCAGGGAGCGCCCTCCTCTCATCTCCGTGCACAGCCTCCAGCAGGGAGCGCCCCTCCCCCTCCTCTGTGCCCTGCATCTGGTCTCCTCCCGCTCTGCACAGCTTCCAGCGGGGGGCGCCCTCCTCTCCGTGCACAGCCTCCAGCAGGGAGCGCCCCTACCCCCTCCTCTGTGCCCCGTGTCTGGTCTCCTCCCGCTCTGCACAGCCTCCAGCAGGGGGCACTCTCCTCTCCTCTCCCTGCACAGCCTCCAGCAGGGAGCGCCCCTCCCCCCTCCTCTGTGTCCTGCATCTGGCCTCCTCTGGCTCTGCACAGCCTCCAGCAGGGGGCGCCTCTCCGCTCTGCACTGTTTGCTCCCTGCACAGCCTCCAGCAGGGAGCGCCCTCACCTGCTCTCGGCTCTGTGTCCGCTCTCCTCTCGTCTTTACCATAGAGAGGGGGGAGGGGCAGCAGCACTGCCGGAGATGCTGTTACAAAAGCCCCACTGAACTCCTGGAACCCAGGAAGTGACTGTGAGTATAGTGCTGTGTGTCATCTGTAATGCATTATGTGCTGTCTATGTGTGTGATGCATAACATGTGTGTGTCCTGTATACTGTGCAATGTCTGTCTGTGTGTCTGTCTGTCTATTAACTGTCTGTCTGCCTATCTCTCTATTATTTATCTGTCTATATATCTCAATTATCTATCTCTCTATTTATTATCTATCTATTATCTATGTTTCTATTATCTATCTATTATCTATCTATTATCTGTCTGCCTATCTCTCTATTATATATCTGTCTATATCTATGTATCTCTATTATCTATCCCTCTATCTATCTATCTATCCCTCTATCTATTATCTATCTATCTATCCCCCTATCTATTATCTATCTATCTCTCTATTATCAAATCAAATCAAATAGGCTTTATTGGCAGGACCAAAGAACTATTAGCATTGCCAAAGCAAAAAAAGAAGTGTGACAAGGGAGTGGGTTAGGGTTGTGGGGATGGGGTGTTGGGGCCACAATTTGGGGAATGATTGTCCATTTGGAGGTCTTTAGTACCCCTCATCTTATGACATGTGATGACATATTGGACGGTGATCTCCACCATTGATTTTTCTTCCCCCAGTAGGATGCGGAGTTTCCTCTCCTCATCCACGAATGGAAAGTCCGGGGTATGAGCGGTAAGTATCTGGAAGTGGGAGGCCCTCACTGCTGAGTATTTGTCACAGTGCAGTAGAAAATGCGCCTCTTCCTCCAGGGCCCCCTGCTGGCAGTGCTGGCACAGTCTGTTCTCCCGCGGCTTGTATGTCTGTCGGTGCCACCCTGTTTCCACCTCTAGGCTGTGGGCACTCAGTCTGTACAGGCTCAGGGTCTGCCTGTCTTTGGGGTGGCATAGCCTTTCCAGATATGGGGCCAGAGTGTAGTCCCTCCGCAGTGACCGGTAGATGGTGAGTTTCTGGGAGTTCTCTAATTCACTCTTCCAATCCTCGATGTATTGCATCTTGCAGCTCTCTGAGATCTCTTTTATTTGGGCTTTTGTCAGGGTGTGTTGCTGACTTTGGCTGTACTATCATGTACTGTATTAGCTATCTATCTATCTATCTATCTATCTATCTATCTCTCTATCTATTATCTGTCTGCCTATCTCTCTATTATATATCTGTCTATATCTATGTATCTCTATTATCTATCCATCTATCTATCTATCTATCTATCTATCCCTCTATCTATCTATCTATCTATCTATCTATCTATCTATCCCTCTATCTATCTATCTATCTATCTATCCCTCTATCTATCTATCTATCTATCTATCTATCCCTCTATCTATTATCTATTATCTATCTATCTACCTATCTATCTATCCCTCTATCTATCTATTATCTATCTATCTATCTCTCTATTATCAAATCAAATCAAATCAAGTAGGCTTTATTGGCAGGACCAAAAAACTATTGGCATTGCCAAAGCAAAAACAAAAAGTGTGACAAGGGAGTGTGTTTGGGTTGTGGGGATGGGGTGTTGGGGCCACAATTTTGGGAATGATTGTCCATTTGGAGGTCTTTAGTACCCCTCATCTTATGACATGTGATGACATATTGGACGACGATCTCCACCATTGATTTTTCTTCCCCCAGTAGGATGCGGAGTTTCCTCTCCTCATCCACGAATGGAAAGTCCGGGGTATGAGCGGTAAGTATCTGGAAGTGGGAGGACCTCACTGCTGAGTATTTGTCACAGTACAGTAGGAAATGCGCCTCGTCCTCCAGGGCCCCCTGCTGGCAGTGCTGGCTAAGTCTGTTCTCCCGTGGCTTGTATGTCTGTCGGTGCCGCCCTGTTTCCACCTCTAGGCTGTGGGCACTCAGTCTGTACAGGCTCAGGGTCTGCCTGTCCTTGGGGTGGCATAGCCTTTCCAGATACGGGGCCAGAGTGTAGTCCCTCCGCAGTGACCGGTAGATGGTGAGTTTCTGGGAGTTCTCTAATTCACTCTTCCAATCCTCGATGTATTGCATCTTGCAGCTCTCTGAGATCTCTTTTATTTGGGCTTTTGTCAGGGTGTGTTGCTGACTTTGGCTGTACTATCATGTACTGTATTAGCTATCTATCTATCTATCTATCTATCTCTCTCTCTATCTATTATCTATCTATCCCTCTATCTATCTATCTATCATGTATTTGTCTATCATCTATCCAGCGTCGGTCTGGCACACAGACACTAGTCAATGCCCCAGAGGGCTCTCTAACTGAACATAAAAGGGACCCGCCGACAGGGGCACCACTGGCATCAAAGATCCGGAGCTCCAGCCCAGAATTTCTTGTCCAGAGCCCCGAATCTTCTGCAGCCACCGCACTGAACTATGTCGGTGTCGCACCGATACAGTTCAATCTAGAGCTCCATGCTCTATCACTGCCTGTCTCCTAAGCCACAGACCGCTGCAGGCCTGTGTCTTAGGAGACCGTATATCCACAAGGGCAGTGCAGTAACATCATTGTATCACGCTGCCTCTGCAGGCCACCATAGAAGAGAAGACGGAGGCTCTGGGCTGTGTACTACATAAGAGTGCCTAATGCTATCTGGCTCTGCAGTGTGCTATCTGGGTCTGCACTGTGCTATATAGGGGCTGTGTACTACATGAGGATGCCTAATGCTATCTTGCTCTGCACTGTGCTATCTGGGTCTGCACTGTGCTATATAGGGGCTGTATACTACATGAGGGTGCCTAATGCTTTCTGGGTCTGTACTGTGCTATCTGGGTCTGCATTGTGCTATATGGGGGCTGCATAGAGGCATATGGGGGTGCATAGTGCCATATTTGGGTTGCATAGTGCCATATGAGGGCTGCATAGTGCCATATGGGGGCTGCATAGTGCCATATTGGGGCTGCATAATGCCATTTGGGGCTGCATAGTGCAATATGGGGGCTGCATAATACTATATGGAGGACTATTGAGGCTTTATGACACTATATGGAGGGATATGGGGGCTGCATACTACTATACCTCAGAGGTGTATGTCCACTCCACCTCGATGGTGTATACCCTCTCAGAGCTGTATTTGCCCCCATCCCAGTGCTGTATACCCCCCAGAGCTGTACTTTATGTCCCCCCACCCCAGAGCTGTATATACCCAGCGCTGAATGTCACTCCCCCACCTCAGAGCTGTTTGCCCCCCACCCTAGAGCCAATGCCCCCTCTAGAGCTGTATGCCCCCCAATTGCTGTATACCCCATTCCTCAGTAATATGTATGTCTTCCAGTGATGACTTGTATTGAAGACGCACTGTAACGCAAGTGTCTGCTTTTCATTCGCTGGACGATGCTGCGTCTTTATTTTAACGCAGCGTCGAGCGGAGGGAACGCTACATGTAGCGTTTTTTGGGTCGCTAAAATAACACACCTTGACGGATTCCGTTGCAATCCACCAAGGTGTCTAATGATTGTCTATGGTGGCTATGCGCTAAGAGGCGGAATCCTCTGACGGATTCTGTCATGTTCTACTGAGCATGCACCGCATGTCCAGCAGAACGATCAAAATCATTTAAAATCACTCCAGGTCTCTCTCACCCCTCTCACCCCCTCTCTCATACTCACCGATCAGAAAGTGTCAGAAATGTCAGAAAGCTCCGACAGCTTTTCCTCTTTTGAAAATGCCGGCCGCTCATTATTCCATCTAGTATTCACTGCTTCCCCCACCCACCGGCGCCTATGATTGGTTGCAGTCAGACCCGCCCCCACGCTGAGTGACAGCTGTCTCACTGCAACCAATCACAGCCGCCCGTGGGCGGATCTATATCGTGCGGTACAATAAATAAATAAATTATTTAAAAAAACGGCGTGCGGTCTCCCCTAATTTTGATACCAGCCAAGTTAAAGTCATACGGCTGAAGGGTGGTATTCTCAGGCTGCAAAGCCCAACGTTATGGGGGAGCCCCCCAGCCTAAAAATATCAGCCAGCACCCGCCCGGAATTGCCGCATCCATTAGATGCGACAGTCCCGGGACTCTACCCGGCTCATCCCGAATTGCCCTGGTGCGGTGGCAATCGAGGTAATAAGGAGTTAATGGAAGCAGCCCATAGCTGCCACTAACTCCTAGATTAATCATGGCAGGCGTCTATGAGACACCCACAATGATTAACCTGTAAGGGCTCTTGTCCACTTGCGTTACAAAAAACACTGCGATACTTGGCTACAAATGTGAGTCGAGTGTCCTGTGTATGGTCTGCGTACGGTGTTTTTTTTTTCTCACATAGCATCCGTATGACATGCGAGCATCATGCGAGTGCTATGTGAGTGTTATGCAAGCAGTGCCAGACTGGCTACCGGAGGAATCTCCAGTAATACCAGTCCTGGCTGCGGCTACCTGCACTGATCTCTGGAGCTGTCACCTGAGCTCCAGAGTTCAGCCCAGTCTGTTTGCAGCTATCATGAACTGAACAGCAATCGCCGGGGAATCAGTCACTCGGCGCTCGCTGTTCAGTCCAGGCTGCACTCCGGAGCTCAGGTGAGAGCTCCGGAGTTCAGTGCATGTAACAGCGGCCAGGACTGGTATTACTGGAGATTCCTCCGGTTGCCAATCCGATGCTGTATGCAAGTGTCAAGGATCCGTGTGACATGCGTATGCCATCTGTATGACATGCGTATGCCACCCGTATTCTGATTTTTTTTCTCGCTCCCATAGGCTTGCATGGGGGTGCGAGAGTTGAGACTCATGCTACGATTTCACCGAGAGCACGAGTCGTGCCGTTAAAAATGTAGCAAGAGGAGACAGTCTCATAGCTTAACACTGGTGCGAGTGCGATCCGAATTTTTATCGGATCGCACTCACATTTGGAAATCGCAAGTGGACAACAGCCCTAAGTGAAAGTAAATAAACACATACACCGGAAAAAATACTTTATTTGATATAAAAGATAAAAAAACACCCTCTTTCACCACTTTATTAATCCCCAAATACCCCTCCAGGTCCAGCGTAATCCACACGAGGTCCCGCGACACATCCAGCTCTGCTACATGAAGCTGACAGGAGCGGCCGTAGAACACCGCTGCTCACTGTCAGCTCAAGGCAGCAACTGAAGTGAGTCGCGCTGTCAGCGGGGACATCACTGAGGTAGTGTGTGTGGTGATGATGGGAGCGGTAGTGCCGGTGTGTATGCGGTGATGAGTGCGGAAGTGCCTGCGTGTATGCGGTGATGATGGGGGTAGTAGTGCCTGGGTGTGTGCGGTGATGATGAGTGCGGTAGTGCCGGTGTATGTGCGCTGATGATGGGTGCGGTAGTGCCGGAGTGTGTGCGGTGATGATGAGTGCGGTAGTGTCGGGGTGTGTGCGGTGATGATGGGTGCGGTAGTGCCGGGGTGTGTGCGGTGTTGATGAGTGCGGTAGTGCATGCGTGTGTGCGGTGATGATAAGTGCGGTAGTATCTGCGTGTGTGCGGTGATGATGAGTGCGGTAGTGCCAGTGTGTGTGCAGTGATGATGATGAGTGCGGTAGTGCCGGGGTGTGTGCAGTGATGATGATGAGTGTGGTAGTGCCGAGGTGTGTGCAGTGATGATGGGGGCTCTCTCTTGGCTTAATGCAACGTGTTATTTCACAGGAATCCGTTGCCTTTATATCACACTATTTACAACGCATCCGTCACATGCGTTACACAACGCATTGTGACGGATGCCGTTCAACGCAAGTGTGAAAGCGGCCTTAGTGTGCTCTATGTGCAGCCATGTCTGTTAGTGACTGCCACCAATCTAGAAGGAGCTGGATAGAGAGAAGCAGGGAGGTGAATGAAGCTGTTGCCGGCTTCCCAATATTAGAAATGTATATAAACTAGCTGTAGTACCCGGGCGTTGCCCGGGATAGTAACTGTCTCTCTCCCAGTCTCTGTCTGTGTGTCGCTGTCTGGCTGTCTCTTTCCTTGTCTGTTTCTATCTCTCTGTCTGTATTTGCATCAGTCTATCTGTCTCAATCTCTGTATCTATAAATGCAAACAGTTGCACACTGAAAAAGCCAAAAATGTACTAGGGAAAATATGGCACTGCATTACTGCAAAAGAGAGATATTCAGTTTATGTATTGGCCAATGCATGTAAGCCCGGACACCAAACGGCAAGGTATATCTCTGTATTCCGGGAACCTAACTTAGATGCCACTATCTAGGTTAATATCTGTATCTGTCTGTCTCTTTGCCCGTCTGTCTCTTTGCCCGGCTGTCTCTTTGCCCGGCATGTCTCTTTGCCCGGCATGTCTCTTTGCCCGGCATGTCTCTTTGCCCGGCATGTCTCTTTGCCCGGCATGTCTCTTTGCCTGGCATGTCTCTTTCCCGGTATGTCTCTTTCCAGGGCTGTCTCTTTCCCGGGCTGTCTCTTTCCCCATCTGTCTCTTTCCAGGGCTGTCTCTTTCCCCGTCTGTCTCTTTCCAGGGCTGTCTCTTTCCCCGTCTGTCTCTTTCCAGGGCTGTCTCTTTCCCACTCTGTCTCTTTCCCACTCAGTCTCTTTGCCCGTCTGTCTCTTACCCCGTCTGTCTCTTTGCCCGTCTGTCTCTTTGCCCGTCTGTCTCTTTGCCCGTCTGTCTCTTTGCCCGTCTGTCTCTTTGCCCGTCTGTCTCTTTGCCCGTCTGTCTCTGTCCCCGTCTGTCTCTGTCCCCGTCTGTCTCTGTCCCCGTCTGTCTCTATCCTCGTCTGTCTCTATCCTCGTCTGTCTCTATCGCCGTCTGTCTCTGTCCCCGTCTGTCTCTGTCCCCGTCTGTCTCTCTCATCCGTCTCACCACCGACATCTTTTTACCTCACACATAAGCTTCTTATATTAAGTTTATTTTGTTCCTATAGCAACCACTGACAGTTGCTATTTATAGCCCGCAGCTCCCAGCTCCATTTAGTTTAATGGCTGCAGGATTTTTGTAGAGTAACTGGAAAGCACAGGGTTACATTTTCCCACCCAAACATAGTCTATGACTTTCCCTGAGTCACATGGAGTGTCTGTGCAAAATTTCGTGATTGTTCATGCGACGGTGCAGATTCCTTTAGAGGACATACATACATACACACACACACACACATACACACTGAGCTTTATATATTAGATTTATAAAAATAATGTGTGATGTGTATCTATGTATGTCAGTGTGTATGACTGTGTATAGATTTATGTCTGTTTATATGTTTTTGTGAATTTCTCTTTAAGTGTATATGTGTGCGTGTGCCTGTATGTGTATGTATCTGTGCATGTCTATGTGTGGATGGGGCCCACTGAGACTCTTTCGCCCAGGGCCCACAAAAACCTAGAGCCAGCTCTGGACTCAGGCATGTTAAGCAAAGCTTCAGCAACGATGCTGCAGATGAGCACAAGGCCCCTGCTCGCAATCAGGCGGAGGACTCCCTAATATCTCCATGTTAGTATGCTCTGTACTGTACAGACTAAAATACTTATAGCAGGCGGAGGACCTCCTTCTAATATCTCCATCCTAGCCTGCTATATACTGTACAAACTACAATGCTAACTAGCGGCGGAAACCCTCCTAATATCCCCATCCTACTCTGCTCTGTCCAGACTAGAATCCTGCTGCAGGCAGAGGACCTCCCAATCGCTCTATAGTGCGCACAGAAAATCCCTAATGATCTCCCTATAGCCCCCTGTCTGCCCCTCCTGTTTCTACAGGGTAGTTCCTCAGATCCCCGCCTGTCTTCTGCTGTGTCCACCAATCGTCAGATCAGAATTTGACAGCTGCTCCAGCTAACCAATGAGGACGGCGCATCATCCAGTTTCCACCGCCTGCAAACAAAGCGGATTGTACACGGTGGCTCCCCGTCCCTCTCTCTGAGAACAACTCTGCAGACGATCATCATGATCCGTTTTGGAAGATCGCTAGTAATGAAACAAGTGATTCTGGACAGCAGGCATTCCTGGAGAACAAGTGCCGGAAAATTGAGAGCCAGCAGCAGAGTAAGCTCCGAGTATGGCGGAATCGCCACCAGCGTCAGAAGGTTGTGGGTGACTCAGTTATCGCCATCTAGGCGCTTCTGCTCCAAATCTGAGGATTCCACTGAGCAAAAAGGCGCATTCCAAGTAACGACAGAGCCGGGCACAGATCCTGTGACCAGTCCTGAGAAGGATGACAAGTAAGTAATTTGATCTCTGCTGTTATTGGTCTGCGCGGTTAGTACACACGTCATGGTGGATGATCGGGTGTTCCTGTTGAGTAGGGTGGGGTACATGGCTCAGATCAATGTGAAACGTTCTGGTATCTGTGTATGACGGTTGTTTAGCGGGATCTGTCCATAGAAGGCTCAGACATCAGTAAGTGTTAGGGATGCACAATCCACACTCACCTCTGACCTGTCCTCTATTCCGGTCACAGTGCCCCCCGCCGCCTGCCAGGGTGTGCCCGACCTGTGCTCAGCTGGCCGGCGCGGGCCACCACTGTGTCCTGCTATGCCCCATCCATTGCACTGCTCAGGAGTCAGCGCAGAGTAGACAAGTAACTGTCCTGCAGCCCTCAGGTGCTGATGCTCAGATCAATTAGGCTGTTCACACAGCGTTTTTGCAGTTTTTGTTCCCTTTTAGGGTATGTGCGCACTAGGCGTTTTTTTCACGCTGCTTTTTTATGTGCGTTTTTGTCTCAAAAAAACGCACCCGCGGCAAAAAAAACCGCGGCGTAAACGCATGCGTTTTTACCGCGTTTCTTTGCGGCGGTTTTGCTCACTGCGTTTTTAATCAGTGAACAATGCCATTAAAGATTGTTGATGAAAAAAAAAAAAAGGTCTGATGTCATTTCCTTCTTCAATATGTTCTTCATTGTATGCAGGAGAGCAGACAGCAGCTGCAGAACTACAAGGCTTAGCATCCTCCATCCAGGACTGTATGCAGGAGTTTTTTGGCCAAAAAAAAAAAAAATGTCATGGGCTTCGCTATATTTTTGTATGCTAGCCAGGTATAGCAGGCAGGTACGGGCTGCCCCCAACCCCCTGCTGCCTATTTGTACCTGTCTGGCAATCAAAAATATAGGGAAGCCCCCCTTTTTTTTTTCATGAATTTCAAGAAATAATTAAAAAAAAAAAAAATCACAAAGGCTTCACCCAATTTTTGAGTCCAGCCATGTACAACTACGCAGCTGGGGATTGGAATCCGCAGTGCAGAGTGCCCAAGCTTTCTGGGCACCCCCGCTGCGAATTGCAGTCCGCAGCCACCCCAGAAAATGGCGCTTTCATAGAAGCGCCATCTTCTGGTGCTGTATCCAACTCTTCTAGCTGCCCTGGTGACGGGTGACTCGCTGGGTAATAATGGGGTTAGGGCTAGCTGTATATTGTCAGCTGGCCCTAAGCCCGAAATTCATGGTGTCACGCCAATATTAGACATGGCCACCTTGAATTTCTAGTAATGATAAAAAAAAAAACACAACACACAGAAAAATATTTTTATTATAAATAAAACACAACACAATTAATGACTCCATCTTTATTGAAATAAAGCAACCCCCTCCGCAGTAATCCTGGGTCAAGGGTCCCGCGCCGTCCAATCTGGATCCAATATCATCTGATCGGTTTGCTGGAAGGCAAAGCGATCAGATGATGTGTCAGGTTCAAGGACGTGAATCACATCACACAGCAGCTGATTGTATAAAAGCCGATTATACAATCAGCTGATGCATCAGTAGGAAAAAAAAAAATACTGAGTCACATCTGTGCTGCTTACCGGCAGCTCCTGGAGCGATCGGATGAGAGTCTGATCCTGTCCCATCGCTGCAGGAGCTGCCGGTAATCAGCTGATGAAGTCTCCTGACGGCAGGATCAGCTGATAAGTTAAGCCGGCCGGGCGCTAAAAAGCCGGCGACACCGCGAGAATTACGATCAGCTGATGCGTCAGGTGACTGCATCAGGTGATCAGCGCCAGGTCCTGCAGGCATCGGACATACCCGGGGAGACTGCACACAGCCGGAGCGGCGGTACCGGGAGAGGAGCTGGGAGCGGACATAGCACCGGGACCCTGCAGACAGGTGAGTATGACATTTTTTCTACTGTTCACTTTTGTTTTCGCCGCTGCCTCCATCTCCCGCCCAGACATGGCGCCGCACGGGAGCTGACATGGCACCGGGCGGGTTGTTGAAGCAGGGGTGGCGGTACCGGGAGGATTCACACTTTCTGTGTTTACCAATAGAAGGAATCCTCTTCCTGTACACGTCACTTTAGTACCCACTCCTTTCGTTTATAGCTGCGTTTTTAGTCATAGAAACGCAGCTATATGCGTTTTTCATTGCGTTTTTGAACATCTCATTGAACTCAATGGGTGAAAAACGCAGTGAAAAACGCAGACATAATTGACATGCTGCGTTTTTTTTTGTGGTCACCACAAAAACGCAACTACAAAAAAACGCTGTGTGCGGACAGCAAAAATGAAAACTCATAGACATTGCTGGGGAAGCAATGTCACTGCGTTTTCAGAGCAAAAACGCGGTAAAAAACGCCTAGTGCGCACAAGGCCTTAGGGTGCGACCGCACTTTGCTTTTTACTCGCTTTTTACCTGCTTTTTCAACTGCAGCATTTAATGGCAAAATGGATGTGTTCTGCTTTTCAAGCAAAGTCTATGGGAATTTGGGTTTCTTGTGCGCACTATGCAGTTCAAACTGCAGCCTTTTTGTGGCAGAACTTTGGGCAAAAACTCAGCTTTGCAGGGCAAAACCCAAATGGCAAAAACAATTGACATGTCAGTTGTTTTTGCCATTTGGGTTTTGCACTGCAAAGCTGAGTTTTTGCCCAAAGTTCTGCCACAAAAAGGCTGCAGTTTGAACTGCATAGTGCGGTCTAGGAAACCCAAATTCCCATAGACTTTGCTTGAAAAGCAGAACACATCCATTTTGGCATTAAATGCTGCAGTTGAAAAAGCAGGTAAAAAGCAAAGTGCGGTCGCACCCTTAGGCTACTTTCACATCAGCGTTTTTTGCCTGCAGGCAAAAAAAAAAATCGCAAACCACATATGACCGGATCCTGTGGATTGAATGTGCAACACATGCAACTGCAATTGTTATTTTACCGGATCCTTCTGCAGCGGGACACAGAATTTATCAGCCGGCACTGGAGTCAGCTGAACTCCTGATCTCACAGCAGGTTGCAGGATGCAGGTTAACAGCAGTCACTGCCTTCTGATCTGAGCCATGTACCCCACAATCACATGTGACCGTGTGCGGGCTGTGTGGTCAGGAGTTCAGATCAGCTGACTCCAGTGCTGGACGAACTCAACTGACCTCACATCCCGCACACTCTGTGATGGATGCAGCGGGACGCAGAACAAGTAATTGGCCGGCACTGGAGTCAACTGATCTGATTACTTGTTCTGCTGGCTGTGTGGTCAGGAGTAGGGATGAGTGAGCAGTAAAATGCTCGGGTGCTCGATGGGCGAAGCCCATGTTAATTTTTTTTTTTATTTTTATTCATTAAAAATGAAAAAAAAAAAAAAACAACAAAAAACAAAAATCCCAAACATATAACCCTAAGCCTGTGGGCTCCCACTGCATTTTCTATTGCTAAGGTTAACCCAAGCAGCTGCTGGCTGCTAACCCCCTCTGCTTGGTGTTAACTTCCCTGGCAATGAAAAATCCAGGGAAGCCCTTTCTTTTTAAATTTTTTTTGTCCAAAATCTAAAAAAAAAAAAAATTACGTGGGTTTCGTTATATTTTTGTACGCTAGCCAGGTACAGCAGGCAGGTACGGATGTCTACTTGTACCCGGCTGGGAACCAAAAATATAGGGAATCCCTTTTTTAATTATTTCATTAATTTCATGAAATAATAATAGAAAAAAAAAAATGACGTAGGCTTCTCCCAATTTTTGTGTCCAGCCAGGTACAACTAGGCAGCTGGGGATTGGAATCCCCAGCGCAAAGTGGACCAAGCTTTCTGGGCCGGGGGGGCTCATGTACATAAAACAGGATCCTTCCTACCAGAATGCGGTGACTTCTGGTAGAGCAGGATCCGGCGCTCATTGAACTGCATTGCAGGTACCGCCGCAATATGAAGGATCTGGTGAGATGCAGTATTTTGTCCGTAGCGTTTTTGAAAAAAGATAAAATACCGCATCTCACAAGATCCAATGTATGCCGCACGCAACCACATGTGACCGCATCTTGCCGCGATTCCATTGCAAATGCATTGAAATGACAACGCATTTGTAAAGGATCCGGCTTTGCTGAAAAAAAAAACCAAAACGCTGATGTGAAAGTAGCCTTACCAAAACCTTCTCTTATGGCAGGATGTCTCCTGTAAGTCATCTGTGGTTTTTGTGGCAGTTTTTCAGCATTTTTTCTATATTGTGGGTGGTTTTCAGTGCAAAACCATGGCAAAATGCAGCAAAGAATTGCCATGAAAAAAATGCTGCAAAAATTGCAGTTGGTTATCAAAACAGGAAAAATCCAGAGGTGGTGTGTGTGATTTCTGAAATCTCATAGACTTTGCTGGGACTGTAAAAAGCAGCATATTATTAGCATGGATTTGCAAAAAACCATGCTAACAAATGCTGCAAAAACGCCCTGTGTGAACATAAGCTTACTGGTAATTTTTGTACTCTTTAGTCACCATCCCCTCCCCCCAAAAAAGAAAGGGAAAAAAAAAAGAAGAGTCTAATAATAATTCTCACATTAGTAAAAATTACAATAATGCATTGTGAATTGATCAGAATGCTTTTGAAATGGCATCTCAGGCAAGAATGGTCATCAGTGTAGGAACCCAAATGGTAATTTGTTCTTTACTAATTCGTAACTGGTGTGTATTAAAAGGGTCTAAATCAGGGGTGTCAAATTCACCGAGGACCACATGAACATCATGGTTGCCTTCAAAGGGTCAGTTGTAATTGTAAGAGCTTGTAACGTCGCTACAATCAACAACAAGTGGGACACAATTGTGAAGTTGAACGAAATGCATTGCTTATTTTAAACTTTTATAAAAAATAATAAACTGAAAAGTGGGGCGTGCAATATTATTCGTCCCCTTTAAGTTAATACTTTGTAGCGCCTCCTTTTGCTGTGATTACAACTGCAAGTCACTTGGGGTATGTGTCTGAGTTTTGCACATCGAGAGACTGAAATTCTTGCCCATTCTTCCTTTGCAAACAGCTCGAGCTGAGTTAGGTTGCATGGAGAGCGTTTGTGAACAGCAGTTTTCAGCTCTTTCCACAGATTCTCAATTGGATTCAGGTCTGGACTTTGACTTGGCCATTCTAACACCTTGATATGTTTGTGAACCATTCCATTGTAGATTTCGCTTTATGTTTGGGATCAGTGTCTTTTTGGAAGACAAATTTCCATTCCAGTCTCAGGTCTTTTGCAGACTCCAACAGGTGTTCTTCAAGAATGGTCCTGTATTTGGCTCCATCCATCTTCCCATCCATTTTAACCATCTTCCCTGTCCCTGCTGAAGAAAAGCAGGCCCAAACCATGATGCTGCCACCAGCATGTTTGACAGTGGGGATGGTGTGTTCAGGGTGATGAGCTGTGTTGCTTTTACGCCAAACATATCGTTTGGCATTGTGCCCAAAAAGTTCGATTTTGGTTTCAACTGACCAGCGCACCTTCTTCCACGTTTGGTGTGTCTCACAGGTGGCTTGTGGCAAACTTAGTTTAAACAACACTTTTTATGGATATCTTTGAGAAATGGCTTTTTTCTTGCCACTCTTCCATAAAGGCCAGATTTGTGCAGTGTATGACTGATTGTTGTCCTATGGACAGACTCTCCCACCTCAGCTGTAGATCTCTGCAGTTCACCCAGAGTGATCATGGGCCTCTTGGCTGCATCTCTGATCAGTCTTCTCCTTGCTTAAGATGAAATTTTTGAGGGACAGCCGGGTCTTGGTAGATTTGCAGTGGTATGATACTCCTTCCATTTCCATATCATTGCTTGCACAGTGCTTCTTGGGAGTTTAAAGGGGTGGTTCACCCATTTTTTTTTATTATCTCTGAGTGTACCTTACCATTATAGGCATTTTCTGCATTGGCTTCTATTTGCACTTCTGGCACTGAGCGGCGCTATCCTGCACTCTCAGTGCCGGTCACATGACTCCCTGGTGCTGTGGACACTAGTATCCTCTTACGTCCCGTCACATTCCGGGCTCTCAAACTTGACGGGTACGTCAGAGGATGCGGCACCACTCAGATTGATTTTACAGGGCTGCGGGCGGTGACTACCGCACGTCACAGCCCAGCATCGAGGGGTGGATCCGGAGGATGGCACAGTGTGGAGCGGTGAAGACAGCTTAGCATCCGGCAGATGGTGAGGCACGGGGCGCCTGTGTGGAGTACAGGGGGGGTTCTTCAGCTGAAATCCCCCCCCCCGTCACATAAGTACTGATCTCACTCTCCACCCGCCCGCTCTGCTGCGATGTCAGGAGAACGTGTCGAGTGCTGTGATCATGTGCTCCTCCCACCAGCACTATAGGATGCAGCAAGACACTTGACAGGCTGGTGACATGCAGCACCACATGTGTCAGAGCAGAGCATGTCACCGCTCTGTCACCTGTCCTGCTGCATGGGACCAACTGTCTCCACTCTTTCACCTCCACCACAAGTCACAGAGTGGAGCAAGTTGGTGACAGAGCACCCCCCCTTTCTCTTCTTCCCCCTCTTCTCTGCCCCTCTTTTCTTCCCCCTCTTCTCTGCCCCTCTTTTCTTCCCCCTCTTCTCTGCCCCTCTTTTCTTCCCTCTCTTCTCTGCCCCTCTTTTCTTCCCCCTCTTCTCTGCCCCCCTCTTTTCCCTCCTTCTCTGCCCCCCCTCTTTTCCCTCCTTCTCTGCCCCCCTCTTTTCCCTCCTTCTCTGCCCTCGCTCTTTTCCCTCGCTCTCGCTCTTTTCCCTCGCTCTCGCTCTTTTCCCTCGCTCTCGCTCTTTTCCCTCGCTCTCGCTCTTTTCCCTCGCTCTCGCTCTTTTCCCTCGCTCTCGCTCTTTTCCCTCGCTCTCGCTCTTTTCCCTCGCTCTCGCTCTTTTCCCTCGCTCTCGCTCTTTTCCCTCGCTCTCGCTCTTTTCCCTCGCTCTTTTCCCTCGCTCTTTTCCCTCGCTCTTTTCCCTCGCTCTTTTCCCTCGCTCTTTTCCCTCGCTCTTTTCCCTCGCTCTTTTCCCTCGCTCTTTTCCCTCGCTCTTTTCCCTCGCTCTTTTCCCTCGCTCTTTTCCCTCGCTCTTTTCCCTCGCTCTTTTCCCTCGCTCTTTTCCCTCGCTCTTTTCCCTCGCTCTTTTCCCTCGCTCTTTTCCCTCGCTCTTTTCCCTCGCTCTTTTCCCTCGCTCTTTTCCCTCGCTCTTTTCCCTCGCTCTTTTCCCTCGCTCTTTTCCTCCGCTCTCGCCCTCCGCTCTCGCCCTCCGCTCTCGCCCTCCGCTCTCGCCCTCCGCTCTCGCCCTCCGCTCTCGCCCTCCGCTCTCGCCCTCCGCTCTCGCCCTCCGCTCTCGCCCTCCGCTCTCGCCCTCCGCTCTCGCCCTCCGCTCTCGCCCTCCGCTCTCGCCCTCTTTTTTTCCCTCCGCTCTCGCCCTCTTTTTTTTTTCCCTCCGCTCTCGCCCTCTTTTTTTTTTTCCCTCCGCTCTCGCCCTCTTTTTTTTTTTCCCTCCGCTCTCGCCCTCTTTTTTTTTTTCCCTCCGCTCTCGCCCTCTTTTTTTTTTTCCTCCGCTCTCGCCCTCTTTTTTTTTTTCCTCCGCTCTCGCCCTCTTTTTTTTTTTCCCTCCGCTCTCGCCCTCTTTTTTTTTTTCCCTCCGCTCTCGCCCTCTTTTTTTTTTTCCCTCCGCTCTCGCCCTCTTTTTTTTTTTCCCTCCGCTCTCGCCCTCTTTTTTTTTTTCCCTCCGCTCTCGCCCTCTTTTTTTTTTTCCCTCCGCTCTCGCCCTCTTTTTTTTTTTCCCTCCGCTCTCGCCCTCTTTTTTTTTTTCCCTCCGCTCTCGCCCTCTTTTTTTTTTTCCCTCCGCTCTCGCCCTCTTTTTTTTTTTCCCTCCGCTCTCGCCCTCTTTTTTTTTTTCCCTCCGCTCTCGCCCTCTTTTTTTTTTTTCCCTCCGCTCTCGCCCTCTTTTTTTTTTTCCCTCCGCTCTCGCCCTCTTTTTTTTCCCTCCGCTCTCTCCTGGCATGGTCAGTACAGAAATCTCTCAATCGTGGAGTGGTGAGAGGCAATAATAAGCATGGACTCCCTACTGTGTCTGTGTATTTATTTCTAATAAAGTATTTTTCTCTGTGTGTTTTTTTTTTTTTTTTTTTTTTTTTTTTTTTTTTACCCTTTATTGGAGATTTTTAATGGCCAGGTCAAACTTGTCCTGACATTAAGAATCTCGGGCTTTATACCAGCTGGTAAAACATAGCTGGTATTAATCCCTTATTACCCAGCGTGCCACCTGCCACCAGGGCCACTGGAAGAGTTGGATACAGCGCGAGAAGATGGCTCTTCTATGAAAGCGCCATTTTCTGGGGCGGCTGTGGACTGCAATTCGCAGCGGGGGGCCCAGAAAGCTTGGGCCACCCTGCGCTGCGGATTCCAATCCCCATCTGCCTAGTTGTACCTGGCTGAACACAAAAAAATGAGCGAAGCCCACGTGTTTTTTTTTTTTTTAAATTATTTCATGAAATTCATGAAATAATTTAAAAAAACAAGGGCTTCCCTATATTTTTGATTCCCAGCCGGGTACAAATAGGCAGCTGGGGGTCGGGGGCAGCCCGTAGCTGCCTGCTGTACCTGGCTAGCGTACAAAAAATATGGCGAAGCCCACGTCATTTTTTTTTTTAAAAACGTTTGTAGGCAAAAACCTTTCTAAAAATAAAAAAAATCTTCCCTGGATTTTCCATTGCCAGTGAAGGTAACACCAAGCAGCGGGGGTTAGCAGCCAGTAGCTGCTTGGCTTACCCTTAGCAATAGAAAATGCAGCAGGAGCCCACACTTTTTTTTTTTTTTTTTTTTTTTTTACCCCTAACCCTAGCTAGGGTTAGGGTTATGTGATTTTTTTTTTTTTTTCTTTTTTTCTTTCAATTAATAAAAAAATCGACATGGGCTTCGCCCATTGAGCACCAAAGCATTTTACTGCTCATTCATCCCTACTCCTGACCACAGCACCAGCAGAACAAGTAATCAGATGACTCCAGTGTCGGCCGATTACTTGTTCTGTGTCCCCCTGCATCCATCGCAGCATGTACAGGCTGTGAGGTCACATCCGTGTACCGTAAGCGCAGAGCGAGAATCGCAATAGCCGATAACGGAGGAGAGAGGGAAAGAAATCCCTCCCACCCCCTCCTCAGTGCTGGCCCGCCCCTCCTGAGTGTCGGACCGCCACCCCGCAGCTGAGGTCTGCTCGCACAGTCTGACCTCAGTCGCAGGGACACACGCATGACACTCAGCTCTGCTGTACTGAGCTTGAGCCGAGTGTAATGCGAGGCCCCAGCCTAATCGTCCGACACTTGAGTCAGCTGATCTGAACTCAGCTGAACTCCTGTACACATGTGATCGGCAGCAGGCAGTGACTGCTGTTAAGGCTACATTCACATAACTGTTCCATTTTTGCGGCCCGCAAAAAAACTCCTTTTTTTCACGGATGCATCCATGTGGCATCCGTGTGACATGCGTTTTTTTTTTTTTTTTGCGGACCGCAAAAAACTGAAGCAGCAAGAAAGATAAATAGATGAGTAGATATAGACATGGATGGATAGATATAGAGACAGAGATGGAGGGATTAATGAATTAATGAATAGAGGGATAGATAGATGAGAAAGACATATATAATGTCCCACCTCCCTGCATATTCTAAGCTGGCACCCTTTTGTGACTTTCATGTGGCACTAAGGTGCTTAGCCTTGTATTTAGCCAAAAAATAAATAATAATAAAAAAATTACCGTACATGTGGTCCCCCTATCTTTTGTAGCCAGCTAGGGTAAAGCAAACTGCTGCAGCCTGCAAACCACAGCTGGCAGCTTCACCCTGGCTCGTAATCCAAAACAGAGGGCACCCCACGCTGTTATTTTAAAATAAATATATAATTTAAAACAAAAAACACGAAATTGGATCACCAGCCAAGGTAAAGTGGACAGCTGTGGTCTGGTATTCTCAGACTAGGGAGGTCCACCGTTATTGGACACTCCCCAGCCTAAAAATAGCAGGCTGCAGCCGCTCCAGAAGTGGCGCATCCATTAGATGCGCCAATCCTGGTGCTTTGCCCCAGCTCATCCGTTGCCCTGGTGCAGTGGCAAACGGGGTAATATATGGGGTTGATACCAGATGTGTAATGTCTCCTGGCATCAAGCCCAGGGTTAGGGATGTCAGCCGTCCATCAGATACCCGACATCACCAACCCAGTCAGTAATAAAAAAACAAATAGACAACAAACACATTTTTATTTGAAAAAACACTCCCCAACACATTCCCTCTTTCACCAATTTATTAGAAAGAAAAACAAAGGTCTGGTGTAATCCAAGGGGGTCCCACGACGATCCATACCATAGTCAATGTCCCAGTCAATGAACAGAATGTTCCTTATTGGCTGGGAGAGCCGTGCAGTGACCTGAGCTAACATCAATAGGTTAGCCCAGGTCACTACAGGGCATGACGAGTGCTGCTGTCAGGAGGTTAGCGAGGTTCATTACCTGCAATGATCGCTGAACTCCTGACAGCAGCACTGTCACTGAGTTCAATGACCGCCACCTTCACAAACCAAGTATCGCGAGCGGCCCGTGACATCACCACTAGTCACAGTCTTGGGTCGACAGCGAGAGGTGATGTGACAAGCGGCGGGCATAGAAGGCAGTGACGACCGCTGACGTCAGGAGTGCAGGACTTCATCACCGCAGGTAATGAACTAACTAACCTCCTGATGGTAGCGCTTGTCATCCCTGCGGCTGCTGACACTGCAGTGCGGGCAGCCGCGGGGCTGGGGCTGGAGTGGGACACAGACTGCACGGGCACCCGACGGAAGTCACACGGAAGTGCTTCCGTGTTGCTTCTGGGAATTTTGCAGACCCATTGACTTGTATTGAGTCACGGTTCGTTATTACGGAACGGAATAGGACATGTTCCATAATAACGAAGTGGACATACGGCATCCGATGTGTTTTTTTTTTTTGTACGATTGGATGCACATGGAAGTGCTACCGTGTGCCATCCGATCCTACACAAAAGACATTGAAAAGATGGTCCTGTCCGTTGGTCCGCAAAAAAACAGGAACGGACAGGGACAAACAGAACGTGAACGTCATGTGAATGAGCCCAGATGCAGCTATTGCAGCGTGTGCGGGCTGTGAGATCAGGAGTCAGCTGATTCCAGTGTCGGCCGATAAATTCTGTGTCCCGCTGCAGAAGGATCCGGTAAAATAACAGTTGCATGCGTTGCACATTTAATCCACAGGATCCAGTCATATGCGGTTTGCGGTTGTGTGCCCACAGGCAAAAAAGCGCTGATGTGAAAGTAGCCTGCAAAATGCATGCCACACGGATGATACGGATGACACACAGACTAGGCAAGAGGGAAAAAAAGCAATCTCATGACTGTCACAAACCACCGGGGGGGTCACTCAGAAATCCCCCGCGCTGGCTACCAGTACGTCACAATCGGGGGGTAACAAGTGGGGGTCACCCCTCCTTTATACCTCCCGACCGACAGACAGAGCACGTGACGCGCTCTCTAGCGCCCCTCTTATAGTCAGGCAAATTATGGAATTGCCCGACCATAAGCAAGGAGGCCGCTATACTACTTATGCCGATTATTGAAGGGTCCCCGGTGAGAGTAAGGTATATATTCCCCCCGACCTCCGCGGGCGGAATATATAAAATCTCCCCGAATCTCACTGGCCTCCCCACAATAATCCTTGGCACAATTCGCTGCCACCAACCGATTTACGGTAACTATTAGCCGAACACACAGACGTGGGATTCAAGATCGAGATAACAGAACAGCCCAAGATTAATTATATAATTTAATCAGCCTAAAGCACACTAGAAACTACAATATATACAATAGGGAATCTACAGAATATACATATGTCAGAGTACAGTTACAGATAAAGCATGGTTTACAAACAGGTATGCAATTCACTCAGTTACCTTGTGCGTCTGGCCACAGGGGGGCGCTGTAGACCAGGTTTCCAGGAACTCCCACAGATGTTTCCTACACGTGCCCCCAGCGAAAAGAACACTGGAAAATGGCCGAAGTAGGGTTATCAACCTGGGCCAATCCAGGTCCCCTCCTACCTTAGTGACCTCAGAGGGAGCACTGCTCCACCCCTGGCTTGAGTTATGGACAATCCACAACATGGAATATGGGCCATAACTTTGCCTGGGAGCGTCGTAGGCGGACGCCAATGCTCTCATTGTGACAGTTATGAATTTAGCTACAGAACGAGGGGACTCATGACCTGTCTGCCAGTTCCCCATTGGCTGATATCACGCCTGGGGCATTTCCCAATGTCCTGCTCCCATAAAAAGGGTGTGCCGGCATCGTCCGCATGCGGAGACACCATTTTTATGGTTGCCATATTTATCGGAAATATGGCTTGCGAGATATGAACCATTTTTTACTGGAGTCGTTCTGTCTGGCTATTTCCATAGCCTTGCTAATGAGATACAACTCTTGTTACAGGGTGACGGCAGGGAGTCATCCTGTGTCCATTGTTCCCACACCACCTCATCTCCATATCACAGGACATGGCCATGGAGGTGTAAGTGGAACACTGAGAACAAGAAGGGAGGGGGCACTGCCAGGGAGTGATGAGGGATTATGACTGGAGTCATAATTCATCTTCATATCCCGGGATTTGCCTCACACCTCCCCCCTTTTGAGGGCGCTAGGGGGCAGCACACTCCGGTGTTCCCCCGTGCGCCCGTCCGCGACCTCTCCTTGTCGGGACAGCCCGTCTGCATTACCGTGGTCACGGCCCCTTTTGTGGCGAATGGTGAAGTTGTATTGCTGGAGCGCAAGGCTCCATCGCAACAATCGCCCATTCGTCCCAGAGACGGTGTGCAACCAGCTGAGGGGATTGTGGTCCGTCTCCACGATGAAGTGGCGCCCGTATAGATAGGGTTGCAGACGCTGCAGGGCCCACACTATGGCCAGGCACTCCTTCTCCATCGTGGAATAGGCAACTTCCCTTGGTAACAGCTTCCTGCTCAGGTACAAGACTGGGTGCTCTTGGCTCGCAGAGTCCACCTGGCTGAGCACCGCACCGAGGCCGAAGTCACTGGCGTCGGTCTGTACTACAAACGGCCGCGTGAAGTCGGCTGCCTGTAGCACGGGCGGGCTGGACAGGGCGTCCTTTAGGGCCCGGAAGGCTGTCTCGCAGTCCATTGTCCAATCGACTGCAGAGGGCAGCTTCTTCTTGGTGAGGTCCGTCAAGGGCTTTGCCAGGCTACTATAGCATGGAACAAACCTCCTATAGTACCCAGCGGTCCCCAAGAAGGACATCACCTGCTTCTTGGTCCTGGGGGTGGGCCAGGATGCGATGGCTTCCACTTTCTCAGGCTCGGGCTTCAGTGTTCTCCCACCTACCCGGTGACCGAGGTACTGGACCTCGCTCATGGCCAGCTGACACTTTCCCGGCTTGATGGTCAAACCTGCCCGGTGGATCCGCCTGAGCACCTGTGCTACATGCTCTAGGTGGTCCTCCCAGGTGGGACTGAAGACGGCAATGTCATCCAGGTACGCGGCCGCGTACCCTTCAAGTCCCTTGAGCAGGGTGTTGACCATCCGCTGGAAAGTGGCAGGGGCATTCCTCATCCCGAATGGCATCACCGTGGACTCGTACAGTCCAAATGGGGTAATAAAGGCAGAGCGTTCCCTGGCCTTGCGAGTCAGGGGGATCTGCCAATATCCCCGGCTCAGATCCATGATGGTCAGGTACTGAGCCCCGGCCAACTGATCGAGCAGGTCATCGATGCGTGGCATTGGGTACGCATCGGCGACCGTGACCGCATTGAGCCCCCTGTAGTCCACGCAGAACCGAGTGGTTCGGTCCTTCTTAGGGACGAGGACTACAGGCGAGGCCCAAGCGCTGTTGGATGCCTGGATCACCCCCAGCTTCAGCATCTCGTCAATCTCCTGGCGCATGTGTTGCTGCACCTCCAGGGAGACCCGATATGCTGAACGCCGGATCGGGGGATGATCCCCAGTGTCCACGTGATGGACAGCCAAGTTAGTCCTTCCGGGCTGGTTGGTAAACAACCCCCGGAAGGGGTGTAGGGTGGCCCACAGCTGGGACCGTTGGTCCTCCAAGAGCTGGTGGCCAACCTCCACATCCTCAATGGATCCGCCTGCCCTAACCTGGGCTAGCATATCCAAGAGGGTTTCCGCTTCTCCCTCCTCGGGCAGGTTGCACACAGGGAGTGCACATGCCTCCCGCTCATGATGTGCCTTCATCATGTTCACATGGAAGGGCTTCCGCCTTCCACGGGCAGGGTCCAGGGTGACCAGGTACGTTACAGGGTTGAGCTGCTGGTACACGAGGTATGGGCCTTCCCAGGCTGCCTGAAGCTTGTCCTGTGGTACGGGGACCAGTACCCACACCTTTTGACCCACTTGGTAGGTCCTCTCACAAGCGTTCTGGTCGTACCAACGCTTCTGATCGGCCTGGGCTTGAGCCATATTGTCGTGTACCAGTTGCGTCAAGGCCTGCATTTTGTCCCGGAAGCGCATGACATACTCGATAACCGACACTCCAGGGGTGGCCAAATCCCCTTCCCAAGCCTCTTTCACCAGAGCCAGGGGGCCCCGCACACGTCGCCCGTACAGGAGCTCAAACGGTGAGAATCCTGTTGAGGCCTGTGGAACCTCCCGGTAAGCAAATAACAGGTGTGGGAGATACCGCTCCCAGTCACGCCCATGGGAGTCGACCAACATCTTAAGCATCTGCTTTAAGGTGCCATTGAACCGCTCGCACAGGCCATTAGTCTGTGGATGGTACGGGCTGGCCACCAGATGTCGCACCTGGACTTGCTTACAGAGGGCCTCCATCAGCTGGGACATGAATTGGGTCCCCCGGTCAGTGAGCATTTCCTGGGGAAAACCCACTCGGGAGAAAATCTCCAGCAATGCGGTGGCCACCTTGTCAGCCCGAATGGACGACAAGGCCACTGCTTCTGGGTACCGGGTGGCATAGTCCACTACCGTCAGTAGGAAGCGTTTCCCGGAGCTGCTGGGGATGGCCAGCGGGCCGACCAGATCCACAGCCACCCTCCTGAAAGGCTCATCGATGATTGGCAGAGATACTAGTGGGGCTTTGGGGCGTGGCCCCGCCTTCCCCACTCTCTGACAGGTTTCACACGAACGGCAGTAGGCAGCCACATCGGCCCCCATTTTTGGCCAGTAGAAATGCTGGTTTAACCTGGCCTTGGTCTTAGCGATCCCTAGGTGTCCGGCCATCGGAATCTCATGTGCGATCCGCAACAACTCCGTCCGGAACGGATAGGGTACCACCAACTGTCGGTCCCTGGGCCACGCCTCCGGTGAACCCTGCTGGACCGTGGCCCGGTACAGCCGTCCTTGGTCCCAGACCACTCGCTCCGGGTCCGAGTCCGAGGGAGGCTGTGCCGCCTGCTCCTTAAGAGCTTTCAGGCTGTCGTCAGCTTCTAACGCTGCCTGAAACCCCTGACTAGATGTGGCCAGAATCGACGAGACTGTCACATCTTCAGTCAGTACCCCGGGACCTGTGTCCTGGCCTCCACCTGACTCGGCTGCCACTTGGTCAGAAGGGGAAGAGCTATCGGACCTCCGGGAGGCCCCTTGGCTTCCAGCACTCCCACTGCGGGTGACAGCGGCCACAGCCGCTGCGACCGTGGGTCGTGCCTGCTCCTCCTCCGTTCCTGACCAAGTCGCCGGTTCAGGCAGACCTACCTGGCTTCCTGACACCCCGGTTGTGGGGGAACCATGCACCGAGATCTTACCTGGGAGCACTTCCGCTCCTGGACCGGCCCCAATCTCACCTGCCTGTTCCCCTCCTGCAGCAACAGAACCCCGCTGTGAAATCTCTGGGGACCCCACATTTGCTGTGGTAGCCCCCACCCCACACACTGGTCCTCCCCCTGCAGCACCCTGCTCTCTGCTTATCCCTGCAGAGGGCAGCAGATCCCAGCTCACAGGCTGATTACTTGTAGAGGCATTGTCACACCTTTCTCTGACCCCCTCCCCTGTCACAGCTGCAGCTGTGTGTGTGTCTATGGTGTCTATGCAAGCAGAAATATCAGAGTTCACTCCCTCCTCCCTTACATCATTCATAGATAACACATTAACATTGTCCGGAGGCATGTCAGTACTGGCTGAAGGTTCAGCCCTTGGTTGGGGCCCAAACTGGGAGGTTATCTGCCCCAAATCTGTCCCAAGTAGCACGTTTGCGGGGATCCGATCAGTTACCCCCACCTCCCTCACCCCTCGCCCTGCGCCCCAGTCCACATAAATGTCAGCAACAGGCAGCGCCGGGTCAATGCCTCCAATCCCGGAGACAGCGAGGGTTTTTCCAGGGATCAAGTCTTGGGGGGACACCATCTCAGGCCGCACCAGAGTCATCTCCGAGGCGCTGTCTCGCAGTCCTATGGTCACAGACCGGCCGACGGTGACAGGTTGGAAGCTGTCCAGGGACCTACCACCACCCCCACCCACACAATACACCTTGGGCGGCCCTTGGGACGGGGACGGAGCCGGGGCCTTGGGACGCTGAGGGCACATGGCCTTGAAGTGTCCAGGTAGGTTGCACTGGTGGCACCGTCTTGGTTCTGCCACGGGCCTGGAGAGGGGAGTTGAGGGGGACACCCCCTGCAGTCTAGGGGCAGGTGGGGCAGTCGCAGAATTCATCTTACCCCCTCTCCAGGTGCTGCTGGTGGCTGCTCTCCTGGCTTCAGGAGCACGATTGTTGGTGTAGTCATCGGCCAGGGCAGCTGTAGCCGTGGACCCCTTTGGCTTCTGGTCTCGGATGAACTGGCGGAGATCCTCAGGGCAGTTCCACAAGAGTTGCTCCGTGATGAACAAGTCCAGGATCTCCGGTCCGGTGGAAAGCTGCAGGCCTTGGGTCCAGTGGTCGGCAGCTCGGGCAAGTGCCCGCCGGTGGTCAGCCCAGGAGTCCTTTGGTCCCTTCTGTAGGCTCCGGAACTTCTTGCGGTAGGACTCTGGAGTGAGGTTGTACTGTTGGATCAGGGCCCGCTTGATGGTGTCGTAGCCCTGATCTGCCTCAGCAGGCAAGTCCCCAAGGATTTCCAGGGCCTTACCCCTTAAACGGGGGGTCAGGTATTTGGCCCACTGGTCCTTGTTCAGATGGTGCTGCAAGCAAGTCCGTTCAAAAGCAGTCAAGAAAGAGTCCAAGTCTCCATCCTTCTCCAGCACTGGGAAGTCCTCAACACGGACCTTTGGAAGTTTGGTGTCTTGAAGGTCACGTGTGGCTGATGAGGGCCGGAGCTGAGCTAGCTGCAGCTGGTAGTCACGCTCTGCCTGGCGCTCTTCACGCGCTGCCTGCCGCTCCGCAGCCTCAGCCTCACGCGCTGCTTGCCGCTCTGCCCTGCGCTCTGCCAGGAGTCCCTTGTAGCCCTCCTGGTCTCCAGCCTGGAGAAGGGCCATAGCCATTTGAAGAAGGCTATCCGAGCCTCCCAGGCTCGGTGGAATGGCACGTGGTGATCTGCGGCCCGCTGCGGAGCCTGGTGATTCACTGTCCCTTGCAGAGCGGAGGGCTGGCATCTGGCTCGTTGAGGACCCTTGGGTGAGCTGCTCCTCATCTTGTCCATAATTGCCAGCTTGTGCGCTGTCCTCTGCAGAACGGTTTTCTGGCGTCGAGCTCCTGGAGGACTCGTGGGCAACCTCCTCATTGCTGTCCACAGCACCGTCCTCCCTCTCTTCGGCTCCTGCCTTAGCATTGGCCAGTTGCATAGCTCTGCTCCTGGTGCCATCAGCCATTCTTGCAGACTTTTGGTCACTGACACAGAACTGACACCTGATGCCTCCACACACCTTACAGTATCTGCACTCTGACACTCTAGTGTTGAGCTAGTCTGAAGACCCCAGCAGCCACAGCTGCTGCAGGCAGTCTTTAGTGTCTGGGAGTATGGGTCTCACACTCACACACACTATTATCTCGATCCCACCGCTATGCCACCAATATGTCACAAACCACCGGGGGGGTCACTCAGAAATCCCCCGCGCTGGCTACCAGTACGTCACAATCGGGGGGTAACAAGTGGGGGTCACCCCTCCTTTATACCTCCCGACCGACAGACAGAGCACGTGACGCGCTCTCTAGCGCCCCTCTTATAGTCAGGCCAATTATGGAATTGCCCGACCATAAGCAAGGAGGCCGCTATACTACTTATGCCGATTATTGAAGGGTCCCCGGTGAGAGTAAGGTATATATTCCCCCCGACCTCCGCGGGCGGAATATATAAAATCTCCCCGAATCTCACTGGCCTCCCCACAATAATCCTTGGCACAATTCGCTGCCACCAACCGATTTACGGTAACTATTAGCCGAACACACAGACGTGGGATTCAAGATCGAGATAACAGAACAGCCCAAGATTAATTATATAATTTAATCAGCCTAAAGCACACTAGAAACTACAATATATACAATAGGGAATCTACAGAATATACATATGTCAGAGTACAGTTACAGATAAAGCATGGTTTACAAACAGGTATGCAATTCACTCAGTTACCTTGTGCGTCTGGCCACAGGGGGGCGCTGTAGACCAGGTTTCCAGGAACTCCCACAGATGTTTCCTACACGTGCCCCCAGCGAAAAGAACACTGGAAAATGGCCGAAGTAGGGTTATCAACCTGGGCCAATCCAGGTCCCCTCCTACCTTAGTGACCTCAGAGGGAGCACTGCTCCACCCCTGGCTTGAGTTATGGACAATCCACAACATGGAATATGGGCCATAACTTTGCCTGGGAGCGTCGTAGGCGGACGCCAATGCTCTCATTGTGACAGTTATGAATTTAGCTACAGAACGAGGGGACTCATGACCTGTCTGCCAGTTCCCCATTGGCTGATATCACGCCTGGGGCATTTCCCAATGTCCTGCTCCCATAAAAAGGGTGTGCCGGCATCGTCCGCATGCGGAGACACCATTTTTATGGTTGCCATATTTATCGGAAATATGGCTTGCGAGATATGAACCATTTTTTACTGGAGTCGTTCTGTCTGGCTATTTCCATAGCCTTGCTAATGAGATACAACTCTTGTTACAGGGTGACGGCAGGGAGTCATCCTGTGTCCATTGTTCCCACACCACCTCATCTCCATATCACAGGACATGGCCATGGAGGTGTAAGTGGAACACTGAGAACAAGAAGGGAGGGGGCACTGCCAGGGAGTGATGAGGGATTATGACTGGAGTCATAATTAATCTTCATATCCCGGGATTTGCCTCACAATGACCCCTTCATTTTTCCCCCCCCCCCCCAATTATTTTTTTCACATGTTGCGCTGGCTAATAATCATAATTTCTACACACACACACACACACACACACACACACACACACACACACACACACACACACACACACACACACTATGAACTATATGAGAACAAGCAGAAGATAGACGCTTTCTTCCCCTGGTTGTGCAGAGCTGGGAGCTTCGGCTGTCTCTATTGTGATTGCTATTAGTGATGAGCGAGTATGCTTGTTACTACTCGGTACTCGCACGAGTATCAATGTACTCGGGCTACTCGGCGGGGACCGAGTAATCTCGCGATACTCGTGCTGTACTCGGGGTCTTCATGTTGGCGCTCTTTTTACAGCCATCCCTTATGCAGGGATTGGCTGGCAGACCACTGCAATGCCACAGCCCTGTTGTGGAATTGCAGTGATTGGCCAGCCCGCACAGCGTGACCGTGCCTTTAGCCCGACACTTCCCCGCTCGGCTACGGCCCCTCCCGCACTCCACTACGCGTGTATATATATATATATATGCATGCTTACACACACACGCACGTTTTTTTTTTTAATTTACAGTTTTCTGGTTTCTACATGCTGCCGGGGGTGATTTCACAAAAATACTCGGGTCTCCCATAGGATAACATTGGGCTCGGTGCTCGGGCCGAGTACACGAGTATCTTGGGATGCTCGGCCCGAGCCTCGAGCACCCGAGCTTTTTGGTACTCGCTCATCACTAATTGCTATCAGTGCATCCACAGGGAAGAGGCAGGGAGGAGACTTTGGGTGGAGAGGAGAGCAGAGTGGATGTGTTAGACACAGTGGGTGTGTTAGATAAGTTAGATACAGCCCTAGAGCCACAAAGAATTATGGGAGTTGTTGGAACTGAACCCAGGAAGTCAGAAGAGAGATTAACCCCATCAGAGCTGGAGCCAGTAATGAGGATGTGCTGCTAGAACACAATAAAAGGTAATATTGCTGAAAAAAACATAATAGATGTGTGGAGAGGCACATATTAGCAAGATTTATCAGGAAAAAAAAAATCAGTTTTGGTAACTGGACAACTTCTTTAAAGTTGTGGAAATCTTTTTGTAACCAAACCCGTCTTTAAACTTTTCCACAACAGTATCACAGACCTGCCCGTTGTGTTCCTTGGTTTTCATGATGCTATCTGCGCTTTAAACAGAACACTGAGACTATCACAGAGCAGGTGCATTTATACGGAGAATTGATTACACACAGGTAGCTTGTATTTATCATCATCAGTCTTTAGGACAACATTAGATTATTCAGAGATCCTCAATGAACCTCTGGAGTGAGTTTGCTGCACTGAAATTAAAGGGGACAAATAATATTGCAGGCCGCAATTTCAGTTTATTATTTTTTATAAAAGTTTAAAATAAGCAATACATTTCGTTCAACGTCACAATTGTGTCCCACTTGTTGATTCTTCACCATAACATTTTAATTTTTTATCTTTGTTTGAAGCCTAAAATGTGGGAAAAGGTTGAAAAATTCAAGGGGGGCCGAATACTTTCGCAAGGCACTGTACATGAACAGGAAGAAGTAGAAAGAGACGGGGTTAATAGTTAATATACTGCGCTGCTTTATAAAGCAAGGCTTGAGAGTTCAATAGAACCTGAAGTCATTTATTTCTACGCGGTTTGAAGCTGTGGCTCCTTCTTCAAGAAAATATCACAGATGTACAGATGGGTTGGAGGGCTGAGGGTGGCACCCCTGCTTAGTAGGGCTGAGGGAACAGCCCCGGACCCCAGGATCCCAGATGGACTACAGGCTATCTCTCCGCTGTTTTAAAGTTTCAAAGATGGAAACTGCTCATGACGCCCCTTTTGTTAAACACAAAGTATACATGTATTGTATCTACTAACTCGTACCGATGTGAGGTATCCTACTGACATGTCTGTTTTACCATATAGTGAATGTGATAAATAAAATACCCCTTAAACAATCATGCAATTACAGTTTTTTTTAAAAATTTCAGTGCACTGGAATTTTTTTTCCTGTTTTACAGTACACTGTATGGTACAACTAATGGTATCAAAAGTACAATTCGTCCCGCAAAAAACACAAGCCCTCATATGTCAAGATTGCTGGAAAAACAAAATTAATTATGGCTCTTGGAAGAAGGGGAGGAAAAACGAAAAATTGCCCCGGGTGAGGGTGGGTGAATGGGGGGGGGGGGCTTGGGGTGGTAAAGGGGTTAAATGGTCAAATGATGTGACAGATTCCAATCTAAACTGTTAATATGGGCATACAGGTTACTGAAGCCTTACAAAGCCATACATATCTGCCTCATATCAGATGCTTTTTGTGTATAAATCATCTTTTATCGTACACATACACATAATACGAGGGGCTGCTGATAAGTCTTTGGCTGTACCCAGAAAGGATGATAAAACTTTACATTTATTACACATACTCCACTGATGTCAACACACTTCTTACATTGGTATTCCAAGTTCTGTAAGCCTAGCAAAAAGAAGGATTTCGGTTATGCCTCAAACCAAGCAGCCATGGCATCACAAATGGTGTGAAATTTGGTGCCCTTGTGGTGCTTCTTCAGGTTTGGAAACAGATGATAGTCAGAGGAAGGTACATCTGGTGAATAAGGTGGGTGGTCAACCAGCTGCAAGTCCAGCTCTGCCAGTTTTGCCATGGTCGCTTGTGCAGTGTGAGCGGAGGCGTCTTGCAGGAACAAGATTCCTTTGGACAGCTTGCCGCGCCTTTTGGCCTTTAGAGCTGCCTTCAATTAGTCCAAACGTTCAATGTAATACCTTGCATTGATGGTGGAACCCTTTTTAAGGTAGTCCACTAGCAGCACGTCCTCTTTATCCCAGAATACAGATGCCATCACCTTAGTGGTTGATTTTTTTTTTTTTTTTTTGCACCCTGAACTTCTTTGGATGAGGAGAAACACTGTACCTTCACTCTTGACTGCCCCTTGTTTTCAGGGTCATACAAATAAATTCAGGTACCATCCATAGTGAACCACACCGAATAGAAAAAAAACCCATAAAATTAATAAACTTTATTAATTATCCCAAAAAAACAAAAGGGCAAATTAAAACCAAGTCGTTTGATGCATATATTTTGGTCACAGGAAGGGCCCCGGGCACATTCCCTATTCTCCCCCTTCCTGGCCGCGGAGGTTGGCACCCTAAATCAAATAACTCAGTGGTGCCCCCGCTCAACGTGGACTGGCCCTTTAGACCCTATACTATGAAGCTTATCAGTGCTGCTGATCTATGTGGAGGCCTTAAAGAATACACAGTGAAATTACCACACACACAACGAGGCATCTACATGTTCACCATACACTAAAGAAGATGGAGCCAACACGTTCACTATACACTAAAGAAGATGGAGCCAACACCAAAATGCAGATGGATTGTCCAGACAGGATGAGCCCTGAGTCAGGGTCGGCATGTTTACGTGTATCTGTTATTTTGTTGTGTACTCCTTGCAGACTTAAAGGATTTATATTCATGTTTTGTACTTTATTTTTGTGGTTCTAATAAAGCCCTTTGGATTTTTCCTCGGCCTGGCGTCCCTTACTGCTCTACCGCATACCCCATCACACTCCGGAACAACAACCACTCTCGGTCGTCCAGGAGGTTCCTCATCATTGGTGCTGAAGTAGCCCATTTTAAATTTGGCAACCCAGTTCTTAACTGTGGAATATGAAGGGCATTGATGTCCCAATGTCTGTGACATATCATCATGAATATGCTTTTTGGACTTTCCTTGTAGAAACAAGAATTCTATCACTCCTCTGCTCTCATTTGCTGTGAATATCACATTAGACTACGTCATTTTTGTTTTCCGGCGTGCGTAGAATATTGTTGCCATAAACCTCAAACACACAATTTTAACCTATATTAGACACACATAAGGATTTTATGTGATGTAATACTTGTTACCATAGAAACAAAAAAAGATCACAAAGCCAAAGACTTAAGCTGGTGTCACACACAGCGACAACGACAACGACGTCGCTGCTACGTCACCATTTTCTGTGACGTTGCAGCGACGTCCCGTCGCTGTCGCTGTGTGTGACATCCAGCAACGACCTGGCCCCTGCTGTGAGGTCGCCGGTCGTTGCTGAATGTCCAGCTTCATTTTTTGGTCGTCACTCTCCCGCTGTGACACACACATCGCTGTGTGTGACAGCGAGAGAGCGACGAAATGAAGCGAGCAGGGAGCAGGAGCCGGCGTCTGGCAGCTGCGGTAAGCTGTAACCAGCGTAAACATCAGGTAACCAAGGGAAAACCTTTCCCTGGTTACCCGATATTTACCTTCGTTACCAGCCTCCGCCCTTGCTGCCAGCGCCGGCTCCTGCTCTGTGCACATGTGGCTGCAGTACACATCGGGTAATTAACCCGATGTATACAGTTAGGTCCAGAAATATTTGGACAGTGACACAATTTTCGCGAGTTGGGATCTGCATGCCACCACATTGGATTTGAAATTAAATCTCTACAACAGAATTCAAGTGCAGATTGTAACGTTTAATTTGAAGGTTTGAACAAAAATATCTGATAGAAATTGTAGGAATTGTACACATTTCTTTACAAACACTCCACATTTTAGGAGGTCAAAAGTAATTGGACAAATAAACCAAACCCAAACAAAATATTTTTATTTTCAATATTTTGTTGCGAATCCTTTGGAGGCAATCACTGCCTTAAGTCTGGAACCCATGGACATCACCAAACGCTGGGTTTCCTCCTTCTTAATGCTTTGCCAGGCCTTTACAGCCGCAGCCTTCAGGTCTTGCTTGTTTGTGGGTCTTTCCGTCTTAAGTCTGGATTTGAGCAAGTGAAATGCATGCTCAATTGGGTTAAGATCTGGTGATTGACTTGGCCATTGCAGAATGTTCCACTTTTTTGCACTCATGAACTCCTGGGTAGCTTTGGCTGTATGCTTGGGGTCATTGTCCATCTGTACTATGAAGCGCTGTCCGATCAACTTTGCGGCATTTGGCTGAATCTGGGCTGAAAGTATATCCCGGTACGCTTCAGAATTCATCCGGCTACTCTTGCCTGCTGTTATGTCATCAATAAACACAAGTGACCCAGTGCCATTGAAAGCCATGCATGCCCATGCCATCACGTTGCCTCCACCATGTTTTACAGAGGATGTGGTGTGCCTTGGATCATGTGCCGTTCCCTTTCTTCTCCAAACTTTCTTCTTCCCATCATTCTGGTACAGGTTGATCTTTGTCTCATCTGTCCATAGAATACTTTTCCAGAACTGAGCTGGCTTCATGAGGTGTATTTCAGCAAATTTAGCTCTGGCCTGTCTATTTTTGGAATTGATGAATGGTTTGCATCTAGATGTGAACCCTTTGTATTTACTTTCATGGAGTTTTCTCTTTACTGTTGACTTAGAGACAGATACACCTACTTCACTGAGAGTGTTCTGGACTTCAGTTGATGTTGTGAACGGGTTCTTCTTCACCAAAGAAAGTATGCGGCGATCATCCACCACTGTTGTGTAATACTTATTATATGTTCTGAGGATTTCGATAGCGTAGGGCAATGATCAGCAGAGACGAGTTTTTGATACAAGATGTTTTATAATCTGTAACCACGGTAGATAACAACGGAACAAACACAGCAATACAAATACACACAATACCTTCCCGGAGCGGAGGGAATTCCCGGGGCCACGCACCGGACTCCCCCAGGGAGACCACCAGAGCGAACCCCTATACAGGGACTGTCCGGCAATCACCCCGGAAGGCCTAAATGCGCAGCAGCCGGGACACAAGGGGCAAGCGGTAAAAGTCCAGGAGTGTCCGTACGGGATGATTGTCCAGAGTGGTTACGAACCAGAGAGAACCGGGCAGAGTGCTGACCGAAGATGGCAGACGGAATCCGGGCACAGCTTGAGAAACCGGGTAAGGTCCAGAGTCGGTCGGTCGGTAGTCTTTAGGAGGATCCAAAAGCAATCAGGATTAGCAGCAGCAAAGCAGGAGCACACAGCAAGCAGTATACTCAGGCACTGGACTGGGCTGAGAGGCGGCCTTTTAAGCAGCTGGACAGGAAGTAGGGCAACAGAACCTTAAAACTCCATGTTAACTGAGGGCAAGCTCATTCAAAAGAGAACTGGAAAACTTGGAAACCTGACATGTTGTCATCCGTGGACGCCCAGGCCTCTTTGAGTTCCCAAGCTCACCAGTCAATTCCTTTTTTCTCAGAATGTACCCGACTATTGATTTTGCTACTCCAAGCATGTCTGCTATCTCTATGATGGATTTTTTCTTTTTTTTCAGCCTCAGGATGTTCTGCTTCACCTCAATTGAGAGTTCCTTAGACCGCATGTTGTCTGGTCACAGTAACAGCTTCCAAATGCAAAACCACACACCTGTAATCAACCCCAGACCTTTTAACTACTTCATTGATTACAGGTTAACGAGGGAGACGCCTTCAGAGTTAATTGCAGCCCTTAGAGTCCCTTGTCCAATTACTTTTGGTCCCTTGAAAAAGAGGAGGCTATGCATTACAGAGCTATGATTCCTAAACCCTTTCTCCGATTTGGATGTGAAAACTCTCATATTGCAGCTGGGAGTGTGCACTTTCAGCCCATACTATATATATAATTGTATTTCTGAACATGTTTTTGTAAACAGCTAAAATAACAAAACTTGTGTCACTGTCCAAATATTTTTGGACCTAACTGTACTGTAGCAAGGAGAGCAAGGAGCCAGCGCTAAGCAGTGTGCGTGGCTCCCTGCTCTCTGCACTGTGACATGTAGCTGCAGTACACATCGGGTTAATTAACCCGATGTGTACTGTACCTAGGAGAGCAAGGAGCCAGCGCTAAGCGCGGCTCCCTGCTCTCTGCACATGTAGCACAGCGACGTTATGATCGCTGCTGCGTCGCTGTGTTTGACAGCTAAGCAGCGATCATAACAGCGACTTACAAGGTCGCTGTTACGTCACAGAAAATGGTGACGTAACAGCGACGTCGTTGTCGCTGTCGCTTAGTGTGAACCCAGCTTTATCCTCAGCCACTCGTATATCTCTATCTCTTCCAGGCTATGGAGTGGATGCTTCCTGGAAGATAACTCTGCCTCCAGAGATTATTTTAAATAACGGGGGTATTACCAGTGTGAGACAAGTAAGGCCTTTTTTTTCAGTTTTTTTCAATCAGGCACAATCTGGCGAATTGCGTATAAAACAGATCCGGCGTCTGATGCCGCCGGATCCGTTTTTTTCCTCATAGACTTGTATTAGTATTAGTATTAGTGCCGGATTGTGCCGCATGGCCTAGTGTTTCATCCGTCGTACGATGGATCCGGCAAAAATTGTCTTCGGCTGCCGGAAGCAACTTAGAAAGCATCGTTTTTTGGGACTGGCAAAAAAAGGAAGACGACGGATCCGCCGCCGTCAGTCTTTTTTTTGGAATGGAAGCCTATGGATCCATCGCCTGATTCCGTGATGTGACGGATGCCCCATTAGAATTCACATTCTCAGACTGGGTGTAATATGGGTGAGTGTTGCCTTTGATTAACTAGCATTGTAACCTTTCTCCGTGCTGACATGCCACTGCGGGGACATTAATTTTGCTATCATAATTATTTTTGCTGGCTCAAAATTGCTGCAGTGAATCTGCATACCCCGCACTGCACTGGCATGTCATCATGGTGATACTTATATGTTACTACATTAACCTACATTAATGCTAGTATAGAACCACTGCTGTGTGACTGCACAATTTTACCTTGCGGGTACATATGAGTTACATGTATGAGCTTTGAACCTAGTTTTCATATATAATCCATCTTTTGGGTGGACATGGTCTAATTCATATACTGTCACTGTAAAATATATGATAGCGTATATAAGAAGCACCCGTGGGATAGAATGTTATGTTTGTTTAACCAAACTACTCACCTTGTTAGGTTGTGCGCCCTCGCACAACCTCGGTGATGGGTGTGTAAATCCTCTGGAGGATGAGGGACTGTCTCGGCTGGCGTTATCCGATGCTAGGCTGGGTGGACCTGGAGGGATGTCCGCTGGTGGTTCTTGGTTCACTGACTCCTGAAATCTTGGAACTTCTTGCGGCCCTGCGGCCTCCCGCTGGGGTATTCAGAGTGAATGAATGAAATCTATTGCTTTCAGCAGCTCTATACCGGAATCCCTTAAGGGAGTGAGCATATGTGGAAAGTAAAAACCGCTCTTTTGAGCGCTAGTAATTGATCTATTGGTCTTTAGTTTTCTTGGAATTAATAAAGCTTTATTCGTGACAGAATATAATAAAAGCTCTTGTTTTCACAACGCGTTTCAGCAAGATCCACTTGCCATCCTCAGGTGTAACAAGAGCCAATACACATTAAATTTATAGATAAAACAGCCTCTCAGGTAGGGCTTATGGGTGTGTCATGTGTTCAAACAATTTAACCCTTTAAATATAAAACCGAATTTTTTAGTGAGTTAAAAAAGAGAGAGAGTCGGATAAAAATTATATAAAATCTATAAAATAATCTATAAAAACTATAAATATTTTCTGGCTAGCATAGACCATTATCTAAAAAAACATAGACCATTATTATCTAGAAAGGACGGGATCCATATAACTTATCACAATAAAATTTGTTAAAAAGGAATACATTAGGCTTTAATTATTACATATATATATATATATATATATATATATATATATATATATATATATATATATATATATAATACAATATCAGGTTCATTCCCCCCCCCCTCATGTTCTTCTTTATCAGGATTATTTTCCCATCATTTATTTTATAGTATTGCTAATACTTCTTTTGATTTTCTTCAATGAATTTGTATTTTTCTCAATCATACATACAACTTATTATTATTCAGTTTTGTTAGTAATTTTTCTTTATCATTTTTTTATATTTTTATTTTTTAGTTTATTTATTTCTATGTATGTATTTGTATGTGCACATGTATAAAATCCCATGTACACTTATTCATATGCACATATATTCCTATGGAATTTTTTCAAATGGGTATGGTCATATTAGATAATGTTGCTAAATACTATCATTACATTATGGCCTTCAGGGGCTAATGTGCCCAGTTTGAAGATCCAATAGCTTTCTTTTTTAATGAGTTTAATCACTGACTGTGGATCTTTGTTGTCAATAGAATCTATAATGGTAAGTTTCATTCTTGGATCTCTATTATGTACATTATTGTAGTGTCTGGATACACTATGTAAGGGGTAACCATTTTTTATATTGAATCGATGTTTATTCAACCGTGCATGCATTTCTTGAATAGTTCTTCCCACATATTGGGTACCGCAGGGACACTCCAACAGATATATTACATATGTAGAGTGGCAGTCATATCTCTGATGTAATGAAACTTACCATTATAGATTCTATTGACAACAAAGATCCACAGTAATATGACCATACCCATTTGAAAAAATTCCATAGGAATATATGTGCATATGAATAAGTGTACATGGGATCTTATACATGTGCACATACAAATACATACATAGAAATAAATAAATAAACTAAAAAAAAAAAATATAAAAAAATGATAAAGAAAAATTAATAACAAAACTGAATAATAATAAGTTGTATGGATGATTGAGAAAAATACAAATTCATTGAAGAAATCAAAAGAAGTATTAGCAATACTATAAAATAAACGATGGGAAAATAATCCTGATAAAGAAGAACATGAGGGGGGGGAAATGAACCTGATATTATATATATAGATATAGTATGTATAATAACAATATACATACACATACATACATACATACATATACACATATATATATATATATATATATATATATATATATATACACATATACATATATATATATATATATATATATATATATGTATATATATAATGGTATGTATATGGGTAATAATTAAAACCTAATGTATTCCTTTTTAACAAATTTTATTGTGATAAGTTATATGGATCCCGTCCTTTCTAGATAATAATGGTCTGTGTTTTTAGATAATAATGGTCTATGCTAGCCAGAAAATATTTATAGTTTTTATAGATTATTTTATAGATTCTATATAATTTTTATCCGACTCTCTCTTTTTTAACTCACTAAAAAATTCGGTTTTATATTTAAAGGGTTAAATTGTTTGAACACTTGGCACACCCATAAGCCCTACCTAAGAGGCTGTTTTATCTATAAATTTAATGTGTATTGGCTCTTGTTACACCTGAGGATGGCAAGTGGATCTTGCTGAAACGCGTTGTGAAAACAAGAGCTTTTATTATATTCTGTCACGAATAAAGCTTTATTAATTCCAAGAAAACTAAAGACCAATAGATCTATTACTAGCGCTCAAAAGACCGGTTTTTACTTTCCACATAATTCATACACTGTGTCCTTCATTGTTACATATACCCTTATTCCTGTATATAAAAATTCAAGGGAGCCAAATACTCTCGCAAGGCACTGTATATACACAATGTGTGTGTCTGTATAATAAACCCACACACACTGACAGCGTGCGGGTCCCTCTTCTGGTCTAGGACCCTGGCACGTACAGGGGACTGGAGAAGACAGGACACAGCAGAAAACAGGGGGCAGGGGAGAGTACGGAATGTGGGGTGGGGGCGGAGGCTGCGTCGCACTGTACCTGGTTGGCAGCAGGGAGGCAACATGACGTCGGCTGTGATGCCCGTCAACAAGCTTCTGCCCCTGTCAACGTGACGTCACAGGAAGCTGCAAAATCCCGGCAAGAGCGGTCACATGATTGCTCTGGGGAGATGGGCTGACAGCAGGACAGGTAGGTAGTTGCCCCTATGTAGCTTAATGGTTAAATAAAAAAGAATAGGCAAAGTAAGCCAAATAACCCTTTTAAATTTGGGGCCAGCACCACTTTTTTTTCCTTTTTTTGATTTTTATATATATATATATATATATAATATATATATATATATATATATATATATATATATATATATATATATATAAAAAATGATCTGGGGTCCCCCGCATTTTTGTTTTAGAGCCAGCCAAGGTACACGAGACAACTGGGGGCTGATATTATTAGGGTGGGAAGGGCCATGGTTATTTGGCCCTTTCCAGCATAACAATAGCAGTCCACAGCTACCCCAGAAGTGGCGCATCCATAAGATGCACCAATTCTGGCATTTGACCCGGCTCTTCCCATTGCCCTGGTGCGGTGTCAATCGGGATAATACGGAGTTAATAATAGCACACAGCTGCTACTAAGCACTATATTAGTGATGGCAGGCTTCTATGAGACACCTCCCCATCACTAATCTGTAAGAGAAAATAAATTAACACAAACATCCCAAAAAATCCTTCATTTAAAATTAAAGACAAAAAGACCCACCCTCTTTCACCACTTTATTAACCCCCCCCAAACACCCCTGCAGGTCCGACAGGACCTCGTGTGCATTACATGACTCTTCCAGCACTGCTACATCTGACGCTCACAGCGAGCGCCATAGACCATGACTGCCCGCTGTGAGATTACGCGGCTCACTTCAGTTGCGGCCTGAATCAGCGGTGACGTCCTCCAGGTTAGCGGTAGCTACAGGTAGAGTCCTCCACCTGTGACAGCAAATCACCTGAGTGACTGAAGTGAGCCGCAGACTCAGTGTTATCATCACACAGGTAAAGTCCTCCATCTGTGACTGCAAATCAGAAATGTCGCAAATCAGGCAACTGAAGTGAGCCAAGGAGAGAGATTACTCACTTCTACACTAATTTATTTATCCTGGAATAATGTTGGTGACCTGTGTTTTTGTTGACAAAACCGCAGGTACAACACATGCAAAAGGCAACCAATTAGGTAGCATGCGTTTCTCCATGCGTTTATCATCTTATTGATTTCAATAGGTGACAAATCTTGACAAAAATGCAAGAAGAATGAACATGCTGCTTCTTTTTTGTCGGACGGTTTTGAGAAACTGCAGACAAAAAAAACTGCAACGTGCGTACAGAAAATCTGAATTCTCATAGACTTTTCTGGGAAGGCAAAAGTCAGAGTATGCTGACTGACAACAAAACTGCACCAAAAAACAGGGCAAAAACCACAGCGTGCACATGTAGCCTAAATATGTGTTCACCTGGGTGAACACATTTAATAGGGATCCATAAACAATCCAAAAGAAACGACTTTTTGGTGAGCGGAGCCATGGGAACTGGATCACCAAAATGAGCCGGACTGCCCATCAGTACCAGACACATAAAACCCAAGTTATTCTAGAGGCCTTGCTTTTACCTCCTGGACCACACCCTAGGGTGGAGATATGTGAACAGCAGTCCCTCCCATCTCTTTGACTGTTCACAAAAAAACCCCAGTCCTAGTCATAGCTGATTAACCCTCTCAGCACCTTAATGATACCGGAGCTTACATTCTGGCTTTCACATCACTGAAGTTAATATCAAGTGAAAAATATATCTCCATCCAGGATTTTACCGTTGACCATCTTACAATGCATGGATAAAACCAGTACAGACCCTTGTTTTCAGTCTTGAGGGTGGGCCTTTTTCTGGGATTCAGTCGCTGTCACTCCTATTCAAGCAAAATTATTTTTTGAACTTAGTCATGCCCCCTGCGGGTAATTGATTATAGACCAGGTCCTTTTACGAGAACTCTGGTGAGCTCCACCCATTAGTTATATGATCGTGACATCACACAGGACTTGCTTCACCATTTGTCCAATGATGAGCTCCGCCCATTAATCACATAATTATGTCATCGAACAAGTCCTGGATAGAACAATGCTGGTCTCCGGAGCTCAGATGGTCTATGCAGGACCTGTGTTATGTCACGATCATGTAACAAATGAGCGGAGCTCAGCATTGGACACATTTTCTATATAGGACCTGTGTGATGTCACAATCACATGACCATAATGGGCGGATCTAAGCAGAGAAGTCCTGGTGAATCACCTGTGTATAATAACTCACACTGCAGGGACTGTGACTATGTTCAAAAACGAATTTAGCTTGAACGTGAGTGACTGTGATGGCTAGCAAAAGGCCCACCCTCGTGACTGAAAACAAAGGTCTGTACTGGTTTTACCTATATAGTTACATAGTTACTTAGGTTGAAAAAAGACCTATGTCCATCTAGTTCAACCTTCCTGCACCAGTTCTACATTTGGTCACTAAGTCATTTATAACCAACAATGTTGTGTGTAGTGAGGAAATCATCCAGCCCTTTTTTAAAAGCTGTTATAGTATCTGCCATTACTACCTCTTGTGGTATGGCATTCCACAGTCCAGCTGCTCTAACTGTAAAGAACCCTTTCCTATTTTTAGCTGTCGGAATCGCTTTTCTTCCACTCGCAGTGTATGCCCCCTGGTCCTTAGTATTGTCTTTGGAAGAAATAAGTCATGTGCCAGTCCTTTATATTGACCACACATGTATTTATACATATAAATGAGATCTCCTCTGAGACGTCTTTTTTCTAAGCTAAACATATCTAACTTTTTCAACCTGCCATCATATGGGAGGCCTTCCATTCCTTGTAGTAGTCTAGTCACCCGCCTTTGAACTGACTAACTTCTGAATGTCCTTTTTAAAATGTGGAGCCCAAAACTGGATCCCATATTCTAGATGTGGCCTTACAAGTGATTTATAGAGGGGTAACAATACGTTGGGATCACTGGATCTAATCTCTCTTTTTATACACCCTAAAATCTTGTTTGCTTTAGCAGCTGCTTGACATTGAGTGCTGCTGCTCAGCTTATTTGTAATGAGAATACCCAAGTCCTTCTCCTGTTCTGTAGTCCCGAGTTTACTTCCATTTAATGTATACGCAGCTATAGCATTACTCCGTTCTAAGTGCATTACTTTACATTTATCAACATTAAATCTCATTTGCCAAGTATCTGCCCATTCTGACATCTTATCCAGATATTTTTGTAATATTGTACTATCAAGGTCAGTTTTTAATATCCTACATAGTTTAGTGTCATTGGCAAAGACTGACACTGTACTATCAATCCCATCCACAAGGTCATTAATAAAGAGATTAAAAAGAATTGGTCCCAGCAGAGATCCCTGCGGCACCCCACTGCAGACTATAGCCCATTTAGAGAATGTACCATTTATGACTACTCTTTGTTTCCTATCTTTTAGCCAATTCCTTACCCAGTTCCATATAGTTGCCCCTAGTCCTTGCTTCTGGAGCTTTAGTATAAGGCTATTATGTGGTACAGTATCAAATGCGTTTGCAAAGTCCAAATAAATCACATCAGCTGCATTACCAATATCCAGGTTTGCACTTACCCCCTCATAGAACCCCAACAGATTGGTTAGACACGATTTATCTTTAATGAATCCATACTGTCTGTCAGTTATATTATTTTCTGCAATATATTTTTGCATGTCATCCCTTAAAATGCCCTCAAAAACTTTGCATACTACTGATATCAGGCTTACTGGACGGTAGTTGCCTGGATCTACCCTCTTACCTTTCTTAAATATCGGTACCACATCAGCAATCCTCCAATCCTGAGGCACCAACCCTGTTACAAGCGAGTCTAAAAAGATGAGATACAGCGGTCTGTCGATTACGGAGCTCAATTCCCTCAATATTCGTGGATGAATGCCATCTAGCCCTGGGGATTTGTCAATGTTTAATTTGCTCAGACGTAGGCGTACTTTATCTTGTGTTAAATTAATTATATCGGGTGGTGAACTTTGATTTTTCACTTGTTGAATGATCAGTACAGTCAGTTCCTTGGTGAACACAGATGAGAAATGCCTATTTAATATCTCAGTCTTTTGTTTGTCCTCTATAACTAATGTTATTATATTTTAAGGGGCCGATACTATCCTTTTGTTTTACTTTTGGCATTAATGTATTTATAAAAGATTTTGGGATTTATATTAATGTCATTGGCGATTTTTGTTTCAGTAGCTAGTTTTGCTTGTTTGATTTCTTTTTTACATTTCCTATTGATATCTTTATACTTCTGAAATGCTATTTCTGTATTCTCAGCCTTTAAGATTTTAAACGCCCTTTATTTTTGTTTTATTATACTTTGTACAGTCTTATTTATCCATAGTACTTTCTTTTTATTCCTGGCATTTTATTACCTGAGGGAATACGTTTTTTACTGGACTTTAGTAGTATATCCTTAAACTTACCCCATTTATGTTCGGTATCCCCAGTTATCATGACTTTGTCCCAATCTACACCTTTAAGCTCTTCCCTTAATTTGTTGAAATCCGCTTTCCTAAAATTCCAGGTTTTAGTATTTCCCCTTTGAAATGTTCTATTGAATATTACGTTGAAGCTTACCATATTATGATCGCTGGTGCCCAAGTGCTCCCGGACCTGTAGATCTGAAATTGTATCCGGTCTATTTGACAGGACCAGATCTAGCAGATTATCTCCCCTTGTCAGTTCATCTACCATCTGAGAGAGGAAATTGTCTTGAATAGTAGATAAGAACTTACAGCTTTTAGCAGAACCAGAAGATTATATGTCCCACTGTATGTCTGGATAGTTGAAATCCCCCATAATAAGAACCTGATTATTATTATTAGCTGCCTTTTCAATTTGTTCCAGCATTTCACCCTCTATTTCAGGGGTGGGCAATTAATTTTCCCATGGGGCCGCATGAGAAATTGGGATTGGTTTAGAGGGCCGGACTAATATAATTACCTCAGTTCTACCCAATATACTACATTACTACACCCCCTCCATATACTACACCTGTAATAAACTACACCACTACACCCCTATATACTACTGTAATATACTACACCCCCATATACACCTGTATTATACTGCACCACTATATAATACACCTCCGATATACTACATCATTACACCCCTATATACTACACCTGTAATATACTACATCACTACACCCCATATACTACACCTGTAATATACTACACCTCCATATAGTACACCTGTAATATACTACATCACTACACCCCATATACTACACCTGTAATATAGTACACCCCCATATAGTACACCTGTAATATACTACACCTCCATATAGCACACCTGTAATATACTACAACTCCATATAGTACACCTGTATTATACTACATCTCCATATAGTACACCTGTAATATACTACACCCCTATATACACCTGTAATATACTACATCACTACACCCCATATACTACACCTGTAATATAGTACACCCCCATATAGTACACCTGTAATATACTACACCTCCATATAGCACACCTGTAATATACTACAACTCCATATAGTACACCTGTATTATACTACATCTCCATATAGTACACCTGTAATATACTACACCCCTATATACACCTGTAATATACTACATCACTACACCCCATATACTACACCTGTAATATAGTACACCCCCATATAGTACACCTGTAATATATTACATCACTACACCTCTATATAGCACACCTGTAATATACACATCCATATAGCACACCTGTAATATGCTACATCACTATACCCCCATATACTACACCACTATATACACCTCCATATAGCACACCTGTAATATACTACACCCCCATATGACACACACCCTGATCCCCATACAGCCTGCACCCCCATATCACACACACTACACCCCATACAGCCTGCACCCCCATATCACACACACTACACCCCCATATGTCACACACCCTGCTCCCCATACAACCTGCACCCCAATATCTCACATACCCTGCTACCCATACAACCTGCACCCCCATATCTCACACACCCTGCTCCCCATACAGCCTGCACCCCCCAGATCACACACACTACACCACGATATGTCACACACCCTGCCCACATATCTCACCCTGCCTGTACACCAACTTACCCCTCTCAAACACTCTGCACCCCTTCACATCCTTCTGTCAGTCTGCAGCCCTCATATGCCACTCACCCTGCAACTCCATCTTCCCTCATATGCCACTCACCCTGCAACTCCATCTTCCCTCATATGCCACTCACCCTGCAACTCCATCTTCCCTCATATGCCACTCACCCTGCAACTCCATCTTCCCACATATGCCACTCATCCTGCAACTCCATCTTCCCTCATATGCCACTCACCCTGCAACTCCATCTTCCCTCATATGCCACTCATCCTGCAACTCCATCTTCCCTCATATGCCACTCCATCTTCCCTCATATGCCACTCACCCTGCAACTCCATCTTCCCTCATATGCCACTCACCCTGCAACTCCATCTTCCCTCATATGCCACTCACCCTGCAACTCCATCTTCCCACATATGCCACTCCATCTTCCCTCATATGCCACTCACCCTGCAACTCCATCTTCCCTCATATGCCACTCACCCTGCAACTCCATCTTCCCTCATATGCCACTCACCCTGCAACTCCATCTTCCCTCATATGCCACTCATCCTGCAACTCCATCTTCCCTCATATGCCACTCATCCTGCAACTCCATCTTCCCTCATATGCCACTCACCCTGCAACTCCATCTTCCCACATATGCCACTCACCCTGCAACTCCATCTTCCCTCATATGCCACTCACCCTGCAACTCCATCTTCCCTCATATGCCACTCATCCTGCAACTCCATCTTCCCTCATATGCCACTCACCCTGCAACTCCATCTTTCCACATATGCCACGCACCCTGCAACTCCATCTTCCCTCATATGCCACTCACCCTGCAACTCCATCTTTTCTCATATGCCACTCACCCTGCAACTCCATCTTCCCACATATGCCACTCACCCTGCAACTCCATCTTCTCTCATATGCCACTCACCCTGCAACTCCATCTTCCCTCATATGCCACTCACCCTGCAGCTCCATCTTCCCTCATATGCCACTCACCCTGCAGCTCCATCTTCCCTCATATGCCACTCACCCTGCAACTCCATCTTCCCTCATATGCCACTCACCCTGCAACTCCATCTTCCCTCATATGCACTCACCCTGCAGCCCCCTCCCTCTCATGTCCCCTCTTTTCTTATTACCAGTCATCATGTGTCCACATCTCCTTCAGGAATCAGTATCTTTGCTTTCTGCCCGGCATCCTGTGTCTCCTCCCACACAGTCACATGGGCGTGACGTCATCGCAGGTCCTGCAGCATGAATTATTCCGTCTCCTGTGCTGCTCCTTCTCCTGCAGGGCGGGCGGGAACTTTTGAAATGATACACGCAGCGCAGTACTGACAACGTCAGAGCGTGCGCGTGTGTCACTGACAATTAGTGCCGGCAGGGAACAGAGGAAAGACTCCTGCGTTCCGCTGCCTGCACTTACTGTGCGGACCTGCACAGGATCTCTCCCTGCTCGGCACGCTGCAGCCCGGCTCCACTGCACCGGCTGAAGACGGGCGGGCCGGTCACAGAGAGTAGGCGGGCCGGATTTGGCCCGCGGGCCGCCCCTTGCCCAGGTCTGCTCTATTTGTTCAGGTATGTTAGGAGGCTTATAGCAAACACCAATCAGCATTTTTCCATTATTCCCCTCCCCATGTACATTTACCGATACTGACTCTACATTGTTGCAGTTCCCCCCCAATGTCATCATACAACACAGGTTTTAGGTTAGATTTGATAAATATACACACCCCACCACCTTTTTTTGTCTTTCCTGTCCTTCCTAAATGTAGTATAACCCTGTATGTTTGTCACCCAGTCATGACTTTCATCCAGCCAAGTTTCCGTAATGCCCACCACATCGTAATCCATGGTTGACATAAGAGTCCCCAATTCATTCATTTTGTTTGCAAGACTTCTTGCATTTGCCAGTAGACATTTAATACTATTAACACCTTTTATTACTCCTAGCCTCCCTACGTTCCTTGCATGTCCCATCCCCCCCCCTAATCCTTCATTGACCCCTACCGTCTCACTGTCTCTATCTGCTCTAGCTATCCCCTTATTTGCTCCACTACCCTCCCTCCCCCCAGATCCTAGTTTAAAAGCTCCTCCATCCGTCTGACCATTTTCTCCCCCAGCACAGCTGCATCCTCCCCATTGAGGTGCAGCCCGTCCCTACCGTAGAGCCTGTAGCCGACTGAGAAGTCGGCCCAGTTCTCCATGAACCCGAACCCTTCATTCCTGCACCAATTTCTAAGCCATGTATTTATCTCCCTAAGCTCCCGCTGTCTTTCTAGTGACACTCTTGGCACCGGTAGTATTTCTGAAAACACCACCTTGGAGTTCGTGGACTTCAGCTTCTCTCCTAGTTCCCTGTAATCATTTTTAAGGACCTTCCACCTGCCTCTAACTTTGTCATTAGTACCAATGTGCACCATGACCGCTGGGTTTTCCCCAGCCCCACCCAGCAATCTGTCTATCTGATCCGCAATATGCCGAACCCGAGCACCCGGCAGACAACACACTGTTCGGCATTCACGGTCTCGGCGACAGATGACCCTGTCTGTCCGCCTAATTATAGAGTCCCCTACCACCAACATCTGTCTGGGCTTTGCTGCACTCCTATTATCCTCCTTCCTACAGCAGTTGTTTTCCTGGTTGCTAGGAGCAACATCCTGCTGTAGTGACCCTAGTCCTGGCCCTTCATTCCTAATATCAGCCAAACAGGCATATTTACTAGGTTGTGCCAGGTCAGAACTAGGCTCCCTGACACTTTTCCCCCTACCTCTTCTTCTGTTACCCAGCTACCTACCTCTGGGTCCTGATCTTCCCTACCTCCACCCTCCTCCATATCACTGGCCCTAGCCAGAGAAAGCTCAGTGAGTTCTAAACTCCTCTCCAGGATTGCAATGCCCCTGAGTGTTGCAAGCTGCCTATTTAGATCAGTTACCTTGCCTTCCAAATACGCAACATGCTTGCATCAAGTGCAGACATATTCACCCTCGAACGGGTGCTCAAGGCATGCATACATCTGACAAGATACACACCTAAGCACATATTTAAGAAAACCATCTTAGGCTATGTGGCCATGCTGCATTTTTTTCATACAGATTTTAATTATTACTGCAAGGAAAAACGGATCCCTGCAAAGTCTCTAAAAATCCTGAATTGCTTTTCACATGTAGCAGATTTTTTTCCTTGCAGATTTTTGCTGCAGAAAAAAACCTGTAGCATGTCAATTCTTTCTGCGGTTTTTTTCATGCATCTGATAAAATCCACTGCAGTTCTTGATCACTGTAGTGGACTGACACTTCACCTCACACACCATGGTGACGACACAGAGTTGCCATGGCAGCGATTGGGTCCCCGTTATCGCATTACAGGGGTCCAATTGCCAAGGAGAGGTAAGTGATTCCTCTCCTTGCCTCCAGAATGCTGCAATTACATTTGATTGCAGCATTTAGGGGTTAAACTGCCGGGAGCAGCTCGGGCACCACCCCTGGCAGTGAGAGACTAGTCTCGACTGTAATATCAGCCGGAGACTCTGCGGCGATTGCAGGGCTACAGAGCAGGAACCCCGGCGATCACCATCACTTTTAAAAATGCAAGAGAAAAAATAAACACGCTCTTATTCTGCTGCGGTTTTCCTGCCAAAACATGCTATTTTGTGTGCAGAAAATGGGCACACGAATCTTATGTGGGCACATACTCTTAGTGATTAGTGATTATGTGGGCACATACTCTTAGTGACCTAGTCTGCCGATACTTACCTGCACGCAACCTCACATCCTCACAAGATCTCCTTCTCTTCTCACCTTGCTTCTCCTCTTCCCACAATCACATCCAAGATTTCTGATGTGCATCCCTCATACTCTGTAATTCTCTGCCACAACATATCAGACTCTCGTCTACCTTGAAAAGCTTCAAAAGTAACCTGAAGACCCACCTCTTCTGACAAGCCTACAACCTGTAGTAACCCTCAGTCCTCCATAGCGCTGCATGACCACATCCACCCTCACCTACTGTTTCCTCACCCATCCCTTGTTGACTGTGAGCCCTTGCGGGCAGGGACCTCTCTCCTCCTCTGTCTGTGCCTTGTATTGTTTGACTGTTGTACTTGTCCATGTTATGTGTACCCCTTTTCACATTTAAAGTATCATGGAATAAATGGCACGAATAATAATGGCCAGAAAAGAGAACTGAATATATCTTTAAACTTTAAACTGAACGTGGTCAGGTTTGGTAGCCAGTGTGTGTAACACACACACACACACACACACACACACACACACACACACACACACACACACACACACACACACACACACACACACACAGACACACACACACACAGACACAGGAAGGGGGGGAAAAAAAAGGAAACAAATATTTTTATTTAATAAAAGGAAAACAAAAAAAAATAACAAGTCATTTATTCTTTTAACAAAGTGTCTGATTATAGTCATAAGGAGAACTATATGGATCCATACCTGCTGCGTGGCGCACACAAGTCGAACGGATTTAGACAAGCAGGGAGAAATGTAGCAGTGAAAAGGATAACATGGCACTGAGCCCTGCGACAGCGCATATACCTTTTAGATCCTTCAGAACGGGGTGCCCTTGCCAGTGAGTGCACTTAAGACCCTAATGATCACATTAGAGAAGCTACCCTGAGAACGAAGGCGATAGACTAAAAGGATAGCAGTACAGGTGGCAAAGAATATTATACCAGACATTCAGAAGACCCTGCAGCAGGCCATCCAGAATGCCTTTCAACACCTCCAGGGAGAACTGAACAATAGAGTGGATCGAATGCCCGAAAAACCGGGGCCGGCGGATCACTGATAGACTTCAAAATAAGTCCGATCCGCTCCGATATCCGGTGCCCATATAAGTCAATAGGGACCGGAATCCGGAGATTAAAAACGTTTGTGGAGGAGATGGGGGGTAGGAGCGCGCGCGATGTACTCACTGGCATGGCGGCACACTCCTTCCGGGTCACGCTTTTCTCTTCTGGAGCCAACAATTCAACATTCATCGTTTTGCCCGCCCACCGGCGCGTGTCATTGGTTGCAGTTAGACACGCCCCCACCCTGAGTGGCAGCATTTCAGCAATGTGACCAATCACAGGCGGCAGGACGTCCGGTGGGCAGGGAGAGCAGTGTATCCGTCGCAAGTGTGACTCCGGCTTTTCTTTTATTTAAATAATGACAAAAAAAATGACGCGCGGTCCCCCCTAATTTTCATCCCCCAGCCATGATAATGCCGGACGGGGGCTGGTATATTCTCAGCCTGCAGCCGCCCGGTATTGCCGCATCTATTAATGTGGCAATCCCGGTACATTACCGGCTCTTCCCGGAGACGTGATGCGGTGCCAGTCGGGGTAATAGGTTTGTGATCGCACGGGCGTCTGTGACATACCCGCACAAAACCTGTAAATGGATGTAAATAAACACAGAGAAAAAAATCCTTTATTTGGAATAAATTACAAACGCCCCCTCCTTCACCATTTTATTACCCAAACACCCTGCAGCTCCGGCATAATCCACACGTCCCACGGCGACACATCCGGCTCTGCTACCTGTCACACAGCTAGCAGCCGTAAAGCACGGCTGCCAGCTCTGAGTGTAGACACTGACTAAGCAGAGGCTGTGACAGAATGGGCTGTGACAATCTCTCCTCCGCAGCTCCAGCCCCTCCCCTCCTCAGTGCTGGCCCGCCCCCTGCAGCAGAGGTCCGCTCTCACTGACCTCAGTAGCAGGGGGGACACTCGCATGACACTTGGCTCTGCTGTACTGCCAGCGTGAGCAGTGTGTCATGCAATGGGATCTCACCAGTGTAAAATCGCCCTCAGAAGTGTGCGGGTGATGAGATGTCCGACTTGTACGGGTCTGACATGACATCACACAGCACAGCCTTCTCTCTCCTCTATTCTCTCTCCTCTTTTTGCCTCTCTTCTCTCTCTCCTCTTTTCGCTCTCCCTGTTCCCTCTCCCCTCTTCTCTCTCCCCTCTTCTCTCTCCCCTCTTCTCTCTCCCCTCTTCTCTCTCCCCTCTTCTCTCTCCCCTCTTCGCTCTCCCCTCTTCGCTCTGCCCTCTTCGCTCTCTCCTCCTCTTTTCCTATTTTCTCTCTCTCTCCTCTCTCTCTCCTCTTGGTCTCCCTCTCCTCCTTTCTCCTCTCTTCTCTTTGCCTCTCTTCTCTCTCTCTCTCTCCTCCTCTCTCCTCCTTTCTTCTCTCGCTCTTGCTCTCTCCCCTCTGCTCTCTCCCCTCTGCTCTTTCCCCTTTCTCCTCCTCTCTTCCTCTTCTCTATCTCTCTTCTCTCTCGTTCATGAGGCATGTTAAAAAAATGTAGTGTGACCGTATGCATTTTTTTTTTTTAAATTGAAATAAATATTTTTTAAAAAAAAAACGACGTGTGGTCCCCCCCAATATTCATCCCCAGCCATGGTGACGCCGGCTGGGGGCTGGTATATTCTCAGCCCGCAGCCGCCCGGTATTGCCGCATCTATTAGGGCGGCGTTACACGGTACGATATATCGTGCGATATGTTGGGGTCATGGCATTCGTGACGCACATCCGGCATCGTTAGGGATGTCTTACCGTGTGACACCTCCGAACGACTGTTAACGAGCAAAAATACTCACCTTATTGTTGCTCGTTCACACGTCGTTCATTTCCATAATTTCGTTCCTCCTTCTGCGCGCCGGTTGTTCGTCGTTCCCGTGACAGCACACATCGCTACGTTTGACACCCCGGGAACGACAAACAACAACTTACCTGCTTCCTGCCGGCAATGAGGAAGGAAGGAGGTGGGCGGGATCTACGTCCCGCTCCTCCCCGCCCCTCCGCTTCTGTTGGGCGGCCGCTGTGTGACATCGTTGTGACGCTGAACGTCCCTCCCGCTTCAGGAAGAGGATGTTCGCCGCCCACAACGACATCGTTAGGTAGGTAAGTACGTGTGACGGGGGTTTAACGACTTTGTGCGACGCGGGCAATAAATTGCCCATGACGTACAAGCGACGGGGGCGGATGCGATCGCACGATAAATTGTTGCATGTAACGCCGCCCTTAGATGTGACAATTCCGGTGCGATATCAGCTCATCTTGATTGCCCTGGTGCAGTGGCAATCAAGGTAATAGCAGGGGTTAATAACAGCGCTCAGCTGCTACTAAACCCTAAGTTTGTGATAGATGCATGTGCTATCAGATACCTGCATCACAAACCTGTAAATTACAGTAAATAAACAAGACACAGAGAAAAATCCTTTATTTGGAATAAAATGCAAACACTCCCTCCTTTACCTCTTTATTAAGCCCCAAACACCCTGCAGCATCGGTGTAATCCACACGACGTCCCACGGCAACACATCCAGCTCTGCTACATGTCAGAGCGAGCAGCCATAGAGCATGGCTGCCCGCTCTGAGTGCAGCCTGTTACTGAGCCGCGATAAGCGATGACTGCACGGCAGAGCTGTCACAGGCTGGGGGGCGCGTCAGGTAGGAACCAATCACAGATGAGAGGACGGCTGGTGGGCGGGATAAACACGGAAAGCTGTGTGATTGCGATGGATAGTACAGGAAGTGAATGCGCGACCCGGAAGCAGTTTTCCCACCATGACACCAAGTCTTGGTAAGTATCAAATGCTCATTTAATTCAGATTTTGTTTATTTTTATCGTGCACCCGGAATCCCGCGTCCGGGTGCGGCACAGATATAGCGCTGAAACCGCGCAGATCTTGGCTTTTACTGTCCGGATCCGCTCAGCACTACTGAACAACCATAAAGACCAGATAGAGGAGTTGGAACAGAGAGTCTCGCAACTGGAAGACTAGAACACACAGATTTCTTCGCAATTGAAAAGAGAGTCGCTGAAACAAAACACCTGATGGATAAAGTTTAAGATCTAGAGAACATATCCAGGCGCAATAACTTACGATTAACGAGTCTCTCCTTATTGGTCCCAAAGGCTGAGCTTCAAAGACTGTATGTGATGTCATACTCTCTCCCCCCCTCCACTTCTGGGTGCTTCCAAAAGGATAAGGGTGGATGAAGTTTAGGATCAGAGTGCAAAGCCATTTTATTGGTGACTGCAGTGATCCTGAACTGTGGAAAGTGTCACCAAGGACAGCTGGCATAGTGCTGCACTGTATACTCTGCCTCCATATATGTGCCGCCACATTGCTGTGCCCCCATGTTGTGCCACCATAATAAGGGCTGTGGTAAGCCAAATCTGCGACTCCGACTCCTCAATTTCCCTTGCACTGACTTCACGACTCCGACTCCAACTCCCACTTATATTGCTTATATTTAAGTGAAAAAAGGATTGTGGTACAATGTGAACATCTGGCATTTAATCATTTTTATGATACAATAATCAAGATATTTAGAACATAAAATATATTTATTGGAATGCAACTTTAGAACACAAACTGTAATACATTGTAAATACTGTATGTAATACACTATGTAATATAGATTACATATATCTATACATACAGTACACCGCATGCAGAATTATTAAGAAAGTTGTATTTTAGAGGATTTTTTTATTATTGATCAACAACTATGTTCTCAATCAACCTAAAAGACTCATAAATATCAAAGCTTAATATCTTTGGAAGTTGGAGTGTTTTGCTTTTTTCATTTGGCTATCTTAGGAGGATATCTGTTTGTGCAGGTAACTATTACTGAGCAGAATTATTAGGCAACTTAATAAAAACCAAATATATTCCCATCTCACTTGTTTATTTTCACCAGGTAAACCAATATAACTGCACAAAATGTAGAAATAAAGATTTCTGACATGCAAAAACAAAACCCAAAAAAATTAGTGACCAATATAGCCACCTTTTCTTTATGATGACATTCAACAGCCTACCATCGATAGATTCTGTTAGTTGCTTGATATATTTACGATCAACCTTCCGTGCAGAAGCCATCACAGCCTCCCAGACACTGTTCTGAGAGGTGTACTGTTTTCCCTCCCTGTAGATCTCACATTTTATGAAGGGCCACGGGTTCTCTATGGGGTTCAGATCAGGTGAAGAAGGCGGCCATGTCATTATTTTTTAATCTTTTAGACCTTTACTGGCCAGCCACGCTGTGGAGTAGTTGGATGCATGTGATGGAGCATTGTCCTACATAAAATCATGTTTTTCTTGAACGATACTGACTTCTTCCTGTACCACTGCTTGAAGAAGTTGTCTTCCAGAAACTGGCAGTAGGTCTCGAAGTTGAGCTTCACTCCATCCTCAACCCTAAAAGGTCCCACAAGTTCTTCTTTGATTATACCAGCCCATACCAGTACCCCACCTCCACCTTGCTGGCGTCTGAGTCAGAGTGGTGCTCTCTGCCCTTTACTGATCGAGTCTCTGGCCCATCCATCTGGCTCATTAAGAGTCACTCTCATTTCATCAGTCCATAAAACCTTTGAAAAATCAGTCTTAAGATATTTCTTGGCCCAGTCTTGACGTTTTATCTTATGTTTCTTGTTCAAAGGTGGTTGTTTTTCAGCCTTCCTTACCTTGGCCATGTCCCTGGGTATGGCACACCTTGTGCTTTTTGATACTCCAGTAATGTTGCAGCTCTGAAATATGGCCAAACTGGTGGAAAATGGCATCTTGGCAGCTTCACGCTTGATTTTCCTCAATTCATGGGCAGTTATTTTGCCCAACACGCTTCTTGCGACCCTGTTGGCTATTTGCCATGAAACGCTTCATTGTTCGGTGATCACGCTTCAAAAGTTTGGCAATTTCAAGACTGCTGCATCCCTGCAAGACATCTCACAATTTTAGACTTTTCAGAGCCTGGCAAATCTCTCTTCTTACCCATTTTGCCAAAGGAAAGGAAGTTGCCTAATAATTAAGCATGTCTTATATAGGGTGTTGATGTCATTACACCACACCCCTCCTCATTACAGAAATGCACATCACCTGATTTACTTAATTGGTTATTTGCTCTCAAGCCTATACAGCTTGGAGAAAGACAACGTTTAAAAATTATCATGTGATCTAATTACTCATTTGCCTAATTCTGCACACCGTGTATATGTATGTATATATAATATGTGTATGTATGTATGTATGTATGTAGAATACTTTTCCCAGGCAATTTGATGCTGGGCAATAATAGATATAGATAATATACTAAATTTCAGACAGATGCTATGACAATTCGGGTCCCCGCTTACAACGCTAGGCACAAAAATTATATATTTTTAGATTATAATATAATGATATATGACATGATATACTGTAGTGTAAATAAATTCAGTTTAAATTAACACCCATTACTAATAGAGGGACAAATAAGTAATTAAATGAATTTATTTACACTACAGTATATCATGTCATATATCATTATATTATAATCTAAAAATATATAATTTTTGTGCCTAGCGTTGTAAGCGGGGACCCGAATTGTCATGGCATCTGTCTGAAATTTAGTATATTATCTATATCTATTATTGCCCAGCATCAAATTGCCTGGGAAAAGTATTCTAAAGTGTCTATTCTAAGCATTAATGCAGCGAATTGCTGAAATGTTGAGGAATATCTATTACTGCATTTTGGTGGTAATTTCTTAGTAGGATTATATAATGTACTCTATCTAACTATGGTGCTTCTACATGAAGGGTCCTACGCATGCTTTACTGGGCTTAGAGTGGCATCGCCGCACCGCCAACGTGCGTTGCCTATGAGATCCCGGATATTCGCGTTGGTGTTTGAATAGGAGCCGCCAGGTCTCTATCTGTGAATGCGCGCTGCCAAGTACTCCTGAGCATGCGCGCCTGGAACTAGTGTGGTGTCGCTCGGCCGCCGTCTGTATATGTGCGTTGCCTGGGAGATCCCGGGCATGCGCACTGACCGGCTGACTGTGGCGCCGCTGGGCTTCCGTCTCGGCGTGCGCGTTGCCTGGGAGATCTTGGGCGTGCGCGCCTGGGATATGACTGGCGATGCGGGACCGCCTTGTATACTGGTGGGGCCGGACCCTGGCTTTGCATAATGCCCGCAATACACTGGACATATGCACCTGCAGGGAGACCGATATTTGCATGATTGATTAATTACACCCAGCTGCTTCTGGCTACTTAAATCCACCGTGATATGCAGCTCCATGACGCCTCGCCCTGGACTGTGGCAGCAATATACCTACAGCATTGTCTGTCTGCTATGGATCCCTGCTGATGGCGCCATGGACCTGCATATCTGAAACTATATCTCTTTGGGCAAGTACCTTATTGTAAATTATCATATGTTCCATACCACATGTGGTGCCCCTTCTTTTAAATTGTTTGTCTTATTGTAAGTTATTTGGTTGCTGATATAGTGCATTTATCTTTTAGCCTCCTGATGAACCATACGGTGTTTGTATGGGGAAACGCGTTGAGGTGGAGATAATCTATTTTCAATGAAGTTGAAGGCTCACTTTCATCAATAAAAAGGGAACTGTTGGAGAGCACCTTTTATATATACCTCTTTGGAATTATATGGACTGAAATCTTCCTTCCATACTACGCGGCGCTGCCTGAACCAGTGTGTGTGTGGTCCCAAAGATAAGTTTGGGCTCTGACTCCATCCCTTATATGTGAACCTTCATTTCTGACAACTGTATATGTTCATTGTACACATTGTCTCTGTATTTATATGCAAGCGACCGATTTGGTCAATTACTTATACTTGTATATGCACGTTGGTGGTATGTTACCTTAATCTTAAATAAAAATTTAATAATTTGGAATAATTGAACTATTTACTGTCTGATAATATTCCTGGGACGTTGAGTCCACTTAGTGTACTGACCTCAAATCTGACCTAATAATTTTAAGGCTAGAGAACAACCTCTCAACACTAACTTGGGTTGGAGGCAAAGCCGTAACCACATGGGCAACATCTCTAACCATTTCTGGGTATAAAGGAATTGCCTCATGCCCAGTCAGTTTTGATGAACGGTTGAATTTTTCTATTTCTTTGGGAGCAAGTGAAAAAATTTGCTGAAATATAGTCAATCTGCTTGCTATAGGAGAGAAAGTGAAATCTTTTTCCTTGCGGCAACGCTTTGCCTGCTCCATGTCATACAAATACTTGTCAAAGTTAAACTACTCATCTGATGAGGATGAAGACACGGAAGCAGTAGCACTGTCAGGACCCAAGTCCTCTTGCGCCTGGCAGTCCTATAGGCCACTCATTCTAACTGCTACCTCAGTCAGAGCTTCTTTTCTTTTAGTAAGCTGTTGATCATCAAGCAGTATACAATGACTTGGGTCCACATAAACAGCTGCCATAAGAATTTTATTTTCCATTAGCTGTGTCTCTCTCCATTTCATTGAAGCAGAAATGCCATCTGCGATTACACCTCTTCTTTGAAACAGGCAAAATAGCAAGTTCGAAATGCCAGGAGTTAAATCCTCAGCTTGTAATTTTTTTAGTCCTGGTAAATGGGTGATTAAGCAATTCCTTCCATTCAGCTACCTGTGTCCATTGATCTTCATTTAGGGTTACCTGAGGGTTCGCCATATCTATAAGAAACCGTTTTAGTTCAATCATTAAATAAGTGCTGCCCCACTGAGTGGCTTGATCGACAATTGCCCCTTTCCCAGCATGTCTCTTCAAGATGGAATCAATTTTAGGGGTTCTGGCGGCAATAACCAATTTCCTCACTTTTCCTATCAGATTTCCAGCATATCCCTCTTGCAGACTCTCTCTTATTGCCAGCTGCAGCGTGTGCACAACACAGCGCATGGGATGAATATGAAAGTGCTTTGAAGCAGCTTCAACAAGATCATCTAATTCTAAAATATCATGTTGCTCTTCTTTTGTTGTAATATCTGTTTGTTCCTCAGTTACATGAACCGCACTGTTGCTTTCCATCTCAAACATACTGAATCCTAAATTTTCTTCTAGCTGTTGTTCATTACTCTCATTCATCAGTTTAATTGTACTTATCATGTTTGAAGCATTTTCCGTTATAATAGCAAGAATCTGTTCTTTTTGAGTTCGTAATTAGGAATGATCGAATAGCAAAATATCCGCTTTGACGGATATCCGACGAATAGGTCGCCGCTAATCGAGTATTCGCAAATATTCGATGTGCAATGTAAATCTATGGGAAACTTGAATAATTTACGTTGGACCGGGCGGGAGTGAGCGGGAGTGAGAGAGAGAGAAAAAAAAAATGCATCCTCACTTTTGGGAGACGTCAAAACACTCTAGGACTTGGCGCTGATCTGCTGATGCCATCACCTGACTGCATCACCTGATCACCAGGTGACCGCATCAGCTGATTACCGGCGGCTCCTGGAGCGATGGGACGGGAGACATGCACTTCGCTTTGCAGCGTTTGTGCGGCAGCTTGTCTCAGCTTGTACATTCACTGCAAAGCGAAATCAAAAGTAAACAGAGAAAAAAAAAAGCATACTCACTCACTTCTGTGCAGACTCTTGGGACACGTCAGATCGCTGCAGGACCTTCCGGTGATCAGCTGATGCGGTCACCTGACTGCATCGCCTGATCACCATGAGACCACATCAACTGATTGCTCCAGGAGCCGCCGGTATGGGAGTCTGCACAGAGGTGTGTATTTTTTTTTTCTCCTGATGCATCAGCTGATTGTATAAACGGCTTTTATACAATTAGCTGATGTGTCATCTGATTCACCTCCTTGAACCGGACACATCATCTGATCGCTTTGCCTTCCAGCAAACCGATCAGATAATACTGGATCCGGATTGGACACCGTGGGACCCTTGACCCAGGACTACAGCTGAGGGGGGTTCTTTATTTCAATAAAGACGGAGTCACTAATTGTGTTGTGTTTTATTTCTAATAAAACTATTTTTCTCTGTCTTGTGTTTTTTTTTTTTTTTTTATCTTTACTAGAAATTCATGGTGGCCATGTCTAATACTGGCATGACACCATGAATTTCGGGCTTGGGACCAGCTGATAATACCCAGCTGGCCCTAACCCTATTATTACCCAGTGAGCCACCCGGCACCAGGGCCGCTGGAAGAGTTGGATACAGCGCCAGAAGATGGCGCTTATATTCAAGCGCCATTTTCTGGGGCGGCTGCGGACTGCAATTCGCAGTGGGGGGGGGGGCAGAATGCTTGGGCCAACCTGAGCTGCGGATTCCAATCCCTAGCTGCCTAGTTGTACCTGGCTGGACACAAAAATTGGGCAAAGCCCATGTCTGGTTTTTTTTTTTTTTAATTTTTTCGTTAAATAATTATTTTTGGTTCACAGTTGGGTACAAATAGGCAGCTGGGGCTTGGGGGCAGCCCGTACCTGTCTGCTGTACCTGGCTAGCATACAAAAATATGGGAAAGCCAATGTCTATTTTTTTTTTTTTTTTAAACTCGTTTTATTGAAGGTTAAGTATGGCATTACATCAAAAATCAAATCAACAAGTTGTACAGTCTGGATATGGGTAAATAATGGTTAATATCTAGAGTGATAATACATTAATAACCAAATCAATATCCTGGACTCTTAGGATGGCATTGAACAGTAAATACTTCAGATGTGGCTGCTCACAAGTTATATTTAACCTGGGGTGAAGAACCCATATTGACAAGGAATATGTAAACTTGGTGTCGGGGACCACGTCACACTGTTGATACATAACCTTATGATCTATAGATTTCCCCTTCCGTATCACTGGTATGGTAGCATATTATTACTACTACAGCAGTGTCTGTAGGTTGTTAGCCAGGGAACCGGGTGAGCCCCCAGCCATCTGCCCCATATTTTGTCAAATTTATTTAAAGAACGTCTCGTCTTAAATACAAATTGTTCTAGCGGAATTATAGCATTTACCAGTGCAATCCAAGAGGCCCTAGATGGGGGATGAGTACTTATCCAATTTAGTATGATGCCCTTCCGGGCCAAAAACAGGACCTTTTTTAATAATAGATTCTCATCTTGGGACCAAGAGTGTACATCTACCACACCAAATAGGCACAGAGTCGGGCTCATAGGGACCTGTTTTTCAGGTATGGAGGAAAGAGCCGCTATAACCTCGCCCCAATAAGAATGAATGATCCGGCATTCCCATATCATGTGCCAGAAATCTGCACAGTCCCTCCCACACCTCGGACAACCCTCCCCCACCGAGTTATTAATCTTTTTCAGTCTCTGGGGAGTGATATAACTCTGGTGAATTATGTATAATTGGATCAGTCTATTATTAATTGCAGGAGAGACCAAAGTGTGGGATTTGACAATGTCGTCCCAGACTACATCATCTATTTCAGGAATCCTGGCTCTCCACTTATCCCGGACAGAAAGAGGATTATTCATGGCTTTGGCCCGAATGAGAGAGGAGTATAGTTTGGAGATAAGACCGCCAGGGCCTTGTGATCTGATAATTCCAATGATTGGGAAGGAAGAGAATCTAACCCCACGACCAGAGAACTGAGCCCGAAAGGCGTGCCTGATCTGGAGGTACTGAAACCCATTGGATTCCGGCAACTCGAATTCAGCTTCCAGTTGCGCAAAAGGACGGAGTTCACCATCACTGACAATTGAGCTTAGGGAGACTATTCCGCGATTCCTCCACTCACCAAAGCCCGGCAACCCACAAAAGTGCGGAAGGTCCAGGTTACCCCATAAGGGGGTCTCAATTGGTACATCGTGGAATCCGAATATGGCTTTAGCCTCCTTCCAAATCCTGGCCCCAGTTTGTGTATCGGGAGGATACGACCCTCAGGGGCTCTCTTATAATCTGTCAATAGGGGCCATAGGAGATCCACACCCGTGAACTCTGCCAAAAATCCCTCCGGAGAACCCGTCACCACAGGTAGTGTCCATTGACCCAGATATTTCAGTTGTCCGGCCAGGTAGTATATATAAAGATCCGGAAGGGCCATACCCCCCAGATCTTTAGGCCTCTGTAATTTGGCCAATTGGACTTTCATTTTTTTTTTTTTTTTGTTTTATCAAAAAATAAAGAAAAAAACCCTAACCCAAGGGTTGGGGGTAAAAAAAAAAAAATAAATGCGTGGGTTCCCACTGCATTTTCAATTGCTAAGGGAAACCCTAGCAGTTACTGGCTGCTAACCCCTAATACATGGTGTTACCTTCAGTAGCAATGGAAATTCCAGGAAAGCCCTTTTTTTAAGTGTTTTTTTTTTTTCCAAAAAAAATAAAATAAATATTACAAGGGCTTTTACACATTTTTGTATGCTAGCCAGGTAGAGCAGGTAGGTACGGGCTGCCCCCAACCCCCAGCTGCCTATTTGAACCCGACTGGGATCCAAAAATATATTGAAGCCCTTTTTTGAATTATTTCATGAATTTCATGAAATAATGAAAAAAAAATGATGTGGGCTTCACTCAATTTTTGTGTTCAGCCAGGCACAACTAGGCAGCCGAGGATTGGAATCTTCAGCGCAGGGTGGCCCAATCTTTCTGCCCCCCCCCCCACTGCAAATTGCAGTCCGCAGCTGCCCCAGAAAATGGCGCTCTCATAGAAGCGCCAAATTCTGGTGCTGTATCCAACTTCTCCAGCAGCCCTGGAGCTGGCTGGCACGCTGGGTAATAATGGGGTTAATATCAGCTTTGTTTTACCAGCTGATTTAAAGCCCAAGATTCTTAATGTCAGGCAAAGTTTGACCCGGCCATTAAGAATCTCCAATAAAAGGTTAAAAAAAAGACACCACACAGAAAAAATACTTTATTCGAAATAAATACACAGACACACTTAGAGACTCCATCTTTATTACTCCCTCTCACCCGTCCACGATCCTGGTGTTCTGCATTCTGTATTCTTCAACCCATGCAGCTTTGCTATATCACAAAACACGGGGGAGGAAGAACGCTTCTGCTTCTTGTGCTGTGTAATCACTAGCGATGATTGAATACCAAAATATCCGCTTCAACGAATATTCGATGCCCAATATAAGTCTATGGGAAACCTGAATAATTTCATGTTGGACCTAACGGTGAGCTGTGGTGACTGAGGAAAAGGCTGAAATGGATGGGAAAAGGCAGAAGCAGTATGGGCACAGCCCGTAGAAGGTGCCTGACTGCATTTCTGCCCCTCGACCCCTAACCCCCTCATGATCATCCAAGATGGCAGTGCGCACACCACTACGATGCCCGCATTCACCCTCTTCCTCTGCCATGACACATGCAACAGAAAACTCCTCCCTGGGTCCAGCTAAGCACCCCCATGCCCTCCCGGTGTTCCCCGATGTCCCCCGGTGTCTCTTTACCTGGCGCAGCATTGATCCCCACTATCCCTCCTCCTTTACAATAAATGCAGGCCGCATAAGCAGAGAGCGGCTGTGAGCTCAGCTTCCTGCTTTGAAAACGGCTATGCTGGAATCGTGCCTGGTCTCTCTGTCTCTCTTTCCCTTTACACTGCAGCTCTGCTCATTCACGTTTTCTTTCCCATGCTTTACACTGCAGCTCTTCTCATTCATGTTTCATTTCCCATGCTTTACACTGCAGCTCTGCTCCTTCACGTTTCCTTTCCCATGCTTTATACCAGGGGTCTCAAACACGCGGCCCGCGGGCCGCATGCGGCCCCTCAGGGTAGTTTGTGCGGCCCCCAGGCCCGTGCCCCTGGTCACGATCACGGCAGGTGCAGGGGCCGCAGCCACTGTCTGCACTTTGTCAGATGAATGTGTTGCTGGCGCTCCGCTCTCGCGCCGGCATTACAATCGTCTCACATAAATCACTGACAGTGACACTGCAGTTGCCGCGATAGTGACCAGGGGCACAGGTCTGGGGGCCGCACGAAGCAGAGATGAGGGGGCGCGGGACAGGTGAGAAGAATGGTGTGTGCGTGTGTGCGTGTGTGTGCGTGTGTGCGTGTGTGTTGGACGTTAACCTCTTAGCGACCTATGACGTACTGGGTACGTTATGGCTCCCTGGTACTTAAGGACCCATGACGTACCCTGTATGTCATGGTGAAATCGCAGCCCCGGTGGCTGCGATGGCTGCAAATACCTTAGATTCGGGGAGGAGGGGACCTCAGGAGGGGTGGTGTCTCCTCCCCGGACCTACGGAGGCTGTGATTGGCTGAGCGGCGTTCGTCAGCTAATCACAGCAACTAATGTTTCAGCCATTAAAAATCGCTGAAACGTTGAAATCCAGCCAAGATCAGGGCAGCTGTATCCCTGATCATTGGCTGGAGCTGGGTGACCTGTGTTTCACCCGCCCCCAGCACTGATTGGAGAGACCGGCCTTGTGACCGATCTCTCCAATCACTGTGGATCTGGGGCCGGAGACCGCCCCCTCAGCTTCACTCCGGCATCTGTGGAAGGTGAGTGGAGCTGCTGACCCATTACTACAGGATGGGGACAAAGTGCGCACATTACTATAGGATGGGGATAAGGCTGGGCACATTACTATAGGATGGGGACATTACAAGGATGGGCACAATACTATTGGATGGGGACATTATTACTATAGTATGAGGACATTAGGATAGGGACTAGGATGGGCACATTACTATAGGATAGGGACTAGGATGGGCACATTAGTAAAGGATAAGGACTAGGATGGGCACATTACTATAGGATGGGCACATGACTATAGGATGGGGACAAGGCTGGGGACATTACTATAGGATGGGGACAAGGCTGGGGACATTACTATAGGATGGGGACAAGGTGGGCACAGTACTATAGGATGGGGACTAGGATGGGAACAGTACTATAGGATGGGGACATTACTACAGGATGGGGACAAGATGGGCACATTACTGTAGGATAGGGACATTACTACAAGGGGACAAGGATGGGAAACATTACTATAGAATAGGGATAATGCTGGGGACATTACTATAGGGTGGGGACAAGGTTGGCACATTACTAAAGGATGGGCACATTACTATAGAATGAGGACAATACTATAGGATGGGGACATTGCTACAAGGGGACAAGGATGGGGAACATTACTATAAGATGGGGGACATTACTATAGGATGGGGACAAGGATTAACACATTACTATAGGATAGGGACAAGGATGAACACATTACTATAACATGGGGACAAGGATGAACACATTACTACAAAATGGGGACAAGGATGGGGAACATTACTATAAGATGGGGGACATTACTATAGGATGGGGACAAGGATTAACACATTACTATAGGATAGGGACAAGGATGAACACATTACTATAACATGGGGACAAGGATGAACACATTACTACAAAATGGGGACAAGGATGGGGAACATTACTTTAGGATGGGGGCAAGGATGAGCACATTACTGTGGGATGGGGACTAGGATGGGGTACAATACTACAAGGGGACAAGGATGAGCACATTACTGTGGGATGGGGCACAATACTACAAGGGGACAAGGATGGGCACGTTACAACAATATGGGGAACATTACTAAAAGATGTTGGTCAAAATTTCTATATAGTGCTAATTGTAAGACTATTAGTTACAAGAAAGGGATAAAATGTAAAAAAAAAAAAAGTTTATATTTAAACAAAGAATGTGTGCGTTTGCTATAATGAACAAGTGAAAATGTTTAAAATCAGTGATCCCAAGGTGTGTAAAAAAAAATAAAATAAAAATGAAATGAGCTCTGCTCATTCACGTTTCCTTTCCCATGCTTTACACTGCAGCTCTGCTCATTCGTGTTTCCTTTCCCATGCTTTACATTGCAGCTCTGCTCATTCACGTTTCCTATCCCATGCTTTACACTGCAGCTCTACTCATTCACATTCCCTTCCTCATACTTTGCACTGCATGTGCGTTTCAAAAAGCATCCAATACGCTGCGTTTTGGATGCATTTTGGATGCATTTTTGACAGTGCGGTCCCACTCGACTCTGCTACATCCCCATAGAGCATGGCTGGCTGTGAGACAGAGCCGCGCGATCAGAATGAACTCGGATGAACTTCATCCGACTTCATTGTCATCGTGTGGCTCTGTCTGTGTGCCGCGGCCTGATTTGCGATCACAGGTGAAGGACTCACCGGTGACCACAAATTCCCTGAGTGACTGAAGTGAGTCGCGCTATCAGCGGTGCTGTCACTCAGGTTACCCGCGGCCAGCTTGAGTCCTCCTGAGAGCGGTGGTCGCAGGTCACCTGGGTGATGTTACCACTGATAGCGCGACTCACTTCAGTTGCTGCATGGAGCTAACAGAGAGCGGTGGTGTTCTATGGCCACTCCTGTCAGCTTCCTGTAGCAGAGCTAGATGTGTCGTGGGACCTCGTGAGGATTACGCCGGACCTGGAGGGATGTTTTGGGATTAACAAAGTAGTGAAAGAGGGTGTTTTTTTTTTTTTTTTGTCTTTTATTCCAAATAAAGGATTTTTTTGGGTGTATGTGTTTACAGGTTAATCATGGGGGTGTCTCAGATGTCTGCCATGATTAACCTAGGACTTAGTGGCAGCTATGGGCTGCCATTAACTCCTTATTACCCTGACTACCACAGCACCAGGGCAATTCGGGATGAGCCGGGTAGAGTCCTGGGACTGTCGCATCTAATGGATGCGGCAATTCCGGGCAGCTGCTGGCTGATATTTTTAGGCTGGGGGGCTCCCCATAACGTGGGGCTCCCCATCCTGAGAATACCAGCCTTCAGCCGTGTGGCTTTATCTTGGCTGGTATCAAAATTGTTTGGTTTTTTTTAATTATTTCTTTTACTGCACTGCATAGACCCGCCCACTGGCGGCTGTGATTGGTTGCAGTCAGACACGCCCCCACGCTGAGTGACAGCTGCCTCACTGCAACTAATCATAGGCGTCGGTGGGCGGGGGAAGCAGTGATTATGAGATGGAATAATGAGCGGCCAGCATTTTCAGAAGCAGGAGAAGCTGCCGCAGTGTGACAGCCCTGCAGCGCCACGCCGGTGATCGGTCGGTGATCTGTGAGTATGAGGGAGGAAGGGATAGAGAGACAGACAGAGACTGATGGACAGACAGAGAGAGCCCTATAGCCGCACACAATACAGTATCTACACTGCCAGCTCCTCAATGACTGCTGTTCACAAAATGGCCGCTGGCGTATATAGCCCCTATGACGCTGTGCGGCCAAGCAAATCACAGTAACACCACAACAAAGATGGCTGCGGCGTTACTGTGAGGGCAAGCAACATCAGATGTGTTCATTGGCTGGAAAACAGGCGCCAGGAAGTGAGAAATGAAAATGAAAGTTTCGGAGCGGATGTTTTAGCCGTCGGATACCGAATGTCTCGAATAGCCCGTTACCCGTCGGATACCGAATAGTGGCAAATACATTCGCTCATCCCTATTCGTAATCTTGCAGAACTTTTCCACTAAGATCTGGAGAAACTGGCCGGTGTGATGAGCTTTAGTATTTTTTACTGCCAGTGACTTGGTAACAATTTCTTTGTTGTCACAAACATATTGAACATTGATGGCAAAATAGTTCACTCTGTGACGTGTGCAGTCATCCATTTTAAGAAACCTGAAGTGTCTTTTGAGAGTCTTTTTAAGATCTTCCTTTTGCTTAAGGGCTTCTTGAATCGCTAATTTTCTAATATTTTCTCTTTCCAGAGAAACACCAAGTTTGCAGGCCATTTCTCCATTAAGGGGCACTTTGCACGCTGCGACATCGCAGGCCGATGCTGCGATGCCGAGCGCGATAGTCCCCGCCCCCGTCACAGCTGCGATATCCTTGTGATAACTGCCGTAGCGAACATTATTGCTACGGCAGCTTCACATGGACTCGCCAATATATACAACGCCATAATCTTTACCAGAATCACAATGATGGAAAAAGAAGCATGCAAAATAATTCCCATTAAGGCAAACAGAGCAATGGTGAAAAAGCAGTCATGGAGGAGGTGGAGACCTTTATTTTGCATTCTTCTTTTTCCATCATTGTGATTCTGGTAAAGATTATGGTGTTGTATATATTTACTTATATGTAAACCTGCTTTATTCCATCTTAAAAGCTTTTCCATGCCCTATCCTATGGTTGATTGGATTAATATATGTATTTGGGCATTTTTGCATATTGATTTTTACATATTAATGTATTAGCCATTTGTCTTTAGGACTGACACTTATATCTTTGCTGTGTGTTTTTTTTTGCATGCTATATGATTATGCTTCATTGGTGTTATTGATTGCAGTACATGGTCTAAAATCTCTGAGGTGGACACTTCTCAGAGGCTTATGCTTTATTATAGTAAACCTCTGATGTTTATTGTACTTCTTCATGTTTTTAGATGTTTTTAAACTATGTTGGTGTTTTTCCTACAATAAACTTTTGACTATTTATTGCCATTATTGTTTTGGTGATCTCCTCATTAGCACACCACCCTTTTCTCCTTTTCATTGTTGCTGCTTTCAGGTGTGCATTTGGAGGATCCCATTTATATTGCCTTAGTGCCCTCTAAAGAATTTTTTTTTCAAATAAGATATTACATTCAGACACCTTGTTTTGTGAGGATCCATTTTTGGGCTCAAAAACTGATCCTCAGAAAGAATGAGCATGTCAATTTGTGTGGGGTTTTTCTATTCTTTTGCTATTGAAAACATTATCTATGAGATCAAAAACCTTTCAGGTGATGCGGTTTTTTAAAAAGCTGATCTGCTTTTGCAGCTTAAAAACATATCCTCAAAAATGCAGCAAAAACGATGTGGGTGAATGTAGCCTTAGATGAGGACTAGAACAGCCATTTAAAGGACATTTCATAACTTTCCCAAATTCCTATGAAAAAATATTCAGCACATTCTGCATTGAACTACTGTACCCAATTTACTATATATTTTAGGATTCTCAGTCGGTCCATTTTATACCGACTCCAACTCCACCAAAATGAACTCTGACCCCTACTCCACGACTCCTGGCCATAATGCTGTGGTGCTGTATACTATGCCCCTATATTGCTGTGCCACCATATTGCGCACCCTATACTGTGCCACCCTATACTATGAGATATATATATATATATATATATATATATATATATATATATATATATATATATATAATACATACACAGTGGAGCCATAATATACAGTGGAACCTTGGTTTACGAGAACAATCCGTTCTGGGAGTGTGCTTGTAAACCAACCTACTCATCTAGCAAAGCAATATTTCCCATAGGAAATAATGCAAGCTCAGACAATTCGTTCCACAACTTTCTCACGTTTCAAGCGGGTTAAATCAACACACAGCAAGACACAAGTCCAGGAGGAAGAGTCCCTACAATGCCGTTGGAGAGGTGTGCTGGTCCCGCACATGGGTTAGCAACTGGCATCCGGCCTTGGTTTACAGTACAGACTGTGTGGATTATTCCTAATCGTGAGTACACCGGTGTCATCCAGTCCAACCTGCCGACGGCACCCCAGCACTGCTCCCTACCTACACCTGGGCCCCGGGACCACACCTCCCCTACCCGTGGAGGGGTTAACACCTTGCTGCCCAACACCACCTGTCCAGGGCACTTGCACAAGAAGCAGCGGCGGTGCCACCATCCCATCAACACAATCCACGGATGGCGTCACAGACAAAAACTATCTCCCCTGTAAATACCCCCTTTTTCACTGTTGCGAGGACGGGTGATTGCACGAGCCCCGTGTCCGGTTGCCACTCGAGCCCCAGACACGATCCCGGATCCGAGCACCCAGAGTAGCCCCTTTGCCGCGGCGCGGCACCCGTCCGCGACACCACCAATTATATTTACTTTGTGCCTCCTGACGAAACTGCACATGCGGTGAAACGAGCATTAAGGTAGGTGCTATCAAGGGCACACTACGATATATACAGCTTCATAATGGCCACAGGTATGCTATGAGCTTGTTTATACTTTTTCTAAGTACGTCCAATTTACGCACTATGGACTACTAAGTCATGGAAAACTTGATACTTATCAGGTATATATTACTGTGCATTATGGGGCTATGTGCAATACTATAATAATTATTCTTATTGCTTCTAGCCATTATATAAACAGTGAGACGCATTTGTTGATTTTTTTTGTCACAACAGTTTGTTTTGGGTTCCCTGTACCCCATGAAGGGGTGTGTTGTTTGTGTATTGCATTTAATATTTCGATTAAAACAATTGTAATTAATAAAGCTGTTAATTTTTAGACAATTCTAGTCCCTTCATCTATTGTAGGCTTATATATTTATGTCTAAAAACAGGGATTTTGACGTTGAGGACACTTTTATAGATTATATCACACATGTAGTATGCCTGGTCCTCGTGCTCAACTTAGTGGTTCAACACTTTCTAAAAATCTACCAAGATTTGCCTGAGCTACTTGTGAAGGTACACTGCTTATTTCCGCATGTTGGCTACAGCTGCCGCTGATCTGGCAGTGCTGCAATATTGCTTGCAAGTGCCAGATCACCAACTGGTGTGTGACGTGAACATACTCTGGAGCTCCATATTACACGTTAGGCTTTGTGAGCAGCAGAGGACAGTAGTTGAGTACCAGCTACAACATGCCTGTTGCTATTCCAGTTGTGTGAAGGTCTAAAAAAACCTTTGAGGAATCAACCAAGATTCTGAGCAACGATGACACCATAATCAGAATAACCATCCTGCTTCGGTGTCTACTGAAACACTCGCTGCTCACAATGAAAGAGGAAGCTTTACATGTGGACCTGGTGAAGATGGAGAAGGTACACAGGGTGCTACGTGCTTGAATATCCTGACTGCTTACCCTGGAAATGTTACCGTTTAGGACTCAGAATTTCTGCAACCTCGTGAGGGTGACCGTCCCACGGTACTCTGAACCCAGCCGCCACCATATTTCCCAGTGTGCTGTTCCTGCCTTAGGCCCCTTTCACACATCAGCTATTTGCCATAAGTCGAATTTTGAAAAAAAAACTGATGCCACTGGATCCATTTTTTTTTCTCATTGACTTCCATTAGTGACGGTTTGCGACGCATGGCCTCATGTTTCAACCATCCGACGGATCAGTCGAAAAATGTTTGTCCGTCAGACGGAGACTACGTTCATAGCAACGTTTTTTTGGGTACGTCGAAAAAACGGACAGCGACGGATCCATCGCCATTCGTCATTTGGTAGAATGGAAGCTTATGGGCACAGGATCCATCGTCATCCGTCAAATGACTGAATCCGACGACGGATTCCGTTTTTTTTTAACTGAGCATGCTCCAAAAATTATCCGTTAAAAAACTAATCTGTCAAATCAGTTTTGCCACAATCTGCGATGGATCCGTTGAGAAAATGGATTGTGACTGATAGCAAAAAACTGATGTGCAAAAGGCGCCTTATACCAACACGTACCCCATAACATCATACCTTCCCTGACCAACGCAGTTAGGTTGCAGCAGCAGTAATCCTATAGAAGGACTGTAAAGCAATATGCTTATATGCCTCTAATCCAAAACCATCCCATCCTCCAGCAGCGATCCCTACACTGAATGCAGTTAACAGCGGTATTAATAGGAAATAGAATAGCTGTAGGCTTGAAAAGGTCTTTTGGTTTTATGTTGTAGCAGCAAGGACTGTAGGGCTAAAGTCCCTGCCAACATGCCTCTATTACACTGTCTCTTCTGCAGCAGCTTGCCCTACACTAAATGCAGATAAAAGTGGTATTGGAGAATTGAATAAATATTTTTTTTTAGATGGCAGCAGTAGCAGCAAGGTCTATATTGCTGGATTCCCTGTCTACATGCCTCTAATACACCAGCCCTTCTCCAGCAGCTGGCCCTACACTAATTAGAGACTAAGGGGTACTTTGCACACTACGATATCGCAGGTGCGATGTCGGTGGGGTCAAATCGAAAGCGACGCACATCCGGTGACGCTGTCGATATCGTAGTGTGTAAATCCTTTATGATACAATTAACGAGCGCAAAAGCGTCGTAATCGTATCATCGGTGTAGTGTCCGACATTTCTATAATGTAGCTGCAGCGACGGTACGATGTTTTTCCTCGTTCCCCTGCGGCAGCACACATCGCTGTGTGAGAAGCTGCAGGAGCGAGGAACATCTCCTACCTGCGTCACCGCAGCTCACGCCGGCTATGCGGAAGGATGAAGGTGGGTGGGATGTTTACGTCCCATTCATCTCCGCCCTTCCGCTTCTATTGGACGTCTGCCGTGTGACATCGCTGTGGAGTAAGGAGGCGGTTCGCCGGCCAGAGCGACGTCGCATGGCAGGTGAGTGCATGTGAAGCTGCCATAGCGATAATGTTCGCTACGGCAGCAATCACAAGATATGGTTGCTGCGATGGGGGGCGGGGACTATCGCGTTCGGCATCGCAAGCATCGGCTTGCGATGTCGTAGTGTGCAAAGTACCCCTAAGGTTGGCTTTACACGCTGCGACATCGCTAGCGATGTTGAGCGCGATAGCACCTGCCCCCATCACACATGCGATATGTGGTGATTGCTGCCGTAGCGAACATTATTGCTACGGCAGCTTCACACGCACATACCTGGTCGGCGACGTCGCTGTGACCGCCGAACGCACTTCCCCCTTGAAGGAGGGATTTTTCGTCACTAAGCGGCTGGCTAATAGAAGCGAAGGGGCGGAGATGAGTGGGACGTAACATCCCGCCCACCTCCTTCCTTCCGCATAGTCGGTGGACGCAGAAAAGAAGATGTTTGTCGTTCCTGCGGTGTCACACACAGCGATGCAGGAACGACAAACAACATCGTACCAGCAGCAGTAACGATATTATGGAAAGGAGCGACGTGTCACCGATCAACGATTTTTGACGTTTTTGCGATCTTTGATCGTCGCTCCTAGTGTTTACATGCTGAGATGTCGGTAACTGCACCGGATGTGCGTCAGTAACGACGTGACCCTGACTATATATCGTTACCGATGTCGCAACGTGTAAAGCCCACCTAAGAGTGGTATTAGTATGGAATAGACTTTCCTTTAGCCCTGGAAAGGACTGCTGGTTTAATATTGCACCAGCAGGTACTGTAACCCCATAACACACTGTCTCCTCTGCAGCATAAACTCGCCTTACACAACTAGCGGATACAGTGCACCGAGCATAGTGTCACTTTCCTTACAGTGATGAGCAAAAGGGTAACCATGCTTTGAACATCTTGACTTTATGCTGGCTTTGCACACTTCGACATCGAAGGTGCGATATTGGTGGGGTCAAATCGAAAGTGAGGCACATCCGGCGTCGCATTCGATATCGTAGTGTGTAAATCCTTTTTGATACGATTTAACGTGCGCAAAAGCGTTGTTATCATATCATCGGTGTAGGGTCCGACATTTCCATAATTTGGCAGCAGCGACACGTATGATGTTGTTCCTCGTTCCTGCGGCAGCACACATCGCTGTGTGAGAAGCCGCAGGAGCGAGGAACATCTCCTACCTGCGTCACTGCGTCTCACGCCGGCTATGTGGAAGGACGGAGGTGGACGGGATGTTTACGTCCCGCTCATCTCCGCCCCTCCGCTTGTATTGGCCGCCTGCCGTGTGACATCGCTGTGACGCCGCACGACCCGCCCCCTTAGGAAGGTGGCGGTTTGCCGGCCAGAGCGTCGTCGCAGGGCAGGTGAGTGCATGTGAAGCTGCCGTAGCGATAATATTCGCTACGGCAGCAATCACAAGATATGGCTGCTGCGACGGGGGCGGGGACTATCGCACTCTGCATCGCCAGCATCGGCTTGCGATGTCGTAGTGTGCAAAGCCCGCCTTAGTCTCCATATCTCCCCATCCACTACATCTTTGAGCATGAGACTTCATTTTATAGACAATTTTCTTGGTTCCCTCATTTATTATATATTATATAATATATATATATTTATTTATATACAGTGCAGACCAAAGGTTTGGACACACCTTATCATTCAAAGAGTTTTCTTTATTTTCATGACTCTAAAAATTGTAGATTCACACATCACACAAGACATCAAAACTATGAATGAAAACATGTGGAATGAAATACTTAAAAAAAAGTGTGAAACAACTGAAAATATGTCTTATATTCTAGGTTCTTCAAAGTAGCCACCTTTTGCTTTGATTACTGCTTTGCACACTCTTTGCATTCTCTTGATGGGCTTCAAGAGGTAGTCACAGGAAATGGTTTTCCGACAGTCTTGAAGGAGTTTCCAGAGATGCTTAGCACTTGTTGGCCCTTTTTCCTTCACTCTGCGGTCCAGCTCACCCCAAACCATTTCGATTGGGTTCAGGTCTGGTGACTGTGGAGGCCAAGTCATCTGGCGTAACATCCCATCACTCTCGTTCTTAGTCAAATAGCCCTTACACAGCCTGGAGGTGTGTTTTGGGTCATTGTCCTGTTGAAAAATAAATGATGGTCCAACTAAACGCAAACCGGATGGAATAGCATGCCGCTGCAAGATGCTGTGGTAGCCATGCTGGTTTAGTATGCCTTCAATTTTGAATAAATCCCCAACAGTGTCACCAGCAAAGCACCCCCACACCATCACACCACCTCCTCCATGCTTCACGGTGGGAGCCAGGCATGTAGAGTCCATCCGTTCACCTTTTATACAAAGACACGGTGGTTGGATCCAAAGATCTCAAATTTGGACTCATCAGACCAAAGCACAGATTTCCACTGGTCTAATGTCCATTCCTTGTGTTCTTTAGCCCAAACAAGTCTCTTCTGCTTGTTGTCTGTCCTTAGCAGTGGTTTCCTAGCAGCTATTTTACCATGAAGGCCTGCTGCACAAAGTCTCCTCTTAATAGTTGTTCTAGAGATGAAAAGGTGTCAAAAGGTTTTGGTCTGTAGTGTGTGTGTGTGTGTGTGTGTGTGTGTATATATATGTGTGTGTTTGTATGATATATATACACAGTCAGGTCCAGAAATATTTGGACAGTGACACAAGTTTTGTTATTTTAGCTGTTTACAAAAACATGTTCAGAAATACAATTATATATATAATTTGGGCTGAAAGTGCACACTCCCAGCTGCAATATGAGAGTTTTCACATCCAAATCGGAGAAAGGGTTTAGGAATCATAGCTCTGTAATGCATAGCCTCCTCTTTTTCAAGGGACCAAAAGTAATTGGACAAGGGACTCTAAGGGCTGCAATTAACTCTGAAGGCGTCTCCCTCGTTAACCTGTAATCAATGAAGTAGTTAAAAGGTCTGGGGTTGATTACAGGTGTGTGGTTTTGCATTTGGAAGCTGTTGCTGTCACCAGACAACATGCGGTCTAAGGAACTCTTAATTGAGGTGAAGCAGAACATCCTGAGGCTGAAAAAAAAGAAAAAATTCATCAGAGAGATAGCAGACATGCTTGGAGTAGCAAAATCAACAGTCGGGTACATTCTGAGAAAAAAGGAATTGACTGGTGAGCTTGGGAACTCAAAAAGGCCTGGGCGTCCACGGATGACAACAGTGGTGGATGATCGCCGCATACTTTCTTTGGTGAAGAAGAACCCGTTCACAACATCAACTGAAGTCCAGAACACACTCAGTGAAGTAGTTGTATCTGTCTCTAAGTCAACAGTAAAGAGAAGACTCCGTGAAAGTAAATACAAAGGGTTCACATCTAGATGCAAACCATTCATCAATTCCAAAAATAGACAGGCCAGAGTTAAATTTGCTGAAAAACACCTCATGAAGCCAGCTCAGTTCTGGAAAAGTATTCTATGGACAGATGAGACAAAGATCAACCTGTACCAGAATGATGGGAAGAAAAAAGTTTGGAGAAGAAAGGGAACGGCACATGATCCAAGGCACACCACATCCTCTGTAAAACATGGTGGAGGCAACGTGATGGCATGGGCATGCATGGCTTTCAATATGCACTGGGTCACTTGTGTTTATTGATGACATAACAGCAGACAAGAGTAGCCGGATGAATTCTGAAGTGTACAGGGATATACTTTCAGCCCAGATTCAGCCAAATGCTGCAAAGTTGATCGGACGGCGCTTCATAGTACAGATGGACAATGACCCCAAGCATACAGCCAAAGCTACCCAGGAGTTCATGAGTGCAAAAAAGTGGAACATTCTGCAATGGCCAAGTCAATCACCAGATCTTAACCCAATTGAGCATGCATTTCACTTGCTCAAATCCAGACTTAAGACGGAAAGACCCACAAACAAGCAAGACCTGAAGGCTGCGGCTGTAAAGGCCTGGCAAAGCATTAAGAAGGAGGAAACCCAGCATTTGGTGATGTCCATGGGTTCCAGACTTAAGGCAGTGATTGCCTCCAAAGGATTCGCAACAAAATATTGAAAATAAAAATATTTTGTTTGGGTTTGGTTTATTTGTCCAATTACTTTTGACCTCCTAAAATGTGGAGTGTTTGTAAAGAAATGTGTACAATTCCTACAATTTCTATCAGATATTTTTGTTCAAACCTTCAAATTAAACGTTACAATCTGCACTTGAATTCTGTTGTAGAGGTTTCATTTCAAATCCAATGTGGTGGCATGCAGAGCCCAACTCGCGAAAATTGTGTCACTGTCCAAATATTTCTGGACCTAACTGTATGTATATCTCTACTTACATAATCGCCAGTTTTGTCTGTTCCCATATTCCGTCATGCCCCACGGCATTGTCCATTGCGCAGCCGCAGTTCGAACCGCACCTGTGCAAGTTACACACTCACCCGCAGCTCCACACACGGTTCCCCTCCCACATTACACATACGACTCCGCCCCCGCACATTACACACGCGGTTCTGCCCCCCCCCCGCACGATATACCCGCGGTTCCGCCCCCCGCACATTATACCCGTATACCCGTGGCTCCGCCCCCGCACATTATTGCAGCACAGTCCGGCAGACACAGAGCAGAGTCCCCTGGAGCAGAAGCTTCTGATCATGTGACTGATCACATGACAGTAACATCACACATGTCCTGCATGCACCGCGGCACTGTCAGTTGCGCAGGAGCAGTTCGAACGATGCTCCAGCTTCCAGGCCCTCACTGCACGCACACACGTGAGCACATATACACACACATGGCAGACACACATGGTTACACAGAGCACAAACACATACATACTGTATAACATGCTATGAAGAAAAAGACATAGATCGCACATCCCACAAAAATACATTGATCTAAAGCCGCTAGGCAAAAAATTAAATAGAACATGAGGTTCTTTTGTTACCATTCTGATCAGATTGTATTAAGCTCACTGCCACTTCACGGCAAACCTCTTGAGTGGGTCCCTATCCTAAACCTTACAGTGCGGCACCGTGCACCAACCACTGCTGCAGCGACAAAGCGCCAGCAGGGCAGGCGACCTGGTGCCTCACAGCACCCATGCTTCAAGGCAAAGCCCTCAAGGCTCCAGGTCGCAGTGCCCCACTGACACGACACCACCACAACAGCGGCCACTACACAGTACCACCACTCAGTGAGAGGAGCTGCGCACTCACCTCCCACTGGCTCCCATATGTGGACTGGGAGCAAAAAAGGCTGACCCCTCTTGCAGTCTCCTGCTGATTAAAATCTCCTGTGCCAAATGGGGGGAGTACAGATCCAAGCAAAGAGGGGGATAGAATGTTGTAGAACATGCTATGAAGAAAAAGACATGGATCACACATCCCACAAAAATACATTGATCTAAAGCCGCTAGGCAAAAAATTAATTAAATAAAACATGAGGTTCTTTTGTTACAATTCTGATCAGATGCTCCAGCTTCCAGGCCCTCACTGCACTCACTCACGCACGCACACACGTGAGCACATATACACACATGGCAGACCCACATGGTTACACCGAGCACAAACACACACATACTGTATGTCTTCACTCACACACACTCTGCTGCATACTCTCCTGTCCAGTGCCGCCGCTTCTACAGTCAGCGCTTTACTGCAGTTCAATGCTTTGTTGTGCCGTAAAACATTCAAATGCAGTAAATCCATGGCAACATCCTGCAGCAGCCGCTCCGTACACCGGACGCTATCACGGAGGGGTCTGTGTGACTGCAGACTGCAAGAAGCAGCTGGAGGCATCGCAGGAACGGAGGAGAGGTGAGAATAGCTTTTATTGTGTGTAAACAACGACATAATTGGGGACAGAAGGGAACCAGCAGGAGCACATTATTAAACAATGGGCTCATTACACCAGGGCACATTACTAACCAATGGGGACATTACGGCAGGGGACATCAGCCCCCCCCAGATCTGTATACCCCCGCCCCACCACAAAGATCTGCATGCCCCCCACCAGATCTGTATGCCCCCAGCCCCCCCACCAGATCAGTATGCCCCAGCCCCCAACCAGATCTGTATGTCACCATAACTGTATGCCTCCAGCCCCTCCCCTCACCAGATCTGTATGCCCCCAGCCCCCCTCGCCAGAACTGTATGCCAACAGCCTCCCTCACCATATCTTGTATACCTACAGCCCCCACTAAATCCGTATGCCCCCACGGGAGTAGCAGCTGCGCCTCGCGGCGGTACTGATGATCACAGATGTGCGATGTCACGGAAGAGTATGGAAGTGTGGCCGGCTATGTCTGCGATTGCCTGTCGCAGCAATATCGCTAAAGGCATGGCGATGTCAGGGAAGCACGGACATACCCGGCCACGCCTCCTTACTGCTCCATGTGCGATGTCACGGGAGAGAGAGCTGTGTGCGTGTTAGAGCTGAGTGTATAGCAGAGCTATGTGTGTTAGAGCTGAGTGTATAGCAGAGCTGTGTATGTGTGTGTTAGAGCTGAGTGTACAGCAGAACTGTGTGTGTTAGCTGAGGGTATAGCAGAGCTGTGTGTGTGTGTGTGTGTGTGTGTGCTAAGAGCTGAGTGTATTGTAGAGCTGTATGTGTGTGTTAGAGAGAGAAAGAAAAATATACATACACATATATATATATATAATTTACAATAAAAATACACACAGCCTTTAACACATTCAATTAGCCCCAAAAAAACAGTGCACAGGGGTGAAAGAGGTCAAATGATGCAACACACAATACACAAATGCGGAGGGATGACCTCCAACAGATATGTTGGAAAGCGGAAACCGTGTGACACATGTCCACTGCTCCTGTCAGCACCACTAAGCATAGACAGAAGTTCTTTTCACCTCACTGTCGATGCGATAGCGATCGGGCCTATTTCTAGTGTGTGTGTGTGTGTGTGTGTGTGTATATATATATAGATATATATATATATATATAAAAATATATATTACAGTACAGACCAACAGTTTGGACACACCTCATTTAAAGTTTTCTTTTTTTTTCATGACTCTGTAAACTGTAGAATTTCATTAAAGGCATCAAAACTATGAATTAACACATGAAATTCTTAACAAAAAAAGTGTAAAACAACTGATATGTCTTATATTTTAGGTTCTTCAAAGTAGCCACCTTTTCCTTTGATTACTGCTTTGCACACTCTTGGCATTCTCTTGATGAGCTTCAAGAGGTAGTCATCGGAAATGGTCTTCCAACAGTCTTGAAGGAGTTCCCAGAGATGTTTAGCACTTGTTGGCCCTTTTGCCTTCACTCTGCGGTCCAGCTCACCCCAAACCATCTCGATTGGGTTTAGGTCTGGTGACTGTGGAGGCCAGGTCATCTGGCGTAGCACCCCATCACTCTCCTTCTTAGTCAAATAGCCCTTAGGCCGGAGTCACACTTGCGAGTGCCTCGTGTGTAACTCACGCGAGTCTCACATTGCATCACCCGGCACGGCCGCACACTCTCCTGACAGGAGCGGGTCAGTTGCATGTATCTCTATGCAGCTGAGACGCTCCTGTCCGGTGACTGTGCCGGGTGATGCAATGAGAGACTCGCGCGAGTTACACGCGAGGCACTCGCAAGTGTGACTCTGGCCTTACACAGCCTGGAGGTGTGTTTGGGGTCATTGTCCTGTTGAAAAATAAATGATGGTCCAACTATACGCAAGCTGGATGGAATTGCATGCCGCTGCAAGATGCTGTGGTAGCCATGCTGGTTCAGTATGCCTTCAATTTTGAATAAATCCCCAACATTGTCACCAGCAAAGCACCCCCACACCATCATACCTCCTCCTCCATGCTTCACGGTGGGAGCCAGGCATGTAGAGTCATTCCGTTCACCTTTTCTGCGTCGAAGAAAGACATGGTGGTTGTGTTATGGACAAGATTATGAACTATTAGGAGTATATATAAGAGTTATATGAAGATGTCCAAAAAACAGGATTTAAGATGGTGTTTGAACTGTACCACACCTATATCTGCATTTAGACATCACAAGACTGAAAGTCTGGACTTTCATGTGACAAGTGAATCATGCTGACATAGCTTAATATAAATGAGGAAGCAAGCACATTACAGTATATTGTATATGACAGAATAAGCTCTATGATACTTTATCCAATAGGAGACGTGTTACGTGTTCTTGGCCTCTAGCCAATAACGCCTTTTAAATGTTTGTCCAGCTTCCGTATTAAATCAGTCTTACTTTCTATTCATATCAGAGTACCTCTCTGGTGTGCATGAAAGAAAATGGTATGCATACTACCCCAATTGACTCATAATTTGGAATGCAGACAGGGTTAAGGTAGATGCATGATTAGATTGCATCACTGTAAATTTATGGCCCGGCGAACCTTAGGACGGAGGCTGGATGACGGACGGCCATGCTGACCCCTTGATTCGTAAAGGCAACTACACGAGAGGGGAGATGCGCACTCCACAAAAATGCAGGTGAGGAAATCTGTCTAATCTCACCTTGCAACCTCATGCGTGTACTTGCATTTCGAAGGGCGGATTAGGCTGCCCCAGTCTAGACACCTAATGACCGCCATCTCGCATGAGATAAGCTGTCCTAAGAGATCCCACTGAGGTGGTCAAAAAGAGATCCCTTAAGCTGTCTGCATAAAATGTTAAATGTAATGTGGATTGTTTTTTTGTCTGTTCTGTGGAAAAAGCAGAAGTAGTTCCAAGTTTCATTTTCTTTGAGTTAACCCCTTCACGACCGGCCGATTTTTCGCTTTCCGTTTTTTTTTTCGCCATTCTTTTTCTGAGAGACGTAACTTTTTTATTTTTCAGTCAATATGGTCATGTGAGGGCTCATGTTTTGCGTAACGAGTTGTACTTTTAAATGAAACCATCAGTTTTACCATATAGTGTACTGGAAACCGGCAAAAAAAATCCAAATGCAGAATAATTGCAAAAAATGTGCGATAGCACTATGGTTTTTGAGATATTTTATTCACTGTGTTCACTATATGGTAAAACTGATGTGTGGGTGGGATTCCTCAGGTCAGTGCGAGATCGTAGACACCAAACATGTATAGGTTTACTTTTATATAAGGGGTTAAAAAAAAATCAGAAATTTGTCCGAAAAAAGTGGCGCACGTTTTATGCCATATTCCGTGACCCGTAGCGTTCTCATTTTTCGGGATCTATGGCTCAGTGACGGCTAATTTTTTGCGTCTTGAGCTGACGTTTTTAACAGTACCATTTTTGTGCAGATGCTACGTTTTGATCGCCTCTTATTGCATTTTGCGCAAAAGTTGTGGCGACAAAAAAACGTCATTTTGGCATTTGGAATTTTTTTGCCGCTACGCCGTATACTGATCAGATTAATTGATTTTATATTTTGATAGATCGGGCGTTTCTGAACTCAGCGATACCAAATGTGTGTATATTTTTTATTTTTTTAACCCTTTAATTTTCAATGGGGCGAATGGGGGGTGATTTGAACTTTTAGGTTTTTTTGGTTTTTTTTTAATTTTTTTAAAACTTTTTTTTAACTTTTTTTTTTTATTTTTATTTTACTAGTCCCCCTAGGGGGCTATTGCGATCAGCAATCCGATTGCTCTGCAGTATCTGCTGATCACAGCTACAAGGCTGTAAACAGCAGATACGCTCTCTTTCTCTTTTGCTGTGCCGCTGGCACAGCGAAAGTGAAAGCAAGTCAGGTGTAGTACAGGAGTCATCACATGACCCTGTGCTACCATGACAACTATCGGAAGTCACGTGATCGCGTCACGTGACTTCCGGTATCGGGCGGTAAGTAAAACTTTACCGCGATCGCGCTTATAATGGCGCTGTCACATATTGACAGCGCCATATCAGGGGTTAAACGGCATGAGCAGATAACGATTCTGCTCGTGCCTAGCAGGCACACATCTCAGCTGTGAAAATCAGCTGAGATGTGTGCCGATCGCAGCATGATGCTGCCGGCAGACCGCGGACAGTAATGTTATGACCGCAAGGACGTAATTTTACGGCCCGCGATCGTTAAGGGGTTAACGTTACAGGGAAATGAGGAAGTTGTTATATACGTATATATGTATATGAGTTGTTATATGTGTGTGTAATGCAGGTGAGGTCAGCCACCTGGATGGTGTACAGTTAGGTCCAGAAATATTTGGACAGTGACACAAATTTTGTTATTTTAGCTGTTTACAAAAACATGTTCAGAAATACAATTATATATATATAATATGGGCTGAAAGTGCACACTCCCAGCTGCAATATGAGAGTTTTCACATCCAAATCGGAGAAAGGGTTTAGGAATCATAGCTCTGTAATGCATAGCCTCCTCTTTTTAAAGGGACCAAAAGTAATTGGACAAGGGACTCTAAGGGCTGCAATTAACTCTGAAGGCGTCTCCCTCGTTAACCTGTAATCAATGAAGTAGTTAAAAGGTCTGGGGTTGATTACAGGTGTGTGGTTTTGCATTTGGAAGCTGTTGCTGTGACCAGACAACATGCGGTCTAAGGAACTCTCAATTGAGGTGAAGCAGAACATCCTGAGCCTGAAAAAAAAGAAAAAATCCATCAGAGAGATAGCAGACATGCTTGGAGTAGCAAAATCAACAGTCGGGTACATTCTGAGAAAAAAGGAATTGACTGGTGAGCTTGGGAACTCAAAAAGGCCTGGGCGTCCACGGATGACAACAGTGGTGGATGATCGCCGCATACTTTCTTTGGTGAAGAAGAACCCGTTCACAACATCAACTGAAGTCCAGAACACTCTCAGTGAAGTAGGTGTATCTGTCTCTAAGTCAACAGTAAAGAGAAGACTCCATGAAAGTAAATACAAAGGGTTCACATCTAGATGCAAACCATTCATCAATTCCAAAAATAGACAGGCCAGAGTTAAATTTGCTGAAAAACACCTCATGAAGCCAGCTCAGTTCTGGAAAAGTATTCTAAGGACAGATGATACAAAGATCAACCTGTACCAGAATGATGGGAAGAAAAAAGTTTGGAGAAGAAAGGGAACGGCACATGATCCAAGGCACACCACATCCTCTGTAAAACATGGTGGAGGCAACGTGATGGCATGGGCATGCATGGCTTTCAATGGCACTGGGTCACTTGTGTTTATTGATGACATAACAGCAGACAAGAGTAGCCGGATGAATTCTGAAGTGTACCGGGATATACTTTCAGCCCAGATTCAGCCAAATGCCGCAAAGTTGATCGGACGGCGCTTCATAGTACAAATGGACAATGACCTCAAGAATACAGCCAAAGCTACCCAGGAGTTCATGAGTGCAAAAAAGTGGAACATTCTGCAATGGCCAAGTCAATCACCAGATCTTAACCCAATTGAGCATGCATTTCACTTGCTCAAATCCAGACTTAAGACGGAAAGACCCACAAACAAGCAAGACCTGAAGGCTGCGGCTGTAAAGGCCTGGCAAAGCATTAAGAAGGAGGAAACCCAGCGTTTGGTGATGTCCATGGGTTCCAGACTTAAGGCAGTGATTGCCTCCAAAGGATTCGCAACAAAATATTGAAAATAAAAATATTTTGTTTGGGTTTGGTTTATTTGTCCAATTACTTTTGACCTCCTAAAATGTGGAGTGTTTGTAAAGAAATGTGTACAATTCCTACAATTTCTATCAGATATTTTTGTTCAAACCTTCAAATTAAATGTTACAATCTGCACTTGAATTCTGTTGTAGAGGTTTCATTTCAAACCCAATGTGGTGGCATGCAGAGTCCAACTCGCGAAAATTGTGTCACTGTCCAAATATTTCTGGACCTGACTGTATATATAGTGTCTTTATTGTTATATCAATCAATGTGTTGGTACATTAGTGTGACTGGAAGACTGGAAAGAATATAGCAGACGCTGGCGTTTGAGCAAAATTGAGGAAGTGTCACGGTATAATAGCAGCTGTTTCTTTGAGTGAAGGAAAAAAATTGTACTTTGTAAAGTTAACTGTTTGTGTGGCAAAGGTATACTGCCGTATACACCTATGAGTGACGTGTCATCAATAATTGATGTTTGATAAGGCTTTGGACCTGGACTTCGTGGATAGAAGATTTGAAAGTGGAGTTTTCTATGTACAGGTGCAGTGTTATGAGAGGAGGGTGAGGAAGTCCTGACGGTTACCTGGTACGGTTTTACTGCTAAGCAGTGAGTTGAACGTTGTATGCATACTCATTGGTCTTGTTTTAGCAGATGTCAATGTATTCGATTAACTAGGATTGAATACATTGGGGGAAATTCTTAACTTTGGCCTTAATCAGTTATTGAGTCATGGATGGACCGACCTCATGTGGTTTATGTTAGTGTGAACAGGTTTAGCTAGTACTCGAGGTATAAAAAACAGCTGGCGGATAGAGAGGGTGAGTGTAATTTCTTATCACCCACGTGACACTGGTGCTCTATTTATTTCTTCCTGGAAGACATTTGTATGTATAATGTACGCAGTTTCTGGTGTGGAACACCGTAGTGAAATTGGAAAAAAGAGAAGTGTTAGTTTTCTATTTGAAAATCTGAATGAAGTCAAATTAGACCAGCAAGTTTAATTGTAAGTGACACACGTATGTTTAAAAAGAGAATGGAGAATTCTCCCAAGGGGGGAGATTAGATGAGAATTGATTTAAGGTACAGGATGTGATATTGAATGTCAATATAGTGGAAGTATTGAGATGGTTTGAAGAAATGTAATTCTGAATCTGTCTGAGAAAATGGCACCTCAGGAAGTGGCCAAGCCTATTAGAAGCAACGCCCTCCACCCTATTAGTCGTCCCCATAGGTTGGACTTGTGTACTGTCTGTGGAGCACTGTGTCCAGATAAGCCCACCCCATTATTTCCTGTCGTTGTCCTGAATGTAGATTTCTTCTGTCACTCTGTGTTTTGCCCAGCCCTTGGTGGGGTATGCTATGGGGATATTATGTCAGGGACTGACAGGAGATAGGGATACGCTGGAGGCTCGGCCCTGACCACCATCAGGTCTACCGTCGAGATGAGAGCGAGTACAGGGTCCCTAGTTACAGGGTCAGCCCAGGGGTCCCTATATAATCCATATTCCTAGTGACAGATTGAATACCTCCTGAATGTAGATGGCACAACCCATGTCCCTCCCTCCCAGGCCTCTTCAGACGCCATTTTTGGCCAACCTACTTCCTCTTTTAGCGGCTGTTTCTTATCGGTAATTATCTTTAGCGGCGTTTTAACTCAGACACTACATAGTTCCTCTTTTGACGCCATTTTAGTCTGGCCGACACACAGTTCCCTTTTTCAGCCGCCATCTTAGGACCCAAATTCACTGCTCTGTTTAGTGCTGATGCAGCAGAGGCTGCAAAGGAGAGACTTGGGTACCTGAAATACACACTACGTTTTTGGTCATATATGCAGTTGTGCCCCATTCTGTTACCACTAATGAATTTTAACAAAGGACATTGCTGATAGTCCTGTGGAAACCTTTTCCCTTCACTTTTGCATATTTGTTTTTGCTGTTTTAGTATACAATTTATTAGACCATATCAAGAGACTGCTCACTATTAGTCCTGGTGGACAGTGAATCTTTTTCTGCCTATGGTAGTTGATGCTTAGCCTAGTTTTGAGATATTCTCGCTTGTATATTATCCTGCCTGGTATATTGCACAAGAGTTCCCTGATATAGAGGGTGGAGGATCATGTGGTCCTAAGGGGACGTTGATCATCAGGAGTTGGCATATATTAGGGTTTTTGTTGGCAGCACCCAGTAATCCTTTCTGTCTTAGTTTGCAGGGTCTGACAGGAGATAGGGATACGCTGGAGGCTCGGCCCTGACCACCATCAGGTCTACCGTCGGGATGAAGGAGAGTGCAGGGCCCCCAGTTACAGGGTCAGCACAGGAGAGGTAGAGTAGATACGCTCCACTGCTATTTCTAGTTGGGTATATGTAGTAAGGGGGGGTGCTGCTTGCTAGTTTCCAAATACTCTTGTGCTCTTCTTTTTCCCCAGGGTTTAGGGGATCTTAGTTTTTAGAATTTCAGTGTTCTCCTGACCCAAAGTTACACCCATTGCTCTTTCTTACAAACCTCGGTATAGTCCTTTGTATTAGGTCTCCGAGAGCCCATATGCAAACAAACTACAGCTGGTAACTCCTGATTACAGAGTGAAGGACCAAGACACCCTCCTTCAAGTGGCAAGACATCTGGAGATGAATCTAACAGCTTACAAGATCACCACACATACAGATGGGCTGCGTTCACAGTCACCTGAAGAGTATCGTCACGTCATCTCCAGCCCAGAAGTCATTCTACCTGTTTGCCATTGAAGAAGACAGCAGCCCTTTGAATACTACTCAGCCAGATTGAACACCTACCTAAAGCATCAGTTGAAGATCAATGCCCGTATGACATCACTGCTCCCTGACAAAGTCACCATCTCCCGGTGTGCGGTCCTTAATCCTGCTAAACTTCTCCCTCTTCCAAGGGGGGAGTGTCCCACCTCTGACACCTTGGTGGAAGAAATAGTCAACTCCGGCATAGCTGAGGCAGGAAACTCTGGATTCAATACAGTGACGGATGCACCTTTGGTCCCTGACTTAACCCCTTTGCGGATGGATCAAGATGTGCATCAAGGAGACGTTTCCACACGGGTATGGTGGTGGTAGCAGAAGACGCTGTGCCGATAGAGCAGTCGCTACCCGCATCCCTGTCTGCAAAAGAAGCAGAGGTATGTGCTTTCGCTGAAGCCTGCAAGATGGCAGCCAACATCTACTCTGTATGGAAGACAAGAGACTTGATCACCGCCAATGGAACTGTATGCCACCATGAGGCCATAGAAGAACTGATGGAAGCTTTGCTATTGCCAGACAGTCGCGGTGAGCAGGGTTGAGGCCCACATTGGAGGAGTCAAGGGAAGCAGTAAGAAGTGCCACTGAGAGAACATCCAAAGAAGCCCCAAGACGACTTACCACAGAAACAGTCAGTCAATCTGTGCCTTTTGAATGACCCCAATGTGAAGAAGCAAGGAAAGATGGAAAATCTTGAGAAAACATTGTCCTGACCCTACAAGAGCAAGTTTCAGAAGAAGAAGAGGACTGAGATAGGGTGCAGCTGTGGGCTCCCGGAGACCATAGAAAGTGGCTAGTGACCTGCTTTTACTGCCAGCCAAAGAGATATTGCAGGCCTTAGACATAGAACTGACTCTACACACCCCATATCAACCACAGAATAGAGAGAAGGTTGGAAGGATGGGGAAGTGTAGAAAGCAAGGGCATGAGAGTCTTCCCCTTGCATTGTTCAGTGTCAGACACACCCCAGCAGGGACCACTAGGTTGAGACCCTATGAAATCCTGTTTAGAAGTACCCCCAGATACTTTAACTAAGCTTGTTTGTTTAACTAAACATTTGCCTAATATACGTTTTTGAGTTTTCTCCTCCAGATCCAACCAGATCTAGATTTTTCTCTTTTCTCTCTCTCTCTCCTCTTTTCTCTCTCTTTCTCTCTTCCTCTCTTCTCAATCTTTCTATCTCTCTTCTCAATCTTTCTTCTCTCTCTCTCTCTTTCCTTCTCTCTCTTCTCTCTCTCTCTTTCCTTCTCTCTCTCACTCTTTTCTCTCTCTCTCTCTGTCTGACAAAGATCCATGCATCCCACTACAAAAGATGTCGGACCTGGGACCAGGAGATGGCTGTCTTCCCTCTTCTACTCGATACTTTGCATCAAGAAGATGATATCCAAGCCTGTAGACCAGAAGATGACTGTGCATCCCACCTTTGATGTTGTCCCACCATTGCCGCCTGAGGAATAGGAGACTCTGAGTGAAACCTACCCTGATAAATATGAGCTAATTAGAGGACTACCGCCACGTTCCCCCTTCCTGAATAACGTGTGCCAGCGTGGAACATAGCCATGAGGACAGTCAAGAGAATACGGTCAGGATCTGGCTTCCTATGCATAGTCTGTTGGGTGGGGAGATTCATCTACAAATCTACAAGGAATGGGTTATCTCGTATGCGAGTGAGGTAACCATCGGCATTAGGACAGATCAATAGACTCGGGGAAAAGTAAGGAAAGACTTTTGGATATCTCCAAAGGGGGGAATGTTATGGACAAGATTATGAACTATTAGGGGTGTAATATATATATATATATATATATATATATATTACACCCCTAATATATATATATATATATATATATATATATATATATATATATATATATATATATATATATATATATATATATATATATATATATATATACATATATTATATATATTATATATTATATATATACAGTTAGGTCCAGAAATATTTGGACAGTGAAACAATTTTCGCGAGTTGGGCTCTGCATGCCACCACATTGGATTTGAAATGAAACCTCTACAACAGAATTCAAGTGCAGATTGTAACGTTTAATTTGAAGGTTTGAACAAAAATATCTGATAGAAATTGTAGGAATTGTACACATTTCTTTACAAACACTCCACATTTTAGGAGGTCAAAAGTAATTGGACAAATAAACCAAACCCAAACAAAATATTTTTATTTTCAATATTTTGTTGCGAATCCTTTGGAGGCAATCACTGCCTTAAGTCTGGAACCCATGAACATCACCAAACGCTGGGTTTCCTCCTTCTAATGATTTGCCAGGCCTTTACAGCCGCAGCCTTCAGGTCTTGCTTGTTTGTGGGTCTTTCCATCTTAAGTCTGGATTTGAGCAAGTGAAATGCATGCTCAATTGGGTTAAGATCTGGTGATTGACTTGGCCATTGCAGAATGTTCCACTTTTTTGCACTCATGAACTCATGGGTAGCTTTGGCTGTATGCTTGGGGTCATTGTCCATCTGTACTATGAAGCGCTGTCCGATCAACTTTGCGTCATTTGGCTGAATCTGGGCTGAAAGTATATCCCGGTACACTTCAGAATTCATCCGGCTACTCTTGTCTGCTGTTATGTCATCAATAAACACAAGTGACCCAGTGCCATTGAAAGCCATGCATGCCCATGCCATCACGTTGCCTCCACCATGTTTTACAGAGGATGTGGTGTGCCTTGGATCATGTGCCGTTCCCTTTCTTCTCCAAACTTTTTTCTTCCCATCATTCTGGTACAGGTTGATCTTTGTCTCATCTGTCCATAGAATACTTTTCCAGAACTGAGCTGGCTTCATGAGGTGTTTTTCAGCAAATTTAACTCTGGCCTGTCTATTTTTGGAATTGATGAATGATTTGCATCTAGATGTGAACCCTTTGTATTTACTTTCATGGAGTCTTCTCTTTACTGTTAACTTAGAGACAGATACACCTACTTCACTGAGAGTGTTCTGGACTTCAGTTGATGTTGTGAACGGGTTCTTCTTCACCAAAGAAAGTATGCGGCGATCATCCACCACTGTTGTCATCCGTGGACGCCCAGGCCTTTTTGAGTTCCCAAGCTCACCAGTCAATTCCTTTTTTCTCAGAATGTACCCGACTGTTGATTTTGCTACTCCAAGCATGTCTGCTATCTCTCTGATGGATTTTTTCTTTTTTTTCAGCCTCAGGATGTTCTGCTTCACCTCAATTGAGAGTTCCTTAGACCGCATGTTGTCTGGTGACAGCAACAGCTTCCAAATGCAAAACCACACACCTGTAGTCAACCCCAGACCTTTTAACTACTTCATTGATTACAGGTTAACGAGGGAGACGCCTTCAGAGTTAATTGCAGCCCTTAGAGTCCCTTGTGCAATTACTTTTGGTCCCTTTAAAAAGAGGAGGCTATGCATTACAGAGCTATGATTCCTAAACCCTTTCTCCGATTTGGATGTGAAAACTCTCATATTGCAGCTGGGAGTGTGCACTTTCAGCCCATATTATATATATAATTGTATTTCTGAACATGTTTTTGTAAACAGCTAAAATAACAAAACTTGTGTCACTGTCCAAATATTTCTGGACCTAACTGTATATGAGTCCAACAATGTAGACCAGCTCACTCCAGTGAATCACCTGGATCCTTAGCTCACCTGGTTAACTCCGTTGTGCCCGGATCAAGACGTAGGAGTCCATCCATACAAATGTGAACAACAAGAAGGCAGAATCCAGCAATAACGTGAGCAATCCAGGATGCTGTTAAAAAATTTTTTCTTTCTTTTTATTCATAAATTCATTAAAATATAATGGTCCAAGCAATTCAGAACAGCATTATCGCAGGAAAATAGCGCAGATAGGACTACGCGTTTCAGCGGTAAAATCTGCCTTCTTCACTGTCCAGAATCTGATCTGCTTTCCAAACATAGAACCTTATATACATCTCACTCCCATCAGGGTAATTACAAACGTGTGAGAGATTTAAAAACATGTGCTAGAAAAGCAAATCAAACATGTAAGCTATCCGCATATTGATCAATATACAGCATGCATAAGAGTTATAAGGAAAGGATTCAACATTTAGGAAAAAAATACAATCAGATAATCCGATAACCTGACCATAAAACTATTTTTAAAGTGATGCAAAAAGCCTAACACAGTAGTAATAGCCAGCAACATATAATGCAACAATGTATCAATAGTGCATAATGATATCCATACGATTGTTAAAGCCCTGTGGCATGCGGGTCCCCAGCACAAATATCCACCTACTCTCTCTTGCAAGCACTTTTTTATGAAAATCTCCCTTTCTCAATGGGTTTTTTTTACATGCTCTATGCCCATAAAAGAAAAACCGCGTAAATCCCCATTGTGTTTTTTTGAAAAATGTCTGGATACTACTGATGCACCAACCATTGGCAAATTGCTAGCATCTGAAAGATGTTTGCGGATTCTGGTTTTAAGGGGGTTCATCGTGCAGCCTACATATTGCATGCGGCATATATTGCAATTAATTAAATAAACTACATTCTCCATATTACAGTTTATAAAAGAACGAACATTAAACTGTTTTTCATTGGAAATAGATGTAAATATTTTAGACTTATTAGCAAAACCGCAGCACTTACAAATATTAGCACCGCATTTAAAAAATCCTATTGTTTTTAACCAGTTGCTAGGGGAGATTTTGTCTGGATCTTTGAACATGGTAGGTGATAATAATGTAGCTAAGGTTGGGGCTCTTTTTGCCACAAAGGCAATATCATTATTTTCCACAATGTTTTTCAAAATATCATTCTGAGATAATAACGGAAGATATTTTCTAATAATTTTGACAATAGAATTAAACTGAGGACTATAATTGGTGCTGAAAACTACCCCAGATTTTTTGGAGTCAAACTGTCTTTTTTTCTTAGTAGAATCCAACAGCTTAATCCTATCAATGCCTGCTATTTTTTTCTTGGCTCTCTCCAAAGACCAATTGGGATACCCCCTTTTTTTTAAATTGTTACAAGTTATTTCAATGTCTTCCTCCAATCTATCATTAGATGTGGTATTCCTTTTTAGTCTAATAAGCTCCCCCACAGGAATATTCTGAATGACATGTTTGGGATGACTGGAGGAAGCCATTAAATACTATTGCATGCAGTAGGTTTTTTATAGGGAGATATCAAGACCTTGTTGCTAACCAAATCTGTGGTCAATTTTAGGTCCAAAAAGTTTGTTGATACCTCATGACCACTACTTGTAAATTTTAGATTGAAATCATTCAAATCCAAATAAGAAAAAAAACTTTTCGCAGACGAGAGACTACCCCTCCAGACAAATATCAGATCATCAATAAATCTACCCAGTCAAACAATATTATCCTTGTACGGGTTATCAATGTTAAAAATATAATTTTCCTCCCACACGGACATAACCAGGTTAGCTAGGGAAGGTGAAAACTTAGCGCCCATGCTCACGCCTTGTGTCTGGAGGAAGTATCTCTCATCAAACGAAAAATAATTGTGACCCAAAAGAAACTGAATTGAAGAGACAATAAACTTCTGGATGGAATCCTCGTAATTACTGTATCTGGACAAATAATATGTGATACATCGTATCGCGACGTGATGGGGGATAGAGGGATATAACCCCACCACATCGCAAGATAGCCACATATAGTCAGATTGCCAGTGAAATTTTTCCATAATCTGTATCATACTTTTGGAATCTTTGAGGTGACTTGGTGTTAATGGCACTAGGGGTTGAAGATAAAAATCCACCCACTCCCCTAGTTTCTCACTAAATGACCCTATCCCAGACACAATAGGTCTGAGAGGGGGAGGAAAAACCTCTTTATGAACTTTGGGGAGTGAGTGGTATATTGGGACAATCTGTGTTTCACAAAAGATAAACTTCTTAATTCTATCTGAAATAGCACCCATACTGATCCCCTCCTGTAACAAATGTAATAATTCAGAATTAAATGAATCAGTTGGATTTGATGGCAATTCAACATAGGTGCTACTATTTTCCAGATCCAACAAGTTCACTTTCCTGTATAAACCAGCATTGAGAGCTACAACAGCGCCCCCTTGTCCGCCTGGACAATAAGGAGATCGCTGTTTGCTCTCAGCTCATTAATTGCCCTATGTTCAGAAGTACTCAGATTGAATTTAACCTCTTGATGTTCCACCTGGTTGTAAAGAGACACCAACTCACTTTCAATTGTTTCTTGAAAAAAATCAAGGAAAGGAGGTCTCGATTTTACTGTATGTATGTGTATATATATATATATATATATATATATATATATATATATATATATATATATATATATATATATATATATATATATATATATATATATATATATACACATACATACATATATATTATATATATAATATGTGTGTGTGTGTGTGTGTGTATATATATATATATATCAGTTATATGAAGATATCCAAAAACCAGGATTTAAGATGGTGTTTGAACTGTACCACACCTATATCTGCATTTAGACATCACAAGACTGACAGTCTGGACTTTCATGTGACAAGTGAATCATGCTGACATAGCTTAATATAAATGAGGAAGCAAGCACATTACAGTATATTGTAATGAAAATGAAGAAAACGATCCAGCTGAGTGACCAGGTGATTTATTCAGTGCAGTTCAGACAAGGCATTGTCTTGTCTGAACTGCACTGAATAAATCACCTGGTCACTCAGCTGGATCGTTTTCTTCATTTTCATTGCTGTGCGGCCAGGGCAGGGCCGGATCCGAGTCTGAGGCGCGGTGAGGTCAGATGTGGGTGAGCTGGATTCCTTTACAGTATATTGTATATCACAGAATAAGCTCTATGATACTTTATCCAATAAGGGACGTGTTACGTGTTCTTGGCCCCTAGCCAATAACTCCTTTTAAATGTTTGTCCAACTTCCATATTAAATCAGTCTTACTTTCTATTCATATCCGAGTACGTCTCTGGTGTGTATGAAAGAGAATGGTATGCATGCTACCACATTGAAGTCTCCGTTTAACAGTTGTAGAGATGTGTCTGCTACTAGAACTCTGTGTGACATTGACCTGGTCTCTAATCTGAGCTGCTGTTAACTTGTGATTTCTGAGGCAGGTGACCCGGATAAACTTATCCTCCGCAGCAGAGGTAACAATTCGGTCTTCATTTCCTGGGGCGGTCTTCATGTGAGCCAGTTTCTTTGTAGCGTTTGAAGGTTTTTGCCACTGCACTTGGGGACACTTTCAAAAGTTTTCCCAATTTTTCGGACTGACTGACCTTTATTTCTTAAAGTAATGATGGGCACTAGATTTTCTTACTTAGCTGCTTTTTTCTTGCCATGATACAAATTCTAACAGTCTATTCAATAGTAGGTCTATCAGCAGTGTATCCACCAGACTTGTGCACAACACAACTGATGGTCAAAATCCCCCATTTAAAAGGCAAGAAATCCCACTTAGTAACCCTGACAGAGCACACCTGTGAAGTGAAAACCATTTCTGGGGACTACCTCTTGAAGCTCATCAAGAGAATGCCAAGACTGTGCAAAGCAGTAAGCAAAGCAAAAGGTGGCTACTTTGAAGAACCTAGAATATAAGACATATTTTCAGTTGTTTCACACTTTTTTGTTAAGTATTTCATTCCACATGTGGTAATTCATAGTTTTGATGCCTTCAATGTGAATCTACAATTTTCAGAGTCATGAAAATAAAGAAAACTCTTTGAATGAGAAGGTGTCCAAACGTTTGGTCTGTAATGTATTTGACCTGCAACTGTTTAGCATATGATTAATTACATAGATTCTTGTCAGGTTACTGCATTGTTACTGTTTTGCTCCTGGTGTTTGAAACATTTTGTTTCTTCCTATGTATTACAAATTATAACATGTTCTCACATTCCATAATAGCTGAGTGTTTTATTAAGTTGAACCCCAAGCGAAAGGTCAGTGATTCGACTCAAAGAGCAGCCATGAAAAAGATTTTCCAAGAAAAGTGAAACCGCATTATCCAGCTCATCAATAGCAGATGTGAGTGCATGATGTGAATGCCATGACAGTTGGAAGAATATGAAATGAAGTCCATCCATGCAAACGCTAAGAGATGGACATCCAGGCATAATATCAGAGTCAACGAGTAGGCTCATCACAAGATCTTTCAGTTCTGGCGTGAAACACAGCAGTGGAGGTGGCTTGAATGCTTCGTAATTGTGAGATCACAGACCTCCATGCAAGCACTGTGTGCGATGCATGTTACGCAAGTCTGGAAAGGTGGCCTAAAAAAAAGTAGAAGATTGGACTTAAATATCATCATAAGAAACGTCAGCTTGGGTTTGTAAAGAAGTACAAAAGTGGGCAGTAGAATATTTGAAATGGGTGATTTGGAGCGAGGAGACAAAAGTCAATGGACTAGGCTCTGATGGGTGCAAATGGGTCTGGAAGAAACCAGGGAGAACGTATTGAGAAATTGAATGAACTGTCAAGTTCGGTGGAAGAAGTCTGATATGGGGTTGTTTTCACAGCCAAAGGTGTAGAATACTTAACCAGGATCGATAATGGTCTCAAAGTTGAACCATATGTGCGTATCCTACAAGACTAGTTACTTTGTATACCGAAGTATTATAGGTATGAAAAAGACAACCGTGTTGCAGAACAACAACGAGCCTAAGCATAAGTCGAGATTGGTGTAAAAATTGTTCAATGATAATGAAGTAGTGTTGCTGGATTGGTCCCACAGTCTCTGGACCTTAACCCAATCGAACATTTCTGGGTAGAGTTGAAGAAAAAGCTCTATAGATATGAGTCGACCAGTATGCACCAACATTAGCACTATGTAGAATAGACCAGATTTTTGTGGACATGTTGAATCTGATTGTGAGCATGCCAAGAAAGGTTCAGGCACTGTTGAAAGCCAAAGATGGATTTACAAAATACTAACAAAATAATTAAAAATTATTTAGATTTAATTAAGATTATTACAGATAAACAGTAACAATAGTCACCTGACATCTGCATAAGTAATCATATGCTGAATTGTGGAAAGTCAAATTTATGTTTGAGATAGCCAAGATAATTGTCCATAAAATTAAGGGTGTCTCACTACTGAAAATAAGTGAAGATTGGACCTTACCTCACTTCTTCTCAGCTATATACCAGCCTGGCTGGCCTAGAGGACCACTAGCACCTGCAAGTCCTGAAGCGCAGTTGCCTTTGGTAAGCTGAAGTCTCATTACCTTTTTTCTTACTACTGAAAGTAGTAGTGGATGGTGAGATATGGAGCCTGAAAGTCAAAAGTTCAAAACATTGTTACCCTTTTGATTGCCAGTATATATCGACCTGATGGGTCTATTGTCATATGGTGTTTTGCTCTTGAGTCACAGAGTGTCATGGCGGCATCAGACGCTGTTCAGACCACAGACTCTAAGGCGGGCTTTGCACGTTGCGACATCGCAAGCCGATGCTGCGATCTCGCACGCTATAGTCCCTGCCCCCGTCGCAGCAGCGATATCCTTGTGATAGCTGCCGTAGCGAACATTATCGCTACGGCAGCTTCACATGGACTCACCTGTCCTGCGACCGTCGCTCTGGCCGGCGACCCGCCTCTTTATTAAGGGGGTGGGTCGTGCGGCGTCACTGTGACGTCACACGGCAGGCGGCCAATAGGAGCGGAGATAAGCGGGATGTAAACATCTCGCCCACCTCCTTCCTTCTGCATATCCTACGGAAGCCGCGGTGACGCCGGTAGGAGATGTTCCTCCCTCCTGCGACTTCACACACAGCGATGTGTGCTGCCGCAGGAGCGAGGAACAACATCGGACCGTCGCGTCAGCGTAATTATGGATTACGTCGACGCTGCACCGATGATACGATTATGATGCTTTTGCGCTCGTTAATCGTATCATCGAGCCTTTACACACTACGATGTCGCATGCGATGCCGGAAATACGTCATTTTCAATTTGACCCCACCGACATCACACCTGCGATGTCGTAGTGTGCAAAGCCCGCCTAAGACTCTAGCACTCCTCACTATACTTTCTTTGGTGCTTCTGAGTTGAACTGGCAGGCTCAGGCGTTGACCATTTGTGTGCTGATTAGGGATTGGTGTAGCAGCTGTTAATGTCTGCAAGCCTGGTAGTTGCCTTTTTGATCACATGTTGCGGGAGACCTATCACAGGTACTCCCCACCTATTTAGGATGGAGTAATTTGTCTTCCTTTGCAGACTATAGCTTTCTACAACCCCGGTCATGTTTTGTTTTCCAGTCTGGTGCTTTTACTGTATGTTGCTTGGCGTTGTGACGTCCACCCGGGACCACAGACACAGGGTGACAGTCACGGACAGACTAGGGGCGAGCAGCCCACTTAGTTGAATTCTGAGAATCCCGAAAGCCTTTAACCCTGTACAGGGATCTGGAATTACTACAGGGTTCAGGAGATCGCTATATATGGAAAGGCTGCAATCCAAGGAAGAATGGTCACCAGGCAGGGTCAAACCAGCGGGGTACAGGAAAGGAGTAAAATCGGAAGGAAAAGTTGTAAAAAAAATCGGGCAAAAGGTCAAAACCAGAGATTGCAGCAAGGTACAAAATCAGCACGCAGGAGAATGGTCCGTAAACAGGTAGAGGTCAAAACCTAGGGACTAATAGTGTGAAAGCAAGGTATATACCAGATTCACAGCAGCAATAATACTAAGGCTATATATGGCAAAGAATAGCAGACCACTGAGGGTATAAAAAGGGTGTGGTGCCTTCCAATTCACTGGAGTGTGAGTTGATACTTCAGCTGGAAGGCACTCAACCCCACAGTTACTCAGTGATAGTGCAAGTCCCAGCCATACTGACTGAGCATGGTGGGTGGGCGGAGACTGCGCCCACTTGAGCTACTTGTATGTACTCCTCCCCTAACACCAGCAGCGCCTACCATGGGAATACGGCAGCGTCTGGTGACCAGAGCAGTGTCACAGGAGCAGACTCTGGTGGAGACTTAACAGTACTCCCCCCTCCACAAGGGGCCTCCGGACCCTTAAGACATGGCTTATTGGTGAACTGGAGGTAAAATCTATTGATATGGCCTTGTGCATGGATATCAGATGCTGGAACCCAGGACTCTCCTCTGGGCCATAACCCCTCCAATGCACAAGGTATTGTACCGGCCCTCTAACCACACGGGAATCAAGACCTCCCTGCACCTCGTACTCTAAGTTACCCTTAACTAGAACAGGGGGAGGGGGATTCCTGACTGGGTGAATGGGCTTACGAGTAGTAGTGGGCGGACCTGGGCTGGAAAAGTCCGGATTCGCACAGTTTCAAAGGTACCTGGGTGCTGGACCTGGACTCGTGATTCCAGGTGTTAAATCCGGATTCAGCACTCGAGAGAATAAAAAAAAAAATGAAGCAAGTGATTCATACTTACCAAGGCTCCGTTGCAGCTATACACTGCTCCTACGGCCTCGCCTTCACTTCCTGGGCTGCTCATGCATATGCATTACTTTCCCCGGCCTTGAGTCTGTGATTGGTTGCAGCGAGACAGGTTGGGGGTGCATCTGACTGCTACCAATCTCGGGGGTCTGTACCTCCCTGATATATTTTATAGTGTGCTCACATGAGCCATATGACTCACACGAGTATCACATCGAATCACCTGGCCCGGCCGCACACTCTCCGGACAGCAGCGTGTCAGTTGCATAGAAATACATGCAGCCAATCTGCTTCTGTCAGGAGATTGTGCGGCTGTCTCAGGGTAATGCAATGCAATGCTCATGAGTCATACGGCTCGTGTGAGCGCACCCATATACTGAGTGTATAACTGCAGGAACTAGGGCAGCTGATCTCTGGTGTCTGTACCTCCCTGATATATTCTATGTACTGAGTGTATAACTGCAGGAACTGGTGCTGCTAATCTCAGGTGTCTGTACCTCCCTGATATACAGTTATGCGCAACCGTTTTCATACCCCAGCAGTTTTTTGCTTTCTTGGCCTTTTTTCAGAGTATGAACACAACATTTTTTTTCCCCACTTGTTTAGTGTTTTGGTGAAGCCATTTATTGTCAAACTGTGTGTTCTTTTTAAATCATAATGACAACCAAAAACATCCAAATGACCATGATCAAAAGTTCACATACCTTTGGTGATTTTTGCCTGATAACATGCACAGACTTTGACACAAATGGGTTTGGATGACTAATAAAGGTAACATCCTCACCTGTGATCTGTTTGTTTGTAATCAGTGTGTGTGCATAAAAGCTGAGTGAGTTTCTGGGATCCAGACAGCCTATTACAGCTTTCATCCAGCCACTGACATTTCTGGATTGTGAGTCACGGGGAAAGCAAAAGAATTGTCAATGGATCTACGGGAAAAGATAGTTGAACTGTATAAAAAAGAAAAGGGATACCATAAGATATCCAAGGAATTGATAATCACAGTTTGAACACTGCTGACTAGCATTAACAAATGGAAAATCGGGGCTCTGTAAAAACCAAACCACGATCAGGTAGACCAACAAAAATTTCAGCCACAACTGCTGGGAAAATTGTTCGAGATGCAAACAAAAACCTACTAATAACAGCTGAAATACAGGGCTCACTGAAAGGTAGCGGTGTGGCTTTTTCAAGATGCACAATAAGGAGGCACTTGAAGAAAAATGGGCTGCATGGTTGAGTTGCCAGAAGAGAGCCATTAATGTGCCAATGCCACAAAGTACAGTGCCTTGCGAAAGTATTCGGCCGCCTTGAATTTTTTAACTTTTTCCCACATTTCAGGCTTCAAACATAAAGATAAAAAAAAATTAATTTTATGATGAAGAATCAGCAACAAGTGGGACAGAATTGTGAAGTTGAACGAAATTTATTGCTTATTTTAATTTTTTTTTATAAAAAATAATAAACTGAAAATTGCTATTCGGCCCCTTTAAGTTAATACTTTGTAGCGCCACCTTTTGCTCTAGCAGTTTTGCACATCGAGAGACTGAAATTCTTGCCCATTCTTCCTTTGATTAACAGAAATTTATAGGTGGGTAGAGTACTCTGAAGACTAACATTTCATCTCAAAACCCTATTTAAAATAACCAATTTTTATTGATATTCATTAGAATTCCAAAATATCCACAGACAGACACAAACACATTTAGATTATTACAAAAATACAAGATGGATCCGGTTAACCTTGTAAATTCATGGAAGGAAAATATATAATGTGTGTGTGTATGTGTGTGTATGTTGTATGTGTATATATATATATATATATATATATATATATATATATACACACACACACACATGTGTATCTATATATATATATATATATATATATATATATATATATATATATATATATATATATATATATATATAATATATGGAAGGGGAGGGGTGCTATCATAGGATTTCCTATCTTATCCCTATATTAGGGTCTGGGAGAGGGAAAGCTGAAGTGGAAGGGGGGCGCCCGGTAACTTATGGTGTCATACCCTCCGTTGGCAGGTAGGGATATATCCCTTCATCTAGGGCTATGATAGCACCCCTCCCCTTCTATATATATATATATATATATATATATATATATATATATATATATAAATATAAAAAAATTGTTTAAAAGAACTGAGAGTCCTCAGTGGTTGATACCTTTTAATGGCTAACTGAAAAGATGGTAATAATTGCAAGCTTTCGAGACTACTCAGGTCTCTTCATCAGGCATGGTATAACACAAAATCTGAAGAGTCACATATTTATACACAACAGGACTTAGAATAGTGCAGTAAAAAAAAAAAAAAAAAAGAACAAGTTATATGAAACAGAACTATCTCTATGGCAGGGGGACAAGCTGTTCTAGCCATAAATACTGCTGCAGTTCAGTGTGAAAGTTTTATTGTCTTTTGATAAGGGTCTGGTCCAGGGCTGTGACACGCTCGGATGGTCAGAGGAGCACATCTTTTAACTGATGTAAAAAGACATGAATCCATGAGACACATTCATTCCTTCTCTGAATGTGTCAAAGGTCATCATAAGTTTGTACTCCCAAAGTCTCCTATCTCTCTGGGACTTGAAGTATATATATAATCTTTATTTTTCCTTGCATGAATTTACAAGGTTAAACTTGATCCATCTTGTATTTTTGTAATAATCTAAATGTGTTTGTGTCTGTGGATATTTTGGAAGTTTAGTGAATATCAATAAAAATTGGTTATTTTAAATGGGGTATTGAGATGAAATGTTAGTCCATTCTAGCTTTGCTAACAGGTCGAGCTGAGTGAGGTTGGATGGAGAGCGTTTGTGAACAGCAGTTTTCAGCACTTTCCACAGATTCTCGATTGGATTCAGGTCTGGACTTTGACTTGGCAATTCCAACACCTGGATATGTTTATTTGTGAACCATTCCATTGTAGATTTTACTTTATGTTGTGGATCATTGTCTTGTTGGGAGACAAATCTCCGTCCCAGTCTCAGGTCTTTTGCAGACTCCAACGGGTTTCTTCAAGACTGGTCCTGTATTTGGCTCCAGTCATCTTCCCATCAATTTTAACCATCTTCCCTGTCCCTGCTGAAGAAAAGCAGTCCCAAACCATGATGCTGCCACCACCATGTTTGACAGTGAGGATGGTGTGTTCAGGGTGATGAGCTGTGTTGCTTTTACGCCAAACATATCGTTTGGCATTGTGCCCTAAAAGTTTTATTTTGGTTTCATCTGACCAGAGCACCTTCTTCCACATGTTTGGTGTGTCTCCCAGGTGGCTATTGGCAAACTTTAAATTACCTTTTTTATGGATAGCTTTGAAAAATGGCTTTCTTCTTGCCACTCTGCCATAAAGGTCAGATTTGTGCAGTGTACGACTGATTGTTGTCCTATGGACAGACTGTCCCACCTCAGCTGTAGATCTCTCCAGTTCATCCAGAGTGATCATGGGCCTTTTGGCTGCATCTCTGACCAGTCTTCTCCTTGTTTGAGATAAAATTTTTGAGGGATGGTCAAGTCTTGGTAGATTTGCAGTGGTATAATACTCCTTCCATTTCAATATCATTGCTTGCACAGTGCTTCCTTGGGATGTCTAAAGTTGTGGAAATCTTTTTGTAACCAAATCCGGCTTTAAACGTCTCCACAACAGTATCACGGACCTGCCTGTTGTGTTCCTTGTTCTTCATGATGCTCTCTGTGCTTTAAACAGAACACTGAGACTATCACAGAGCAGGTGCATTTATACGGAGACATGGTTAGACACAGGTGGATTATACTTATCATCATCAGTCATTTAGGACAACATTGGATCATTCAGAGATCCTCAATGAACTTCTGAAGTGCGTTTTCTTCACTGAAAGTAAAGGGGACAAATAATATTGCACGCTCCATTGTTCAGTTTATTATTTTTTACAAAAGTTTAAAATAAGCAATACATTTCTTTCAACTTCACAATTGTGTCCCACTTGTTGTTGATTCTTCACCATAAAATTAAAATTTTTTATCTTTATGTTTGAAGCCTGAAATGTGGGAAAAGGTTGAAAAATTCAAAGGGGCCGAATACTTTCGCAAGGCACTGTATCTCTCCTACAATACGCCAAACAGCACAGAGACAAGCTTCCAAACTTCTGGAACAAGGTCATTGTTACGATTGTGCCTCGAACTGGCCAAGTCCCGTCATTGACTCCCACATTGGGGTCGGTTAACTCTGCAGCGCCACCTGGCCGTCGCTTGAGGCATCAGGTGGCTAGAGTTTTGTACCATCCTGAGCCTAAGTGCTCATGAAGCCACACTGAGCATGTGCGTGATGTCATTGATGACAAGGCGGCTCCTGATTGGTCATCAGTGACATCAGCGATGAAGTCGGCAATGTAGATAATAGTGATGAAACCGGTCTTTGAGCGCTAATGATGGATCAGATTCTAAATGTTCTTTTGAAGATTAGGCTTTATTATTTATTCCTCACCTGAGGAAAGCAAGGGGATCTTGCTGAAACGCGTTGTGAAGTGATAACAAGAGCTTTATCTTTTTAACAATAAAGCCTAATCTTCAAAAGAACATTTAGAATCTGATCCATCATTAGCGCTCAAAGACCGGTTTCATCACTATTATCTACATTGCCTGCTCCTGAAGGGGAATCCGGCAAAGAGCTGCTGAGGATCACAGAATCTATCAGTTCACTTTGAATAATCCAGCGGGTGGACGGAGAGCCGACCTGAAAGCTCCAGGATCAAAGGAGTCGGTGAACCAGGAGCCATCAGCGGTAAACCTCCAGCTCCATCCAGCCAAAAGGATCAGATAACTCCAGTTACCACAGCCCCTCATATCCAGAGGAATTACACGCTCATCACCGAGGTTGTGCGAGGGCGCACAACCAAAGCAGGTGAGCAACTTCTAACTACACTAATCTAACACTAATACATCGGGTGCTCTTAGATTGCGCTATTGATTTATTTTTACAGTGATCAGCGATGAAGTGGCAGCCGCTGATTGGTCATCATGACTTCAGCAATGATGTGGCAGCCCCTATATGGCTGCAGCCGACGCCATTACCACATGCCATGTGGTCTGGGCCAGGGTGGTGGCTATAAAAGGTCTGTAGCTTCGCCCATCGGCGCGCGAGCGTCATTATGCATGCTGACAGCAAAGGCTGTATTCCCGGCTGTCAGAGTGAGTGGGTTCCAGCGCCATTTTAGTCTGCAGTGTTTGTGGCAGACCTGTGTATGTATGCTAGTGTGAATTTGAATTTAGGGCAGGCGCCGCTGCCAGGTATTCGTATCTGGGTACAAGCTGTGTCTTGGCACGGTGAGGTATTAGGATCCTTCCGGACAAGACGTGTCCCCTACGCACACGCCCCGTCTGCAGTGGCAGACTTGTGTGTATGTGTGTGCCAGCTTTGGGTACCCAGTGACGCAAACTGGGTAACCTTCACGGTCTGACGTGCCCCTGTACGCATGTGACCGGCTCAGTGGTTACATTCCAGGTTGCCAGTGACGCTAACTGGGTAGCCTTCACGGTCTGACGTGCCCCATACCCACGTGATTGGCTCAGTGGTTACGTTCCAGGTTTCCCAGTGACGCTAACTGGGTTACCATTCAGTTTGTCGTGTCTCTACACACGTGACCATTTTTAGTTGCGTTTCCTTTGGTAGATGTGTCCTTACACACGTGACCACTGCGAGTGCACCTGTGAGGTTTACAGGGACACGCTTAGTTTCTTTTGTGGTTTCTTGAGTTGCTGTATTTCGTCCTTCTGTCCTTAGTGGCATTAACGCCTGCCTGGCGGACATGAGGCGACAATTCAGATTATTTTTTTATTATTTTTTATTTCAATCGTCCCCTCCATAACAGTCATTTAGAGTGATGAGATCAAAATTTAACTTTTTGGCTAAAACCATAAACATTACATTTGGAGAGGTGTCAACGAGGCCTATGATGAAAGAAACACCATTCCTACTGTAATGCATGGAGGTGGATCGCTGATGGTTAATTTTTCATCTCAGTCTCCTGACCTCAATATCATTGAGCCACTCTTGGGAGAATTGAAGTGCTCAGTTCATGCAAAAAAGCCCAGGAATTTACTGGAACTGGAGGCTTTTTTCCAAGAAGAATGGGCAGCTTTACCACCTGACAAAATAAAGAGCCTCATCCACAACTACCACAAAAGACTTCAATCTGTCATTGATGTTAGAGGGGGCAATACACTGTTTTAAGATCTGGGGTATGTGAACTTTTGATCAGGCTCATTTGAATGTTTTTGGTTGTCATTATGACTTAAAAAGCGAAAACACAGTAGTTTGACAATAAATGGATTCACCCAACCATTAACCATGAGTGGAAAAAAGTTTTTGTGTTATTCATAATAACTCCGGCACACTACTGATTTCCCATAAGAATCAAGGAGACATGGTAAATTGAAAAAAATCTTTTTTCTTTTATTTTGCTCGTGAAAAGTGAAGAAAGTGCTTTACATGCGTCCGCCGACGTTTCGGCCAATAGGCCTTCCTCAGGTCGGACCAAACTGGAGAGCAGCAGAAGAAGAAGCAAATAAAAGTAGATGTATAAACCGTATGTTAGAACAGTGGGATGAGCACTGCGTACACAGGAGAATTTATGTGATTCTACTGAGGGTAGTTGCACACTCTCTCGTCAATCGAGAATCTTGGGTATAATGGTCCTCTGGTGGCTGTAGTGTGACTACCAGAACCTAGGTGTAGGAGGTCAACCGGTCTCGTTGACCATGTCCAGAAACCTGTGTTGGGGTAAACTTTCAGTACTCTTTGATATACAGAAATAATTACGTTTGCATATTCTACGTATATTACCATTACTTTTAGGTGCTAGGGAATCATGTCATTCCAGGACGGCTGTGCCTCCAGAAATAATTCTGAGATAGAGACTGGTGGATTAATATGGTTAATGGGTATGTAAAAACCTGACCCAGGTAGAGGCCTATGGTTCCGATGGCCTATGTGTGGGAAACGGTCCAAGGAGATAGGGGGAATCCAGGCAACTACCGACGGGTATCAGAGGTGCTGGGGAGGTGGACCGCTCACACCACACAGGACGAGCGGTCCACCTCCCCAGCACCTCTGATACCCGTCGGTAGTTGCCTGGATTCCCCCTATCTCCTTGGACCGTTTCCCACACATAGGCCATCGGAACCATAGGCCTCTACCTGGGTCAGGTTTTTACATACCCATTAACCATATTAATCCACCAGTCTCTATCTCAGAATTATTTCTGGAGGCACAGCCGTCCTGGAATGACATGATTCCCTAGCACCTAAAAGTAATGGTAATATACGTAGAATATGCAAACGTAATTATTTCTGTATATCAAAGAGTACTGAAAGTTTACCCCAACACAGGTTTCTGGACATGGTCAACGAGACCGGTTGACCTCCTACACCTAGGTTCTGGTAGTCACACTACAGCCACCAGAGGACCATTATACCCAAGATTCTCGATTGACGAGAGAGTGTGCAACTACCCTCAGTAGAATCACATAAATTCTCCTGTGTACGCAGTGCTCATCCCACTGTTCTAACATACGGTTTATACATCTACTTTTATTTGCTTCTTCTTCTGCTGCTCTCCAGTTTGGTCCGACCTGAGGAAGGCCTATTGGCCGAAACGTCGGCGGACGCATGTAAAGCACTTTCTTCACTTTTCACGAGCAAAATAAAAGAAAAAAGATTTTTTTCAATTTACCATGTCTCCTTGATTCTTATGGGAAATCAGTAGTGTGCCGGAGTTATTTCAAATTTACTGACCGTTTTTCTCCAGAGCACCTACACTAGGTGAGGCGAGGTCTTTTCTTACAAATTTTGTGTTATTCATATTCACTGAAAAAAGGCCAAGAAAGCAAATATAACTGCAGAGGTATGTACACTTTTGAACACAACTGTATTCTATATACTGAATGTATAACTGCAGGAACTGGCACCGCTGATCTTGGGGGTCTGTACCTTCCTTATATGTTCTATATTTTTGCTGCGGTTTTATGCCAGGAGGTGCACATTTGGTGCTGAAATGGTCTGCACCAGATTTCAGCACTAAATTTGCACCTCCTGGAAGAAGAACTTTCTTTTTTGCATTTTTGGGCCAAGAGATGCAAATTGATGATTGACATTTTGACACTATATCCATGCATACAATCTACACCTCCTGGCAAAAAAACCCCAACAAAAAACGCATCAAAACCGCCTGAGGTATGATGCAGTAGTGATGCAATTTGTTTGCATTGAGGTGTAGAATGGGTGCAGGAATATGGTGTTAAATTTTCAGCACCAAATCTGCATGTCTTGCCAAAATGTGGTTTTCTGCAGGTGAGTTCACTGAGTTTAATCTGGTCATCACAGGTCTTATCAGGTTACCTGCCATCATCGGTGGGAATCTCCAGCTGTGACCGCAAATAACCGGAGTGACGTCACCGCTAATCGCTGTGGCTCATTCATTCTCTGGAGCTCACAGCAGGCAGTCATACTCTATGGCGCTCCGTGTGAGGTTTAGATGTAGGAGAGCTGAATCACCGTGGGACCTCGTTTGGATTAAGTCTGACCTCAGGGGTGTTTTGAGGTTAATAAAGTGGTGAAAGAGGTGTTTTTTTGTATTTTATTCCAAATAAAGGATTTTTTTCGGTGTCTTTTTATTTGTTTTCACTTACAGATTAGTGATGGGATCTCATAGATGCTGCCATCACTAATCCAGGACTTAATGGCAGCTCAAAGCAGCCACTAACTCCTACTACCCCGATTGCCACCGCACCAGGGCAATCTGGAAAAGCTGGGTAAAGCACCGGGATTGTCGCATCTAATAAATGCAACAATTCTGGGCGGCTGGAGGCTGATATTTTTAGGCTGGACCTCCCCAACCTGCAAATACCAGCAAAATATATATCTTTGTGGCAATCTGCACCGCTGTCTGAAAGATAAAAATATTATATAAAACAATTGTTATAAATTAATGGTATACAAAAATTAATTGCAAGAAAGCTGCAGCGAACAGCAGAAAAAATACAAAGAAAAAAAAGGGGGTCAGATGCAGTGGTACCACCACAAGGCAAATATAGACCACAAGATCAGTTGTGAACTATTTAAATTTAATTATTTGAATAATATAAACTTCCTAAGGGAATAAAAATAGCGTCAGTTGAACTGCAAAATGAATTATAGCAGAAAATAATATAAATTAGCTGTGACTCAAGTATAAACACCCACATACGAGCAGCAAATGTATAGTATATAATATAACAATAACTCAACAAAATATACATGTAAAAGAGGTGTTATTAACCTAATTAGAGTAAAATGCTAAAGTATAGTAGGTCATTGCTGCTGAATGTGCAGAATTAATTGTAATGCAAAAATATATTAGATCAAAAAATAAACTTCTTTGTGACACATGTCAATATGCACCACTGTCTGAAAAATGAAAATATTTTATAAAACAATTGTTACAGGTTAACAGTATACAAAAATTAATAAAAAAAAAAATGCAGCGAACCGCAGAAAACAAAACACATAAAATTCTAGTGCCTAATTTTAGAATCCAAAAAGCTTCCTTTTTTAGCAAATGGAAACTCCAATTACCTCCTCGGGAGGACGATCAATTTTCTCTATCTCCATGACCTGCAGGGACATTGTAAGACCTTGATGTCTGTCCAAAAAATGCCGTCAGAGACCTGACATAGATGTTCTGTTACATAGACGGTTAGGGACAGCATCCCTCACATGTTCTGCCATCCTGGTCTTAAATTTTTGCGTAGTACATCCAAAATAACACATATAGCATGCATTGCACTTTGCTAAATAAACAAGGGGAGTGGTATTGCAATTTTAGGAATTGTTCGACAAAAAATGTATTCAAATTATTACAATCAGAGAAACTATTTGTGGAGGTCATATATTTGCACAGACTGCACTTATTACCTACACAAAGGTAATTCCCATGCAGGATAGAATAATTTCGTTGATTTTCAGTGCAGGTCAAAAAAGAGCAGGGTATAGACATTTACCTATTGTTGTTCCATTGCGAGCAGAAAATCGTACACCCAATTTCAGAATTTGGGCCAATTTGTGATCTTGATATAAGATAGGGATAATTTTCTTTTAAAAGTGATACAATTTCTGTATAAGCATTACTAAAAGGTTTTAAAAATGTAATTTTTTTGGGTCCGTTGCAATTGCATTATGTGCAGTGAAACTTGAACGCCATAAAGTGGACTGTGTTTTAGAATTGACAATAGATAGAGCCCAGTTGAGAGTACTGTTATTATAACCTTTAAATGCCAGTCTACTCTTAATATTCCCACATTCAGTAACATATGTGGAATAGTTGGAGCAAAATTCTATGAGCTCTAATGAAATCCAAGAAGCCCCCTGGAGGAAGAGCCCCGACGCATACGTTTCACGATCAAGATAATAGGATCATTTCATCAGGGGGATGAAATGATCCTATTATCTTGATCGTGAAACGTATGCGTCGGGGCTCTTCCTCCAGGAGGTCCTCCTCGCTGCTTCTTGGGCCTGTTGTGTAACCCTTATGGGTATGTTTATTTAACTGTTTGGGTTTGGCTGCTTTAACTGGGGTTCCTCATTACTATTGCTCTTTACTTGGCACTCATTAGCACCACCCTGTGGATATTCTCTGTACCTTTATTCAAACATGGTTTTGCAGCTATAGTGTTATTTTGCCACTTGGAGTCTTTATATCCCTTTGTACCATTATCCTTGTGAATTGCAATTTTGTGATCCTTGTGATATTATGTCTCTATGTATGGAACATTAACTTAGAGTATGCAATTCTACTATTCCGATGTACGCAGTACCAGTTTCTATGACTCTTTGTGCACACTAATTGACTTGCAAACCCTTGTATTCATGATTTCTATATCCGGGGTGCTTCCATTTTAATTATTTTACATGACTTAAGTAGGACCCAGACTGTCAGCCTCCACCCCTGTATATATTAACTTGTAATCTGTATTTTACAACTATTTTCTACACAACCGGCTCAAATTGCTGCTGATCTCTTCCATGCCAGCCGTTCCTTAATAATTTAATACAATATTATTTGCACTTTACTCTTCTTGTTCTCCTGCTTTTTGCTATGCCTTGAGTGTGCTATACAGGGGCCATGTCTTGGTTTTCCTGTTTATTTACTTTTTGGTCAATTTCTGTAATAATTGACATGCTGCAGATTTTTCCGCGCGGAAATCCGCATGATTTCCGCTGCGGAAAAATCTGCAGCGTGGGCACAGCATTTCCCAAATGCCATAGAAATGGCTGGGGAGTAGCTGTGCTGCAGATTTCTGAAAAATCCGCGGCATTTCCGCGAGAAATCCGCGGCAAAGTCCGCGCATTTTCCGCAGCGTGGGCACATAGCCTTATACTCTGGCCAGGTCTGCAAAGTGCACTAGAGCATATCTGTTTGCAATAATTATAGGTATTTGTAGTGATTAAAAAATCTGCACTATTTTTGCACTTATATGCCTTGATATTATGTGATGCAACATTTTGTGCACAATATTGTTGTGATGGTGTTTTTTTTGGTTTTAAATGCTTTTATGCTAAAAATCAATAAAATTTTGTAATTTTATTTATATTCTGTGAGTTGAGTGCTTTTGAGTCCATGCTTTTTCTCCTCTTCGTTAAATACAAAAATAATGATCACAAATGCAACATCCCAGGAGCACGCAGCCGGGCAAACAGCAGTAGTGTCAGAAAAGAGAATAACCGCTCCCTTGAGAATAATTGAAAGGTGCGGTGCTCGGAAATTCTTGTCCGGTTCCCAGGTGAAGACCAAACACAAATCGAGAAAATCCAGCACCAGCAAAGTATTACAAAAATTAAAAGCCCATTCATTACACATACATGTTTAGGGCATAATAAGAACATGGACATGTCAGCGCATTTTAGGCAGAAAAAAAGCTTGTATTCATGACAAGGAATATGTTCTTAATCAAACCTTATCTAGAAACAAATACCCCCTTCGTAGCAGGTATGGGCAGGGCGGAAACCTGAATAACCAATACATGTGTCCATTACACTCAAAGAGTTGACAAACAAGTAGACTATACAAAAACTGCAAAACTTCGCCTTAAAAATTAAAAAAAAAAACAAACAGAAAAAACACACGTGTACTCACATATACAGCTCTGGCAAAAATTAAGAGCCCACTGCACAGTTTTATAAAAAATCAGCCTCTCTACATGTCGATTCCAGTGTCAGTTGAATTCCAACCAGAGTACACCTCATTCTACTGGCCAGGAGTGGCATAAGGTCACCCAAAAGCAGTGTGAAAGACTGGTGGAAAGCATGCCAAGATGCATGAAAGCTGTGATGAAAAATCATGGTTATTCCACAAAATATTGATTTCTGAACTCTTCCTAAGTTAAAACATTAGTATTGTTGGTTGTTTCTAAATTATTATGAACTTTGTTTTCTTTTCATTATTTGAGGTCTGAAAGCAATGCATTTTTTTTTGTTATTGTGACCATTTCTCATTTTCAGAAAATAAATACAAAAGTTATTCCTTGGAAATTCAGAGACGTTGTCAGTAGTTTATAGAATAGAAGAACAATTTACATTTTACTCAAAAATATATACCTATAAAGAGAAAAATCAGAAAAACAACATTTTGCAGAGGTCTCTTAATTTTAGCCAGAGCTGTATGTGTGCATATGTAGGTCTATACGTGTATGTATGCAAATATATGTGTGTCCACGTGTGGTTTTTCTGTTTGGGTATTTTTTTAAATTTTTTAGATGAAGTTTTGCACTTTTTGCATATTCTACTTGTTTATTAACCCTTTAAGTATAATGGACACGTGTTGGTTAATCAGGTTTCTGACCTGCTAATACCTGCTATAATGGGGGTATTTGTTTCTATATAAAAGGTTTGATTAAGAACATATTCCTTGCCATGAATAAGAGCTTTTCTCTGCTTGAAACGCGTTGACATTTCCATGTTCTTATTATGCCCTAAACATGTATGTGTAATGGGCTTTTAATTTTTGTAATAAACTTTTTAATTTTATGCTGGTGCTGGATTTTCTCGATTTTTATTTTGAATAATGAATAGGGATGAGCGAATGTATTTGCCACTATGCGATGCGATGTTGCTTGCCCTCACAGTAACGCCGCAGCCATCTTTGTTGTGGTGTTACTGTGATTGGCTTGGCCGCACAGCGACATAGGGGCTATATAAGGCTGCCGCCATTTTGTGTGCACGCATTCATTCCTGAGCTGCCGGTGTAGTGAGACTGTATTACTGTGTAAATCATAGAAACAGATATAAGGACAGTGTTAAAGCTTGTTCGCACATACCTGCTGAATATTCTGCAGCGATTTGACAGCACATGTGCGCTTCAAGTCGCTGCAGAAACACTGAATAATGGATACAGTTTTTCTGTAGAAAAAAAAGCCGATTTTATGCGCTATGGCTGCTGCCCCCACCACAGACAGAGTGGGAGCTGCCTCCAAAGCGCACAAATTATTTAACATGCTGCTTTTATGAATTCACGGATTTGGGTTAAAATTTTAGCACACAAATCGCTGAGTTCAAAAAAGCAACGTGCGCACGGATCATGCACAATCTACATAGATTGTGCTGGGGACGCAGGATGCATGCATTTACGTTGCAGTGCTAAACGCAACGTAAACACATGTAATTACGCAATGTGCGCACAAATCCTTACTGCATTGCTTAGTCTGGTGACAGCCGTTCCGGTTTTAAACCTGCAAAAAAAAAAAAAAAAAATCCTTTTATTAGTGGTGCATAAGGTCTGTTACTGCACTGTGTGAGATAAGGAGAGCTTATGCACAGGCAGGGAGAGATTTAAAGCTGTCCTGACATCTGCTACTAATAATCAACAATCTCAGCACTGCTACATCCCTTGTGTCTATTATACTAGCAATAGGTATTACAACTTGCAAAAAAATGGTCCCAAAATTGTAAAAACAACGAAAACAACAGGTTCAGGTGTAGTGTAGTGCCTGTCAGCTACCATCTCAATTCACAGTCTGAGTGTTACCCAATTTTTATTAATACTAGGTGTCAGTGGCACAACTTGTGCCTGAAGCAAAATACCTTCATAGCACCAAACTAGCCCATTTTTGGGAATCTTCATATCTTACAAAACTTAGATATGCCTGCTGCCACTAACACACAGTCTCAGTGTTACTTGTGCCTCAAGGCCAGTACCTTCCTATCAGCAAACTAGCATAGTTTTGGGGGCTTCCTATCTTACAGAACCTACATAGTGGCTTGCTCTTACTAAAACACAGTCTGAGTGCCAGAAATCAATACTAAAATAAGTGTTGTCAAACCCTGTTTTCTTTTGGGGCTGAAAGACATTCACAACATCTTTGTCGACTTCTCCAAGTGGTAGTTTATCCAATAAAGTTACCTTTTGGTTTTTAGACTTACAAAAACAGCTATTGCGAGAAAGTATTAACACAAGTTTAACAACCCGGCATAAGTGTTTCACTGCCTGTAGAAAAGGTCACGTTACAGTATTCACCTTGAATAATCAAACCAAGAAAATGGGAACAAGAGGGGTTAAGGGCCGTGGACGAGGTGGTAGTGACAGTGGTGGTCGCCCAAGCAGTGTGATCAAGCCAAAAGAAAAATGTTCCTGGTTTATCTACCTCTGCCTTCCTATCCCAGTTTTCTTGTCCACGTGGGAAAGCACTCTTGCGCCCTGAACAGTGCGAACAGGTAACGAGTTGGCTAGCAGAAAATCCCTCCAGTTACTTGTCGAGTAGCAAATCCCAAGGGTCCGCACAGACAAACTTGAGTAGCCCAGAGGCTGGCCCATCGAATCCTCAGCCTGGTCCTCCTTCCTCACAACATCAGTATTCTAAGGAAACATATGACACCAAAGCAGGTTACTCTGAGGAACTGTTTACGGGACCCTTTGACCTTTCTTTCCTCTCACCGCACAACACCACCAACGCAGGTGAGGCAGTGGTGTGCAGTGATGCACAGATCTTTGAGCACCCAAGGCCAAAAGAAAGCCTTGTTGGCCGTGACATGCTGGGCAATCAGGTGGAAGTGTTGGAGGATGATGAGACACAGTTGCCGTCAGGTCAGCCTGAAACCTCCATTACCAAAGATATTGACCTTCAGGAATTTGAAGATGACCTGGTCGATGATGAGGTGACTGATCCAACATGGACGGGTGGCATTGATTGCGAGAGCAGCAGTGCAGAGGAGCATGTTCCCATAGTCCTCAAAAAGGCTGGAAGAGATAGTGTTTCGACAAGTGCCAGAGGTCAATCAACTGTGCACCACCTCAGCCAGCTGAGTCCAAGGGTCCGTGGTGCGATTGTGTGGGAGGTTTTTTTTCCAAGAGTCCTTCGGACCAAACAATTGCCATTTGTAAAATCTGTCATACCAAGTTTAGCAGAGGCAAAAATACTTTCAGCTTGGGCACCTCCAGCATGAAAAACCACATGTTAGCCAAGCACACCACTAGGTGGTTGACAGCTCTAGGTAAAAAACACAATTTCCAGACTCAAAACTCTGCCACTTCCCCTGGGCTGCCTGCTTCTCAAACTGGTGTGCAAGAAAGTGGCGCTGATGCCTCCTTCTCCCAACCTGATGTTGGCCAAACTGAATCATCAATGACATCAGCTTCGATGTCCCAGCATTCCGTTCAGTTGTCCTTACCACAAAGCTTCGAAAAGAAGCGAAAATACCCCGTTACGCACACAAGGGCAGAAACCATAACTGCCCACATTGCACGATTGATAGCCCTCAAGATGTTGCCGTATCAGCTTGTCGGAACAGAGGCTTTCTGTGACCTTTTGGCGGTGTTAGAACATCGATACTCTGTGCCTAGCCACCACTATTTTTTTCGTGTTGTGCCGTCCCCGCGCTCTACAATCACGTGTCTTTAGACCTCAAATGGGCTCTCACCAACGCCATAACAGGGAAGGTCCACTTAACCACAGACCCGTGGACAGGGACGCTACATCTCACTGACGGCACACTGGGTGAACCTGGTGACAGCTGGTAAAGAGTCTAAGCCGGCAACATCCCATATAATTCCCACACTCAGAATAGCGGGGTCCACTTCAATCACAGTTTCAGTAGCCTCCTACACAGCAACAACTCCCTCCTCCTCCTCTTCATCTGGCTCCTGTGCATCCTCCTCAACATTCGCCGGTGTCCAACCATCGACATCATTCCCCAGCTGGGATCTCTGCAGCACTACCTCGGCTAAGCGGCAACACGCTCTACTGAAGCTCATCTGTATCGGTGACAAATCGCACATTGCACATGAGCTTTTGAAAGCAATAACTGAGAAAACAGATGTGTGGCTTGAGCCGTTAACCTTCTACCAGGGATGGTAGTGTGTGATAATGGTCGTAATCTTGTGGCGACTTTAAAGCTTAGAAAGCTTGTACACGTTCCTTGTATGGCCCACGTTGTAAATTTAGTAGTTTAGCACTTTCTGAACAAATAACCTGGGATACCAGACCTATTTACCAAGGTGTGACTTACAAAAGGAAACAGGGAGTAGTTTGCGCATAAACAATTTAGATTTTATTAATGACATTTTCTTTAAAAGACAATAATATGTGATTTGTGACAGTGAACAAAAAACTATTAAGACTGAATGACACATATGGATATAAAATTTATAGTAGTCTATATAAATATGTAAAAATTATATTGAATCATAGGTATATCCTAAACATTGCATCATTATGCAAGCATGTTATATTTATTCATATCCATATTATGTGGGGAGTATGCAGAACTGAGCAGGTTAGTGCTTTACACTGCAGCACTTCCTAATGCTAAGTAACTTAATTGTATCTGAGTATTTCAGCTGGTAAGATCCATATATATTTAGAGGTTATCTACCTGACATCCACACATGTCCTAATAAGTAGTCCAAAACTCATATATAATATTACAAGGACAAATAAAATGACCAAGGTGCGACGTATTAGCGCCCATTTCCGAAAGTCATCTCCCTCTTTTGTTGGCCTGGCAGTGCTGCAGCAGCGCTTACACTTGCTTTGTCACAGACTAATATGTGACCTCCCTACGAGATGGAATTTAACCTATCATATGTTGGCCAGGATCCATGAGCAGCAGAGTGCAGTATCCCAATTCCAGCTGGAACATGCAGTCAGACGTAGCTGCCAGACGTAAGTACTGCCGAGTGGGTGTGGATTGCAGACATTTGTCAGGTCTTGGAGAATTTTGATTACTGTACCAACATTGTGAGCAGTGAGGATGCTGTTTTGAGCATTACCATTCCACTGATTTGTTTATGAAATGCTCTCTGGATGGTCTGACTGACCAAAGTGTTCATGCACCCGAGTTGTCTGTGGATCCAGACTTCACAATTGTTGCTAGTAATCCACACAACCTCGGCCAACAAGCTCAGGCCACCTTTGTTCAGCATCATGAGGATGAGGAGGATGATGAAGAACAGGAATGCTTTGAAGTTGGTAACCAAGTGATTGACAACCCAAGCTTCAGGGCTGTCCAGCATAGATGGCGTGAGTAGGAGCAGGAGGAGGATAGAGAGACTGAGGAGGAGAGGAGGTTTAGGGAGACAGAATGTATTCTTAGCAGTGACACACAAAGGTTTCCAGTTCGGAGTCTTGGATACATGGCACAGTTCATGTCACACTGCCTTTCTCATGACTGTCGGCTAGTCCACATTTTGGCAGACAACAAATACTGGTTATGTATCTTCCTTGATCCACGCTACAAAGACAAATTCACTTCGCTACTTGTCGAAGCAAATAAGGATTGTACTACGGAAACATTCAAGAGGGCTGTAGTGGAGCAGTTGATGAAACGATTACCCTCAGATCATGCAGGCGTCAGAGGTAGCGTGTCATCTCGCGCAACAGGATTACAAGAGAGGGCTACGCATAGTAGGAGCAACACACGCGGGGGACTAATGTGCCAAAACTGGTCCATTTTGCACAAACCGTCAACTGCGAATCAGATAACGGTTGGGAGAACGATGACAAGGAGGGAACAGTTAAGTAAGATGGTGAGGGACTATGTAGGTGACCGTATCAGCAAGCTTTCAGAGTCTACTGTTCCCTTTAACTATTGGGTTTCCAAGCCCAACACTTGGCCAGACCTCGCGTTATACGCTTTGGAAGTGCTAGCTTGCCCTGCTGCGAGTGTGTTGTCTGAGCGTTTTCAGAGTTTTCAGCCCAGCAGGGTCAATAATAACAGTCACATACGACTATCCACGGAAAGTGCAGACAGTTTGACAATGATCAAAATGAACCATAGATGGATTGCCCCAGACTATCTCAGGCCGCCTATTAACAATACCCAATAATAAGTGTAGCCCCAAAATTTGGATTTCTTAAGTTGAATTAAGTTCCATTGTTTCTCATTCAAGACTTTTTTGTCTTCTATCATCTAATGAGACCGCATGACTAATGTAACTTGTTATGCTGCTGTGATGTAATTGTTTGGCCCAATCACCCAGGGCAATATTTTTCAAGCCTTTGTACATTATGCACTGGCACAAGCACTGTCGAGGCTACACTGTCTAGAACAATTGATCATCAAAAAAGTCCGTGGAGCCTCTGTTAGGAGTCTCAACACAGAAACTAGCCAGATATCCCTCCGGGAAGGACGTAGGCAAGGAGTGGCTCTTTTTAGGAGACCACCATAACCACCATATTAAGTGGCCCTTTTAGTCAATATTCAATTCTTTGACAAGTTTAAAGATGTGACAAGGATATGAAAGTGTTTTTTTGTCTAGAACAATTGGTCAGGCAGTCTCTATTTGTGTTCTTTATTGATGCTGTGCTCCACGTGGTGTTATACATGGCCCCCTACAAAATCAATTTTTTTTTTAGTTCCTTGGCATGTTATGTCCTGTTGCTTATGGCTCGCCCGCCCCAGGGCCTTAGGTGACTGTGTCGGGCTGGACTAGTCCGGGGTAGTCAGCGGTGGCGGGGCCGACTCAGTAACCCTGGCAGAGTCAATTAATATGGGGGAGATGGTAATAAATTTTGTATAAGATTCGTGACGCCACCTGTTGAATGCAGCTTTAGGAGCCGCGGCTGCTGGATGGGACCTCCGGGGCTGGTGTTGTGGCAGCTGAGGTGTTTCTTGCTCCCCACAGGTGGAGTGGGTACCCCGGGGCACTCGTTTGTAAAGTCTATGGTGTATGTTGATGGACGAAGGAAGAAGCAGGCAACATGGGGCTTTGCAGTTAAGATGTTTTTACTCAAAGTTGATTCCAATACTGCAGCTGACCGGTTATCCCGTGGTGTGCCATGATTCACTGTTCCGGGCCTCCGCCGATCCCAAATAGTTCAAGGGTCAGTACCAGTGCACCCCTCAATGTGCCTTCCCTGGCCGTCTCACTAGCGCCGACCTTCACTAGACTGTCCTGCGACTCCGCCACCGAGCCTGTCCAAAGGGTGGCTGACCTCAGTCCTTTTATTGCTTCCCTTGCAGGTGATGGGTGACAGGTTGTGGCCTCGGGTGCCTGAAGCAATCTCCCGAGCCTTCGGATAACTAAAGGGAAATGTTTTCTTCCTTTAGTCTGGGGACCGTCCCCGTTGTTGCGACCAGATTCCTCCACCCCAGTGTTCTTGGGGGAACAAGTCCACGGAGGCCTCCCGCACATCCGTGGCACTCTGGAACCTTTTCCTCGGTGTCATCTGGGCTTAGCAGGGCCCCAGGGTCTTCACCACAAAACCAAGTCTCCTCACTCCTTTCTCTCAGCCTTCCTGTCACAGACCCTCTCATAGACTCCTGTCAACTGTCCCTTCTCTGACAGACTGCCTAGACTGCCCAGTTCAAGCTTGAGCTAACCGTTTTTTCTAACTGACCCACTGACTCCTCCTACACTCCCCCTTGCTAGGCTCCACCTCTCCAGGACAGTGAATAGGACTTAAGGCTCCATAACCAGATATACTGGTCGCTATTCCCAGCATTAATGGGGTACCTGCCTTAAACCCTGACCCAGTGTGTGACCTAACAATTGGTGTGTGCAGGTTTTGCCTGTGAACCGGTAGATGACCCCCTTCCTACTCAGGATGGGATACCACACCTCTGGCTGAGGTGCAGTTCCTCTGGTGACGAAAGCCTCAGGGGAGCCACACTTATCCTACCATTTTTTTTTTTTAAAATAAACTGTTGGGAGTACCTTGTGATGCTTTGCTACATGGTGTCTGAACCATTACACCCTAGGGGAACTGAATGTATTAAACTCCTTGGCATGTTATACCATGTTGCTTATCCTACCATTTTTTTTTTTAAAAAAAGCTGCTGGGAGCTGTTGGGAGTACCTTCTGATGCTGTGCTGCATGGTGTTTGAACCTTTCCCCCCCTGGGGAAACTGAATTTTTTTAAATACTCTGTGTTAGCTAGTGGAATAAAGCCTGAGTTCCAGAGTGATACAACTGCCACTTCCACGGTGCTGCATGCTTTACAAACTGCGGTCTAGGAAGCAGGCGATGATGCCTCCTGCTGCCAACCTGCTTTTGGTCAAATGTAATCATCGACATCAGCTTCGATGTCCCAGCGTGGCGTTCGTTTGTCCATAAAACATACATTTCTGAATCATTTGAATAGAGGGCCACTGGAGTCAGTGGTGTTGGTGGAAGAGGAGGAGGGGGGCAAGGTCAACACCCAAATGGCCATATTGGCAATAGCACTGTAAAGTGTTATGGAGTACGTATTCCAACTTTCACACTAATGATATAGGGGACGCAGAAAACTACAAATGTCTACCATCCCTCCCCAATGTACAGTTCAGACCAAAAGTTTGGAAACACCTTCTCGTCTCTAGAACAACTGTTAAGAGGAGACTTTGTGCAGCAGGCCTTCATGGTAAAATAGCTGCTAGGAAATCACTGCTAAGGACAGGCAACAAGGAGAAGAGACTTGTTTGGGCTAAGGAGCACAAGGAATGGACATTAGACCAGTGGAACTCTGTGCTTTGGTCTGAGTCCAAATTTGAGATCTTTGGATCCAACCACTGTGTCTTTGTAGAAAAGGTGAACGGATGGACTCTACATGGCTGGTTCCCACCGTGAAGCATGGAGGAGGTGTGATGGTGTTGGGGTGCTTTGCTGGTGACACTGTTGGGGATTTATTCAAAATTGAAGGCATACTGAACCAGCATGGCTACCACAGCATCTTGCAGCGGTATGCTATTCCATCCGGTTTGCATTTAGTTAGACCATCATTTATTTTACAACAGGACAATGACCCCAAACACACCTCCTGGCTGTGTAAGGGCTATTTGACTAAGAAGGAGAGTGATGGGGTGCTACGCCAGGTGACCTGGTCTCCACAGTCACCAGACCTGAACCCAATTGAGATGGTTTGGGGTGAGCTGGACTGCAGAGTTAAGGCAAAAGGGCCAACAAGTGCTAAGCATCTCTGGGAACTCCTTCAAGACTGTTGGAAAACCATTTCCGGTGACAACCTTTTGAAGCTCATCAAGAGAATGCCAAGAGTGTGCAAAGCAGTAATCAAAGCAAAAGGTGGCTACTTTGAAGAACCTAGAATATAAGACATATTTTCAGTTGTTTCACACTTTAAGTATTTCATTCCACATGATTTAATTCATAGTTTTGATGCCTTCAATGTGAAGGCCCACTTGAGAGCCCTAAGAAGGCTGAGATTTGAAGACTTCCTTCATTTGAGTAGAGGGCCTCTGGAGCCGGTGGTGCTAGTGGAGGAGGAGGAGTGCAAGGTCAACATCCCAACGGGCACATTGTAGCTGATCTTTTAAAGTGCTGTCAAATATGTCCCAAAAAAGGAGGTGTGAGACAGACACCGATATAATGTATGTTACAGCCCTTTCTAATCGAAAAAGAAGGAAAAATGTAAAAAACGAAACGTGTGAACGTATGCTAATTTTTTTTTTTTTTTTTTTGGAGGTCAGGGCTTGATTTGACGTTTAATTACAGTGATTAGGCACTAGAAACTGTTAGCAATTTCCCCTCTGTTACTTTGGTTTGAGAGCTGTTCTGGCAACTACGTAAACACCGCTTGCTGCTTTTGACCACGTTATTTAAAGACACCAGAAATGCAGTGAGGCACCTTCTACAGGTTGTGCACATACTGTTGCAGTCTTTTCTCATCTATTTCAGCCTTTTCCTCAGTCACCACAGGTCACAGACAGGTCTGATGTAAAATTATTCTGGTTTCACATAGACTTAAGTTTATACTAGCTAGGTAACCCACCAATGGAAAAATAACGCCTAAAATATACCTTTTATTATGATAATTTAAAATTGTAAAGGAGACCAAACAAACATATATAGCGCACATGCGCCTAAAAATTGTCACCAGCTGTGATATCCTATATCATTATCATTAGGAATATTCTTTCACAGACGACAATAGGTAATCGGCAGTAGAGTGACCCTCATCAAATATTGTGTGATAGGGAATAAAAGGAAACGATCTCACCCGTCTTCAGTTCATTAAGGGTGAATGTTCCTCAGCCGAAACAACTGCAGGCAAGCGGAGTTGCCACAATTCACTGAGATCCTATGGTTTCAACAGGTGTTCCACGGATCCACTCAGAAACAACTCCGATAGCATATCAAAGAAACTTTTTCTCTCTCTCAACGCGTTTCATTTGATCATCAGGAGATTTAGAGAAGGAATATGGTGTCTTTCAATGAAACCGGCATATCCGCCGCAGGGTTCAGACACAAATCCGATGCCACATTATATGTCCTTCATAGGACCGGCACATCAACTATATGAGTCCAAAAAACATAGCATGAGTCTCCAAAATAAAATAAAACAACCGGCCTCATATATATCAAACAGCCTCATTTCGTGAAAGCCAGATACAAATTGTGTACTCACCAAGGTCCCGACACATGACATTTAATGGTACTGCGCCATCATGCCGAGCACCGGCATTATGTTTAAATAACAGAGCATTGCCGCTCTGAATCAGGCGTGTGACGTCACGTCCGCCTCGCGGGTGCCCGCCCACTTCCTGCGGGTCACTCCGTGTTGAGACGCACGCAAACCTCTGTACCATAACTTATGAATTGTGTTTGAAACTGTCCTTTTTACCATAATTGCACAGCTATGTCTAACCTGGATTGACTGCTCTTGGGACAGCTATGTCCCAGAGCAGGATTATCTGGAATGCTTGCTATGTCAACATTCCCTTTGATGGTGACCGCAGGCTGTTGCGCCTGCTGCACCGTAAGATGCAGCGGCCGTTTCCTGCGCATGCGCAGAGTGTCCTGCGTTCCAGGACTCCATCCTGGTTTGCGTGCGTCTCAACACGGAGTGACCCGCAGGAAGTGGGCGGGCACCCGCGAGGCGGACGTGACGTCACACGCCTGATTCAGAGCGGCAATGCTCTGTTATTTAAACATAATGCCGGTGCTCGGCATGATGGCGCAGTACCATTAAATGTCATGTGTCGGGACCTTGGTGAGTACACAATTTGTATCTGGCTTTCACGAAATGAGGCTGTTTGATATATATGAGGCCGGTTGTTTTATTTTGGAGACTCATGCTATGTTTTTTGGACTCATATAGTGGCTGATGTGCCGGTCCTATGAAGGACATATAATGTGGCATCGGATTTGTGTCTGAACCCTGCGGCGGATATGCCGGTTTCATTGAAAGACACCATATTCCTTCTCTAAATCTCCTAATGATCAAATGAAACGCGTTGAGAGAGAGAAAGTTTCTTTGATATGCTATCGGAGTTGTTTCTGAGTGGATCCGTGGAACACCTGTTGAAACCATAGGATCTCAGTGAATTGTGGCAACTCCGCTTGCCTGCAGTTGTTTCGGCTGAGGAACATTCACCCTTAATGAACTGAAGACGGGTGAGATCGTTTCCTTTTATTCCCTATCACACAATATTTGATGAGGGTCACTCTACTGCCGATTACCTATTGTCGTCTGTGAAAGAATATTCCTAATGATAATGATATAGGATATCACAGCTGGTGACAATTTTTAGGCGCATGTGCGCTATATATGTTTGTTTGGTCTCCTTTACAATTATAAATTATCATAATAAAAGGTATATTTTAGGCGTTATTTTTCCATTGGTGGGTTACCTAGCTAGTATAAACTTATCCATACGGTATATCCCTATCCAGTTGCTATACTCTACCTTTATATAGATATGGCTGGCTTCCTGGCCACAGGACTAGACACAAGTGTATGGGCCTCAGAGGCTAAGGAGGTTTTCTCGGAGGGAACATTTACACAGAAGAAATATACGCCATCTTTAAATGGTGCCTTCAGGGAGCTGACTAAGGTGTATAAAAATAGAATTACTTCATGGTGGGAGATTCAATCTCTTGAAAGTTATCTAAAAGAAAAAATCGTACCTCGCAACCTCAGAATATCTCTAACCCCCAATTTTCGTTATAAAAATTCAGAACTGACTACTAAGTGGCAAAAGGAAGTAACTGAATGCTCTCTAAAATTGATGTTATTGTTACTGGATGAGGAAAAAAAGAACTTAGCTATTCTAGATACCCAATTAAAAGAACAAACGGAGATTACTAGAAAATTTGTAAACGAAAGTGAATTTGTGGCTAAAGAGACGGCTTTACAAAACACTATTGAGAAGCATCAATACCATCTAAAAGAAAAAAAGCATAAATTTTATGTGAGAGATAAACAAGACTTCCGTGATAACAAAGCATACTTTTTCCCAATAAATAGGTTTAATAAATTGAGTGATACAGAAGGGACTTCTACAGATACTGAAGCCTCAGATACAGAGGGTGGTAGCCGTAACCGTAAAAACAAAAATAGAGGTAGAGGGAGATACCAGAATAGAGGTGGCTACAACTCAGGACATTTTTTAGATCAGGGCCACTACTTGCGGAGCAAAAAGACCCCTCCGAACCTGACCCTTCAAACAGATCAAATCAGATAATTAATTTGTCTAATAAAGCTTTTTCCGCCCCAGCAATGGCGGTCCTTAGCAAAGGACTTTCGTTCGTACCTACTACAGACTTTAATTTGTTTGAGGCGGTCAAAGATTTGAACCTATTTATTAGAAAGTTAAAATGGAAAAAACATTTTTCACTTGAAAATAAAAAAACTTCTAGAGAAATGGGGATACCTGAGGACATGCTTGAGGATGTGAGATTTTTATTTAATCTGGCAGATTTGGACCCAAATTCTGAAGGAAAAGGTCCGTTTACTGACCTTAAACTAAAAAGCAAAAAGATGCCACCTATCACCAATGATGTTAATTCTATTGACATTTTTTGTAACCTAGTAACTAGGGACCTTGAATCCCTTGTGAGTAAGCATAGTAAGAAGTTTAATCTTACTAAACCTGAAATGGACTCCCTGATGGAACTGGAAAGAGATGACGACATTGTCATCAAGGAATCCGACAAAGGGGGAAACGTCGTGCTAATGGATGCATGTAAGTACAAGACCCTATGCTTAGACATCCTAAAGGATACAGACAACTATGAAAAACTAAATGGCAACCCCACCCGTAGTTATATACATCAATTACTAGAGATTCTTGATAGGGCACTGGAAAGTAATCTCATAGATAAGTCTGAATTTGAGTTTCTGCTACCAACCTCTCCAATTATTCCAACTTTTTATTGTCTCCCAAAAATTCACAAGGGGCTTGATCCCCTACGTGGGAGACCAATCGTTTCTGGAATTGGAAGTATCACCCAGAATGTGGGTATCTATGTTGATAAGGTGTTGAGACCTTTTGTGCTGGCTCTTGGGTCATATTTGCGAGACACCACGGACCTCTTAAAAAAACTGGAGGGTGTGGCGATGGACGATGATACTCTACTTGTGAGTATCGATGTCGAAGCACTCTATTCATCTATAAAACATCAAGATGGTCTGAGGGCAGTTGAATATTTTCTCAGAAGTAGGGGTAGACAGTATGATGGTCATAATCGCTTTGTTATGGAACTGCTGGATTTTGGTCTTAAATGTAACACCTTCACCTTTGGGGGTCTCTTCTTCCACCAGCTCAGGGGTACAGCGATGGGGAGCCCTAGTGCCCCGTCGTATGCTAACCTGACCCTGGGTTGGTGGGAGGAGACTATTATTTTTGGAGAAGACTCACTCATCCCAACAGATAAGATACTCCTTTGGTGTCGTTTTATAGACGATGTTTTTTTGCTGTGGAGGGGTAATGAGTCTGAACTTACGGATATGGTCGAAATGCTTAACATCAATGCACTTGACCTTAAGTTCACATTCGAATGGAACAAAGATAGACTCCCGTTCCTTGATGTGTTGATTGAAAGAGGTGTAGGTGGTCAGATCACGACCAGTACATACCTAAAACCTACAGCGACAAACTCTCTTTTGAGGTGGGAGAGTGGCCATCCCAAGAGCCAAAAGAAGGGGATTCCTAAGGGTCAGTTTCTGAGACTTAAAAGGAACTGCTCGGAGACTCCCCTTTTTCTAGAACAGGCGGCAGATTTGAACACTAGACTCAAACAGAGAGGGTACCCAGAGGGGGTCATTGATCAAGCCTTTTGTGAGGCAAATGAGAGAAATAGGACGTCCCTGTTGAATCCTGCCCCACGAAACAGTCCAAAGGAAGATGTGGTACGCTTCATAACTACCTACAATAATGGCGCAGAGGATTTTCGTAAAATCCTCAGTAAACATTGGTCAATCCTTGAGATGGACAACGACATTGCCCCTGTATTGACATCCCTTCCCACTATCACCTTTAAAAAGGCTCGCTCATTAGGTGACAGGTTGGTTCACAGCCACTTTGCCCCCAAAAATACCTCCTGGATCCAAAGTAACATAAAAGGCTGCTATAGATGTAGTGGCTGCGTAGCATGTGGTTCCATAAAAGTAGGGAAAAAATTCCATTCTAGTGTGACCGGCAAGGACTACACTATCAAACACTTTATCAACTGCAGATCAAAGGGGGTCATCTATAAAGCTACATGCACATGCCTGAAAGAATATGTGGGAAAAATCAAAAGAGAATTTAGACGTAGAGTGGGTGAACACCTAAGAGATATCCGTAACAAAATTGACACTCCATTGGCAAGGCACATTACTGAAAAACATAATGGTGACCCCAACTCCGTCTTTTTTCAAGGGATTGACCTGGTACCACAACCTACAAGAGGGGGAGACTGGGACAATCTGATCCTAAAACAGGAGACGAGATGGATTTTCTGGCTCAGGACAGTGAGACCCCTGGGCCTAAATGAGATGCTATCTTTTGCACCCTTTGTGTAATTTAGCAATAGGGTGAGTATCTGGTAGGGCTATACGACGGCCGAGTGGGGGCACCATCCACCGTTTCTCTAGGGTGCCGACCCCCACATGATAGGCAGTTGCAAGACTATAAGACAGGGCCAGCGTATATGGTGATGGGTCCTTTCTTTTCCATCCATTTGGGTCCAGTTGTCTTCTTCTTGTCCCTGGCCAGATTCTCCCTCTATTTTTACAAAATTTCCCCCCCCTCCACCCCCCCTCCCCATTTTTCCCCTCCTTTTCCTCTGTACCATAACTTATGAATTGTGTTTGAAACTGTCCTTTTTACCATAATTGCACAGCTATGTCTAACCTGGATTGACTGCTCTTGGGACAGCTATGTCCCAGAGCAGGATTATCTGGAATGCTTGCTATGTCAACATTCCCTTTGATGGTGACCGCAGGCTGTCGCGCCTGCTGCACCGTAAGATGCAGCGGCCGTTTCCTGCGCATGCGCAGAGTGTCCTGCGTTCCAGGACTCCGTCCTGGTTTGCGTGCGTCTCAACACGGAGTGACCCGCAGGAAGTGGGCGGGCACCCGCGAGGCGGACGTGACGTCACACGCCTGATTCAGAGCGGCAATGCTCTGTTATTTAAACATAATGCCGGTGCTCGGCATGATGGCGCAGTACCATTAAATGTCATGTATCGGGACCTTGGTGAGTACACAATTTGTATCTGGCTTTCACGAAATGAGACTGTTTGATATATATGAGGCCGGTTGTTTTATTTTGGAGACTCATGCTATGTTTTTTGGACTCATATAGTGGCTGATGTGCCGGTCCTATGAAGGACATATAATGTGGCATCGGATTTGTGTCTGAACCCTGCGGCGGATATGCCGGTTTCATTGAAAGACACCATATTCCTTCTCTAAATCTCCTGATGATCAAATGAAACGCGTTGATAGAGAGAAAAAGTTTCTTTGATATGCTATCGGAGTTGTTTCTGAGTGGATCCGTGGAACACCTGTTGAAACCATAGGATCTCAGTGAATTGTGGCAACTCCGCTTGCCTGCAGTTGTTTCGGCTGAGGAACATTCACCCTTAATGAACTGAAGACGGGTGAGATCGTTTCCTTTTATTCCCTATCACACAATATTTGATGAGGGTCACTCTACTGCCGATTACCTATTGTCGTCTGTGAAAGAATATTCCTAATGATAATGATATAGGATATCACAGCTGGTGACAATTTTTAGGCGCATGTGCGCTATATATGTTTGTTTGGTCTCCTTTACAATTTTAAATTATCATAATAAAAGGTATATTTTAGGCGTTATTTTTCCATTGGTGGGTTACCTAGCTAGTATAAACTTATCCATACGGTATATCCCTATCCAGTTGCTATACTCTATCTTTCACATAGACTTAAGCCCGCTTTACACGCTACAATATATCTTACGATGTGTCGGCGGGGTCACGTCGTAAGTGACGCACATCCGGCATCGTAAGGTACATTGTAGTGTGTGACAGGTATATGCGATTGTGATTGAACGTTAAAACGTTCATCGCATACACGTCGTTGAATCCTGACGAATTGCACGTCGGGTTGTTCAATGTTTCCGAGGCAACACACATCGCAGTGTGTGACACCCTGGGAACATTGAACAGATCTTACCTGCCTCCCACGGCTCCAGCCGGTAATGTGGAAGGAAAGAGGTGGGCGGGATGTTTACGTCCCGCTCATCTCCGCCCCTCCGCTTGTATTGACCGGCTGCCGCGTGACGTCGATGTGACGCCGAACGTCCCTCCCACTCCAGAAAGTGGACGTTCGCCGCCCACATCAAGGTCGTTTGGACGGGTAAGTGCGTGTGACGGGGGTTAATCGTTTGTGCGGCACATTGAACAAATTGAACGTGCCGCACATACGATGGGGGCGGGTACAATCGCATACGATATTGTATGCGAAATCGTAACGTGTAAAGCAGGCTTTACATTGAGGGTCGAATATTCGTGAATACTCGAATAGCGGCGAGGTATTCGTCGGATATCCGTCGAAGCGAATAATACGGTTTTTGATCATCCCTACTAATGAACAGCCTGCTTCGGGTTTCCGGATTAAGCTGTCTGAAAAGAGGAACAAAATGCTTACTGAACCTATCCACTATTACCGAGGATACAAGTCTTCCTTCAGAGACTGGGATTCAGTAATGAAGTCTATGGAGAGGTGGGACCAAGGACTCCCCAGAGTGGGTAGAGGCTAGAGAAATCCAGAGGGACGAGTGTGGGGTGTCTTAGTTTGGGCACAAGTTTCACAAGCCAGCACATAATCTTTACAGTTTTTAACTATAGCAGGCCACCAAAGATTCCTGGTAACAAGACAGAGGGTATTGCCTATACCAGGGAGACCGGCAAGCACAGAGTCGTGAGACTTCTGAAATACACCTAGGTGAAATTGGGGAGCAAAAAACAGTTTACTGGTAAGAGTATCGGGGGCTTGGTTTTGAGTATTACGGATTTCTTCTGCTAGACCCAGGGAGACAGCCAATAAAATAACACCTTCAGGTAGAATAGGGATTGATTCAGAGTCGTCAAACTGAGATGGACAATAGCTACGGGAAAGCACATTAGCTCTTATATTATTGTATGCTAGCCAGCAGGCAGGTACAGGCTGCTCCCAACCCCCAGCTGCCTCTTTGTACCTGGCTGGGAACAAAAAAATATATGGAAGCCCTTTTTTTTTAATTATTTCATGAATTTCATGAAATAATTAAAAAAAAAAAAATGACGTGGGCTTTTTTCCATTTTTGTATCCAGCCAGGTACAACTAGGAAGCTGGGGACTGGAATCCGTAGCGCAGGGTGACCCAAGCTTTCTGGTCCCCCCCACTGCAAATTGCAGTCCGCAACCGCCCCGGAAAATGGCGCTTTCATGAAAGCGCCATCTTCAAACGCTGTATCCAACTCTTCCAGCGGTCCTGATGGCAGGTGGCACTCTAGGTAATAAGGGGTTCATACCAGCTTTGTTTTACCAGCTGATATAAAGCCCGAGATTCTTAATGTCAGGGTTAAAAAAAAGACACCACACAGAGAAAAAATACTTTATTAGAAATACACAGACACACTTAGAGACTCCATGTTTATTACTCCCTCTCACCCCTCCACAATCCTGGTCTTCTGTCTTCCTCAACTTGGCGCTGGCATGGTGTCCTTGGGGCTGCACGGTTTCCTCCGATCAGCTGATCAGTAGTTCTCCTTGCTGTTGTGACCGCGCACGCTCACGCGGTTACAAGAGAGCAGAGGATGCGAGGGTGCAGGCGCCTCCCTCTCAGTTGGAAGATTAGATCAGCAGGGGGTAAGGCGGGCTTCAGGAACATGGCGCCGGAGATAAGTGCTATGCGCAGGCACCAATTCCGACGTTATGTTACTGAAAAGAAAAATTAGCATAGAGCCGGAGAGAGAGGGAGGAACAGGCGGCGGGGGCGGGAATCATGTGCATAACCCGCCCGGATATGATCTGCTTAGTGCAACTGTCAATCAAAAAGATGCCGAATTTTTAAACTTCACTTTCTTGAATTTGAATGGATAAACATCTGAGCTGCCCACTAATGGTATGTAGACAATCTGCCTGATCGTGCCAGTACTGCACTGGCTTTACCTTATATACCAAAATCCTGTTGTTTGGTTCCCTTTAATGGGTTGGAGCGTTGAGGGTTCCATGAAGAAGCCATCCACCGACAAAATATACCCCAGAAAATTAACTTCCTCAAAAAATACACATTTTTCAAGCTTGGCAAATGAGGAGTTATCTCTGAGATTCAAGAGTACAGTGTGTAAATGTAGGGTGTGTGACATATCAGATGAATAAAGCAGGATGTCATCCAGATAGGCCACAACATATTGACCACAGATATCTCTGAAAATGTCATTTACATAGTTCTGAAAGACAGCCGGTACATTACTTAACCCAAAAGGCATAACTAGGTACTCGTAGTGTCCCTCTGGTCTGTTAAATGCTGTTTTCCACTCACCTTCTTATCTATTTCAAATTAGGTTATAGACACTCCTGAGATCGAATTTAGTGAACCACCAGGCTCCTATTAGCTGGTTATAGATATCAGGGATGAGTGGCAGAGGATACTGATTCTTTACAGTAATAGCGTTAAGTTCCTGATAGTCTATACAAGGTCTGAGACTACCAATTTTTTTTATCAACAAAAAAAGAATACGGCGGCGACTGGTGACATGGATGGCCTGTTAAACCCTTTCTGCAAACTATCTGCTATATAATCTTTCATAACCTGACGTTCTGGGCCAGGAAGATTATACATTGTACCCTTGGGGAGGCAGGAATTGAGTATCAAATCTTTGGGACAATCATAATCTCAGTGTGGAGGTAACTTTTCAGATTCAGAAACAGAAAAAAACATCATAAAAATCCCTGAATGCATAAGGTATGAAGGCAGGTGCGATTTTAGACAGGTTCACAGATAATGACATACACCTTTCCTGACATTCAGGGCTTCAGCACACAAAATCACCTTGGTGGTAGTCTACCAGTATGACTGGGTAATGTATGCACAGTCATGGCATGCCCTATACCACTGCCGACAGGTTCTCAATAGTAAAAAAAAATTACATAAATTCCAAATGCAAAGCTCCAACAAGCAGTGAGATCTCCTGAGTAACAAATGTAACCACACCGTGGGTGAGAGATCTATTATCAATGGTACAGATTTTAATGGGAAACTTTAGTTTCAGCAAAGGTAAACCCAGATCCTTACTACACCAGAGTCTATGAAATTACCTACAGATCCACAATGGCTTGCAGCCGCACAGATTTTCTTCGGTGAGACAAGCAGGTAGCAACAATTTTACAGTGTAAGCAGGGAGTATCTGAGTGCCTGAATGAGTATCCTTGGGCAAACTCAGGCACTGATGTTGCTCTGGGGGTGACAGCCTTGGGTAAGAAGGTCCCCGATGTCCAGGCTCTCCTCGATGAATACCAAAATGTGAAGTAAATGGAGTCCTGGACAAAATGAAGGAGGTGCGGCAGGGGATTCTACCTGGGTAGATGAAAGATATTGCACCCGCTCTGCAACTCCTTGGACAAAGCAGGACAGTTTTGCATCTGATCCATCACTTTTTGAAGTGTTTTGTTTTTTTTTTGTCTGTTTAAAGGGCCAGATAGAATATGAAGTCCACCCGGGAAAACAGACACAGGGTGACAGTAACGGACAAACTAGGAGCAAGTCGCCCATTTAGCCGAGAATCCCGAAACCCTTTAACTCCTGTACAGGGATCTGGAATTACTACAGGGTGTAGGAGATCGCTGCATATGGAAAGGCTGCAATACGGGGAAGTATGGTCATCAGGCAGGGTCAAACCAGGAGGTACAAAAAAGGAGCAAAATCAGCAGGAAAAAGAGTTGTCAGGAAATCAGGCAAAAGGTCAAAACCAGAGATGGCAGCGAAGTACAAAAACAGCACACAGGAGAATCGTCAGTAAACAGAGGTAAAAAACAGGGAATAATGGTATGAAAGAAAGGTGTGAACCAGAGTCACAACAGCAATAATACTAAGGCTATATCTGGCAAAGAGTAGCAGACCACTGAGGGTATAAAAAGGGTGTGGTGCCTTCTAATTGGCTAGAGTGGGGGTTGATACTTCAGCTGGAAGGCACACAACACCACAGTCAGCCAGTGGTACTGCAAATCCCAGCCATGCTGATCTTCGTGGGTGGGTGTCGACGGTGCCCACCAGAGCTACTGGTACTTGCTCCTCCCCGATCACCAGCACAGCCTACCATGGGAATACGGCGGTGCCTGGTGACCTGAGCAGTCATCACAGGAGCAGACTCTGGTGGAGACGTGACAGGTGTGCAGTGGAATTCCTCCTGTCATCTGCTTATTTCCTCCCTGATTTTTAGTTTTGCTTCTTATTGCTTGCCTGATTAATTACTCTGTGTGAATGTGCTGTTTTGATAGTGTTTTGTTTTCCCCTGTTTGGCTATCAGTGTGGTGTTTACATGCTTCTGTCCAGCCCAGGGAGGGAGGTGGTACTAGATCAGGGCTGCTCAGAAGCAGGGGTAGAAAGGCAGCCCAGACATCGTCACCTTCAGACATATCTCTGTAATCGGACAACTAGGGCCCCCCCTACCCTCCGGTCCACTCCAGTGTTCGATTGAGTTCTGAGTACGCTCACAAATCACTAGCTATTACACGGTGACCATAAAAATGCCCACAGGAAAATTGCCCACGTGGAAAATTGCCCACTTGGAAAGTTGCCCACACGGAAAATTGCCCACACGGAAAATTGCCCACATGGAAAATTGCCCACACGGAAAATTGCCAATTGCAGCATCATACAGTTTCAGATCTATGATATTTGAGGTGCAAGGTGAGGATGTTCACATGATATGTGAAAAATGTCCACAGAAAATTGCCAACAGACATGAATGCCCAACTAGGATTGGGGACCATGTAACCCAGAATGGGAACATATATACCAGGAAGGGGGCATATATACCAGGATGGAGACAACGTGGACCATACATACCAGGATGAGGACCTTATATACCAGCATTGGAATATATATACCAGGATGAGGACATATTCACCAGGATGATAGGCATACATACCAGGACGGGGGACATTACTACATAATGAAGGGGGAGGGGAGGCAGTTCATAAGTCTTGATAGAAGTTAGAACGCTACTAGGGCCCATACATGTGAAAAACATGTGTGAGTGGTGGAGGCAGGTCTAAATTTCACACTGGGGCCCATTGGACTCTAGTTACACCACTGCAAAAACAGGGCCGCCATACTGGCAAAATTTCTGAGCCCCCTTGAGACTCCGCATAGGTTGCACCCCAGCTCTGGCTCCATCCCTCAAACCTTCCACACTCCTGACGCCATGCTTGGAAAAACGTGTGTGTGTGCATATCTATATATATAATTGCCTTATTCTGTCTGTCTGTCTGTCTTGCTCCAAAATTGTGTCCTTACGGTGACACAAAGCTGATTGGCCGCTGGGCTCGCCATGGCCCCGCCCCCCCGCACGGATTGGCCGCTCGCCTTGCCTCGGCTCCGCCCCCCCCCACGGATTGGTCGCTCGCCTCGGCCTGGCCCCGCCCTCCGCATGGATTGCCCGCTCGCCTCGGCCCTCCGCACGCATCGCCAGACATAACCTTGCGCTGCTGGGATCGTGACGGAGCCGGTGTACGCTGGTAACCATTATACACATCGGGTAACTAAGGTCCCTTGGTTACCCGATGTGCATCATAGTTACCAGAGTACACCGGCTCCGTCACGATCCCAGCAGCGCCAGACATAACCTTGTGATGCTGGGATCGTGACGGAGCCGGTGAACGCTGGTAACCATTATACACATCGGGTAACTAAGGTCCCTTGGTTACCCGATGTGTATCATAGTTACCAGTGTACACCGGCTCCGTCACAATCCCAGCAGCGCCAGACATACCCTTGCGATGCTGGGATCGTGACGGAGCCGATGAACGCTGGTAACCATTATACACATCGGGTAACTAAGGTCCCTTAGTTACCCGATGTGTATCATAGTTACCAGCGTACACCGGATCCCGGTACACATGTGCAGGGAGCCGGCATTATACTCCTCTCCCCCCAGGACTACTCCTCCTATTATAGTCCTCCTATTATACTCCTCTCTGAGTATAATAGGAGAACTATTATAGCATGGGGGATGGAGCACGATGGGGTGCACAGCATGGGGGATGTAGCACGATGGGGGGTGCGCAGCATGGGGGATCTAGCACGATGGGGAGTGCGCAGCATGGGGGATGGAGCACGATGGGGGGTGTGCAGCATGGGGGATGGAGCACGATGGGGGGTGCGCAGCATGGGGGATGGAGCACGATGGGGGGTGCGCAGCATGGGGGATGGAGCACGATGGGGGGTGCGCAACATGGGGAATGGAGCACGATGGGGAGTGCACAGCATGGAGGATGGAGCACAATGGGGAGTGCACAGCATGGGGGATGGAGCACGATGGGGAGTGTGCAGCATGGGGGATAGAGCACGATGGGGGTGCGCAGCATGGGGGATGGAGCACGATGGGGGGTGCGCAGCATGGGGGATGGAGCACGATGGGGAGTGCGCAGCCTGGGGGATGGAGCACGATGGGGAGTGCGCAGCATGGGGGATGGAGCACGATGGGGGGTGCGCAGCATGGGGGATGGAGCACGATGGGGGGTGCGCAGCATGGGGGATGGAGCACGATGGGGGGTGCGCAGCATGGGGGATGGAGCACGATGGGGGGTGTGCAGCATGGGGGATGGAGCACGATGGGGGGTGCGCAGCATGGGGGATGGAGCACGATGGGGGGTGCGCAGCATGGGGGATGGAGCACGATGGGGAGTGCGCAGCATGGAGGATGGAGCACAATGGGGAGTGCACAGCATGGGGGATGGAGCACGATGGGGAGTGTGCAGCATGGGGGATAGAGCACGATGGGGAGTGCGCAGCATGGAGGATGGAGCACGATGGGGAGTGCGCAGCATGGGGGATGGAGCAATTAGTCAACGGAGCTGGGAGCTACAGGTCATTAATAGGAACTGTGATTGGTTGCTATAGGAACAAAGGACATTCTTAGTATAAGAAGCTTATGTGTGAGATAATATGATATCGGAGGGGAGACAGAGGGAGACAGAGAGACAGACAGTGAAAGAGACAAATAGAGAGAAGCAGACAGGGAGAGAGGCAGACAGGCAGACAGGGAGTGAGACAGAGAGGGAGTTAGACAGACAGGGAGAGGGAAAGAGGCAGACACACAGGCAGAGACAGACACACAAAGACAGACAGACAGGGAAAGAGACAGACAGAGAGGGAGACAGAGTGAGGCTAGGAGAGAGGGACAGTGGGACAGAGAGACCGCTACCAACCCAGGCAACTCTGGATATTACAGCTAGTGTGTACGTGTGTGTGTATATATGTATATATATATATATATATATATATATTACATACATACATACATACACATATACTGTATATACATACATACACACACATACAAACACACACGGCCAAAAGTGTTAGCACCCTTGAAGTTGTTCCAGAAAAATAAGTGTTTCCCTAAAAAAATTAGATTACAGACATCACTAGGGGGATACACAGACATCTAGGGGGTACACAGACATCCTTAGGTGAGCACAGACATCCCTAGGTGGGCACGAACATCCCTAGGTGGGCACGAACATCCCTAGGGGGACACAGACATCACTAGGGGGCACAGACATCACTAAGGGGGCATGGACATCACTGGGTGGCATGGTCAGCAATTGCAGAGTACAGACCTCACTAGGGGGGAAAACAGCACTGGAGGTGGTATGTAGCATTGGAGGGAACACAACACTGGTGGTTATAAACAGCACTGGAGGGGGCTGCACAGAGGGCAGTGGGGGGGGGCGGCACAGAGCACTGGGGGGGATGGCACACCACTGGGGTGTGGCACACAGCACTGGGGGTGGCACACAGCACTGGGGGGGTGGCACACAGCACTGGGGGGTGGCACACAGCACTAAGGGGCTGCACACAGCACTGGGAGGCATGTACACAGCACTGGGAGGCATGTACACAGCACTGGGGGGCCTGCACACAGTGCTAGGGGACTGCACACAGCACTGGGGGGCTGCACACAGCATTGGAGGGGCTGACCTCACTGGAGAGCAAGAACACAACAGAGGGGGGACTCCAGGCACACAGCTAAACCCGCTCACACAGTCCTGACCACATTTGTATGTAAGCACCGGAGCACAGCGGCCCCCGGGAATCTCTCCGGGGGGAGCAGAAAAAGTCATTGCAGGCCTGTGGTTCCAACCCCTCAGCTAAAGCACGGCAGGGTGCGCCCCCGCCCCCCATCCCCGGCGGTGTTCAGCTCACCGAGCGCCTACCTTTCCCTGCCGGATGCAGTGTCCTCGGCACCTCCGCGTTGCCCGCAGCACTGTGATGAGGCGCAGAGTGATGACCTCATCACATTGGGCTGCGGGATGACGCGCTGCCTCCCTGCTCTGCTCCATGGACCTTGTTTCTGGCCTTGTTTTAGCAGTGTGCAGTCGTTATTTTGACGCAGCGTCGAGCAGAGGGATTGCTACATGTAGCGTTTTTTGGTTCGTTAAAATAAAGCACCTCTGTTGGAATCTGCCAAGGTGTCTAATGATTGTCTATGGTGGCGGATTCCACCCGCTATGCGCTAAGCGGCAGAATCCGCTGACTCATTCCGTCACGTTCTACTGAGCATGCTCAGCATGTCCATCAGAATGATTGAAATCGTTTAAAATCACTCCTGGTCTCTCTCCCCCCTCTCACCCCTCTCTCATACTCACCGATCACGGGTGCGATGCTGCACAGTTGTCACAAAGGTCCGGCGGCTTTTCCTCTTTTGAAAATTCCGGCCGCTCATTATTCCATCTAGTATTCACTGCTTCCCCCGCCCACCGGCGCCTATGATTGGTTGCAGGTAGACCCACCCCTACGCTGAGTAACAGGTGTCTCACTGCAACCAATCACAGCCACCGGTTGTCGGGTCTATATCGTGCAGTACAATAATTAAATAAATAATTTTAAAAAACGCTGTGCGGTCCCCCCTAATTTTGATACCAGCCAAGGTAAAGTTACACGGCTGAAGGCTGGTATTCTCAGAATGGGGAGCCCCACGTTATGGGGAGCCCCCCAGCCTAACAATATCATCCAGCAGCCGCCCGGAATTGCCACATCTATTAGATGCGACAGTCCCGGGACTCTACCCGGCTCATCCCGAATTTCCCTGGTGTGGTGGCAAATCGAGGTAATAAGGAGTTAATGGCAGCAGCCCATAGCTGCCACTAAGTCCTAGGTTAATCATGGCAGGCGTCTATGAGACATCCACAATGATTAACCTGTAAGTGAAAGTAAATAAACACATACACCCGAAAAAATACTTTATTTGGAATAAAAGATAAAAAAACACCCTCTTGCACTACTTTATTAATCCCCAAATACCCCTCCAGGTCCGGCGTAATCCACACTAGGTCCCACGACGCATCGAGCTCTGCTACATGCAGCTGACAGGAGCGGCCGTAGAACACCGCCGCTCTCTGTCAGCTCCAGGCAGCAACTGAAGTGAGTCACGCTGTCAGCGGGGACGTCACTGAGGTAATGTGTGCGGTGATGATGAGTGCGGTAGTGCCTGTGTGTGTGCGGTGATAATGATGAGTGTGGTAGTGCCGGGGTGTGTGCATTGATGATGGTGAGTGCGGTAGTGCCGGGGTGTGTGCATTGATGATGATGAGTGCGATAGTGCCGGGGTGTTTGCAGTGATGATTGGGGCTCTCTCTCTCTCGGCTTAATGCAACGTGTTATTTCACAGGAATCCGTTGCCTTTATATCACGCTATTTACAACGCATCCGTCACATGCGTCTCACAACGCATTGTGACGTATGCCGTTCAATGCAAGTGTGAAAGTAGCCTAAAGCCGGCGTCACACGCTACGATATATCTAACGATATGTCGGCGGAATCACGGAATTCGTGACGCACTTCCGACATAGAGATGTCGTAGCATGTGACAGTTCCGAACGACTGTTAATGAGCAAAAATACTCACCTTATCGTTGCTTGTTGACACGTCGTTCATTTTCATAATGTCGTTCCTCCTTCTCCCCGCCGGTTGTTCGTCGTTCCCGTGGCAGCACACATCGCTACGTGTGACACCCCGGGAACGACGAACACAGCTTACCTGCATCCCGCCGGCAATGAGGAAGAAAGGAGGTGGGCGGGATGTTATGGCCGCTCATCTCCGCCCCTCCGCTTCTATTGGGCGGCCACTTTGTGACGTCGTTGTGATGCCGAACGTCCCTCCCCCTTCAGGAAGAGGATGTTTGCCGCCCACAGTGACGTCGTTAGGGAGGTAAGTACGTGTGACGGGGGTTAACGACTTTGTGCGCCACGGGCACAAAAGACGGGGGCGGGTACGATCGCTCATGCGATCGCACGATATATCGTACCGTGTAACGCCGCCTTAAGGCAGAATCAGTGAGAGATGAGAGCAGACTGTATCTATCGCTGATAATGACAGACTGCTGCTACAAACCACAGATCTTCAGCATTTTTGCAGTTTTGCACTACGTCAACTGTAAATCACAAGTTGATCACCTATAATGTGAACATCCTCACCTTGCACCTCAAATATCATAGATCTGAAACATTCTTATGCGGCAATTGGCGATTTTCTGTGTGGGCAATTTTCCATGTGGGCAATATTCCATGTGGGCAATATTCCATGTGGGCAATTTTCCGTGTGGGCAATTTTCCTGTGGGCAATTTTCCTGTGGGCAATTTTCAGGGAACCCTATTACACCTACTACATATTGTGATAGGATCATGAAGATGGGAATAATCCTGGAGAAAGAAAAAAGGAAGTTAAATGATATAATATATAAGTAAGCATAGTTTATGTAAAAATAAAAGTATACATGTGATATTGCTACATCTTTAGCAACTCAATCCATACGTCTGTCACACTGTTTAACCCCTGCAGTCAATACTGTTTAAAAAAAAAAAAAAAAAAAAGGCAAAAGCCATGTTTTTTTCATCATTTGGCTGAAAAAACGCTACAAAAAATTATATGCACTAAACACTACTCACAAAACGTTAGGGTTTTTGGCTTTCGGGTAACATTTATAGAAAATGTAAAAAGTTCACTCTGCAGTGATATTTTAACATGAAAGATGGGCATTTAAGTAGACGCAGGCATTGGTGATCTCCTCATCTCAAACTATTCATTGAAACAAAAGCCAACAATACTGGTGGGTATACCCTCCTAAAATAATATCAATATCTTAATAACTTGTCACATGACATTGAGCATCAATTACAGCTTGACAACAATGTCTCATGCTCTTCACAAGTGAAGTTATTGTCTGCTGAGGCATCTTATGCCACTCTTCTTGAAAAAGAGGCCCTCAAGTAATTGGGGTTATGATGAGGTATAGAGTTATGAGCTTCTAGATAGCGAGTCAGTTGACCCCTAATGTGTTCTATGGGACTAAGGTCTGGAAAAAGTGCAGGCCACTCCATTTGAGGCACCACAGTCTCCTACAGCCATTCCGTAATAATGCAACCTTGATGAGCTTGAGTATTGTCGTCCATGAAGATTAATTAGGCCTAGGTTGTTCATGCAGAGGTACAATGACTGGATTAATTATGTTATTTAAGTAGAAGGGCTTGTCACTGTACCATTCTCAAAGTGTAGGGAATTTCTGTATTGATTAGACTCACCTGCCCACACTGTAACACCACCTCCACCCAAAGGCTTGACTGGTGAATACAGTAGCTGATGCATAACGCTTTCCTTGATGTCTCCAACATTGGTGGTGGCCATTATTTCTGCTCAGCATGAATAGTCTTTGATCAGTGACCAGCAGTGAGGCTCACTGCTCATCCAGCAAGACTGACGCTTGTGCCTCATGGTTTGATCAGGTACTCCTGCAGGTCATCTAGCACTCAAACCACACTTATGTAAACCGTTTTGCATGGTCTGACAAGACACTTGCGTGCCTCTTACCTTCCTTAAATGTGACTGGTGTTGTGGGGCATTCATCCTCTGGTTCAAAAAAGCATTGTTCACAATGAAATGGTCAAAGGAAGTCCACTCCTATGTTTTTCTGTGACTCTTCTAGTCTCTCTGTATCTGTGTTGCAACCTGCTGATAACACTTTGTGACACTCTTCGCTCAGTTATCACTTCTGTTTGAGAACTTCCTGCTTGAAGCCTCACAATGGCGAGGTACTGTTGATCAATTGTTAGGTGTCGTCTTGTTCTCATGATGTTAAAATGTGAACAGCATGAGGAATGTTTAAATACCAATTCTCATTGAACTCTGAAATTTATCGACCAGTTCTGAATTTTGCCATTAAGCTCCTTGTTAGAGAACAGCAAGTTGTGCAAAAAGTACTGAAACATTGAACAGTTGGGCATGTGCATTCAAAAGTATAGAGAAGGTCATATTAAGTTCACCAGGAAATATATCATCCTGAAATTGCACCTGAAAGCCAAATATCCCTAACTTTTTGTGAGTAGTGTATGTAAAGAAAGATTGCATCCATGAAAATATTATCTTGTCTCGCAAAAACCTCACCCAGCCATGCACTTATCTTGGCTGTGTGTAGCAAAATAAGGAACTGCATGTGTTTCTAGTTTTTTTTTTTTTTTTTTAATTATTTAAGTAAATTAAAAAAAACAGCATGCGAAGGGGGACGTGGCATGCTGATGGAGGAGTGAGGAGCACATCTCCACAGCTCTGTGCTCAGGTCACCCTTTCAGCCTCTTACCGGTGGTGCAACCGTGCCCAAACCTCACATGGGCAGACCTAGACGTTCCTGCAAACAAGCGACAGATTCTGAGACCGGGACAGACAGGATGGACCGCTTCTTGGCCTCCAGCTCCTGCACTCAAACCAGGACTGCACAGGCCAAGATGGTGCTGGCAGGGAAACAGCAGCGGTTCCCACAGCAGCAAACTTTAGACAGAGGAGATTCCCCAGGCACTGTGTCCCGAGACTCCAGTGATAATGACATGGATTCTGAGGGGATGAATCTCCATGACATAAGTAAGCACATCAAGTCTCTCCCCACCAAGCACAACGAGAAAACGTTAGTGTGCAGATTGGAGAAAACATACAAGAAGGAGATACATGCTCTGCAGAGGGAGTTCACAGAGCGAGTGGAGGGGGTGGAGATGGCACAGCATGCAGCTCTGTTGGAGTTAAATTCACACCATGAGGCACTTAACCATCACTCAGCCAGGCTGGAGGAGCTGGAGGCAGGCCTGGAAGATCAGGACGACCGCAATAGACGGAATAATATCCGCTTACGCGGTCTCCAGGAATCAGTGCCGCCATCCAACTTAGATGCAGCAGCACAGCAGATATTCACTCAGATCCTTGTGGAGGATCAGGCAACTACAGTGGAATTATACCGCATCCACAGAGCCCTGGGGCCAAAACCACCTAGCAATGCAAGACCTAGGGATGTGATATGTCGGGTACACCTGTATAAAACCAAAGAACGTATTATGACAACAGCCAGATCCCAAGGCCCAATTGTCTTCCAGGACTCTCAGGTGACACTTTTCCCTGACTTTGCCAGACGTACCCTCATGTTGAGAAGGGCTCTTTGCCCCCTACTGGCTCAACTTCAGGACAAAAACATATTATACAGATGGGGCTTCCCCTTTCAACTAGTGGCCACAAAAGAGGGCAAGTCAGGGGTGTTTCGCTCCCTGGGGTATCTCCCTAAGTTCCGTGGAACCTTCCAGCTACCCATGACAGACCTGTCTGACTGGCCGAAAAATTCACACCTGCCTGTAATCCCACCTGACTGTCATGAGGCTCCATCAACAAAGTACAAGAAGAAATTTCCCTAGCAAGTTCCCTTGGAGCCTCAGATATCCCCGTCTTGAAATCTCTGCTGCCATCTAGAGGATTCAAGAACTTCACTTACAAGTCGATGGAAGTTGGGCCCAGATGGACTCGGTCTAATCTCCCCAGCGGCTTTGAAGCAGTGATACCGTAGTTGTTTTCCCATCCATCTACCATCGGCAGGATATGGAGGTCTGACATTCATCTGTATCCATCCAGAAGGAAGAAACAGCAGAGAATGTCTCCTGATTTTACCCCCCCTTATTTTTTCTTTCTCCTCCCCTTACCCCTTTTCCTTCACCTAACAATTTTCCCTTCCTACCCTTCCAAGCCTTCCTTGCCCCCCCCTCATCCTGTGGCTGCCCTCCACTCCTTACCCCCACATTTTTTTCTTTGTACCCCCCTTTTTACAGTTTGCCGCAAGATCCATTTTGATATTTATGATTAGTTTATTGTTTATGTAGAGGCTGATGGCAACACTGCTACATTGGCTAGGTTGCACTTCACCAATTCCACTGATGTTATTTATTTCATTTAAATGCCTGGGAGGATTGGGTAAGGAGCTGGACTTGTTTTCGGCTTCTTCTCCTCCCCCCCCCACAGTGCGCAGAACAGAAGTTACTGTTCTCCTTAGGCATGTTAAAGGCGAGACTAGCCTCCTCTCTCATAGCTAACTCGCAATGTCTTTCATTGTATATCTTCTATTCTTGTCTGTTTCACTATCTCTTTCCTCTTCTCCTGGTCTGGGTGGTCATAGTAGCCTCAAAAATTCAATTTACATTAGTACACAATGAATAATCTTAAGGCCCCGTCACACTAAGCAACATCGCTAGCAACATCGCTGCTAACGAACAACTTTTGTGACGTTGCTAGCGATGTTGCTGTGTGTGACATCCAGCAACAACCTGGCCCCTGCTGTGAGGTCGTTGGTTGTTGCTGAATGTCCTGGGCCATTTTTTAGTTGTTGCTGTCCCGCTGTGAAGCACAGATCGCTGTGTGTGACAGCGAGACAGCAACAACTAAATGTGCAGGCAGCAGGAGCCGGCTTCTGCAGAGGCTGGTAACCAATGTAAACATCGGGTAACCAAGAAGCCCTGTCCTTGGTTACCCGATATTTACCTTTGATACCAGCCTCCCCCGCTCTCACTGCCTGTGCTGCCGGCTCCTGCTCTGTGCACATGTAGCTAGCTGCAGGACACATCGGGTTAATTAACCTGATGTGTGCTGTAAGTAGGAGAGCAGGGAGCCAGCGCTCAGTGTGCGCTGCTCCCTGCTCTGTGCACATTTAGCTGCAGCACACATCAGGTAATTAACCCGATGTGTGCTGTAGCTAGGAGAGCAAGGAGCTGGGGGCTGGTCACTGGTTGCTGGTGAGCTCACCAGCAACTCGTGTAGCCACGCTCCAGCGATCCCTGCCAGGTCAGGTTGCTGGTGGGATCGCTGGAGCGTCGCAGTGTGACAGCTCACCAGCAACCTCCTAGCAACTTACCAGCGATCCCTATCGTTGTTGGGATCGCTGGTAAGTTGCTTAGTGTGACGGTACCTTTAAGTTCTGCTCTTTAAATGTAAATGGGCTTAACATTCCTCATAAAAGAAGCCAAATAAGCTGCAATAAACAGAGTGTTTCCATACTATTACTTCAGGAGACACATTTTAGACAAGATTCAGTACCTCTGTGTCCCTCTAGTCCCTCTGGTTCCACAGCACCTGCCCAGACTCTAATGGGCACTTTACACGCGATCTCGCTAGCGAGATCGGTAGCGAGCTTACCCGCCCCCGTCGGTTGTGCGTCACGGGCAAATCGCTGCCCGTGGCGCACAACATCGCTTAAACCCATCACACTATATTTACCTGCCTAGCGACGTCGCTGTGACCGGCGAACCGCCTCCTTTCTAAGGGGGCGGTTCATTCGGCGTCATAGCGACGTCACTAAGTGGCCGCCCAATAGCAGAAGAGGGGCGGAGATGAGCGGCCGGAACATGCCGCCCACCTCCTTCCTTCCTCATTGCCGGTGGACGCAGGTAAGGAGATGTTCATCGTTCCTGCGGTGTCACACACAGCGATGTGTGATGCCGACGCAGGAACGACGAAAAACCAGCGGCACGCACCACCAATGATATTATGAAAAGGAGCGACGTGTCAACGATCAATGGTTTTTGACGTTTTTGCGATCGTTGATCGTCGCTCCTAGCTGTCAGACGCTGCGACGTCGCTAACGACGCCGGATGTGCATCACAAACACCGTGACCCCGACAATATATTGTTAGCGATGTCTCAGCGTGTAAAGCACCCTTTAGTCCCACGGAGTATCCATAGCCTTTCATAAATCCTTCACGCCTGTGGTATTGGGCTTGCTCATAGACCCAATGGGCAGATACATTTTTCTGAAAATTTCCTGGGCTTCCTACAATTTTGTAATAGCTAATGTGTACTTTCCCAATAAGGACCAGCAGAGATTTGGAGCGGGTTGCCGGACACTACTGGAGGACTTCGCAGGCCCCCTTCCTGTGATACTTGGCGGCAACTTCATTCTACCAATGGATCCATCCATGGATGTCTCTTCGGGTAGGTCCTCATACTCCACCTCCTATATACTTAAGGTTAAAAAACAGCTCCAGAGCCTGCGGTTGGTGGATGCTTGGAGGGTTCTTCACTCAGACACGAGATTCTACACATACTATTCCTTACCACACCGACTTTATAGTAGGATTGGCTATTTCTTCATATCCCATACATTGCTAGCCACATTGACACAAGGATTGGCTCAATCCTTTGGTCTGACCGTGCCACAATATTTTTCTCCATCCAACTTAACACAGCTGAGAGACCAGGCTTCACATAGCGCCTTAATGAGAACTTATTACGGGATATGATCTGCTTGGCAGACATGACCCAGACAATCTCAAACTTCATATTGGATCATGAACACGACCAGTAGGCCCCACCCATGAAGTGGGAGGCATTAAAATGTGTTCTGAGAGGAGTTATCATTAAACATGGCAGCAGGCTTAAAAAAGAAAGGATGGAGGAGAATAAACAGCTCTCCTCCCAGATCTCTGACCTAGAAATTGCTCACAAATGCACGCACACCCAGATTTGTCCAACTATCTACGGCCAGGCAGAAGCTGCTATCCATCTTGGACCAGAGGTCGAGATGTTGGAGAGAAAGGCTTAAGGGTCGGTTCTATCAGCTGGGGAATCGGAGCGGCAAGTTTTTGGCTAGAGCGCTGCATCCACGCAATCTGGCTACCCACGTACCATTCATAAATGACAAAACTGGGAAGAAAATTCAGAACATAAAAGGGATATTGCAATGTTTCAGGGACTATTACCAAGATCTATACAATATCAGGGGACATTTCTCTGACCTCCCTAAGCAACATTTACTGGAAAAAATTAGAACATACGTCCACTCTACAGCGGGCTTTACATGCTACGATATCGCTAGCAATTGCTAGCGATATCATACGCAAAAGCACCCGCCCCCATTGTGCATGCGATTTCGTGTGATCGCTGCAGCAGCGAACATTATCGCTACAGCAGCGTCACACGCACTTACCTGGTTGGCGGCGTCGCTGTGACTGCCGAACAATCCCTCCCTCAAGGGGTAGGGACGTTTGGCATCACCGCAATGTCACTAAGTGGCCGGCCAATCAAAGCGGAGGGGCGGAGATGAGCGGGACGTAACATCCCGCCCACCTCCTTCCGCATTGCGGCAGGTAAGGAGACGTTCTTCTCGTCTGCTGTGTCACACACAGCGATGTGTGCTGCCGCAGGAGCGACGAACCACATCGATAATCAACCATTAACGATTTTTGGTTTTGGGACGACCTCTCCATGGTGAACGATTTTCACCATTTTTGAGGTCGCTTGTCGCTTAAGGTCGCTGGTAAGTGTCACACGCTGCGATATCGTTAATGACGCCGGATGTGCGTCACGAACAACGTGACCCTGATGATAAAACATTAACGATACCCTAGCGTGTAAAGCCCCCTTACCAGATTACCTGAATTAGACTCTGTGATAAGCGCGGGTCTTGAGGAGAGCTTTTCATTAGAGGAGGTTGTGGATGTCATTAAAGATCTAAAGACTGGGAAAAGTCCAGGACCAGATGGGTTCATAGCAGGCTTTTATAAGCGATTTATGGACCAACTGAGCCCCCAATTCCTTTCCACATGTAATCATGTCTCAGGTGGCGGTTTCTTTCCGAAGCAGGCACTGGCAGCACACATAATTGTTCTCCCCAAGGCTGGCAAGGACCCATCCCATTGTGGCAGTTACAGACCAATATAATTGATCAACATAGATATTATAATGTATGCCAAACTTATCTCAAATAGATTGTAGCCGCTCCTTTCACAGCTGATTGGCACTGACCAGGTGGGGTTCGTTCGTGGACGTCAGTCAAGAGACAACCCAATTTGCGCAATATCCTTGATTGATAGGGTGCGGAGGACTGGGATACCTATGTGCATCCTGTCGATTGACGCTGAAAAAGCCTTCCACAGGGTGCACTGGGAATTTATGTTCCAGGTCCTTGAGGTGGCGGGACTACAGCAAACAATGCTACACAGAATCTTGGCCCTCTACACAACTCCCTCTGCTGAGATTAGGGTTAATGGTGGCACTTCCCAGCCCTTTGACATTAAGAATTGAACACGGCAGGGGGGCCCATTGTCCCCCTGCTTAATGTTCTCACAATGGAACATCTGGCTGTGATGTTGAGGTCCAATCAATCGATTAAGGGGGTCCCGGCTCCATGCAGGGAGGGCAAGCTAGCTCTTTTTGCATACGACCTATTGCTGTTCAGAACAAACCCAGTGACGAGCATACCACATATTATGCAGGAACTACATAGATTTGGCTCACTGAGCAACTTTAAAATGAACATGCACAAGTTAGAGGCTTAAGGCCGCTTTACACGCAACGACATTGCTAACGAGATGTCATTGGGGTCACTGAATTCGTGACGCACATCCGGCCTCGTTAGCGACGTCGTTGCGTGTGACAAGTACGAGAGACTGCTAACGCAAAATACTCACCAAATCGTTGATTGTTGACACGTCGTCCATTTCCCAAATATCGTTGCCGATTTTGGACACAGGTTGTTTGACGATCCTGAGGCAGCACACATCGCTACGTGTGACACCCCAGGAACGATGAACAAACACCATACCTGCGTCCTCCGGCAACGAGGTGGGCGTGACTTTCATGCGGCTGCTCTCCGCCTCTCTGCTTCTATTGGACGCCTGCCGTGTGACGTTGCTGTGACACCGCACGAACCGCCCCCTTAGAAAAGAGGCTGTTCGCCGGCCACAGCGACGTCATTAGGAAGGTAAGTATGTGTGATGGCAGTAGAAAAAAACACCAGCTCACCCACTTGGAGTTCCATAAGAATCTGACCAGTGCACGGACATCAGCAGGACCCACTGAAGTGTGAATATGAAGAAAGGAATTTCCAGCATTCAGGTTCCAGATTATTTTAAAAAATGAATTTCTTTATTCCAAATTGATTTAAAAGGTCATTCCATATGTATAAAAACAAGTGGCAATTATCAAACAGGTACGTGTTTCGGAGGATCACCTCCTTAGTCTGAGACAACACCATTCAAATGAAAAGCCCTTAAAAAAGGTCAAGGGGGAGGGGAAAATCACAGAGAAATGACATCACATGTGTAGAAACACCACTGAGTAGGTAGCACATGAGAGACTTTTTACAATACATTTGAAATTTAATTTTTCACATTGAGCCCATACGGCATTCTGCTATTAAGTAAAATTATCCATTTTGCTTCGCAACAATTTTGTCAAATCACCACCCCTTTTAGGGGGGGGGATCACTTTTTCTGCAGCATTCACTTTGAGCGATGTCAGATTGCCGACATGCACATTTAAAAAATGTTTAGATGCGGCAGACAAGCTCCGTGTAGTGTTATCATAGACGTGCTCTGAGATGCGACGGCGTAATGTACGGGAAGTATTTCCCACATACTGGACGTGGCAGCTCGTGCAGGTGATGATGTAGACCACCGCAGCGGTACCGCAATTAATAAAGGACTTAATGGTAAATTCTCGATTATTAGCACAAGATGTAAATTTAGTGGTATTAAACATGAACCTACATAAACCACAATTTTTTTTACCACATTTGTAGGAGCCCAATGTGGGTAACCAATTATGTGAACAGTGACTTATATTCTTAACCCCTTAACGACCCTTGACGTACTGGGTACGTCATGGTGACATGGTGCTAAACGACCCATGACGTACCCAGTACGTCATGGCGAAATCGGGGTCCCGGAGCCCCGGGGAGTGAAATTTGTTTAATTAAACAGTAGATTCGGGAAGGAGGGGGCCTCTGCCTGACCTCAGGAGGGGTGGTGCCTCCTCCCCGAACCTACAGAGGCTGTTATTGGTTGACGTACGCCGCTCAGCCAATTACAGTCACTGTAATGTTCCAGCCATTGAAAATGGCTGGAACATTGAAATCCAGCCCTGATCAGTGCTGCTGTAGCACTGGCCATTAGCTGGAGCTGGGTGATGGGTGCTTCACCCGCCCCCAGCTCTGATTGGAGAGACCGGTCTTGTGACCGATCTCTCCAATCACCGTGGATGGATCTGGTGCCGGTGACCTGTGTTCGTCCCTGAAAGCCGAGGAGAGCGGTCTCTGCGGGTGCCCATCGGTAAGTTGCTGCCCTCGCCGCCCGCCCCTGTCCCGATCGCCCTGCCAGCCCCGCCGCTGTCTCCTATCGCCCCGCCCGCCACCGCCAGCCCCGACCCTGTCTCCGATCGCCCCGCCCGCCACCGCCAGCCCCGCCGCTGTGTCTCCGATCGCCCCGCCCGCCACCGCCAGCCCCGCCGCTGTCTCCGATCGCCCCGCCCGCCACCGCCAGCCCCGCCGCTGTCTCCGATCACCCCGCCCGCCACCGCCAGCCCCGCCGCTGTGTCTCCGATCGCCCCGCCCACCACCGCCAGCCCCGCCGCTGTCCCCGATCGCCCCGCCGCTGTCTCTGATCGCCCCGCCCGCCACCGCCAGCCCCGCCGCTGTCTCCGATCACCCCGCCCGCCAGCACCAGCCCCGCCGCTGTCTCCGATCGCCCCGCCCGCCACCGCCAGCCCCTCCGCGGCTCCGATCGCCACCACCAGCCCCGCCGCTGTCTCCGATCGCCCCGCCCACCACCGCCAGCCCCGCCGCTGTCTCCGATCGCCCCGCCTGCCAATGCCAGCCCCGCCGCTGTCTCCGATCGCCCCGCCCGCCAGCCCCGCCGTTGTCGCCGATCGCCCCGCCCACCACCGCCAGCCCCACCGTGGCTCCGATCGCCACCGCCAGCCCCGCTGGTATCTACGATCGCCCCGCCGCTGCTCCCGATCCACCGCTGTCCCCGATCGCCCCGCCGGCCACTGTCCCCGCCACCACGTTCGCCACTGTCCCCGCGGCCACGTTCGCCACTGTCCCCGCCGCCACGCTCGCCACTGTACCCGCCGCTACGCTCGCCACTGTCCCCGCCGTCGTCGCACCCACCTTTTTCAGCCGCTGCTGCCCCCGAATCGGCCCCCACTGTTCCCGATCGGCCGCCGCCACCTCTTTCATCGGCTGCCCCTTCTCCATCGCCACTACACCTCCTCCCCCTCCATCTGCTGCAAGCCACCCTCCCCCCACATGTGCTGCAAGCCACCCTCCCCCCTCCATGTGCTGCAAGCCACCCTCCCCCCTCCATGTTCTGGGGGCCCCCCTCCCAGCGGGGCCCCCCCTCCTCCATGTGCCATCTCTCTCTCCCATCAGACTATGCCCCCCTCCCCTATCTGCTGCCTGCTCTCTCCCATCCTCTTCATCTACTGCCCCCTCTCACACTTCTCAATCTGTTGCCTCCTTCATCTGCTTCCTCTTCTGTCTGCTGTGATCCTGCTGCCTAGATCCATCCTGTAAGGTAGGTATCCCCATCTCACCTCCCTCCCCCCCCATCCTCCGCCGCTCCTCCATCCGCTGTGCCATTTCCCATCATCCATCCGCTGCGCCCTTTCCCATCCTCTGCCGCTCCTCCATCCGCTGCGCCATTTCCCATCATCCATCCGCTGCGCCCTTTCCCATCCTCTGCCGCTCCTCCATCCGCTGCTCCCTTTCCCATCTTCCATCCGCTGCGCCCTTTCTCAGCTGCCGCCCCGCCCTCTCGCATCGCATTATCCAGCGCAGTTGCTCGCTTCCAGACTGGAGTGGATGATGCGATGCGAGACTCGTGCATTGCTCTCACGTTTGGCACTGGTCTTAGTGGCATGCGCTCATATTTTTTTTTTTTTTTTACTGATGTCTGTATTTTTTATTTCGCCAAACTAATTTTTTGTTTTGGGGGAGGGGTCTAGTTTCCAAAATGGGATCACATGTGGGGGAGCTCCATTGTTTAGGCACCTCAGGGGGTCTCCAAATGCAACATGGCGTCTGCTAATAATTCCAATCAATTTTACTGTGAAATGGCGCTCCTTCTCTTCTGAGCCCCGCCGTACGCCCAAACAATTGATTTCCACCACATATGAGGTACTTGTGTACTCAGGAGAAATTGCACAATACATTTTATGGTGCATTTTTTCCTGATACCCTTGTGAAAAAAAGCTTCCTGTTTGAAAAAACAATTTTGTGGTAAAAAAAAGAATAAAATATTTTCACGGCTGAACATTACAAACGTTTGTGAAGCCTCCAGGGGTTCAAAGTGCTCACTAAACAGCTAAATAAATTCCATGAGGGGTCTAGTTTCCAAAATGGGGTCAATTGTGGGGGAGCTTCATTGTTTAGGCACTTCAGGGGGGTCTCCAAACGCAACATGGCGTCCACTAATAATTCCAACCAATTTTGCTGTGAAATGGCGCTCCTTGCCTTCCTAGTCCTGCTGTGTGCCCAAACATTTAATTTCCACCACATATGAGGTATCTGCGTACTCAGGAGAAAATGCACAATAGATTTTATGGTGCATTTTTTCCTGATACCCTTGTGATAAAAAAAAGCTACCTGGTTGAAGCAACAGTTTTGTGGTAAAAAAAATAAATTTTTCTTTTCATGGCTCAACGTTATAAACTTCTGTGAAGCCCCCAGGGGTTCAAAGTGCACATCAAACATCTAGAAAAATTATTTGAGGGCTCTAGTTTCCAAAATGGGGTCAATTGTGGGGGAGCTCCATTGTTTAGGTACTTCAGGGGGGTCTCCAAACGCAACATTGCGTCCGCTAATAATTCCAACCAATTTTGCTGTGAAATGGCGTTCCTTGCCTTCCGAGTCCTGCTGTGTGCCCAAACATTTGATTTCCACCACATATGAGGTATCTGCGTACTCAGGAGAAAATGCACAATAGATTTTATGGTGCATTTTTTCCTGATACCCTTGTGATAAAAAAAACCTACCTGGTTGAAGCAACAGTTTTGTGTTAAAAAAAATAAAAACGTTTTTTCACGGCTCAACGTTACAAACTTCTGTGAAGCCCCCAGGGGTTCAAAGTGCACATCAAACATCTAGAAAAAATATTTGAGGGCTCTAGTTTCCAAAATGTGGTCATTTATGGGGGAGCTCCATTGTTTAGGCACCTCAGGGAGTCTTCAAACCGGACATGGCGTCCGCTAATGAGTGCAGCTAATTTTGCACTCAAAAATTCAAATGGCGCTCCTTGCCTTCCGAGTCCTGCCATGTGCCCAAACATTTGATTTCCACCACATATGAGGTATCTGCGTACTCAGGAGAAAATGCACAATACATTTTATGGTGCATTTTTTCCTGATACCCTTGTGATAAAAAATGCTACCTGGTTGAAGCAACAGTTTTGTGGTAAAAAAAATAAATTTTTCTTTTCATGGCTCAACGTTATAAACTTCTGTGAAGCCCTCAGGGGTTCAAAGTGCACATCAAACATCTAGAAAAATTATTTGAGGGCTCTAGTTTCCAAAATGGGGTCAATTGTGGGGGAGCTCCATTGTTTAGGTACTTCAGGGGGGTCTCCAAACGCAACATTGCGTCCGCTAATAATTCCAACCAATTTTGCTGTGAAATGGCGTTCCTTGCCTTCCGAGTCCTGCTGTGTGCCCAAACATTTGATTTCCACCACATATGAGGTATCTGCGTACTCAGGAGAAAATGCACAATAGATTTTATGGTGCATTTTTTCCTGATACCCTTGTGATAAAAAAACCTACCTGGTTGAAGCAACAGTTTTGTGGTAAAAAAAATAATTTTTCTTTTCATGGCTCAACGTTATAAACTTCTGTGAAGCCCCCAGGGGTTCAAAGTGCACATCAAACATCTAGAAAAATTATTTGAGGGCTCTAGTTTCCAAAATGGGGTCAATTGTGGGGGAGCTCCATTGTTTAGGTACTTCAGGGGGGTCTCCAAACGCAACATGGCGTCCGCTAATAATTCCAACCAATTTTGCTGTGAAATGGCGTTCCTTGCCTTCCGAGTCCTGCTGTGTGCCCAAACATTTGATTTCCACCACATATGAGGTATCTGCGTACTCAGGAGAAAATGCACAATAGATTTTATGGTGCATTTTTTCCTGATACCCTTGTGATAAAAAAACCTACCTGGTTGAAGCAACAGTTTTGTGGTAAAAAAAATAAAAACGTTTTTTCACGGCTCAACGTTACAAACTTCTGTGAAGCCCCCAGGGGTTCAAAGTGCACATCAAACATCTAGAAAAAATATTTGAGGGCTCTAGTTTCCAAAATGTGGTCATTTATGGGGGAGCTCCATTGTTTAGGCACCTCAGGGAGTCTTCAAACCGGACATGGCGTCCGCTAATGAGTGCAGCTAATTTTGCACTCAAAAATTCAAATGGCGCTCCTTGCCTTCCGAGTCCTGCCGTGTGCCCAAACATTTGATTTCCACCACATATGAGGTATCTGCGTACTCAGGAGAAAATGCACGATACATTTTATGATGCATTTTTCCTGATACCCTTGTGAAAATACTAATTTTTATGGATAAAGTAACATTTTTGTGTTTAAAAAAGTAAAATTTTCATTTTTTCTTCTACATTGCTTTGGTTGCTGTGAAGCTCCTAAAGGGTTAATAAACTTCTTGGATGTGGTTTTGAGCAGAGTGAGGGGTGCAGATTTTAGAATGGGGTCACTTTTGGATATTTTCTTTCGCCTAGGTTTCTCAAATCACTCCAAATGTGATGTGGTACCTAAAAAATTTTTTTTGTAAATTTTGTTGGAAAAATGAGAAATTGCTGATGAACTTTGAACCCTTCTAACTTCCTAACGGAATTTTTTTTTTTTCAAAAATTGCGCTGGTGTAAAGCAGACAAGTGGGAAATGTTATTTAGTAACTATTTTGTGTGACATATCTCTCAGATTTATGGGCATAAAATTTCAAATTTTGAAAATTGCGAAATTTTCAAAATTTTCATCTTATTTCCGAAATTTTCACAAATAAACGCAAAACATATCGGCCTAAATTTACCACTGACATGAAGTACAATATGTCACGAAAAAACAATGTCAGAATCGCCAGGATCCGTTGAAGTGTTCTAGAGTTATAACCTGTCAAAGTGACACTGGTCAAAATTGCAAAAAATGGCCGGGTCTTTAAGGTGAAAACAGGCTGGGGGCTGAAGGGGTTAATGAGCATTGTGTGGTCACTAGGTGAGATGCGATTTGCTATTGTAGTATTACGCTTAGACACAAATCTCACGCCATTAGCCAAAATATTTTGTAAGGTGTTGTCAACCTGCAAGATAGGTAAAAATTTCTTGACAATATCGATGACATGATAATAATCACTACTAAAACAGGTTGAAAAAACTACCTGGGAAGAGGTTTATGCAGACACAGAAAAAGAAGTGGATTTTTGTTCCAAATATTGCGCTCTGTTGTTCTTTTCAGATTTTAGCTTTGCTTGGTCAATAACCTTTGGGGAAAAACCCCTGTTTTTTAATCTGTTTTTAATAATATCACATTGCTTCTGGTAAGAGCATTCAGAAGTGCATGTGCGTCTGGCTCTAATGAATTCTCCCACAGGTATATTATTGATGACATGGCGTGGATGGCAACTAGAGGCATATAATAGGGAGTTGCCTGCAGTTGCCTTTATGAATAGGTCACAGTCCACACTATCAGTACCAGCATTAGCTGTCAATTGAAGGTCCAGAAAGGAAATTGAAGTGGGATCAGTTTGATGGGTAAAAAAAAAATATTACAGGGATTATTGTTCATGTAATAAATAAATCTTTTCATGTCTTCCAATCCCCCCTCCCAGACAATTATCACGTCATCAATATACCTTAGGAAAATATTGATATTAGATTCAAAGGGGTTTGTATCAGTAAAAATGTACTCCTCCTCCCACCATGCCATAAAGACATTGGCAAGAGGAGGGGAAAATTTGGACACCATCGAACAACCCTGTGTCTGAACAAAAAACTCATCCAAAAAAGTAAAATAATTGTTTTTGAGAAGAAAAAACGCAACCTCTATAATATAGCTTTGTAGGTCAATTGAATAGTTGGTATATTTTGACATGTATTTTGTTAAGGCTAGAATGGCTAGGTCATGGGGGATAGATGTATATAGATTTTGAATGTCGCATGTTAACCATCGGCATGATTTTTTCCACTTAAATTTATTAAAAATATTGAGTGCATGTTTTGTGTCATGAGTATTGGAGACAACTTGGAGACAACTTTGCAAGTGGGCTTAATCTAGTGTCCAACCATTGGGAAATATTTTCTGTGATTGACCCAATTCCCGATATTGTGGGTCTAAGAGGGGGAGGAAAAATATTTTTGAGTTTTTGGTAACACATGTAGTAATGGAGTTTTAGGAAAGGCAGGGTTAAAAAAAAGTTTGTGTGACGGGTACTAGCGATTTTGTCCGCCACGGGCAGCAATTTGCCCATGACGCACAAACGACGGGGGCGGGTGCGAATGCTAGCGACATCACTAGTGAGTAAAGCCCCCTTTAATATCACCCTCACCCATCAGATGACTGGACAGCTCCGCACGTCGTTTGCGTTTTGCTGGCAGGGGAACTAACTGCCATATCTTGGCATTGAGCTGACAGCAGATGTTCCATCCCTGTATGGAGCTAATATTCTTAAAATCCTGGGGAAGGTAGAGACAGACCTCCTGAAATGGAATAAACTGCCGATATCTTGGTTCGGCAGAGAGATAATGCCATAAGGATGAATGTGCTGCCTCGTCTGCTTTATTTTTCCAAGACAATTCCCATACCTTTGCAAGCATGCTTTTTTCACAAATAAAATCTGTCATAATTAGATTCGTTTGGGCCCATAGACGTCCCCAGTTGGTCTATAAAGTTTTGATCAAGTCAAGGCACACTGGGGGAACAGACCCAAAAAATGTCACCTTGCTGCTTTGGGGACTTGTCTTCTTGATTTGTACCACAATAAATCCTCCAAGCGCTGGGTCGAGGTGGAGATGTCACAGACAGAATACGCTCCCTATGTGGAGCTGTGGTCACCAGCTCCCGAGCACTTGAATATTCACACCAGGCCATTCCCTTTGTATAGTCTGATCTTGTTTGTTAAAAGTTCTATCTAACCTCTAGGCATGTCCTCCATACCTGGCCCATTGACACCCATTCACAACAATCCTTTATTTCCAAAAGACCTGACAGGTAGCATTTTTCTACATAGAAGTCGGGTGTTAATAATAATAGATATCGTGTCCAACGTGGGTGTGGGACCCCTCCACTCCTTTCCAAACAACTTGATCCCCGCGGGCGCATGGCTCGGCTACGTACAACTGAAGAGCTTTATTAATTCCGTTGCGCCACTTGCAAATCTCTGTAGATCCTTGACGCCCTTTGAGTCTCTGTGTCTGGGGGGGGACCCTCCTGAGTACACCACATCCCTGTTATATAAATTGTTCCAGGCTGGGACGTCTGGTTTGGAGGATGAACCTCCCTTTTTTTGAAAATGGAAGTTGGACTTGGGGAGAACCCTCTCTCCTGAGGAATGCTCGAAAATATTGCTTTTTACTCAAGTTGTCATTAGATGTAGTGTCACAGGAGAGGGGCTGCAAAATAATCTCCCGGTGGTACCGATATCCTTCAAGAGTCCATTCCATGTTCCCTTCTGTGTCTGATACCTGTTGGAAGTGCACAAATGATCATGGCTCATACCTCCATACTTGGTGGTACTGTCCGCCCGTCCAGCGTTTTGGGTTAGATGTGTTTGCCCTACTAAGTAAAGTGGCATCATCCAGATTCGAACCGACTCCAGAGTAGGCCCTCCTGTCCTTGAGCACTATTTCAATTGCCAGTTACAAGAAGAGTCTCTAAAGACCCTTTTTTACGGGAGCAAGGAGCCTAATCCCCAGGTATTGGAGGCAAACAGTAGTACCCTTGCGGGCGAAGTTGATGGCTGAGATAAATCTTATCCACCGGATGGAGGAGTTGTTTGGCCAGGCATCGGATTCGGAAGAGAGGGTGTCCCGACTGTGGACACTGTGGATTATGTATAGGGAGACACCTGACCTGATATCCTGGCTACAAGCCTTAGATTAGAGGCATACAATTTACTTGAAATTCCATCCCACACACCAAACACTGTTGGGAATTGAGTGCGACACAGACGGGATATCTACTTGACCTTACCTTCTTTTCTTTTCTGTCCTTCCTTCTCCTGCTATATCCACTTGCACCTACCCTCACATGCTTATACTGCGTAACGCGTATACTACCAGTTAAGAATGTATCAAGGTTTTTATTTTTCCTATTTTTATGACCTTCCTAAATGAGGCAGAATATGCTGTGATTGGTAATCTAGTCACTAGGCACTTTTTGAGTGCCATTCCAAAGGGATGTGATCTGATGAATGTCATTAAATTGACTATACTTATGTAATCAAAGATACTGTATAATCAGATTTATTTTGAGCTAACTACTGTCCTCAAACTTTGAGCTGTTACAATCGATGCATTTTCATTTGTAAACCTGTTTTTCTTTTCCAATAAAATCTGATTTACACTAAAAAAAACAGCGTGCGGTCTCCCCCAAATTTTGATACCCATCCAATATATGTAAAGCTCTTCCTGGTTGCCCTGGTGCCATAGTAATCGGGGTAATAAGAAGTTAATGACAGCTCACAGTTACCACTAAGCCTTAAGGGTACTTTACACGCTGCGATATCTGTATCGATATCGCTAGCGAGCATACCCGCTCCTGTCGGTTGTGCGTCACGGGCAAATCGCTGCCCGTGGCGCACAACATCACTTACACCCGTCACACGGACTTACCTGCCTAGCGACGTCCCTGTGACCGGCGATCCACCTCCTTTCTAAGGGGGCGGTTTGTTCGGCGTCCTAGCAACGTCACTAAGCGGCCGCCCAATAGTAGAGGAGGGGCGGAGATGAGCGGGCCCGCCCAACTCCTTCCTTACTCATTGCCGGAGGGATGCGGGTACGGTGAGGTTCCTCGTTCCTGCGGTGTCACACACAGCGATGTGTGCTGCCGCAGGAACGACAAACAATATAGCTACTCACCAGACAACGATATTTGGTGTTTAAACGACCTCTCCAAAACCAACGATTTTTACCACTTTTGCGATCGTTGAAGGTCGCTCATACGTGTCACCTGCTGCAATGTCACTAACGACACCAGATGTGCGTCACAAACACCGTGACCCCGACGATAAATCGTTAGCGATGTCGCAGCGTGTAAAGTAACCTTTAGATTAGTAATGGGAGGGGTCTATGAGAGCCCCCTCCTTACTAATCCATGCTTTATTTGTGCTCTATATCATAATATAGGGGTAACCTATGCCAATTTTTTTTTTATATTTTTATATCACGATATTGACACACACAGCACCTGTGAGTGGAAGCAGTCAAACATGCTGCCACTCAGGATGGGGGCGCTTTTCTTTTTTTTTTTTTAATTCTTTATTTATAAAACAGATCAAAACAAACCAAAGGCTGACTTACGAAAGCCCAGTACACCTAGCAGTGGGTATAAGGGCGAGCCGACTGCAGTTACAAGAAATATTACAATCAGCCTACCCAAACCAAGAAGTGGATCTTAACATTTTAACATACAAAAGGGGCTTGGGATGGGCGACGTGGCACTGGTTAAGGACCAGGCCCCGCAGCCCTTAGGGGAGAGAGAGAAACCCCAGAAGAGAGTAATACAGAAGGAAGGAAAGCGAGAGAAACAGAAAAAAAAAAGGAACGGGGAGAGGGGAGAGACAGAGAAAAATCAGGGAAGGGAGAAATGAGACAAGGAGGGAGAGAGGGGGTGAAGACCAGTGAGGTAAGGGGGAAGAGCCGATTCCTCCGGGGGGGGGGGAGCGACAGCCTCAGTCAATCAGCAAGCGGTTGTAATCATCTGAAAACTTAAATTCCAGCCAGGGGAGCCAAGCCCTATAGAAGTGCGCATACTTGTAATCAGGGCTTTGGAGTCAGAGTCGTGGAGTCTGAGCCAGAGCTCATTTTGGTGGAGTCGGAGTCGGTATAAAATGCACCGATTCCGACTCCTAAAATATATAATAAATTGGGGACAGTAGTGCAATGCAGAATGTGCTAAATATTTTTTCATAGGAATTTGGGAAAGTTATGAAATGTCCTATAAATGTCTGTTCTATTCCTGATCTAAGGCTACATTTACACAGTGTTTTTGCTGCATATTTTGAGGATACATTTTTCAGCTGCAAAAGCAGATCAGCTTTTTAACCTTCGTCAGGCTGCATAATTTTACAACTTTAACAGGCTGCAGAGGTACAATTGTACCTTCATATATACCTCCACTGTGGGAAGACTTTCTCCTTTACTTGGTTTCAGAAACTAAAGTTCATTCAGCTACAAATGTTATGCTGATATCTATTGGCCAGTGTTGTTACTGCTCACTTATGTTGCTGTCAATTAAGTTGATTCAAATTGGGAGTGGCTTCTACTTCTCTTCCTGCCTCCTCTCAGTAGCCATTTTGCTGTTCATATCATTGCTGTGAGCACACACATTTTTAGGCTTGTGAAGTCTTCAATTTCTTAGATACGAAGGTAGGAAAGTCTCACAGCATCTAACAGCCAGTTATACCTTCATTCGCCTTATGTGGGGACAGAACAGTCAGAAATTGTCTTTGAGCCTGGACTTGGCTTACATATATTTTAACACCAACACCACAATATCATCAATTGCTTGCTGCATAATATAACACCAACCTTAAAGCCAAACAAGCAATATACACAATATAAATTTCAAATTGCTTTATTAACAATAGTTTTAGGTAAAATGAATCAAATGGAACCACCCAGATGACGGATGGAATAATATACATGGGGGACACGGCACTAGTGGTGAAAATTACATACCAGCAGGATAGTAAAACAGATAGTTATTAAGTATGTGCTTAGCAGTAAAAGTCACAGTCAGTCTATTACAAGATATATAAATAAATAAGAAATTATTATGTATAAGGACAGTGAGGTCAAGATTGCAAGGCACAATTCATTTTACCAAAGCGTAAAAAATCCCAAAAGGTAGTGCAGCAGCCCCCACGAACACTGACGCGCGTTTCGCAGCTACCGTGCTTCGTCCAGGAGTCACTCCTGGACGAAGCACGGTAGCTGCGAAATGCGCGTCAGTGTTCGTGGGGGCTGCTGCATTAATACCTTTTGGGATTTTTTACGCTTTGGTAATATGAATTGTGCCTTGCAATCTTGACTTCAATGTCCTTATACATAATAATTTCTTATTTATTTATATATCTTGTAATAGACTGACTGTGACTTTTACTGCTAAGCACATACTTAATAACTATCTGTTTTACTATCCTGCTGGTATATGTTGGTATGTAATTTTCACCACTAGTGCCGTGTCCCCCATGTGTATTATTCCATCCGTCATCTGGGTGGTTCCATTTGATTCATTTTACCTAAAACTATTGTTAATAAAGCAATTTGAAATTTATATTGTGTATATTGCTTGTTTGGCTTTAAGGTTGGTGTTACATATATTTTGTATGAAACTTATCACTATAGGTATGATTTTTATACGAAAAATGGATAATAATTAGTATCTACATATTGTTTTACGATGTTTTACTTCTATTCAGCACAAAATAAACATGGTGGCTTTGTTACAATTTTCCTATTGGTCGAAAAAACAATCGAACATGGAATGAAAATTCTGAAACCGTATACGGTTTACATAATATATAAATGACATTTATAAATAATTATCACTAGAAATAATTTACTTTTTTATCTGCACTTTAGAATCGTGTTCCATTCTACTTGCCACGTGTTACTGAACTAAATTACGAAGCCAAAATTCATCTACCAAGTCATCATGAGTGATAGTGATGCTGGATCTAGTTTCCGCCATAATCCAAGAAAACGTGTTTGCAGGTTAGTATCATTTTGTGAAAAGCCAATAATGTAATATTGTGTAGTATTTCGGAAAATTATTTATTTTTCATTTTTTCATATTTATAGATTTACGTCTGACGAAATAATGCGAATGCTAGAAGAATATGATTCGGAGCATGAGAAAGAACCATATGTTGCATCTGATGATGAAAACTATGTACCACAAGTGGATGTTACTGAAGAAGATTCAGACATTGAACAAGAAATGGTCATAGAGCAGGAAAAAGAATACGACTTTCGAAAGTGTTGAGGCTGAGTCTGTGCCTTAAAGTGCAGGCGACATTTGGACTGCTAAGGATAAAACTCAATTGTGTAGTGATCCACTGCCAAATGCACAAACAAAATCTCGTAATGTCCTACGACAAAGAGGTGGCCCTGCAGCAGTCAGCAACCTGTAGAGAAGAAGAGCTATTCAAGTCAATCATGACTCCCGAGATGTGTGAGATCATATTACAGGAAACGAATCGAAAGGCCAAGAGAGTTTGTGATGCTTACAACAACGAACTGGTACAAAGTTTTCCTGATTCTTCTGAACGGCCACCACAAAAAATATTCAAGCAATTTACTGAAACTGAACTCCATGCATTTTTGGGCATACTGATTTCTGCTGGTGTGCACAGAGACAACAAAGAGAATCTGGAGGAAATGTGGAATGTTGCTGGTCTGCCTCTTATACGTGCAGCCATGTCTCGTGACCGCTTGAAGATGATACTCAGATTTATCAGATTTGACAACGAAAATACACGTGCAGAACATGTGCAAACAGATAAAGCTGCACCAATACGGGACATCTGGACAATGCTGAACAGAAATCTGAAGAGAGCCTACAAGCCATATAATTGTATCACCGTCAACGAGCAATTATTTCCATTTAGAGGCAATACTAAATTTACCCAGTATATACCTTCAAAACCAGCTAAATATGGCATAAAGATTTTCTGGGCTTGTGACTCGTCAAACGCCTACCCATTACAAGGTCAGCTCTACACTGGGAAACCAACTGATGGTCCTCGACAAGTAAACATTGGTGAACGGACAGTATTGGACCTAGTGAGCTCGTATAAAGGCTCTGAAAGAAATGTCACCACCGATAACTTCTTTACAACCATGGAACTAGCTAAGGTATTGAACTCCTGGAACATGACACTAGTTGGTACAGTGAGAAAAAGCAAAAGGTTCCTACCTAGCAACATGCAGCCTTCCAAAGAAAGGCCTGTAAACTCGACAAATTTTGCCTACAATCATGATGCAACAGTCTGTTCATATGTACCAAGGAAGAACACATTCAGTCGTGCTTCTATCATCTATGCACATGACTGGAGAAGTTGAAGAGACACTAGCAGCCAAGCCAGAGATAATAAAATACTACAACAAAACAAAAGGCGGAGTTGATGTTATGGATAAAATGTTGGGAGAGTACACTGTGAAACAACGAACATTACGTTGGCCTCTGGCATTTTTCTACAATATGATTGACGTCACTGGGTTAGCATCCTACATCATCTACAGAGAACACAATCCAAGCTTCAGGACAAAGGATCAACAAAGAAAGTTCCTGAAAGATCTCGCAAATCATCTGTGCATGCCTGCAATTGAAGATCGTAGTATAAACCAAATGATGATGATAAACCATTTTCTTCGAGGTGCAGTAGAAATAGTGCTTGGACGATGCATTCTGGTAGCATCGCAAGCAGCAGCTGGCCCTCAAGTACCTCACGGTAGTCGTGGACCCTCCCCTGTTGTTAGTAGTTTCTATGTCTGCTGAGACCTGAGGCGAAAACAACGTAAGACTAGAAAGTCTTTTGTGATTTGTGTGAAACCCATTTGCGATGAACACTCGGTAGCAAAGACAACATGCATTACTTGTGAAGAAAATCAATAAAAAAAATTCTTAGATTTTCTTTTATAATGTAAATGAACAGTTGTTTTACTTGTTTATAATAATAATAAAATAGCATTATCATTAAAAAAAATATTATTCTTTTTTCCTTTGAATTATCTTCATTCAAAATATATGAGGGTACATTTGTACCTATGCAGCTTGTTATGCAAAAATATCTCGACCCCTTATCTCGGAAGGGGTGGAGATATTTTATTTAAATTTGCCCAATATATTCTGGACCAAAACTGCAGAGATGTCACGAAATTTCAGCCTTCTACGGCTTTTCGAAAAAAAGTTATTGCAATTTTAATACGGAATAGTTACAATTGTACCTACTCAACCGGACTAAGGTTAAATAACCGCATCACCTGAAACGTTTTTGAGCTCATAAATAATGTTTTCAATAGCAAAAGCAGATTAGAAAATCGCCGCAAATTGACATGCTCATTCTTTGTGAGGATCTGTTTTTGAGCACAAAAACGGATCCTCACAAAACGATGTGTCTGAATGTCCTATCTTGAAACCCATTGCCTTTGCTGTGATGCCCAGATTCACTGCATTTCACTGAACTATTTTGCCATCAATGTTTGATATGTTTGTGACCAGAAAGAAATTGTTAGCAAGACACTGACAGTAAAAGATACTAAAGCTCATCACACCAACCAGGTTCTCCAGGCCTTAGTGGAAAAAGTTCTGCAAGATTACCAACTCAAAAAAGAACACGTTCTTGCTATTGTAGCAGACAAAGCTTCAAACATAAGTACAATTAAAACTAATGAATGAAAGTAATGAACAACATCTAGAAGGAAATGTAGGATTTAGTATGTTAGAGATGGTAGGCCACAGTGCTGTTCATGTAACGGAGGAACAAACAGATATTACAAGAGAAGAACAGCAAAATTATACTTTAGGATTAGATGATCTTGTTGAAGCTGCTTCAAAACACTTTCATATTCATCACATGCGCTGTGTTGTGCACACGCTGCAGCTGGCAATAAGAGATAGTCTGCAAGAGGGACCCCGATTTCACACATCCGGCTTTTCGCTGGTTTGGCGGATGCGGCACACTCCAGTACAGTGTATACAGTACAGTGGCAGCGTGACAAACGCCGGTCACATCCTGTCATGTGACCCGGAAGTTTGCGCCTCTGCCACTGTACTGTATTGTTCTGTACTGGCGTGCATCCGCCAAAGCGGCAAAAAGCCGGATTTGTGAAACTGGGCGGACATGCTGGAAATCTGATTGGAAAAGTGAGGAAATTGGTTATTGCCGCCAGAACCCCTAAAATTGATTCCATCTTGAAGAGACGTGCTGGGAAAGGGGCAATTGTTGATCAAGCCACTTGGTAAGGCAGCACTTATTTAATGACTGAGCGATTGCTTGAACTAAAATAATTTCTTATAGATATGGTGAACCCTCAAGTAACCTTAAATGAAGGTCAATGGACACAGGTGGCTGAATTGAAGGAATTGCTTAATCACCCATTTACCATGACTAAAAAATTACAAGCTGAGGATTTAACTCCTGGCAATTTTCATAAGGGAGTGGAAGAACTTGCTATTTTGCCTGTCCCAAAGAGGAGGTTTAATCCCAGATGGCATTTCTGCTTCAATGAAAGGGAGAGAGACAGCTATTGGAAAATAAAATTCTTCTGGCAGCTGTTTATGTGGACCAAAGTAATCGTATACTGCTTGATGATCAACAGCTTACTAAAGGAAAAGCAGCTTTGAGTGAGGTAGCAGTTAGGATTAGCGGCTACCGGACTGCCAGGCGGAAGAGGTCTTGGGTCCTGACATTGCTACTGCTGCCATATGTTCATCCTCATCAGATGAAGAGTTTAACTTTGATAAGTTTTTGGATGACATGGAGCAGGCAAAGCGTTGCCGCAAGGAAAAAGATTTCACTCCGTCTCATATAGCCGGCGTTATACACTACGATTTATCTGCCGATATGTCGTCGGGGTCACAGTTTCCGTGACGTACATCCGGCATCATTCGAGACGTCGTTGCGTGTGACACCTACGAGCGACTCTGAACGATCGCAAATAGGTTGAAAATCATGGATTGTTGAAACGTCGTTCATTTTCAAAATATTGTTCATCGTTTGGATCGCAGCAGACATATTGGTACGTGTGACACCCTGCCAATGACAAACAAAATTCAAACGACCGTCTTAGTCAAACAATATATCGCTGTTGCGTCGTTGGTGAGATGTGTACGTGTGACCACAAATAAACGACCTATGTGCGATCTTGGCAAATCGTAACTACGATCTGGGCATGTCACATCGTTTCAGAGATCGGCAGATAAATTGTAGCGTGTAACTGGGCCTTATAGCAAGCAGATTAACCAGATTTCAGTAAAATTTTTCACTTGCTCTTAAAGAAATAGAAAAATTCAACCATTCATCAAAAATGACTGTGCATGAGGCAATTCCTTTATACCCAGAAATTGTATAGAGATGTTGCCCATGTGGTTACAGCTTTGCCTCCAACCCAAGTTAGTGTAGAGAGGTTGTTCTCTAGCCTTAAAATTATTAGGTCAGATTTGAGGTCACCTGCGAAGGAGGATCTGATGGAGGCAATTCTATTTCTTAGAACAAATTCATAGACTGCACAATGTTATTTAGTATGTTTTTGTTGAAAACTGTTTTTTGCCACTTACATAGTGCATTACATAGTGTGTGTGTAATATATATATATATATATATATATATATATATATATATAAACACTATTTAATACACTATCTAAGTGGCAAAAAACAGTTTTCAACAAAAACATCTTAAATAATAACATTAAGCATATTGCTTATATTTAAGTGAAAAATTTATTGTAGTACAATGTGAACATCAGACATTGAATCATTGTTATGATACAACAATCAAGATATTTAGATAGAACATAAAATATATTTATTGTATACAGCTTTAGAACACAAAAAACTGTAATAAATTGTAAATATGTAATACAATATGTAATATATATATATATATATATATATATATATATATATATATATATACACACACACACACACACACATACACAAAGATATATATGTAATCTACTGTATATTACATAGGGTATTACATATTTACAATTTATTAGTGTTTTTTGTATTCTAAAGTTGTATTCCAATAAATATATTTTATGTTCTATCTAAATATCTTGATTATTGTATCATAAAAATGATTAAATGTCTGATGTTCACATTGTACTACAATAATTTTTTCACTTAACTATAAACAATATATGTGGGAGTTGTGGAGTCGGAGTCGGTGCAAGGGAAATTGGGGAGTCTGAGTCGAAGGTTTGGCTTACCGACTCTACAGTCCTGCCTGTAATGAAGCGAAGAGGTCAGGTCCTCCATTAGTAGCAACTCATTGACCCTCGAGGCCCAAAGGGACAAAGTGGGGGGAGCGTCATACTTCCATTTCAAGGGGATGCATGACCTAGCCGCCATCACAGAGAAACGCAACAAAGATAGTTTGTACAAGGAGACTGGGCCTCCGAGAGCTGTAACAAGAACAACTCCGGTCCCAGCATCTCCAGCAGCCAGGGTTCACTCCCGGGAACATCCTGTGCAGTCTGGAAGGAACCCTGTACCACCTTGCCAAGAGTTTGAAATTAGACTCCTGCAGCCTGGAGCTTATTGAAGTTTTATGCGCCAGCATTAGTACATTGCTCCTCTGCGCATCAGACAAGTATCGTCCAAGATCACTCTCCCACTGCAACAGGTAACCCAGAGGAGGAGCATCAACCGGAATGGCCAAAAACACATACACCAAGGAGAGTGTCGCAACACCCCCTCTCCCAGACAGAGGTTCTCAAACTCTGTAAGGCAGCCAGCAAAATAAGCATAGTCAGGGTGTGTGCTGAGGAAATGTTTGAGTTGTATAGATCTCCATCCACCCAGAGAGACTGGCACCATGCAGTCCTCGATTTCCTTCAGGAAAGGCCAATCTCCCACAACCCCCAAGTGACAGGCCCGAAATCTCCCTTCTAGAATCCACCTGGAGGCGCTTTCTGACTGCAACCAATCACAGAAGCCAGTGGGCAGGGGAAGCAGTGTATGCATAAGGCGAATGAGCGGCCCCGGAAGTAGAATGAGTGTGAGTAGTTATAACCGCACCGGAGACTCGGTAAGTATAGCACGCTTGCTGTATTTATTTTTTCTTTCTTTATTTTTAGTTATTTTTTAATTATTTCCGAGTTGCTGGATCAATACCAGGAGTTCCCTGAGAACTCTAGGCCCGGCACTCGAGTACTTTTGAACTCGAGCAAGGTCCTCACATCAATACCTACAAGTCTTTGAGGAAGTGCAAAAGACTCAGGAGAAAAAAAAAAAAAATCTCACACACACACACACACACACAGCAAAAACACAATAAAAACCACACCAAAAACTCGGAAAACCACCAGGAGACTTCCTGCCACAAGTTAAGGTTTTGCTGCAGAAAAAAATGCAGCAAAACTCCCTGTAAACATAGTCTAAAGCTGTCTTATCAGTTATACTGCACAGTAAACTTTTATATTACAAGACTATTGGTATGAAGCAAACCACATTCATCCAAGGTGATTAAAGCAGGGTTACTCAACCAAGAAAAACAAACAGTCTAATTGTGTGCATCACAGTTTAATAAGAGTGGGTTCTGTTTTTCTCGAATGTGGACAATTTTAAATTTTAAGTTTAAAAAAAAAAAAACATGTTCTTCGTTTTGCCAGCCTGTGAAAATCAAATCACACAGAGTTCGATCTGTTTTTTTATTTTTTTTTTTTTTATTCCCACAGATCCACAGAATTGAATAAGCAGGTGCCATCCAATTCTCGGAGGCAAATTGTGCATGGTTCAATATATGCCGCATTTCCCGCATTTTTTGCTCTGAGAGATGCACTAGGGCTTATTTTCAGGAGATGTCTTATATTTTTCCATGAACAGCAATCCACATTTATTCTTGCACAAAAAAACCCCCCAATAAAATAACATTTATTCAACCATATGAACACATTAGGGAATATCAACATTTTGTGTTAATCCGTTTACTGGTTCTAATTAAATGCATATTATGTTACCTGCCCATTCAATTCTGTGTGTTTGTGGGGAAAAAAAAGTAAAATTCTGCTATTCTCATGGTGCAGAACAAGTCCTATAGTGGTGGCTACATACCATATTTACAATAGTTTAAATTACGTTTATTATTCCCTATGTACTGCTAAGTTTACTCTCGAAGATAGCAGACAAACTGCACTTACCAGATGCCAAACTATTAGTTGGCAAGTGAATGGGCTCTCACATATAAATCTGCATCGCTGTCAGGCCCTCTTGCATTCTACAGCGGTTGGCTCCCCCTGGTGACTGGCAGTATCACTCACACAGAGTAATACTGGTTCCCGATCTGTTTGTGAAAGCTGCAGTGTAATGCTGCTTGAACGGCAAGAGACTTGACAGCAACTCAGATCTGTGTGAGTGCCCATCTACCATTAGCAGCTTGCCAACTGTAATTGTTTGGGTTCTGTGTGTGGAATTTTTATTCTTTTTTTGGGGGAGGGTGTGGTCTGCTTTCTCTTGGGGATGCCTACTTTTTTGATGAAGAGTCCTGCTGTATTTAGGCTGTGTGCACACGTTGCGTTTTTTACAGCGGAAACGCTGCGTTTTGAACCGCAGCGTTTCAGTGGCAAATTGCATGCGTTCAGCTTTCCCAGCAAAGTGTATGGGAAAGCTGAAAAATCAGTGCACACGCTGCGTTTCTTTCCGCAGCGTTTTGGATGCCAAAAATCGGTGCGGAAAGAAAAGCAGCATGTCACTTCTTTTGTGCGTTGTGGCTGCGTTCTCTCCCCCATTGAAATCAATGATGTGGGGTCAGAACGCAGCTACACCGCATGGACCTGCTTTTTTGTTGCGGTCCGCGGGCTTTGTCGGCACGCCAGAACGCAGGCATTTACCTGGAAGTGAGGTCAAGAGGTTTCCTGTTGACCTCACTTCCTGGCAAAGCCCCCGGTGTCGCCAAAGTGCCCGCCCCGACCCCCGACCCCCCTCCCGAAAATCCAACATGGCCGCGCGCACAGTAGCGCACCGGCCGCCCTGCTCCTATGATTTCTGTCGCATGTGCAATAACACATGCGACAGAAAACTGTTCCCCAGGCCCTGCCCGTTCACCCCAATTCCCCCCGGTGTCATACATACCTGTCCGGTCGCAGCGCTGATCCCCTGCGGCCCCCTCCTCCTTCACAGCAGACGCTGGCCGGTCACATGAGCAGAGCAACTGACAGCCAGCACAGTGTTCAGTGTGAGCTGTGCTGGCTGCTCGGCAGTCTGCAGCTGTGACCCGGGGAGAGTGGGTGCAGATTTTTGCACCCACTCTCCTCAAATGGAGGGTCTGCCCTCCTAGAAAATGGGGGATACGTTCCCTGAACGTGCCCCCATATTCTAGAAGGTCCAGAGGCGACGTGGGACATCCAAATGGATTTCTGCGGACCCATTATTTTTATTAAATTGGAGAACAAGGGAATGTTTTGGGGAGTGTTTTTTCTAATAAACATTTTTTTGTTGTCTTTTTTTGCTTTTGTTTACTGTCAATTAGTTATGTCGGGTGTCTGATAGACGCCGTGACATCACTAATTGCTGGGCTTGATGCCAGGTGACATTACACATCTGGTATCAACCCCATTTATTACCCCGTTAGCCAACGCACCAGGGCGCGGGATGAGTTGGGGCGAAGCGCCAGGATTGGCGCATCTAATGGATGCGCCACTTCTGGGGCGGCTGTGGCCTGCTATTTTTAGGCTGTGAAGAGTCCAATAACCATGGCTCTTCCCACCCTGAGAATACCAAACCTCAGCTGTCAGCTTCACCTTGGCTGGTGATCTAATTTGGGGGGACCCCATGTTGTTTTTTTTTTATTATTTTTATTTATAAATAAAAAAAAAAAACCTGGGGAGCCCTCCAAATTGATCACCAGACAAGATGAAGCTGCCAGCTGTGGTTTGCAGGCTACAGCTGTCTGCTTTACCCTGACTGGCTATCAAAAATAGGGGGGACCCCACGCCATTTTTTTTTTTGTTTTTGTGATAAAAACTAGGCTAGGCACCCTTTAGTGCCACATGAAAGGTACTAAAGGTGCCAGCTTAGAATATGCAGGGGGGGGGTGGGACGTTGTATATATATTTGACCTCCATTGACGCTTTTTAGGCTGGATGCCCACAATCGGGGTTTGCAGCGTTTTGGGCGCAGATTGTTTTCCCTGCATCCATGACGCTGCGTTGTGCAGTAGAAGCACAGTGGAAGGATTTTTAGAAATCTCATGCCCACTGTGCTTCTCTTCTGCGCAGCATAAACTGACCTGTGGCGCAGCTTCCCGAGCCTCAGCATGTCAATTTATGCTGCGTAGATGAGTGTTCTCTGCAGGTAGCATAGAGCTCCACAGCAGCCTGAACCCAAATCGTGGGCATGGGCAGCTGCGTTCTCCCGTGGACAACACTCACATCTCTGCAGGAAGGCTGACACTGGGTACTAGACGCCGTGTCGCTGGATCATGGCCACATAGCCTTAGGCCTCTTTCACACGTCAGTGATTCTGGTACGTTTGTGCTTTTTTTTTAAACGTACCAGAATCACTGACATACGCAGACCCATTATAATGAATGGGTCTGCTCACACGTCAGTGATTTTTCACTGCACGTGTCTCCGTGCAGCGTACCCGCGTGTGCGTGATTGCCGCACGGAGACATGTCCATTTTTTTCTGGCATCACTGATGTTCCACGGACCACGCAGTGGTGTGGTCCGTGAAACACGTGCCAGAAAAAAACGTGCTTTTAAAATAAAAATCATTTTAACTCACCCAGCGTCCAGCGATGTCCTCTGCAGCCCGTTCTCCCTGCTGCTTCTGAGCCGGCTCATTATTGTCGCGCATATTCATGATGTGCGACACAGCCGACCTGGAAGCAGCTGCTGCGGGGGTCAAGGCCGGCCGGATGCTGCACCGCGGGAGCGATCAGCACCATGGAGAGCGGGAGCAGGCACAGGTGAGTTAATCTCTAAGTGCAATCACGGGCCACAGAGAACGGAGCCCGTATTGCACTTAGACAACCCATGTGTGCCGTGATTCACGGCACACGGAGGGACATGTGCGTGTTTTACACGCCAGTGAAAAACGTCAGTGTTTTTCACTGACGTGTGAAACGGGCCTAAAAGTGAGAATATTGTTGCTACAGCAACATTTTGGGTGAAGTAGCTGTGGATTCAAAATGCTTAATATACTCCTGAATAAAATCCTTGAGGGGTGCAGATTCCAAAATGGGGTCACTTGTGGGGGTTTTCTGACATATAGGTACCCAAGGGGCTCTGCTAATGTGACATGGTGCGCAAAGTTTATTTCAACTTTTCCAAAATTCAAATGGTGCTCCTTCCATTCCAAGCCCTCCCATTTATCCAAACAGAATGTGGGGAAGGAAATGACATCACAGGTTTTTTTTCCAAAGGTCTGTGTTCAACCAACTTTATTAACACTGACAAGTCTTAAAAAACGCACCTAAAAAAACGCATGAAAAACGCATGAAAAACGCATGCGTTTTCGATGCGTTGTTTCTCAAAAAGCATTGTTTACTATTCTCCCCTCTGCCAGAGGGTGCGTTTTTTTCCGCGCGGAAAAAAAAGCAACGTGTGCACATACCCTTACAGTTAAAACCAGAAGTTTGCATACATTATCTAAAAAGACACACATGCATATTTTTTCTCACTATCTGACATGAAATCAGAGTAAACCTTTGCCATTTTAGGTAATTTGGGATTATCAAAATTATTTATGTTTGCCACATGCCTTTACAGAAAGTAATAAAAATGCCTTAAAACATTCTCTCATTCTTGAATTTTCAAATATAAATAACTTTGGTTCCTAATTGACCTAAAATGGGAAAGGTTTATTCTGATTTCATGTCAGATAGTGATAAAAACATGTATGTGTCTTTTTAGTGCATGTAACTTCTGGTTGCAACTGTGTTTTTTTTGTTGTTTTTTTGGTGCTTAGACACTTCCTTATGGAACTACAACGAAGGTTTATCATTATGCCAGGAGATTCACCCAGCAGCAAAGAGCAGCGCAAGGAGTCACCGCAACGTGGCTCAGGACGAGGCTCGGCTGAACGTTCCAAGACTACTGTTTCCAGTCCAGGCAGCGGTTGGCCGGTTGGTTCCAGGAGGAACAGGTCGGGGGAAAAACACTCCGCCCCCAGATTCGGTTTTGCCCAGGAGTCAAGGGGGGTGAGTGAACCTCGTGGTCAGACATGATTACTAAGGCCCCGTTTCCATGTCCCCCTTTCTTGATAGGTGCAGAAAAAGTGTACCTCCAAGCAGTGCCATAAGGAATGTGCAATATGCCACTGTCACTGGATTACACCAAAGTCCTTTGTGTGGACTGTATCCAGCAGACCCTAATCAAAGAAGGCCCAGGGTTTTCCTCAGAATTGCGGACCATTATCAGAGCAGAAGTACAGGAATCCCTGAAATCCCTCAAGGGAGGCAAGAGACGCAAGAAGTCTCGTCACCTTAAGCTGTTCACTCCTGATACCTCGGCAGGATCGGCTCACGACACTAGGTCGTCGGTCTCATCAGGATCCTCCTCCTCTACAGACGAGGGTGGTAGACCTTGTTTCCCCACTGCTGATGTGGCCCCTTAGTGAAGGCGGTGAGATCAACTATGGGGATGGTGGACCCCAGGGGACCCAAATCAACTCAGGATGTCATGTTTGCGGGATTGGATTCCAAAAAATGTAAAGGTTTTCCTATTCCCCAAAAGGTACAAGGTCTCATTGATGGTCAGTGGGGAAAAGTGGATAGGAGTATGAATCTTTCCTCCTCCCTTAAGGGGAAGTACCGAGTAGATGGTGAAGCATCTACATCTTGGGATAGAACACCAAAGATTGATGTCGCCATTGCCAAAGCTTCACGCTCCACTATATTACCATTTGAAGATATGGGATCCCTTAAGGATCAGCTATTGAGAAAGGCTGATAGTTTTCTGAGAGGAACTTGAGAATCAACAGCGGGTGGCTTACGCCCTGCGGTGACATGCGCCTGCGTTGCCCGGTCATTGATGGTATGGCTTCAACAATTAGAAGACCAGCTGAAAAATGACACAACGAGGAAGGATATCCTCTCGTCATTGCCATTAATACAGCTAGCTGCAGCCTTTATGGCGGGTGCCTCGGTAGATTCCTTGAGACTTTTCGCCAGATCAGCAGCACTTTCCAATTCCACGAGAAAGGCTCTCTGGCTGAAAAATTGGAAAGGAGATGTCCAGTCCAAAAGACGGCTGTGTGGCATGCCATGTGAGGGTACATATCTCTTTGGATCCGGCCTAGATTACCTCCTCACTAAGGTATCTGACAAGAAAAAGGTTTTCCCTGTGACATCCTCTCGGAGCCGACCCTTTCGGAGACGTCAATTTTTCAGTAAAAAGCCCCAGAAAACACAGGATCAGTGGAACGACCGTAGAAAGACTACCTCAGGTTTTATCTTTGGCAAACACTCCGAAAATAAGAGCAAACCAACACAATGGCGCTAGACTTCAGGTGGGGGGCAGGCTGTCCCACTTCCTACATGCCTAGAAGACAATTTCATCCAACAAATGGCTCCTTCAGATAGTGGCAGAAGGTTTGAAGTTGGAGTTCAGTTCTCTCCCTCGGGGGTCTGTAATTATAACATCCTTACGGTCCACAGTGAGGCAGCAAGCCTTAGAAATAGAAGTAATGACTCTCCTCTCAAAGAAGGTCATCCAATAAGTCCCCAAGGGACAGGAGGGGAAAGGTTTTTACTCCTCTTTGTTTCTTATTCAGAAACCGGACTCCTCCTTCTGTACCATCATAAACCTAAAGAAACTGAATTGCCATCTGGTGCAGCGAGCCTTCAAAATGGAGACCATGAAGTCAACTATCCGGCTGTTATATCCAGAGTGTTTTATGGCAGTTCTCGACCTAAAAGAATCTTATTATAACATCCCTATTTACCCGACTCACCGATAGTTTCTCAGATCCGCACTGCACGTCAGGGAGGCTGAGACACTTCCAGTTTACAGCGCTGCCATTCGGGCTTTCTATGGCCCCGAGAATCTTCACCAAGGTCATTGCGGAGGTCATGGTGCATGTCAAGGAACAGGACGTTTTAATCATCCCGTACCTTAACGACTTCCTAATAGTCGGTCAGTCGGAGAATCAATGTGCAGATCATGTGTCCAGGGTCATCTCAATCCTGGAAGGCCTGGGATGGGTGGGGAATCGAGAGAAGTCCAGACTTCAGCCTCTTCAGTGTCAAGTCTTCCTAGGTCTCATCTTGGATTCAACCAGGCAGTTGTGCCACCTGCCCGAGGAAAAGATCACCAGGATCCTGTCCTTACTCTTTTCAGTAAGGAGTCACCCATGCATGACCTTACGACAGGCTATGTCACTAGTCGGAACTCTCACCTCTTGCATTCCGGGAGTATGGTGGGGTCCACTACATTCAAGAGTCCTACACATGGAAGTTCCTGAGATTTCAAAGACAGCTTGGAAGCTGTTTGGAGCGGAAAATTACCCTGTCAGAAGACACTTTGCACTCCCTTGGCTGGTGGCAGGACAATTCTCACCTACAGACAGGGGTTCCTTGGCTTTCCCAAGTCACAGACACGATAGTCGCAGATGCCAGCCGGTGAGGTTGGGGAGCCCATCTGCACCAACAGGTGCTTCAGGGACCCTGGGACGCTCAGTTAGTCACACAATCCTCCAACTACAGAGAACTCATGGAGGTCCTAAAGGCACTAGAAGGGTTCCTACCATCCTTGCGGGGGCGCCATGTTCGGATCCTTTTGGACAACAAGGTGACGATGGCATATGTCAACCATCAGGGAGGCACCAGGTCCCAATCACTTCTGACTCTGTCTCTGCGAATCTTCCAGCTGGCCGGACAACATCTCTCCTCTTTAACAGCTCTTCATATCAAAGGAGCAGAAAACGAGCAAGCAGACTTCCTCAGCAGGCACTGTCTCAGTCAGGTTGAATGGTCCCTGAACCCAGAAATCTTTCGCCAGATCACGCTTCTGTGGGGTGTACCTGTACTGGACCTGTTCGCCACCAAAGCGAATCGGAAGGTAGACAAGTTTTGCTCACTCAACCCCAGAGACAGTCCAGTTGCAATCGATGCTTTCCAGATATCCTGGTCGGAAGGTCTCCTTTATGCATTTCCTCCCCTAATACTATTACTTTCGCTACTCCGGAAAATAAGGGACGACCGAGCCAATGTTGTTCTCATTGCCCCCTTCTGGCCGAAAAGAGCATGGTTTTACTGGCTTCGGAGGATGTCTCTAGTGGATCCTTGGATTCTCCCAGATGATCCACATCTCCTCTCCCAGTTCATCACCCCTACGATCCGGCCCTCCATTTGACGGCATGGCGTTTAAATGGCAACTATTAGCTAGACGGGGCTTTTCACCGGGATTGCTAGATACCCTTCTTAGAAGTAGGAAGGCGGTCACCACGGCCATTTATGGGAGGGTCTGGAAGCGGTTTCTCCTTCAGTCAGGGGCTCGGGCTGAGGGCCCTATACCTATCTCGGCTATTTTGGAATTTCTCCAGAAAGGGTTGGAATTATGTCTCTCAACCAATACGCTCAAGGTGCAGGTCTCAGCCTTGGGGGCACTATTTAATTGTGGACTGGCACAGAATGAATAGGTTAGCCAGTTTATTAGATCAAAGTCTAGGTCCGTGCCGGTTCATGCTCCCAGGATTCCCCCGTGGGACCTCAATTTGGTGTTGGATACTCTTACAGAGTCACCATTTGAATCTTTAGGGGAGGTCCCTCTAAAATTGCTGTCCCTTAAGGTTTTGCTTCTCGTGGCACTTACCTCAGCCAGATGGGTGGGGGATCTCCAGGCATTGACCATAGTGCAGTCTTACAACCAAATTATGGAGGATAGGGTGGTGTTGAGGACTGATCCCTTCTATCTCCCAAAAGTAGCTAAAAGCTTTCATTGCTCACAAGAAATCGTGCTGCCTTCCCTTTATGATCCCCCTCGTAACGAGAAAGAGACTAGGTTACACACCTTAGATGTCAGGAGGGCCTTGCTCACGTACCTAGATAGGACAAAAGAATGGAGAAAGTCTCAGGTCCTGTTTGTCACATTTCAAGGGAAATCTAGGGATAATGGGGCTACTAAAGCTACCTTGGCCAGATGGATCAGGGATGCTATCACTCTGGCATACTCTGCTAAAGGTAACACACCTCCTCAGGGCATTAAGGCACACTCCTCTAGAGCAATATCTACGTCATGGGCAGAAAGGGCTGATGCCTCTATTGACCAGATCTGCCGGGCGGCTACTTGGTCATCTCCTTGTACTTTCTTTCGCCACTATAGGCTGGACTTATCCTCCACAACTGACCTTTCCTTTGGGAGACGGGTCTTACAGGCGGTGGTCCCTCCCTAAGGTGGTAGTTCTCTATAAATCTCTCAGATGGTGCTGTTATGGGCAGAAGGGAAAAATCTTAATTACTGACCGGTAATGGGATTTTCAGTAGCCCATGACAGCACCCTTAGTTCCCCCCTATTCACTGGTTGTGGACACCCTTCAGGGAGTGTTAGAATTAATGGTGTATTCCTTGGTGGTGGTATGATTAACATTTTTTGTTTTGTTTTTGTTGGTACTCTCTGGCTCTGTAAACCTACTGATGTGGAGGAGAGGTATTGCCTCTTTATCAGTGGGTTTCCTGTCCTGATGTGGGCGGAACCTATCTCTCAGGTGGTGCTGTCATGGGCTACTGAAAATCCCATTACCAGTAAGTAATTTTAAGATTTTTCGGGCTAAGGCTTATTTTCAGGGAAACTGGGTATGTAATATTTTTTCACCCTCTTGGTTGGGGGAAAAATTAAATCAGTTATGTGCACAGCCTTATTGAATACCATTGGTCCGAGCATGATCCGATGTTTGCACAAGCCCTTGTTCTCTTCCATGTGGTACATAAGGTCATGGAGCCACAGAAGTTAAATCTTCATAAACACTCTATATAATACAGCGGATGGCAGATATATTACTCCACTGGCTCTCCAAACAGTGTAGATCCAGGCACAGATAACAAAGACCCAGCAGGAACCCCACCCTGGTATGTCCACCTGCGTGATTGTGTGAGTGCTTTCAGGGAGATGTCCCTTCATAAGATGTCCTATTTGTGTTGCACAGAGATTAAGTAGTACAACCCATGACAAAAATTATGGACTCACCTGGCTCTGAGGATGTTTATTTTTGTTTAAAAAAAGCGGACCACAGACATGGCACAAAACTAAAGTCCTTTCAAATGTCAACTTTCTGGCTTTAAGAAACACTAAAAAAAAAAAAAAATCATGAAAACATAATGTGCTAGCCAGTCATAGTTACTTTTCAAGACCAAACGGGGAAAAATTATGGAATCACTCAATTATGAAGAAAAAATGATGGAATAATGAAAAACAAATAAAAGAACACTCCAATACATCAGTAGTATTTTGTTGCACCACCTCTCTCTGGCTTTTATAACAGCTTGCAGTCTGTGATGAATGGACTTAATTAGTAACAAACCGTACTCTTCATCAGTCTAGCTCCAACTTTCTCTGATTGCTGTTCCCAGATCAGCTTTGCAGGTTGGAGCCTTGTCATGGCCCATTTTCTTCAACTTCCACCAAAGATTTTCAATTAGATTGTGATCCGGACTATTTGCAGGCCATGACATTGACCTTGCTTCTTTCAGGGAATGTTTTCACAGTCTTTGCTCTATGGCAGGATGCATTATCATCTTGATAAATGATTTCATCATCCCCAAACATCCTTTCAATTGATGGGACAAGAAAAGTGTCAAAAATTTTAATGTAAACGGGCATTTATTAAAGATGTAATGACAGCCATCTCCCCAGTGCCCGTACCTGACATGCAGCCCCATATCATCAATGACTGTGGAAATTTACATGTTCCCTTCAGGCAGTCATCTTTCTTACACTTCGGTCACAGGCATTGACTCCAGTTTCCTCCCATTCGTTCCTCATTTGTTTTGTGGTGCATTTCCTGTTTTGGAGACATATTGCTTTAAGTTTCCGGTCTTGACTCTTTGATGTCTTCCTTGGTCTACCAGTATGTTTTCCTTTTACCAACCTTCCCATATTGTTTGTATTTGGTCCAGATTTTAGACACAGCTGACTGAACAACCATCACCTTTTGCAACATTGCTTGATCATTTACCCTCTTTTAAGAGTTTGATAATCCTATCCTTTTGTTTCAATTGACATCTCTCGCGTTGGAGCCATGAGTCATGTCAGTCCACTTGGTGCAACAGCTGTCCAAGGTGTGATCACTCCTTTTTAGCTGCAGACTAACGAGCAGATCTTATTTGAGGCAGGTGTTAGTTTTGGGAATGAAAATTTACAGGGTGATAACATTATTTTTACCTCATAATTGAGTGAATCCATAATTTTTTCCTGTTTGGTCTTGAAAAGTAACCGTTACTGGCTAGCACATTACGTTTTCATGATTTATTTATTTTTAGTGTTTCTTAAAGCCAGAAAGTTGCCATTTGAAATGACTTTACGTTTTGTTTAAAAAAAGCAGATCACAGACAAGGCACAAAACTAAAACAACTGAATGAACATCCTCAGAGCCAGGTGAGTTCATAATTTTTGCCAAAGGTTATATTCCTCTGCTATGACCACCCTGACTGGCATTGCTAGATTTAAAGTGATATACATCACCACCAATTTAAAACCCATATTGGAATTATAACTGAAGACAGGTTGCAAAAAAATAACGTTATCAGCCGCGCTGCTTGGAGCCAGGATGGATGATATAGATAAGGATTCATAGGTTTATTTGATTTAAGATTAATAGCCACAACACGTTTTGGGGGTATATAATCTCCCCCTTCCTCAGGTAGCCATGAATAACAAGGTTATTTGACATATACAGTTAGGTCCAGAAATATTTGGACAGTGACACAATTTTCGCGAGTTGGGCTCTGCATGCCACCACATTGGATTTGAAATGAAACCTCTACAACAGAATTCAAGTGCAGATTGTAACGTTTAATTTGAAGGTTTGAACAAAAATATCTGATAGAAATTGTAGGAATTGTACACATTTCTTTACAAACACTCCACATTTTAGGAGGTCAAAAGTAATTGGACAAATAAACCAAACCCAAACAAAATATTTTTATTTTCAATATTTTGTTGCGAATCCTTTGGAGGCAATCACTGCCTTAAGTCTGGAACCCATGGACATCACCAAACGCTGGGTTTCCTCCTTCTTAATGCTTTGCCAGGCCTTTACAGCCGCAGCCTTCAGGTCTTGCTTGTTTGTGGGTCTTTCCGTCTTAAGTCTGGATTTGAGCAAGTGAAATGCATGCTCAATTGGGTTAAGATCTGGTGATTGACTTGGCCATTGCAGAATGTTCCACTTTTTTGCACTCATGAACTCCTGGGTAGCTTTGGCTGTATGCTTGGGGTCATTGTCCATCTGTACTATGAAGCGCCGTCCGATCAACTTTGCGGCATTAGCCTGAATCTGGGCTGAAAGTATATCCCGGTACACTTCAGAAGTCATCCGGCTACTCTTGTCTGCTGTTATGTCATCAATAAACACAAGTGACCCAGTGCCATTGAAAGCCATGCATGCCCATGCAATCACGTTGCCTCCACCATGTTTTACAGAGGATGTGGTGTGCCTTGGATCATGTGCCGTTCCCTTTCTTCTCCAAACTTTTTTCTTCCCATCATTCTGGTACAGGTTGATCTTTGTCTCATCTGTCCATAGAATACTTTTCCAGAACTGAGCTGGCTTCATGAGGTGTTTTTCAGCAAATTTAACTCTGGCCTGTCTATTTTTGGAATTGATGAATGGTTTGCATCTAGATGTGAACCCTTTGTATTTACTTTCATGGAGTCTTCTCTTTACTGTTGACTTAGAGACAGATACACCTACTTCACTGAGAGTGTTCTGGACTTCAGTTGATGTTGTGAACGGGTTCTTCTTCACCAAAGAAAGTATGCGGCGATCATCCACCACTGTTGTCATCCGTGGACGCCCAGGCCTTTTTGAGTTCCCAAGCTCACCTTTTTCCTTTTTTCTCAGAATGTACCCGACTGTTGATTTTGCTACTTCAAGCATGTCTGCTATCTCTCTGATGGATTTTTTCTTTTTTTTCAGCCTCAGGATGTTCTGCTTCACCTCAATTGAGAGTTCCTTAGACCGCATGTTGTCTGGTCACAGCAACAGCTTCCAAATGCAAAACCACACACTTGTGATCAACCCCAGACCTTTTAACTACTTCATTGATTGCAGGTTAATGAGGGAGACGCCTTCAGAGTTAATTGCAGCCCTTAGAGTCCCTTGTCCAATTACTTTTGGTCCCTTTAAAAAGAGGAGGCTATGCATTACAGAGCTATGATTCCTAAACCCTTTCTCCGATTTGGATGTGAAAACTCTCATATTGCAGCTGGGAGTGTGCACTTTCAGCCCATATTATATATATAATTGTATTTCTGAACATGTTTTTGTAAACAGCTAAAATAACAAAACTTGTGTCACTGTCCAAATATTTCTGGACCTAACTGTATGTGTATATATGTATATATATATATATATATATATATATATATATTTATACAATCATATGAAAAAGTTTGGCACCCCTATTAATGTTAACCTTTTTTCTTTATAACAATTTGGGTTTTTGCAGCAGCTATTTCAGTTTCATATATCTAATATCTGATGGACTGAGTAATATTTCTGGATTGAAATGAGGTTTATTGTACTAACAGAAAATGTGCAATCCGCATTTAAACAAAATTTGACCGGTGCAAAAGTATAGGCACCCTTATCAATTTCTTGATTTGAACAATCCTAACTACTTTTTACTGACTTACTAAAGCACTAAATTGGTTTTGTAACCTCATTGAGCTTTGAACTTCATAGGCAGGTGTATCCAATCATGAGAAAAGGTATTTAAGGTGGCCACTTGCAAGTAGTTCTCCTATTTTAATCTCCTATGAAGAGTGGCATCATGGGCTCCTCAAAACAACTCTCAAATGATCTGAAAACAAAGATTATTCAACATAGTTGTTCAGGGGAAGGATACAAAAAGTTGTCTCAGAGATTTAAACTGAGAGTTTCCACTGTGAGGAACATAGTAAGGAAATGGAAGAACACAGGTACAGTTCTTGTTAAGCTCAGAAGTGGCAGGCCAAGAAAAATATCAGAAAGGCAGAGAAGAAGAATGGTGAGAACAGTCAAGGACAATCCACAGACCACCTCCAAAGACCTGCAGCATCATCTTGCTGCAGATGATGTCAATGTGCATCGGTCAACAATACAGCGCACGTTGCACAAGGAGAAGCTGTATGGGAGAGTAACGCGAAAGAAGCCGTTTCTGCAAGCACGCCACAAACATAGTCGCCTGAGGTATGGAAAAGCACATTAGGACAAGCCAGTTACATTTTGGAAGAAGGTCCTGTGGACTGATGAAACAAAGATTGAGTTGATTGGTCATACAAAAAGGCGTTATGCGTGGAGGCAAAAAAACACGGCATTCCAAGACAAGCACTTGCTACCCACAGTAAAATTTGGTGGAGGTTCCATCATGCTTTGGGGCTGTGTGGCCAATGCCGGCACCGGGAATCTTGTTAAAGTTGAGGGTTGCATGGATTCAACTCAGTATCAGCAGATTCTTGACAATAATGTGCAAGAATCAGTGACGAAGTTGAAGTTACGCAGGGATGGATATTTCAGCAAGACAATGATTCAAAATACCACTCCAAATCTACTCAGGCATTCATGCAGAGGAACAATTACAATGTTCTGGAATGGCCATTCCAGTCCCCAGACCTGAATATCATTGAAATCTGTGGGATGATTTGAAGCGTGCTGTCCATGCTCGGCGACCATCAAACTTAACTGAACTGGAATTGTTTTGTAAACAGGAATGGTCAAATATACCTTCATCCAGGAACTCATTAAAAGCTACAGGAAGCAACTAGAGGCTGTGATTTCTGCAAAAGGAGGATCTACAAAATATTAATGTCACTTTTATGTTGAGGTGTCCATACTTTTGCACCGGTCAAATTTTGTTTAAATGCGGATTGCACATTTTCTGTTAGTACAATAAACCTCATATTACCAAACCAAACCAAATATTACTCAGTCCATCAGTTATTAGATATATGAAACTGAAATAGCTGCTGCAAAAACCCAAATTGTTATAAAGAAAAAGGGTTAACATTAATAGGGGTGCCCAAACGTTTTCATATGACTGTATGTATATGTATATATATATATATATATATATATATATATATATATATATTGTGAGGCAGTGACAGGGGTAATATTTGAAGACCGTTATGTGTCCCCCAGAATGTGTCTGGAAACCCTCTGAGTTTGCTATAGCTATTACTGGGAGTATAGCAAAAAGGGTAACAGGAAGACAGGTCCCTCCTCCCAGTCCAGGTTTTGTAGCAATCCTCATGTCCGGCATTTTCATTTAAAATCATGCAGAGCACAGCAGGGTGTGTCTCAGTTGAGAGCCAGGCTTGGTGAAGCTAACACATGCTGTGTGAGCTGGGCTGGCTCTGTGTGGAGTGAACACAGGCCAAGAGTGTGAGCCTAGGAGAACCTTACACAGATCCCTGCGGTTAACGGGGTCCTAAGGTAACAAGACTTTTGTTGATGCAAAGAATTTGCCTATATGCACCGGCTGTGATCCGGAAGAGACTTTGACAGTGGGAAATTGGATCTATTTATGCTGCAACAATAAATAGACTGTTGGTGTGAACACGCTGCTGCCTCATTGCCTCACGTTTTTGCCCACGCAACGCTGCTACCTCACATTATGGTGGAGAATGCGGGCATGGCAGCCTGGTTGCTAAGGGCAATGGCCTAAGAGGTACTTACCCAGGAAAAAAAATAAAAATTTTTTTTTTTACTCACTGTTTGCGGTGGATCGGCGGGTCCACGAAGCTTACAGGCGTTGCAGCCTGGTTGCTAGGGGCAACAACCCAGTTTTTACATGTTTATGATCAAGCCTGCAAAGTTACAGTTTAACTCAGCAGCCACTATGGAGGATCTTGTAAAGCAGCTGGCCCAGGCTAATGCTCAGCAGCAACAAACCAATGTCCAGCTCCAGCAGGCGTTCATTCAGCAACAGGAGACAAACAGCTTGTTGGCTAAGCAGCTTTCTGCTCTGCGAGAAGCACTCCCAGCGGTAACTCCAGGTCATCCAGTCCTTCCTGCGGCCCAGGACAGAGTAAGGGCAGCACTTACGAGGATGAGTGCAGAGGATAACCCAGAAGCCTTTCTCTCCGTGTTTGAGAGGACCGCTGAGCGAGAGAAATTGTCTATCGACCGTTGGACTGATGTCGTGGCCCCGTTCTTGGTAGGTGAACCCCAAAAAGCCTACCTGGATCTCAGCACGGAGGATGCCAAGGACTATGGCACACTGAAAGGTGAGATCCTTGCACGAATGGGGGTTAACGCTTATCTCCGGGCCCAACGAGTGAATCAGTGGTCCTTTGAGGAGGGAAAACCTGCACGCTCACAGGCCCATGTCTTACTGGACCTTGTAAAAAAATGGCTGCAGCCGGAGACCTTGAACCCCGGACAGATGATTGAGCGGGTGGTGATTGAACGGTTTGTGCGGACTTTGCCAGCCCCCATTCAACGGTGGGTGGGACAGGGGGACCCCGGTACCCTAGACCAGCTAGTGAATTTGGTGGAACGCTACACAGCTACCCAGGAGTTGGTCCGGGACTCTGCTTCATGGCGGGCACTTCGTAGGGATACGCCCCCTTCACAGTTGGTAAAAGACTCCCGTTCCTCCTCGGGTGCTGCCCCGTCTTCAGCCCTGGCAGAGAGTAAACCCCAGACTAAGGTCAGCAGGAGTCCCGGTTCCCCAAAGTCAGACACCCGAAACAGGGACACCTCTGCTGTTATGTGCTGGCGGTGCCATCAGCTCGGGCATGTGATGGCACAGTGCCCACTCACATCAGAACCCATGGACTGCCGGTACGCTCGCCGGGTATCAATGTATGCCCATACTGTTTGTACCGTAAGCACTGTTACTATGGGGGAGGAGCCCCATCTCTGCAAAGTACGTGTTAATGGCTATACAGCAGAGGCTTTGTTTGACTCAGGAAGTGTAGTGACTCTTGTACATGCCTCCTTGGTCTCCAGGGAAAACCCTACGGGACATAAAGTAGGGGTACTTTGTATTCATGGAGACCTACGTGAATACCCTATGGAAAGGGTCACCATTGCTACCTCGTGTGGAGAGGTTCAACATGAAGTGGGGGTGATGAAAAGACTTCCATATGCTGTTATTTTGGGAAGAGACTTGCCCCTGTTCTGGACATTATGTGGGAGGCGACCTAGCCCTCCGAGGTGTATGATTGAACCAGGCCCTGAGCCGGACGATCCCGACTCAGGGATACCTGCCGTAGGGGTCACCAGTATAGGGACAGAGTGTAACCCTGCCAGGTTCCCCCTAGAGGTAATGGCAGGAGAGGTTGAGCCACCCGAGGCAATCCCGGAGTTGAACGTGTCTCCAGATAATTTCGGAACAGCACAGCTCCGGGACCCCACATTGGCTCCTGGACGTGGAAATGTACAGGTAATTGATGGGGTACCCCAGCGGCCTGGTGCCAGGCTGGAAACTCCCTACATGGCTCTAAAGCGAGAGTTGCTCTATCGGGTTGATACAATCCGGGGGGAAATAGTGGAACAGTTGGTGGTCCCTCAGCCGTACCGCCGTCAGACCTTGGAATTGGCTCATAACCACCTAATGAGTGGGCACCTAGGTGAAGAGAAAACGCGGGAACGCATGTTTCAGCGGTTTTACTGGCCAGGGGTCGGCGCAGAAATTAAGAGGTTCTGTGAGTCCTACCCAGTTTGTCAGTTGACCGCACCAACGCACCGTTTCCGTAGTCCTCTGATACCTTTACCCATTATAGAGGTGCCTTTTGAGCGGATTGCTATGGATCTGATCGGACCCATTGTAAAATCAGCCCGTGGTCACCAGCACATCCTGGTAGTAATGGATTACGCGACACGTTATCCGGAGGCCATTCCACTACGTCACACCTCGGCGAGGCTTATTGCTCAGGAGTTGTTTGCTATGTTCTGTCGCGTGGGGTTACCCAAAGAAATCCTGACCGATCAGGGCACTCCCTTTATGTCTAAAATTACAAAGGAACTGTGCAAACTCCTCCAGATCAAGCAGCTACGCACGTCAGTGTACCATCCCCAGACTGATGGTCTAGTGGAACGTTTTAATAAAACTCCAAAGGCTATGTTGAAAAAGGTGGTCTCCAAAGAGGGGAAAGATTGGGACATGTTATTGCCCTATTTAAATGTTCGCTATCCGCGAGGTCCCACAATCTTCCACCGGGTTCTCGCCATTTGAGTTACTGTATGGCAGACATCCGCGGGGACTGCTGGATATAGTTAAGGCAACTTGGGAACAGGAGCCCACCCCTCACAAAAGCACAGTGGAATACGTTATGGGTATGCAGGATCGTATCACGGCAATAATGCCCATTGTTAAAGAGCATTTGCTGGATGCTCAGGCAGCCCAAAGTACTCAGTATAATAGAAAAGCCTCCATCAGGTCTTTTAAACCGGGAGATCGTGTCTTAGTCCTAATACCTACTGCAGAAAGTAAGTTCTTAGCCAAATGGCAAGGTCCCTATGAGATCCGGGAGAAAGTGGGGGAAGTAAACTATAAGGTGTATCAGCCAGGTAGAAGAAAACCAGAGCAAATCTACCATGTAAACCTGCTGAAGGCGTGGAAAGACAGGGAATGTATGGTGGCTGACGTAACGTTGACCCTAACCTTTTCAGGTGCCTTGACAACAACAAAGGAGGAGTCCCCTGATGATGAATTGGGAGTAAGGATAGGGGATTCTCTCTCAAAACAGCAGAGACGGGAGTCTCGGAGATTAGTGCAGCGGAATACGGATGTGTTCTCAAGCCTACTCGGCCGAACAACCGTAATCCACCATGATAGTGTCACCGAGCCTCAAGTAAGGGTACGCCTGAGGCCATACCGGGTACCAGAGGCTCGTAGGCAAGCCATTGCGGAGGAGGTAAAAAAGATGCTCCAACTAGGGGTTATTGAAAAATCCACGAGCGAATGGGCCAGTCCCATTGTGCTGATCCCGAAACCAGACGGTTCTTTAAGATTCTGTAATGACTTCCGAAAGTTAAATGAGGTATCGAAGTTTGATATGTATCCCATGCCCAGGGTCGACGAGCTGATAGAGAGACTGGGACGGGCCCAGTACTTCACGACTCTCGATCTCACTAAAGGTTACTGGCAGGTGCCGCTGACAGAGGCGGCAAAAGAAAAGACCGCTTTTGTCACGCCAGGGGGGCTCTATCACTATGTCGTCTTGCCATTTGGTTTACATGGGGCTCCGGCCACGTTTCAGAGATTAATGGACATAATGTTAGAACCCCATCAACCATATGCCTCCGCATATTTGGATGACATCATCATCTATAGCAGTGACTGGAGCACCCACTTATCTCAGGTACAAGCGGTAGTGGATTCGCTCAGAGCTGCTGGTCTGACGGTGAATCCAAGCAAATGTGCTATGGGTCTCAAAGAAGCCCGTTACTTGGGGTATGTGATAGGCCAAGGGGTTATCAAGCCACAAGTAAACAAAATCGAAGCCATTCAAAACTGGCCTCGTCCCCTTACCACAAAACAGGTAAGAGCCTTTCTGGGTATAATGGGGTATTACCGACGATTCATACCCAATTTTGCTGGACGGTCGGCGCCTTTGTCCGATCTTTTAAAAGGGAAGAAGTCGGTCATGGTCGACTGGAATACACAAGCAGAGGAAGCCTTTCAGGTGCTAAAGGTAGTCCTATGTGGTCAGCCTGTCCTTGTCAACCCTGACTTTCAAAAGGAGTTTATAGTACAGGCAGATGCCTCTGAGGTGGGTCTGGGTGCGGTTCTGTCCCAGGAGGTAGATGGAGAAGAGCACCCGGTCACCTATTTGAGTAGAAAACTCACCCCGGCAGAGAAGAACTATAGCATAGTGGAGAAGGAGTGCCTGCCCATAAAATGGGCTCTGGAATCCCTACGCTACTACCTGCTGGGGCGACACTTTCGCCTGGTGACAGACCACTCCACTTTGGTCTGGATGAGGAATGCTAAGGAGAGAAATGCTAGAGTCACCAGGTGGTTTCTCTCCTTGCAGAACTTTCACTTTTCTGTGGAACACCGGGCTGGTAGGTTGCAGGGCAATGCGGATGCCCTGTCCAGAGGTCCCTGTATGTTGGCAAAAGTTCAACCCCGCCCGTTTGAACTGAGGGGGGGATATGTGAGGCAGTGACAGGGGTAATATTTGAAGACCGCTATGTGTCCCCCAGAATGTGTCTGGAAACCCTCTGAGTTTGCTATAGCTATTACTGGGAGTATAGCACAAAGGGTAACAGGGAGACAGATCCCTCCTCCCAGTCCAGGTTTTGTAGCAATCCTCATGTCCGGCATTTTCATTTAAAATCATGCAGAGCACAGCAGGGTGTGTCTCAGTTGAGAGCCAGGCTTGGTGAAGCTAACACATGCTGTGTGAGCTGGGCTGGCTCTGTGTGGAGTGAACACAGGCCAAGAGTGTGAGCCTAGGAGAACCTTACACAGATCCCTGCGGTTAACGGGGTCCTAAGGTAACAAGACTTTTGTTGATGCGAAGAATTTGCCTATATGCACCGGCTGTGATCCGGAAGAGACTTTGACAGTGGAAAATTGGATCTATTTATGCTGCAACAATAAATAGACTATTGGTGTGAACATGCTGCTGCCTCACTGCCTCACGTTTTTGCCCACGCAACGCTGCTACCTCACAATATATATATATATACACACACACACGTTTATAAATAAACGTATTTAGTAATTGGACTGGATCTCAATTGGAGTAAAATCAATTAGTTAATACATTAGTTGACCAACCAATTGATTATATCCTTTTCTGTGCTTTTTTTTATATACATCCTTTATAGCAATAAAAGATCTGTAGGGATCCATTAGGATAGATAGTAACAGCTTAAATATTATTTGCAAAGGAACAAAAATTAATTATACATATAAAATCATATATCATAAATTCATCGAGTTGTGTTAGGGCTCAATAGCCCATATTGGAAATATAGAGATGAAGCTGAAAAATGTGCTGAGAGTGATATGATAGAGTAGAAATGGTAAAAGTGGGACGAGGAATTATGTCTGTATCCCACGAAGGGGCTCTAGTTTCCAGCAAGGAAAAAAGGGAAAAGCTTTGTTTTTTAGCCACTATAGAATTATCTTAAAACATTGAAATAAATTTTAAAAGGGAACCAAACTGTGGGGTTATTTTTGGAATGTGCCAAGGTTTGTTTGGTAAAGGGAGATCTCTTGCTTCACAGCTTGTCAAAGCTTATGTGAGAAAGAAAAAAGAGAAAAATAAATTTCAAGACAAACAACTTTCTATAATGAGAGAGGGGTATTTGAGAATTTTATAACATTGGGTCATGGAAATGTAAGATTTTACTGGTAAAAATTGAATGTTTTTATTAGTTGCAAATTTTTCACTTATACAAGTTAATAGGTGAAACTAGACCCTCAATTTGTTGCTCAAATTCTCCCAATTGTGGTGATGCCCTAAAAATTATCAAAAACTATTGTTTGGCTACACAGCATGACATTGTAGGAAAGAGTGCCATTTTGTCTTTTGGAGCACAGATTTTGCTGAAATAGCTTGTGACATTTGCGAACCCCTGATGGTGCCGGAATAGCAGTAAATCTCCAAAAGTGACCCCATTATAGAAATTTCATCTATCAATGAATTCATCTACAGCTGCAGGGAGTATTTTCTAACATCCACATCAGGGGCTGGCTGGCAAATTTTGTCCTGGGGAGCAAGCACAAAGCAGTGGCCCCTGATAAGCCTCCTATACTTTTTGGATATGATTCATTAAAGAGGTTGTCCAATAATTATAGTTTAGTCTTAAATCTGCTAACAATCAAAAATAGTTTTGGGAAAGTTTTAAAGTATTTTAACAAGTGAACAACACTAATCCCTATAAAATACGTTTTTTTAATAAATAGTATTAAAATCGCCGAGGTGAAATAACCCGCAATCTCAAATATCAAACAAACATCAAAAATAGGGAGACAATAATAGGTCGAAAATTGAAGTGGCACAAGTTTTTTAAAAATAACGACCGTGAGAAATGTGAAGAATTGGGTATTGACCTGGAGGATTTGAGAGTGGTCAATACCCTGACAGAGCTGCTAGAAGAGGGAGAGACTGCCAGAGGCCTAGGTACGTTTACCATCTTAAAGAAGAAAAGTCGGAGACAGCCTTCTGCTAGTGAACTGAACAGAATTGATATTTTTGTTAAAATTGTGGAGGAAGAATTGAGCAGGGTCCATCATTTTGAGGGTCCGGAAAATTTATCAGAAGGAGAAAGGGTGGCACTTCGGAAATTTGGGGAGGATCAGAATATGATCTTGAAACCATCTGACAAAGGTCAGAACTTGGTTCTCATGGACCATGGACCATACAGAGAAATGTGCTATATTATACTGAAGGATAAAAACATCTATAAGATCCTTGATAAAGACCCAATGGATATTTTCCGTAATGAACTGGTGGGAAAACTAGACAGGGCTCTTGACAAGCGACTAATTTCGAAAAATGAATATGAATTCATGGTACCAAAGAATCCATTGATACCCACCTTTTTATACAATCCCCAAAATACACAAGGGATTAGAGCCAGGGGTGGAATCAATCATCCAAAATGTGTTTATTTAGATAAGATCTTGAGACAGTTTGTATCATCACTTCCGTCTTATATTAGAGACACCTCTGACCTACTTCTGAAAATTCAGGACATAACATTTGAAGGTGGATTTTATCTGGCCTCAGTTGATGTTGAATCTTTGTATAGTTCGATATCTCATTTGGAGGGGCTAAAAGCGGTTTATCATTTCCTCCGTTCCAGAGCAACCTTTTTACAGGATTATAATAAGTTGGTCATGGACCTCCTGGACTGTGTGTTAACACACAACTATTTTTTGTTTGACGGCAAGTAATTCCACCAGCTCAGGGGCACAGCAATGGGGAGCTCATGTGCTCGTTCTTTTATACTAATTTGTTCCTGGGCTGGTGGGAGGAAACAATTGTCTTTAACATTGACACCCCTTGGTGGGCTCCCCTGATTCTATACTGATATATAGATGATGTCCTGGTCATCTGGGCATGTGCTCCATAAGAGTTCCATCAATTTGTTGAATGTATCAATGAGGATTAAAACAACCTCATTGTGATATATCAACAACAAAAATGGGACCACTAAGAATCATTGGAACCTTTGATAACCAGTCTGAAAGAATATTTCAGATTTTGTGTAAATATTGGGGGATTCTTAGGGCTGATCCTGATCTGGCTGATATTATATCGCCTCGTCCTATGATTACTTTCAGGAAGGGGGGCTCTATTGGGGACCAGCTAATACACAGCCACTACAGCTGACCGGTGCCAGCGGGCACCTGCTTGGATAGGAAACCTCTGGGAACCTTTCGTTGTGGTGGCTGTAAGTCCTGTACCAGTGCCAATACAGGTTGTCTTTACTTTATGAGAGACTTTGCCAATTGTAAGAGTGAAGGTTTGGTCTATTTGGCAAGTTGTAAATGCCCCCTTGATTATGTGGGGAAGACGACAAGAGAACTGAGGAGACGGATAGGGAAACATGTCGGTGACATCAGACATAAAAGGGACACCCCCATCGCGTGACATGTATGGGACTATCATCAGGGTGACCAAAAGTCCTTCCGTTTTTGTGTTCTGGAAATTATAAGACCAAATCCAAGAGGAGGGGACTGGGATAACAAGATCCTGCAAAAAGAATGTCAGTGGATCTTTTGGCTTAGATTCCAGACCCCGAATGGTCTCAATGAGAGACTCAATTTTACGCCATTTGTTGGTTGAGTGGTTTCCTCTGCTTCCATTCAGAGTGTTTGCGTCCAGGCATAGGATTGCATTGACCCATCTATCGGCCCGAAAATAGAGGTCCATGATTGCCATGCTCTAGTCATGAGATATCTTCTTTTTGTCCAGGAGTTATTTCGCATTGACCTCAATATTAAAGTTAGGCTTCTTCAAATGGATCATGTTTTAGTGACAGGGATACGGGGTGCCCCGCAAGATGTTGCAATTTGTACAGTAGTTATTTACTTAGTCTGAAACTGACCCATAGGGTTAACTATCAAATGACTAAATAGGATGCCAATATGGTGATCCATATTGTATGTGTCTCATGGATGGTTATTGATGATCCGGTCTATTTCGGGGTTTAACCTGTGGGATGTATAAAAGACGGTGCATAATCTTTATCATATATATTTGTTGATTTGTCCTTTAGGAAGAATTAATCATTGTGCATTTTTCGCATGTAAGTAAATGATAAAAGACTGTACATATTCCTTATGATGGATGTCACGAACAGCCGGGGGAGTCACTCAGATATCCCGCAGCTGTTGACTAATTTGCCACGAACACGACTACTCTCTAGCACCCACCTTGTCGGCAGGCCAATTTTGGTACTGCAGGACAATGCATAAAATGAGGCTGCTGAGCTAATAATGCCAAATATTGGAGGTCTCACAGCAAGGGTAAATGTATATATCACCGATTCCCGCTAATGGAATATATATATATATATATATATATATATATATACCTCGGTACCCTTAATGATAGCACTCCAATAATTTTATGCAATAATAATTACGCTGCTAACATCCAGACTTTCTACAGGTAGCTGGGGACCCGTTTCAGATAGCGGAAGGCTTTTCGGACGGGTTTGGGTTCGTATATAGAACAGAAGGAAATTAACTATTAAATTTTATATATTTAATCCGAAAATAGGCAGTGTTTAAAAAATATTTACATTTGCATTTGCAAAAAGGGAACAATACAAATACAGTATAGACAGTTACATAAGAATAAAAAGGTATAAACGTGAAAACTCGTGCCATAGATGAGACGTCCGAATTTAGGGAGGGAATGGCTCCAAGAGAAGAAGATGCTAGAAAAACGGCCAGCATCACCACTTACTGATGCCCTCCAGTACTGACTCCCGCCCATCAAGGAGCTAATCGCTCTTATGCCCTCAAGTAACCCCTCTCTCTGTGACCTCATTTTACAGTCTCTTGTGGGCTGTGCCAAGAGTGTCACAAAGTTCTTTAATTTTAGCTTTTCACATATCTTTGCCCCTGGGTCACACAGGTGAAAGATATTAGCGTCATATTTTATATCTCAATTTTACATTTACATAGATACCAAACACAACGCATCTAGCATGATTTTACTGGCCAATACTAATTTGTCGTGATACCAGCGATCTCCCAGTCAAGCTAAATGGTGCGCTGGGTTCAGCGCTCCACAGGGATTCTGCCAGAATGTTTTTCATTTTTCTAGCATTAACAGGCCACGTAATAACTGTATTAGGAGTTTTCCCTCCAACAGAACTAAGGATTGTCAAGGATTGTCTTTTCTGTGCATCTTTTGGCTGTAGCTCTACCATCCCCGAGTCGTAAATTCCTAAGCTTTCAGGCCGATCAGATAATCGTCATGACAATCTGTGGCTGATGGTGGAGAGGGGGGTAAGGACCCTTCAAGAGTTTTACATGACAATGGATTTTTCCTTTAGGAATAATTATTAATTGTGCATTTACCATGTATAATTTTGGTGACATTTTGAGGTGTATCTTATCTTCATGTCAAATTGACTTGACACTTTTAACATGTTCAAGCACCATCACTTTTTCCTCTTTCGGTCGCTGCAATAAAGCAGCGGTTCTCAGTGACAGCATGGAAAGTATCAGTTTATCTATCACAATTTATTCTGCTGCGACATGTAACGCTGACTGCATTTGTCAGGTGGTCGATCATCTTCGGTCCCGTCACAATGCATATTACATATGGGATCTACAACTGTCATCGCGTAAGCGAGAGTTCTCTTGGTAGCGGTGAGGCGGACGCACGGCTGGTTGCTAGGGCGATTATGTCAGTGACATGGGAAGTATTGTGCCTGAGAACTGGAGTGGATGATTGTGATACGAGCATGCACAATGAGATATATAGGGCAATAGCCTGTACGAGTTTGCTTGGTAACGGCGATGCAGACGCATGATTGGTTACTAGGATGATTGTCAGTGACATGCGCAGTAGCACGCCTGAGAGCTCTAGTAGGGCGTTTGTTATACGGTCATGCGCACTGTGACTCTGAGGACTGTAGCCTGTTTGGATGTCCATTACATTGGACCTCTTGTGTTATGGTCTGGCTTATTTAGTTCTGCAATTCAATGGCGCCGACCACTACTATTGATGCTATTGGAGTCTTCCTTCTTTTTGTCCCGTGGGCCTCCTGATGATCCGACTAGAGATGAGCCACCACCCTAGTGTTCGAGTTCGGTTCGGTTCGTCAAACGTTCATCGAACACCGTCGAACCCCATTGAAAACAATGGCAGGCAAACACATACAAACACATAGAAAACACCTTCTAAGGTCTCCAAAAGGTGACAAACAACTCAGAAGACACCACAAACACATGGAAAAGTGACAAGTACATATACTCATGCTGAAATAAAAGCTGGACGAGTAAAAGGAGGAGGAGACGCAGATATAGTAGTATCTCCAAATGAACATCGATGCCATGACTGTGCAACTGGAGCCTTGCTCATTTTGGGCTTCCAATCTGGAAAAATGGCCTGAGCTCGCCAATTATGCTTGGAGATCTTGTCGTGTCCCGCAGCCAGCGTTCTCTCGGAACGTTTATTCAGTGCTGCTGGGGGTGTGCTGACAGATAAGCGCACGTGTCTGTCTAGTGACAATGTGGAGAGACTAATGTTCATAAAGATGAACAAATCATGGATCCGCAAGGACTTTTCTATCCCAGTATCATCCTGGGGAGACTAAAGGCTTGTGGATTATTGAATGTGCTTCATGCAAATAACCATTTTAAGTTTGCAACTGTGGGACAATTGATGCCACTTAAGTGGTGTCTGTGGCCAAATTTTTGGAAAACATTGAGACTCTTGTTGGAGTCCCCTTGCTGTGTTTTACATGATTTTAGAAGGGCATGACATGCCTAAGAGGTTGACTTTCAGCATCTGCAAGCTGTTGGCTACAGAAATGCTGCCTTTTCGCCTGGTGGACACAGAGGATTTTCGAGACCTTATGCCTGTCGCAGTGCCCCAGTACCAGATGCCCAGTCGCCACTACTTCTCCAAGAAAGGTGTGTCTGCGCTACACCAGCATGTCATGTTAGAGGGGCGACCAAAGTCCATTGTAGTTGTGGCAGATACTGCCCTCTGGCTGTTGCGCAGCCCAGTACTCTTCCTCTGCGCCCCAACCGCCACTCCAGTGCAATTCAGTATTAAGCGCATTTTCTCTTCAGGCGTCACAGGATCTTTTAACTAAATCTCTTTACTTGTCAACTTATATACATTCCTTTTTCTCGCCTTAGGCGGGCAAATTGCTTGAACGTTACAGGGAATATCTTTTTCTTTCCCACAAAATTTCATTTTTTTTTACATATCATCCGGCTGACTGTTTCTCTGGTGTTCGGGCTCACATTGGGGTACCCAATTACACTAGCCACGGTAGACTCAACCGTCTTTTCAGTTAGTCAGGACCACTCTTCCCTCTAGAGGCCCACTGACTCTTTTCTCACTGAAGGATTTGTAAGATCTCACCAGGAAATAGCCACCCTTTTTCCGAACCGCTTTTTGTGTCCGAAAAAATAACTGGATTCGGCCCAGAAGGCCACACCAAATTCATTTTACTGGGCTTTTTCTTCACTACGCCTTTCACAGACGCAGTGTACTTCTCCTCAGGGACCTTCCTCACCAACTGATTTCTAACCGCTCTTTTTCAAACTAGACTCCTCCCCCTCAATGTTCGGCATTACCAGAGAAACAGCCCACACACTGTGGCCACCTAGTGGCCATTTGAATACATTACATTACACTATAACATGGATTTTAGATATTACATTACACTATAACATAAACTTTACATATAACATTACACTAACATGGACTTTACATATTACACATTTTACATATACATCATACACACAGGTTTGGGGTGACCGAGCCTTACACCCCCTTACAGTCGCACACAACATCACCGAATCCTTGAGAAACTCTGTGTGTGACAGGGTGCATTTCACCACAGATACTTGGACCAGTAAGCATGGACAGGGGCGTTACATGTCGCTGACTGGGCACTGGGTAACTATGGGGAGAGATGGAGAAGGGTCTGCTGTACAAATCTTGCCATCCCCACGAGTTGTGCGTCAATCCTCTGTATGTAGAAGTTCCTCCACTGCTTCGGCCTCCTCCACCTCATTTCGGTCCCCCACCTCTGCCCAGCACCTGTCTGGTAAGGCCACCCACGTTGTGACTGTGCACAAGGAATCCTGCACACCTCCTTCCAATGCTGGCAGCAGAGCTCAACGGCATCAGGCGGTCGACTCTTTACTTTGAAATGTATGGGAAATGTGAGTCACACCGCTGAGTTGTGGACGGTCAGCTCTGGAGACCGAGTTTCATCAATGGTTGTCTCCACTCAACCTGCAGCCAGGGAAGGCCATGTGCCACAATGCTGCAAACCTGGGTGCGGACCTTCGCCGGGGCAATGTGACACACGTGCCTTGTATGGCTCACGTGTTGAACCTGGTTGTCCAGCAATTTATATACCACTATCCCGGCCTACATGGGCTTCTGCAGAGGGCATGTTTGCTATGTGCTCACTTCCGCCGTTCACACCCCGCAGCTCAACGACTTGCATCACTCCAGAAGTCTTTCGGCCTGCCGGTTCACTGCTGAAATGCGATGTGCCGACACGCAGAAATTCGAATCTGCACATGTTGCAGCAACTGTGGCAGCATCAACGAGCCCTGCTGCAATACGTTATAACGTATAGCCTGGGCCAACGAGATCCAGAGGTGGGGCAGATCCCGCTGCTGGAGTGGTCTCAGATCAAGGACCTATGCACCCTTCTGCACAGTTTCGAAATGGCGACGAAGATGTTTAGCACTGACTATGCCATTATCAGCATGACAATTCCGGTCATCTACATGCTGGACAAGAGGAAGGGGTGGAAGTACAGGAGGAGTCATATGCGGAAGGGATAAATACACAAGAAGTAACAAGGCACTCCCAAAATATGATGAAAGGTATATTTATTAATGTGCTCGACAACAAAACGTGTTCGGCCCAAATTGGACCTTCATCAGTAGCACTAAACATAAAAAATAAATAGAATACAGAAATAAATAAGGTACACATAACATAGAGGACAATATGAGAGAGACTTCATATATGTAGCAATTGTACATTATAATGCTCAAGTCCATATTTGATTGAAAAATAATTGATGTAAAAAATTGGCAATAAAGATTTTATACATATATTAATTTCATATATGTGACACTCATACATCATTTTGCAATATTCAAAATATATAATGCATCAGAAAAAATGGGATGTAGTAAAGGAAAAGGGGGGGGAGGATATGATATTGAAGAAAGGAAGAGTAAGAGAAAAGAAAAGAAAAAGCAAAAATCTTAGAAAACATGAAAAAGGAAAATGTTGATTTGTACAGGTTTAATGGAGGGGGGGAAGAGAGAGGGAAAAGTGTAAAGTGGTGTCCATATGGGTAAATGAGAATGATTATTGAGGATAAGTCAGATAGAGATCATGTGTGTGTAGATGTCAAGGTGTAGAAAGTGATGGTCTGGTTGAATGAAGTATGGCACAGCAAGGTGAGTATTATGTGTGTGTAAGTACAATGTATATGGGAAATGTAAGTATCGTATGAATGAATATAGAAGACAATGATGGTGTATATAAGTGTAGTGAAAGTGAAGGAAAAGAAAAGAAGATATAATGAACAGTCTGTGGAAAAGTAATTAGAGAAGGAAAGAGAACGTCAGAGAAATGCAAGGAGGGCTGAAGGGGAGAGGAGATTAACAAAGCATGATATGACTCAGAGAGGTGATAACGCCGAGGTGCTTACTATAAGTGAGGAGGATCGTGGCATGAACTGTAAGCGCGGAGTCCACCGCTGCATGGGGGCTGCCATGACACCGGCCGGAAAGGCCGGACTAAATAGGGGCGGTAATAGAACTGGGCGGTGCTAACATGAGACCGCGCGTGCGCAGTAGAAGCGATGTGCTGAGTGATTTACCTGAACAGCGCATGCGTGCAGACATTGATGACGCTGATGCTTGTGCCGGGAGCAGAGCTGCGCATGCGTTAGGAAATAGACGGTGGAGGTGAATTACGTAGGCACAGAGCATGCGTGGAGCTTTCAGTTCTGGCTGAAAATAGGTTCTCCTATCATTATTTCTTCTACGATCACCATCACAGTACCCTACCTATACCAGCCAGTATGGAGAACCTGCATTCAGTGCCTTTATAATGCTCACTTAAGTTCACCAACACAGGCGCAGTTTAGCACTTTCCTAGGCATCTACCTTCAACTGTATGAAGCACTGTGCGCACATCCAGCACAGCGGATCTACCTATTTTCAGCCAGAACTGAAAGCTCCACGCATGGAATGGACAGGGGCAGGCGCCGTATACCTTGAGGAGGCTGTGCTCTATAACCCTAGGTGAATATATCACTATTTAGTGACAGGAGTGTGCCGATTCTGACACCTTCCTAATATCATTCAAAACTATGTTTTTCTTTCCCCTACTGGTCTAAAACTCATTGAGCCGTGTCTCTCTCTCTTTATATTCTACCTGCTTTCTTGAGGCTGCCGGTTTAGTGCTTGTGGTATTCAGGAACGATACTCACCTTGCTTGTCATCAGCTGAACCCTCTGCTGATTATACCTTACTAGTGTGGCACGATTTTTAGCCACATTTCTTTAGTACCTGACATCTTTGGTTGTGTATGAATAAATTATAATTAATTATTATCTAATTATTGTCCTTGAATTCTCTCACACTATCCCCACTGCCTTACTATTGTATTTTATAATTGTTATGATCTTCATATACTATGCAGGTTTTTGACGCCTTTTTCCAGTCAACAGCCGTGTGTGTGTTTTATGTATAAATTTTAATTATGATAATAAAGACTTAATTTAATATTCAAGTGACCCTTTTGTTCGGTTTTTCTTTTTTGGTTCAATAAATTCTTGTGTATATGGCCTTGGAACCTGAAGTGCACCCCAGCAACTTTTCAATCCATACGAAGGAAGTGCCGTTGTTTTTCTTTATATGCGGAAGGGATAACAAGATCTCCAAGGTCCAGACGGTCAGCAGCACCAAGGCGTCAGGTATGCGACTGTGGGGGGAGAGGTATTAACAAGGGTGCATGGTAGCAGCCAAACTGTTGAGGCATGTGCAGGAGCCCAGGAGGAAATGGATGACGAACTGGCGATGGGCATGGAAGACTCGGCAGATGAGGGACACCTTGATCACATTTCTGTTGTGCGAGGTTGGAGGGAGAGGGCAGAGGAAGGAAGCATGATTCTCACCTCGCCACCAGAAACACAGCAAGGACTTGTTCCTCCTGGATGCGTAAGACACATGAGCGCCTTTTTGCTGCACTGCCTACAACATGACCCTCGGATTGTCAGTATTCGAAGTAATGCTGACTACTGGGTTGCCACACTCTTAGATCCCCGGTACAAGACAAAATGTGGCGACATAATTCCTGCTATAGAAAAGTACACACGTATGGAGGAGTATCAGCAGAAGCGTCTGTTTCACAATCTTAGATCGGCTTTTCCAATAAACACCAGTGGTGCACAGAATGAATCTCACAACTTTGTCATGGCTAGGAGGAAATGGTCTTTTACTTGTCCACATCTGAGGGACTGAGGGCTGGCTGCTGTGCTGAGACGGCGTTGAGTAGGGTGTCCCTGCAGAGTTGCAAATTTGGTCATCTACAAAATGAGTGGAAAAAGGCCAGATGCTGGTCCAAAGGGGAACAGGTATGTTGGAAAGGGAAATAAAGTTTGTGTCCGTGGGGTAGGTGGTAAAGCAACAGTAACATCTGCTGAAGAAAGACCATCTTTCAGCCAAAGTAAGATTACTACTTCTTTCCGTGGACAATCTGAGATGATCCCTTTCTTACGGAGACGACCATCGATACCAAATGTAGATGAGGCACCAAAAGAGCAGGTGCTTGAATGGATCTCCAGTGCTCCATCAAGTGGCCTCTCCTCCACCTCAACTTCAATATCCCAAATACTCCATTCCTCTGTGGTGTCACCCCAATCGCACTTGCTTCCTACCAGCTCTCAAGTCTCCACCCGATCTGCTGAGTATGGGGTAACAGAGATGGTTGAGTCTGCAGAGCTGTTCAGTCAAACTATAGCCTGGGAATCAGAGGTCTGCTCCAAAGCTGCAGTGAGTCCAGACAAGGAAATGATGTGCACTGATGCCTAGAAGCATTGTGAGTCGGATCCAGGCCCAGATGAAGAAGGTTCTGAGCATAATGTAGACCCTCATTCCCAAACTGTAACTCCTCTGGGTGGAGACAATGAGGAACATGCTACATAGTTACATTGTTAGTTACATAGGTTGAAAAAAGACCTAGGTCCATCTAGTTCTGATGAGACTCAGATACCTGATTGGAACGACAACTTTACTATTCGGTCAGGGCAGGAAGAGGTTGGCTCTGAGGACAAGGGGAGTGAGAACACACAGGGTGATGATGAGATTGGAGATCCCACTTACTGTCAACCCACAGTCACCCAGTCGATGAGGTCAGCAGAGGAGGATGCTACTGACGACGAGGTTGGGTTGCGCCCTCCTGGACAGAGATGGAGTACTGGAAGCACGTCAACAACTGCATCCTCAGCCACAACTCTTCCTCTGAGCAGAAGTCGTGGTGACTCTGCAGGTCGCATAAGTTCTAAGGCTTGCCTAGCCTAGGCCTTTTTTGACATCACAAAGGATCATACAACTCATGTCATCTGTAAGATTTGTCACCAAACTCTAAGTAGAGGCCAAAAACTCACTAGTTTGAGTACTTCATCCATGAGCCGTCACATGGATATGATGTGATAGGGTGAGGGTGCATTGATTGCCTTTTATCTACTGTGAATGCAAGATGCTTATTTGCCGTTCATTGTATGCATTGTTATTCACATGTAAAAGGCTAAGAGTGTATAAATGACCTTTATTCACTGTAAATGCAAAAGGCTTATTTACTGTCTATTGTATGCATTGTTGCTGACCACTCACAAGGGGCCGCTGTTTTGCATCTGCCTTTGACTGTTTGGTCACTATAGCAACAGCTATAGTAACTATACAGCTACAGGTCTTCGGCTGTGGACTTGGAGACAGGAGGAGGTGCTGTATGTGAGCTGAAGGAAAAGTGAAAGGTGTGCGTAACAGAAAGGAGCCGCCGCCGAAACGCTTAGGTGGATTTTGGTACCAAAACACATATCTGTTCAGCTTAGGCCGACTATATAGACAATAAGACTTGCTGGCTGTGCTCTGTCAGTTTGTCAGTTACAGTTAAAATCTTAAAGGGACAGCGCCACATGTTTGCATTGAATGTTGCTGTAGAAGATTTCCAGAACTGTGTTGCTGAGCTTTGTGGTTTGCCTCCCCACTGTTATCATCTGTATTATCTGTGAGGCTTCAGCAAATAAGGGTATTCAGGGGGGTTAATGGGTTTTGTCTATGTTTAGGTAGATATGTTGTAAGCCCTTGTGCTGTGCCACTAGTAGGTCGTGTTCACACACAACACACACAACACACTTACTCCTGCTACCCAGAGAGATTACCAGGTATTAGGCGACTGTTTAGACAGTCCCTTGATTAGGCAAAGGTTGGGGAGAAAGCGGTATAAATCGCCATTACGAGTGGCGTAGCATAGGGGGGGTGTAGGCTTTTGGCCTTGTGAATAGATTGTTCTATTCTCTGTTTTATGCATGTTTTTTGTTTTGCTAAAGTAAAACAAGCGTTTATCGACCCAGCTGCCTAGAGTCCTTTTCCTGGTGCGTGGTTTAGCTGTATACTGGGGAGCCCACCCTGTACACGACTTTCAATGATGCATAAGTTGCAGTTAGAAGCTCACTGTGCTACAATGCGGCCTAGCGGGGCGGGCAAACCACTGTCTGCCACATAAAGTGCATCCGCGTGCTCTTCATCCTCTATGACTGTGGGGACAGCAGTCACACATGCTTTGGACGCAGACCTTCCACCTCTTTACCCGCAACAGGCAGTATGATTGGCAGGTCATCAGTTGTTTTGGAAGT